>NC_066619.1:7944478-8571978 GCF_025201925.1 Gopherus flavomarginatus | reverse complement strand
GAGAATTACACCCTCAGGTTAGTGCATAGATGTTCTCGTACAGGCTGCAAGTGTAACCCACACACCTGGATGTGGTGTTCTGTCCTATCTAGTGGCCCTGAGACCAATTAGAGAGAGAGATAAAATGGGTCTGCCTGCAGCATTAGCTAATGGCCAGTTGGCTTTTTGCTAAAGCAATAGTGGCTCATGCACTAAGCTCCCGTGGTCCCCAGTTCTTTCCCGCCCGCCGACAATTGGAGTCTGTCAGCGTTACACAGGCTCTCAACACCTCTGACAATCAGGCCACAAGCATTTTTCTACAGTCACCATCTGTGCCAGTGGCAGTGGCTGGAGACAGAATTATCAGAACGATTCAGACTTCTGCCCTTCAATTATGCCACACGATCACACTCCTCATCTCATCCATTTCACACGTGCACAGAGTAAAACCAATGTCACTTTCTAAAAAATATATATATAAATACAGCTCCTTGGGAACTTAACAAAGAGAACCAGATTGGCACTGGGACTGCAAGCACTGGAAAGCTCTGGACAGACAAAGACTGACACAGCCTCCACTATTGAAATGGTATGATGTGTCGGTATTTGTGATACTATCATTGGATACATCAAAGACTGAGTTAAAAACATGCTTACTACAAAAGGAGACACTGGTTGTGCATCCCTGGAAAGCAACAACACCAACACAAAAAAGCTTGTCACAGATAGCAGAGGGAAATTCCAGGAACAGTTTGGAAATACAATGATTCTATTGGAAAGAAGAGCAATAAAAATGATCTTGGGAGAGCTGGTGAAATTATTCTGGGTGCACAAATTTGTCATGAATTTAGGCCTTTTTTCTGTTTGCAAATCCTCCATAAGGCAGTCCAGATTGTTATGAGACATTCATTATTCAGAGATATTAAAGACCAGAAGGGACCGTTAGCTCACGTAGGTCTGACTACAAAGATATATTGGATTACTATAGAATTTGTATTACAGATTATTAGACATTCTATAGTAAATAACACTAAATTACTACAGCAGTGGTTAGAATCCTCAAATAAGATCAGGGCCCTATTGTGTTCATCCGAGTTATTCATTATCGATTATTCATTATGTATGGTTGGTTACCGAAGTCATATGGTGAACAAGGAGGAAGATGCATTATTTTGAATGATAAAAGGGAGGCTAATTATTAGTGTGACCGGGTGTCTGCTGTGCACTGGCCCTGATAAGGTTAAAACCAGGCCTGGAGGGCTGCAAGGAAACAGCCAGTTAGGGTGATGGCTGGACCAGCCAATCAGGGCCCAGCAGGCTCATATAAAAGGAAGCTGCAGGCCATAGCGAGTCAGTCTGCTACAGGAAGCCCAAGGGAGGGGACCAGCTTCCTACAGGGCTGCAGAGACTAGCACCGCGAACAGGGCTGCTCGGGTTTGTAGGCCCTGGGAAAAGGGTGAAGGAGCCAGAGGCAGGATCCAAAAGCGCTGGGACTGCGGGGAAGAGGCCCAGGGAACTGAGACAGACTGGTGGAGATAGAAAGGAGGGGCAGTGGGTGGGCCTGGGTTCCCCCCATACACAAACTCACCACAGAAGAAGCAGCCAGGCTATGGACTGCCAAGCTGTTGAGAGGAGTGGCTAGACTGTTGCATAAGGAGTTCCCAGAAAGGGAGAACCCGGACTGTGACATGGCCGGAGGGCTGTGCCATGAAGCAGAGGCAGTGAGACTGGAACTGCAGTGGGTCTGCAGGTGGAGACGAAGACGGGAGAGCCATCACCATCAGAGCCAATTCCCAAAATGGCCAGCAGAAGACCCCAGTGCAGTGAGCAAATCCCGTGACAATATGTAATAGAATGTAACTAAGAAAGGGAGGATTTAGGTTGAACAGTGGGAAACATATCTTGACGGTGCTGACATGTATTAAGGTCAAAATATTCTCTACAGAGATAATGAGGAAGCCTAAAATGGAGACTCTTAAAGCAAGACTGGGCAATAGAGAGTCTATAAATTGTAATTGCCTTTCATGATCCTCTGTGGCCCAGGATTCCCCTGTTGCAGCTCACCAAGAGGAAGGACCATGTTGTGTCATTGGAGAGTAGTCCAGTCAAGGAGCTGGGCCCAGAGAAGAGAATGGATGGATAAGACATCTGAATTACAACTTCCATGAAGAACTGCAGCAGCATTTCTGAATCAAAACTTTTGCTTTTCAGATGAAAGATTCCACCTAGATTTAGATTATTTTTTTTCTGAAAACTTGAATTTTTCCACATTCTCTGACCAGCCCTAATATTAAACCCTCATGCTTCAGGGCATAAATCAACCACTTACTGTCATAACGTAATGCTTCCTGGGGCTGCAAGGCACAATACCACTGCCTGCCCTTAGTGTGAGGCAGCCTTATCTGTACTTGCTGTGGGTCAGCTTGTTAGGAGTGTTAGTGGCAATGTGGATTCAGGCTTGTATTTTCACCTGAGATAGAATTTTCAGTCAAATGGAACATGACTATAAATTGTAAGAGGTGAGACCTTTGCATTTCAGATATAATTATGCCTGCTATGGACAGAGGGGAGAGATGGGTCACTGGGGAACAAGGCTATGTGGCATCAGAGTTATGGACATGCTTGCTAGAAACTAACCCCAATAAACTTTGCATTGCATTGCCTGCACCTCAGACTTCTGGTCTTCTGCTTTCTGTCTGTGTAACAAGAACCAGGGGAGAGGGTGAAGGGAAAACCCTGTAACACAGCTCCCTGACTCTACCAGCTATGGGCTATGTGAGAAATCCCCTCTTGCCTTATTCAGGCTTCACTGTTCCTCCACAGGTTAACAATGGGCATTCTCCAACTCCCCACTAATCTGAGCATCTCCCTGAAGTGTCCATCCACTGGCTGTTTGGATGGTCACAGAATTATGAATTCACTACTCCCAAAGGAATGGTAACCTTGGCTCAGCAGTGGCCCCTTAGATCACCGTTCTGCTTAACACCTAGCACTTAGGTATGTTTATAGTGAAAACAAGCAAAAGAAAAAAATAGAGATTTAAATGACAGCAAGCACAGATACATAATTCCTTAAACATTATCTGTACATACATTTCACAATGATTATGACGACTAATGGGCTTTTGGCAGAAACCTCGCATGCCACCTTTTGGAAAACCTAATATATATACATCTGATACAGAGATCTCGGTAAAACTCTTTGTAGCCCTCAGCCCTCTGTCATTTGTCACTAAGAGGTTCCCTTCATTTGACCGTTTGACCTCACTCCTGTCCCTGTTATCTCATTAGTTGTCCCCCAGAATCAATTGGCTTCCAGGTCCTGTGGATCCTCCCCTTAGGCTGGGAGGACGTCCTTTAGCAGTGGGTGGACGATCTCAATTAAAAAAAAAAAGGGTTCCTGGACTACATTGAAGTTAGAAGGAAACTTTCCCTGTGAACATAATATTCCAAAGTTGTTCATTAGTTATGAAAATGTGTTCTCAACCCCTGAGTATCTCAGTTTCCCTATGTATAAAACAAGGATAAAAATACTTATTTTCAGGAGGTTGTCAGGATGAGTGGTTTGTAAAGTCTTAGAGTCAATCATGGCTTCTTTGCCAAATACATTTTGGGAACTAAATGGAACATTTTTCAAAGTAGGGCAACATGTTCATCTTTTCCTCATCGGGTCATTCCAATTAGGATTCTGCAAAAGCAGAACTGCCTGTTGAATAATGTAGTATTCAGGCAGTTACAGATTCTGCCAAGTCTAAATTTAAAAGATCTAGCCAAAGAAAATAGTCTTCATTACTACTATTATTATATATATGTTTCATTTTCCCTGTGCTTGCTTGCAACTCCCCTAGAAAAGTCTGAAATCTCCCTGGGGGCAACCAGCCACACAGTGTGAGAAGCACTGAAATAGACAGATTTATTTACTGAAATTCTTGTTGATCAGTCACTTGGAAACCATCCATGAATTGCACAGGACATACAAGTCTTATCAACTCTGTGCCACAACAGGAATGTGTAATAGAGCACTAGGCTAAGAAAGTCACGCACACGTTCGAATCTGGATTGCTTTTCCATTCACTAGATTTCTCCCCAAAATATGAGCAGGACCAGAAAAAGAAACTAAACCCCACAAGAGCCATGGAGGTTGTGTCTCTTTCCTCTACAGTAGAAGTTCACTGAATACATTTCTTGTAAGTCCTACGCTTGTCTAATTACTGGAGAGCTGACAACTTTTCAGAGAGTGGCCATTTCCCATGGAGCTGAGCAGAAATTCTTCTTTTTAAAAAAATCCCTTTTGTAAAATGAATTTAGGGCTATGAGAAGTGCTAGATTAACAGCCCCAAACACTGAACTTCTCTGTTTATCTCCAGGGTAGCTGCAATGCCATGTTTTTCTACACCACTGTGCCTCAGCTGGTAGAAGCAAGATGGAGCTCAGCCTCCATGTATGAAAACCTTGGTCTTTCTGATGAGGTTACCAGCAAGTGAAGCTTTGTTGATGTGGACTCTTCTGTCCAATAGGAACTGTCAATGGGCTTGCTGAAGCGCTCACTGGTGGAAATTCTCACTGACTTCAACGGGTCTTGGATCAGGCCAGAACTCATGGATGCAAGCTTTATAGCAAAGTAGAAAAATATACTCTGAGGCTTGAACCTCCTCTCACTCCCAGAGGTTTTATACTCTCCAGCAGGGGTTGGCAACCTTTCAGAAGTGCTGTGCCGAGTCTTCATTTATTCACTCTACTTTAAGGTTTTGCATGCCATTAATACATTTTAACATTTTTAGAAGGTCTCTTTCCATAAGTCTATAATATATAACTAAACTATTGTTGTATGTAAAGTAAATAAGGTTTTTAAAATGTTTAAGAAGCTTCATTTAAAATTAAATTAAAATGCAGAGCCCCCCAGACCGGTGGTCAGGACCAGGTAGTGTGAGTGCCACTGAAAATCAGCTCTTGTGCCGCCTTCGGCATGCGTGCCATATGTTGCCTACCCCTGCCCTACAGTAATGATGAATCAGGCCCCTGTTTTACAGATTCTACAGCTACTTAATAAAAATGACATAGCAATAAGAGTAAGCTCTCTATCTTAAAAATACAGCATCTGTGCTGAGCATAGTATGATGCAAATATATGCACAATCAGGCTAAAAACTACTGGTGCCAACATGGCCAGAAAAGGTAGTGCTTATATTGCAGCCCTGATGGGATCGGCTTATTTTTAAGCAATTTTTGTATTCCTTTTGGCACCAGCCTTGCTTGCTTGTCATATTTATTCGTTCATTAATAATATGCTTGATGACTTACCCGTCCACCTCAGAGACCTGTTCCATTTTGAGTCCAGGGTTCCCTGGAGCATCAACAGTGAACATTGCATCTTGTGACCCTAGCCAGCAGTGGAGCTGGTTGCATCATCACCAGTGAGAATAATGCTTACATATCCCTTGCTCTTCCATTCCAAAGAATGGAATGCTTGCTGTCTCCTTGCAGTATAGCCATTGGGCCAATTCCTCCACTGGGGTAACTCCACTGAAGTTATGCCAGCAAAGAATTTGGCCTACTGCTTTCACAGCACTGTTGCCTTTTGTCTTTTGAGGGGAGACTGTCAGATACATCTTCACTCTGATATAGCACCACTGTGCGGCCTGGGAAGGACACTCTAGTCAGTGGACTGTGAATACGAGACTGGGCTGTAGAAGACACAAGTTCAATTTTTGGCACAGCCCCAGACAGGGTGTCTGAATTTGAGCAAGTCACTGAATCTACCTGGGGCCTCAGTTCCCCAACTGTAAAATGGGGATAAAACTTCTCTACCAAAATCCATTCACAATCATATGGAACTCAGATATTGCTATGATGCGGGCTACAGGAGTAGCAGCTACACTTGCTACAATGGTCAATTTTAAAGCAAAGCAGGCTCTCAGATGATGGTCCTTTAACCAACAACTGAGTGATGCTTATAATTTTGTAGGTGGCACTTTCTCCACTGAGAACTGAGTTAGCATTGAGCAAATGCCAGAACAATGTATTAGAGGGCACCGTTTAATTGGATGGTAGTACAGTCATAGAATCAGAGAACAGTAGGGCTGCAAGGGGTCTCAAAAGGAAATCTCGCCCATGCCCCCGCACTGAGGCATAATGAAGTATGTCTATAATTTTTTGGATAAGATGCTAAACTAAAGTCCTGACCAATCATGATAATTAAAGATTCATGGTTGGGAAGGATTGCAAGAGAAGGCATGTGAAAACTGGTGCCCTGCTTAAACTTCAGCTTCATTATATCTATTGCAACAGCTCCCAAAGTCCCCAGTTGAGATCAGGGGTCCACTGCACTGCCTGCTGTATATACATAAATATAGTGAGAGACAAGCACTGCCCCAAAGAGCTTTCAATTTAACTACACACGGCAGATAAAAAAAGGTACTATTATCTCCAATTTGAAGAAGGATTAAGTAATTCGCCCAAGGTCTCACACAGAGTATCTATTGCCGAATTTGGGATTAAACCCAAATCTTCCAACTCTCGGACCAGTGACTTAAACACAAGACAATTGTTCCGCTCAGTAAACTGTATTCTGCCTGCAAACCTCCCCCTCACTGCAGTTTTGATTTTTCCTTGTGTGGTGTTTTTGTGTGCTGTTAGATATCATGCACATTCCACCCCAGATATGCCTCAATTTTAGGAGTGGACAAAGTGAGTCCTATATTCACTATACCGGGCTAAATTCTCCTCTTATTTGCATTCCCATTTCCTTCCACTAAGTAGAATTAGTGTAACGGTGAGCAAAATTGGGCCATCAATGTATTCATTCTTCTAAATGAACTTTGTGTTTTCATAACACCTTTTATCCTAGATGATGTTCTAATGGCCTGTAACTGCCCTCAACTAGTCTGAAGGAAATGAGTTGGGTTCTCTCCAGTTTCTAATGAGGAGGTGTCCATAGGAAAGAAGACATTGGTTGACAGTTTTAGAAGAAAGGTGGTGGAGGCACTGGGCATAAGAGCTGAATAAGAATGAAAAACAATAATTTGCAACTTCCATTCAAAGATCTGCAAACATGTTATAAACAAATATGAAACAAACCTCACAGCACCCGCTTGTGGTGGGAATGGATTATAATAATACCTACACATTAGTTAGGCAAACTAAGGCACAAAGAAGCTACAGAAGGATTACAGAAAGAAGGGAAGATTTGCAAAGGCACAGATGGGAGTTGGATATCCAACTCCCATTGACTTTCAGGGTCTATTTTCTCTCTGTCTCTATGAGAATCTCCCTAAAAATCTTTTGATAGGAAGCAGGTCTCCTGACTGTCAGTCTTATACTTTAGCCTCAAGGTGATCTTTCCTCAATTTGTCTTTCAACAGATAGTCTTTCTGTTAGACTCTGATAGTCTCCTGTACCATTTCTGGAGCGAGTACTTCATGACTTTCTATTGTTCAGTTTGGTATAGCTTTGTCCATTCCAGTTTGAAATGACTCATGTGATGGTGCTTCCTCCAGTGTCCTCAGGGGCCTCGTTCACAATCCAGTAGATCTTGCTGTGAGGACCATTTCCCCAGCGTTCAGCCCGCATTTCCCTTTGTTTAATTTCATCCCCCCTGTCCTCCTTGCACTTCTCTTTAGACCAATTTGCAAAGTACACCAAAATGAGTGCAGCACGGATAGATTGTGTGCTTGTCTTCCAAACTGCCAAGCTTCGGCATGAAACAGTATCCACAGTGGAAAAAGAAAAAAAAAAGTTTCAACTCAGTTCTAAGCACTCTTGAAGAAATTCAGACTCGAAACTCCCACTGGAGCTAATGACAGCTGTGTGTCTATTTATGCCAGGTCTGGGTTTGGTGCTATTTCTGTGTGTGGTTTTCACAACATAGGAACTGGCTGTAGATCAGAATGATTAAAATCACCTGTACATTCACACTGTGTGGAGTTGCAAGGAAAACCTTGAAAAGCATTTGTCTGAATTCTCTGCATAATGCCTCAGGAAAAAAATCAATATGTGCCAGCAACAGTGCTTCCATAATATACTCCAGGTGCTAGGCAGGTCTTCAGTGGGAGCTAGGATTGCAGTGGAAATTCCTTGTTGGGATGGAGGTCTTGAGAATGTGTGTGTGTGTGAGACAGAGAGAGAGAGAGAGAGAGAGGAGAGATGCTAGTGAATGCTGGGTGGACAAAAAGGAGCAGAACCTGGACAGTTTTCTTCTGATGGCTGTGTTTCCTTGGTCATAAATCTGGCTAAACTTTGCCCTACCATGGACACATTATGTGAAGGTCTCATCTATGGTCTTCCCAGCTTCCCACTTACTTCTTGTGCACAGTGCTAAACAAAGGGGTTTATGACCAGATCAGGAGTCAGTTCTGAACGTGAATGCTTCCAGTTATCTTGACAGAGATAAGATGCAAGGTGGGCTGCTTATTTAGCATATAGAAAACAAAGGCTGTGCTTACCTCTTAAGCAATAAAACAATTGATCATCAATAGTGAGTAAACATTGTTTATGCATAGAACACAGAGCCAGAGGGATTTATGAGCAGCAAGAAGGCACAACTCTTGACTTCAATAGAAAGCTAGCCTGCTTCACTGACTTTCAGGTTCT
Source organism: Gopherus flavomarginatus (assembly GCF_025201925.1). NCBI lineage: Eukaryota > Metazoa > Chordata > Testudines > Testudinidae > Gopherus > Gopherus flavomarginatus. Next base: position 8,563,412 of record NC_066619.1, on the reverse strand, counting down.
GGCCAGTAATGTCTTGTGCAAATGAATTTAGAGATTTTCTCAGCTTGTATTCATATTCTACAAAAGGGAAATATCCCCAGTTGCACCTTCTTGGAGCTGAATTATCGACTTCAGCTTTGAAGTGCAAATGAGCTGAATGAAAACATACTTAGACTGCAACATAGAAGCTGTTCCAACCAGCTGATTTATGGTGCATTAACTGTCTAGTAAGGAAAGCCTTCTATTGCAATGGATTTGTAATCCCCCAGTCCAATTATCCTGAAGATGAAGGCAAAATGCCATCCACCGTATGAGGCGATCAATAGTGGTCATTTCTTAAAATTCTTTACTTCCACTTCTTTCCAGCAATCCAAGTTACAGGGTCTTCCATAAATTGCTCTTTCATGGTTTATCAGCCCTGCTGTTTCTAAAAGCCAGACTTATGGACTCTGTTAGGAAAATAAACTGCTATAAACAACTCCTGAGTAGGCTCAAACCATCAGAATTTATGGCAAATGAAAACGCTTTTAGAAACTTCTAATCAACATAATCTGTCTATATAAAAATAATCTCTGACTAAATAAATATGTCAGGAAGGGAAAATAAACCAGACTTCTATATCACCAGAAAAAAAAGTGCTGCATGTCAGATTATTAAAGGCCCATAGATTGTTATGACTTTTAAAAATATATACAAAAAAAGCCCACGGACATGCTAAAAATGCAAGCCCCATTATTTCCGTTGGGCTTCTTTAAGGGCATTATGTCTTCATGTAGCACTGACTTGAAACAATCTTATAAAACAGGTGTCCTCCTACAATTCCATTAAGGTCTCAGAGGCATCTGAATGCCTTTGTAAAACTACCTTCAGTCAGTTGTTTTTCTCAGTGGAAAACGCCATTCTCCTTTTCACCTATTGCCTGCAGGCATGTCACCAATACTGGATGCTTGTCAGAACTGACTAACTACTACCCCGGGTATATAGATGACAGCACAGTATTTGAGTGCCTTGCAAACCTTAATGTATTTATCCTCACAACCCTTTTGTGAGGTAGGGAAATAAACTTATCCCCATTATACAGATAGGGAACTGAGACATGAATGGACTTTCCCACAAGACGTACGCTGTGGCAAAGCAGGGATTAAACTCAGGTCTCCAGGGTTCCTAACCACCGAGCCATCCTTCCTCAGACTGGTGTTGAGATGCCCTAGGAGCAGGCCAGGAAGCAAATTGTGACTCCAAGCATTACAACTTGCCTCTTAGGTCCCATCTTGCTCCAGGATAGAGCACATAGAGTGCACCAGCCGTATACAAGCAGAGCATATGTTCCCCAACACACCATCTGCACAGCTTTGCTGGTCTGTATATTGCAAGCCAAGCCTCCATACCTAACCCCATCCCATTCCATCCATTCCTGTCTGCATGTGTGCAGGATGGGAAGGATACAGCACCACAGGATGAAGACTAGATACAGGGAAAAAGAAGGTGTCTTATATTCCTAATGCCCCCGTGCAGATAATCAGAACGGGACATAATCTCTGCCTTCCTAGTCTCTTTCCTAGCCTGGTATATTGCACAATATACTACATAAAGTGCCCCAGTCTCCTAAGACAGTTGTGCATTGATTCATTCCTGTTTGTAAAGTGTTTTGAGATCCTCAGATGGATACAGTGGGGGAGTGGAATGTATAATTATGATCCAAACAGATAAGATTGCTTTGAATGCCAGAAAGGGAAGTATCTTGCATGACATCGGGTGCCAGTTTGGTCTTTGCTAGTTGTGTAAGTTACATATGATTAGGTAAATCAGGACATTAGTCTGTATTAAATTCTGTAGGGTATAATCCTGCACAGAACGCATTATAAATATAAGAAACTATCGACAGTCAGGCAAGGAGGATGCACTTGATGATAGAGTAGCTATTTAATTTCTGGTACTTCTATTGCCCACATCACTGTAGAATCTGAGCATTGCACAATCATCAGCGGATTGCATCCATACAAATCCCCTATGAGGAAGGGAAGTATTTGTCCCATTTTACAGGTGGGGAACTGAGACACAGAATAAGGGAAGCTGCTTGCTCAAAGTCACACAGGAAGTCGAGGGCTGAGCAAAAAAAATGAACCCAGTTACCCTGAATCCCAGTCGAAAGCCCTGCCTGCTGGAACATCCTTTATACTAAGTAGGATTCCTAAAGAAGCAGTGGACACATAGAAATAGGGGTTTTTTTAAATGAATTTTATCATGTGTGGGGAAACTGAGACACTTCTCTTAAGGATCATTCTCGAAAAGATGCTGCAGGTGCAATGGAAACATGACTGTCCCATTTCAAGGAGAATTTATATTTCTACCATTCTATAATGCTTTTGTCTAACTTCAAAGTTCAGATCTTACTTTGTAAAGGCAGAATTAATTTTCTTGATTGCTAATCCATCACCGTTAAGTATGATGCATATGGTATCAAATGTGAGTATTTCTGCTATCATTAATTGTGGCATATTGTCACATCCGATAAGAAAATGCAATATGAGAACAAGAAAACAGTCACTGGATTTGGCAGGTAATCCTTGTTTTCCTAATAGCAATGGCAGGTACCAAGAAGTACCTTAACTCAAGAGGAGGACTGTGTGAATAAACGAGGAAAAGAATCACAAGACTTGGGAGCATCAATCATACAGCTGTGTTGTCTTGCACTCAGGCTGCAGTGCTGTTGTTCAGTGCATGATAAAGACGGAGAGGTCTGATGAAAGAGTTGAGCAAAATATCCTAATGTTCCTGAGCGTGGGTGCAGCATTTGGTCCTGACTAGTTTGCCAGAGAAAAGGAGAGCTAGTGACACAGAGGAAAGGAGAGGAAATTAACACAGGCAAGATAAAAAAGAAATCAAATAATGAACTGTGGTTTAAATGGCAGATAAAGTGCAGCTGAAATGATAATATCACATGGGAGATAGGAAAGGAAATTAATAAAATGTAAGTTAACATTGGGGGGAAATATTTGGGTCCAAATCCAATAGCAGATGGAAACATTCAGGTCAGGAAATGGAGAAGAGTACTATGGAATTATTTTATTTTCCTAGACATAAAGAGCTAATAAAAGATGATGATGATGATGATGTGGAGGTTGGTGGTTATTTGAAAAAAATATAGAATCATTGTAATATCCATGTAATACTGATACAATACTTTTATTATTCTATTACAAATTCAGTGGAGACAGATCCTTTTAATTTAGTAAAGATGTTCTATAGAATATTGTTGTAACATGCCAAGATAGTAAAAGACAAGCAGAAGAGTCAGAAACACTGGGAGGTGGATTCATAGATTTTAAGGCTAGTGGTAGGGGGCCATTATGGTCATCTAGTCTCACCTGTATAAGAGAAGCCAGAGAACTTCACCTAGTAATTTCTTCATCAAACCTATAACTCCTGGTTGAGCCATGGCACATCTCAGAAAGACATCCAGTCTTTAAATCAAATCTTCAAGTGATGGAGAATCCACCTAAATTGTCCCAAAGGCAAATACCTTCCTGGTTAAATTTAGGCCTAATTTCAAATCTTGGATCCCATTAAACCTGTTTTGATGGTAGACTGAAGAGTGGTTTACTAAATGGCCAAAATCGTAAAAAAGGCTCAGTTCCACCAGGGGGAGAATTCGGCCAGCATAGGCTCTGCAGAGACAGCCATAAGGCTGTCTTCCGAGGACTGCCCTCACAAGACTTGCTGTAGAAAGGCAGAGCTAGGAGCAAGAGGGATGTGTGGTGAAGTGGGGTACCATGCCACAGTGTTGTGGAGATGCTCATAGACTCATAGACTCATAGGTCAGAAGGGACCAATATGATCATCTAGTCTGACCTCCTGCACAAGGTAGGCCACAGAACCCTATCCATCCACTTTTATAACAACCTCTAACCCAGGACCGAGTTATTGAAATCCTCAAAATTGGTTTGAAGACCTCAAGCTGCAGAGAATCCACCAGCAAGCGACCCATGCCCCACGCTGCAGGGGAAGGCGAAAAACCTCCAGGGCCCCTGCCAATCCGCCCTGGAGGAAAATTCCTTCCCGACCCCAAATATGGCGATCAGCTAAACCCTGAGCATGTGGGCAAGACTCACCAGCCAGCACCCAAGAAGGAATTCTCTGCAGTAACTCAGTTCCCATCCCATCCAACATCTCCCCACAGACCATCGAGCAGATTTATCTGGTGATAATCCAAGATCAATTGCCCAAATTAAACTATCCTATCATAACATCCCCTCCATATACTTATCAAGCTTAGTCTTAAAGCCAGAAAAGTCTTTTGCCCCCACTACTTCCCTCGGAAGACTGTTCCAGAACTTCACTCCCCTAATGGTTAGAAACCTTCGTCTAATTTCAAGTCTAAACTTCCTTATATCCAGTTTGTACCCATTCGTCCTCGTGCCTACATTAGTACTAAACTTAAATAATTCCTCTCCCTCCCTAACGTTAACCCCCCTGATATATTTATATAGAGCAAGCACATCCCCCCGCAGCCTTCTTTTGGCCAGGCTAAACAAACCAAGCTCTTGGAGTCTCCTTTCATAAGGCAGGTTTTCCATTCCTCGGATCATCCTAGTAGCCCATCTCTGGACCTGTTCCAGTTTGAATTCATCCTTCTTGAATATGGGAGACCAGAACTGCACACAATATTCCAGATGGGAGTCTCACCAGCGCCTTATATAATGGTACTAACACCTCCTTATCCTTGCTGGAAATACCTCGCCTGATGCATCCTAAAATCGCATTTGCTTTTTTAACAGCCGTATCGCATTGGCGGCTCATAGTCATCCTGCTATCAACCAATACCCCAAGGTCCTTCTCCTCCTCTGTCGCTTCCAACTGATGCGTCCCCAACGTATATCTAAAATTCTTATTATTAATCCCTAAGTGCATGACCTTGCACTTTTCACTATTGTATTTCATCCTATTACTATTACTCCAGTTTACAAGGTGGTCCAGATCTTCCTGAATAGTATCCCTGTCCTTCTCCGTGTTAGCAATACCCCCCAGCTTTGTGTCATCCGCAAACTTTATTAGCACATTCCCGCTCTTTGTGCCAAGGTCAGTAATAAAAAGGTTAAATAAGATCGGTCCCAAAACCGATCCTTGAGGGACTCCACTAGTGACCTCCTTCCAGCCTGACAGTTCACCCTTCAATACGACCCGCCGGAGTCTCCCCTTTAACCAGTTCCTTATCCACCTTACAACTTTCATATTCATCCCCATCTTTTCCAATTTAACTAACAGTTCCCCATGTGGAACCGTGTCAAACGCCTTACTGAAATCGAGGTAAATTATATCTACCGCATTTCCTTTATCTAAGTAATCCGTCACCTTCTCAAAGAAGGAGATCAGATTGGTTTGGCACGATCTACCTTTAGTAAATCCATGTTGCAATTTGTCCCAATCATCCTGCCAATCCCTCGCTGCTTCTTATCTTGCCTCACCTGTAGGCTTCTCCCAGATTCACATTCTGATTCTCACATTCTGGAAGTCCAACTCCCTGGGTAGCTTCTTGTCCCTCTATTGCTGAAGGAGTCCCCTCTCAATAGTTCACCAGTCTCTTTGACAATCATCCCATCCTCTGATCTGTAACCTTTTATCCCCCAGCTGTTAATAGTCCAGCAATTAGCCACTGTAGCCATAGAAATAGCTTTAAAGCATTTTATTTAGCAGTAATAGAAGAAACATACAGGCCTGTATCCTGTAAGACATTAGCTTGAGTTTGCATAAGACTTTGAGGCCTATGAGTCTTACATAAATAAGTGGACCAACAGTGACCATGAGTTTAGGATCCTGCCATTGGCCCGTTGGAATACCTAGGATACATTGCTTATGTCCAGCACAGAAAACGATGCTGCCTTGTGGTCAAAGGGCTTAATCAGATCTGACATCTTGGTTACAGTGGTCACACAAGCACGTATGGCCTTATTTAGTCAATGTTAAGATGTCAGAATCCACTGAGTTTCTTAATGGTCCAAAAGTGGAGTTGGTTATTGAGACACACCTTCTAAGGACTCTCTGTTCCATTAGGGCTTTAATAGAACCGGTGATATATGTTCTGGCCTAGTCTGGAAAGGGATATTATTTTTGTGTTGGTATGTTGCCTCCTTCTTCAAAGACAGTTACTGCCATACACTCACAGCTATGTTTGTGCTTGGCAAAGGCATCAGCCTGCTTACAAAGTGGGGTTTGCCACTCTGGTTGAGCTGGGTGCTCTGCCACTTCTTTGTCCAGATCGTATCCTGCTGGTCCTTCCACCGCTGACACTGTGCCATATTCATGGTGGTCCAATGCCTGGGCTGTAGTAACCCACCACAACTGGTTAGTCAAATCCGTGAGTTACTGCTAATTAAAATGCTTATGGCTATACCTCAACTGAGGAGACAACTAGCATCCCACTTAGTTGCTGGAGTAGCATGGGGTCTAAACATCCTATGACACAACTGCTTACTTCTTTGCTTCCTGGAGTAGATGGGCAGTGAGTGGGTAGAAAGGGAAACATCTCATTAGTTAGAGTAACTGTGCCAGTGCAATATAGAACAGTCACGCTCCCCCAGGAGCACACAAAGACACAGAATAGGCATGAGACGATGCTCCAAAAAGGGCCATATTTTTGGAGTTTAATGTACCCACTTTACACACCCCCACAACACATATCATTTGAAGCTTATTCTATGTATGTTTCCATGAGGTCTGAGATGGAGCTATCAAATGGTGTCGTGAGCCCGGAGGCAAGATAAAACAGTAAGAAAGTGAGAAATCTCTTTCGGAAACTGCCAAAATGGCACTGCAACATAACTATATGCAGTGTTGTTGTAGCAGTGTCAGTCCCAGGATATTACAGAGCCAAGGTGGGTGAGGTCAGATCTTTTATTTGACCTTTTATTGGTCATGATAATAGAGGCCCAACTTAAATGCATATCCTAAATTTAAAAAAAACCACAGTAAAAGAACTAAAAAAGAGCCACCGTGGCTTACCAATCATGTAGAAGAAGCAATGAGAGATAAAAAGGCATCTTTTAAAAAGTGGAAGTCAAATCCTAGTGAGGTAAATAGAAAGGAGCATAAACACTGCCAAATTAAGTTTAAAAATGTAATAAGAAATGTCCAGAAGGAGTTTGGAGAATGGCTAGCCAAAAACTCAAAAGGTAATAAAATGATTTTTAAGAACATCAGAAGCAGGAAGTCTGCTAAACAAACAGTGGGTCCCCTGAATGAGAGAGATACAAAAGGTGCATTTATGGATGCTAAAATAATTGCAGAGAAAGTAAACAAATTCTTTACTTCAGTCTTCACGGCTGAGGATGTTAGGGAGATTCTCAAACCTGTGCTGGCTTTTGTAGGTGACAAATCTGAGGAATTGTCACAGATTGAAGTGTCACTAGAGGAGCTTTTGGAATTAATTGATAAACTTAACAGTAACAAGTCACCGGGACCAGATGACATTCACCCAAGGGTTCTGAAAGAACTCAAATGTGAAACTGTAGAACTATTAACTATGGTTTGTAACCTGTCCTTTAAATCAGCTTCTGTACCCAATGACTGGAAGATAGCTAATGTAACGCTAATATTTAAAAAGGACTCTAGAGGTGATCCCGGCAATTACAGACCGGTAAATCTAATGTCAGTCCTGGGCAAATTAGTTGAAACAATAATAAAGATTAAAATTGTCAGACACATAGAAGAACATAAATTGTTGGGCAAAAGTCAACATGGTTTCTGTAAAGGGAAATCATGTTTTACTAATCTATTAGAGTTCTCTGAAGGGGTGAACAAACATGTGGACAAGGGGTATCCAGTGGACATAGTGTACTTAGATTTACAGAAAGTCTTTCACAAGTTCCCTCATCAAAGGCTCTTATGTAAATTAAGTTGTCATGAGATAAGAGGGAAGATTCTTTCATGGATTGAGAACTGGTTAAAAGACAGGGAACAAAGGGTAGGAATAAATGGTAGATTTTCAGAATGGAGAGGGGTAACTTGTGGTGTTTCCCAAAGGTCGGTCCTAGGACCAATCCTATTCAACTTATTCATAAATTATCTGGAGAAAAGGGTAAACAGTGAAGTGGCAAAGTTTTCAGATGATATTAAACTGTTCAAGATAGTTAAGACCAAAGCAGACTGCGAAGAACTTCAAAAACATCTCACAAAACTAAGTGATTGGGCAACAAAATGGCAAATGAAATTAAATGTGGATAAATGTAAAGTAATGCACATTAGAAAAAATAACCCCAACTATACATACAATATGATGGGGGCTAATTCAACTACAATGAATCAGGGAAGAGATCTTGGAGTCATTGTGGATAGTTCTCTGACATCCACGCAGTGTACAGAGGCAGTCAAAAAAGCAAACAGGATGTTAGGAATCATTAAAAAAGGGATAGAGAATAAGACAGAGAATATCTTATTGCCCTTATATAAATTGATGGTATGCCCACATCTTGAATACTGCATATAGATGTGGTCTCCTCATCTAAAAAAAGATATACTGGCATTAGAAAAAGTTCAGAAAAGGCAACTAAAATGATTAGGGGTCTGGAATGGGTCCTATATGAGGAGAGATTAAAGAGGCTAGAACTTTTCAGCATGGAAAAGAGGAGACTAAGGGGGATATGATAGAGGTATATAAAATCATCAGTGGTGTGGAGAAAGTGAATAAGGAAAAGTTGTTTACTTGTTCCTATAATATAAGAAGGAGAGGCCACCAAATGAAATTAATGGGCAGCAGGTTTAAAACAAATAAAAGGAAGTTGTTCTTCACACAGTGCATAGCCAACCTGTGGAACTCCTTGCCTGAGGAGCTTGTGAAGGCCAGGACTATAACATGGTTTAAAAGAGAACTAGATAAATTCATGAAGGTTAAGTCCATTAATGGCTATTAGCCGGGATGGGAAAGGAATGGTGTCCCTAGCCTCTGTTTGTCAGAGAGTAGAAATGGATGGCAGGAGAGAGATCACTTGATCATTACCTGTTAGGTTCACTCCCTCTGGGGCACCTGGCATTAGCACTGTTGGTAGACAGGATATTGGGATGGATGGACCTTTAGTCTGACCCAGTATGGCTGTTCTTATGTTTTTAAGTTCTCTCTCACCAGCTGAAGTTGGTCCACCTTACCCATCTTCTCTCTTTAAAGCATTTTACTCTTTCATTTAATTTCAACATCTTAATGTGGTATTTACTGACCAAAGAACTACATATTAAAAGCTTTGTATTGGTTTTCGATGGGTTTTAGAAATGATGAAGCTGTTTAGCATGTGGCAAAAATGGCAAATAAAAACAATTTGAAATATACAAATATAAAATGTTTTCATGTTGCATATTCTTAATTGTCAAAGTATCTCAGAATTGATTATAATAGTTGTCTATATTTTCAATTGAAATTTGTTGACCAGGTCAGTCTCACACTGAAGATTGTACATTAGTAGCAGTGCATTGTGTACCTATAGTTTGTACGACATAGTGGATAGATATAAATGTACATGAATTCCTAATGCAATGATTCTCCTTTTGTAAGCTTTTATACATAGAATGTATCATCTAGTCTGCCTGGCAGAAGCTTTTAATTTGTAATTGCTGATGCATGCAGCATTAGCTTTTTAATTCAGTGACACTTATGCACAGGTCAGTATTAGTAGAAAGGGTGACAGTACACAGCTTCATATTATGAATATGCAGAAACAATGAGAGAAAGACGTCGCTTAACAAGAAGTAGTCAAGACAAAGTCCACAAACAAATGCTTGCCTCTGCAATGAAGAGTACGTTACAGCTGTTACCAACCATGTCATCAACAATATAACAAACTTATTTTACCCGGATCACATCCAGTTCTTATCGACGTATCTACCTGCGGACCGGTAACATCAGATGTACAAACATTTCTGCTGAAAATAGCAGATATTAGTGAAGAACAAATGGAAAGATTTGTGAGAGGTGCACTTGATTCTGAGGGGACACAGCAGCAGGGCAGTTGCCCCACTCCTGAAAAAAGGCTGGACTGACTGTGGAAGCAGCCACAGCTGAGGCCATGCCCCAGTCAGGCCACAGCCTATAAAAGGGCTGTGAGCCAGGAGCTGGGTCAGTTCCTCTCTTGCTCTGGAGAGAGAAGGATCTTGCTGCCTGGGAGCTCAGGGTACAGGTAACAGAGCAGCGCTGGGGAAAGGCCAGAGGAGCTGGGGAGCTCCAGTCTGGCAAAGCTCCAGGCTGTGGGCCTGGTTAAAGGCCAAAACAGGTACTGGGGTTGCAGAGACTGCAGCCTGGGGTTAGGCAGAGGCAACTGGTCTGACCCCCTTTGCCAATGATGAGTGGCCTTTACAGATTGCAATTTGTCCCAGTGAGTGGGAGCTAGATGATGACTGGCAGTAGCCACTGAGGCAAGGTGGGGATAGAGGGTTGGAGGTTCCCATGGGAGGGGAGACCCAGACTGTGTGGTACTGCTGGGGATAGAACCCACAGGAAAAGGGGCACTGGAGTCCAGGAGGGATATGGGGGCCCTAAGGCAGGTGAGACACCAGCCTGTAGAGGGCGCTTCAGGCTGGACAAGAGCTAATTCCCAGGATAACCAGCAGGAGGTGCTGTGCTGGTGAGTCTCGACCTCGCTACAGACACATAGTTTCTTCAGCTAGGTCAAGCAATGTGAAATCATAACAGTTGTTGATATAGATAAGGAGACCACATTTAAGTTGGTCAAGGGAGGGACAATCACAGCAGATATTGGTGCAGAAAGTATTGTCCACAGAGCCTTGTCCTTAGCAAGAGGCAGAGATGATGTTTCAATGGCAAATGTACTTAGTCACCCAAGAGGACCTGTGCCTGTGTCCCTTTTCCATGCCGATGGAGCAATGAGAAGAACCAACAAAGCTGAATTAGGGCATGAGCTGGAAGTTCAAGCTGAAAAAATCCATGAGCTAAGAGCTTGCAACAGAGAAACCACAGTGTACATCACAGGTGCCATGGTTCTCATACAAACGATGTCTGAACCCAAATTCCACACATTCCGCTGAGTTGGCTACTGATTACTTGAGGCAGGTCCTAGAAGGATGACAGATATGACAACTGTAACTCTGTGGAAGTGCAGCGTCACTGGCTCTCTGCCCCCCTGCTGGGAGTGGTACCTGAGCTGCCGGTCCTGGGTGTGGAGGTGACAGGCTGGCTTAGTGGGGAAGTCCCAGCTACTGCTGCTGTCTACTGTGGTGACCTGAGTGCAGGAGCTGCAGACATTCTGGCACCGGCTCCTTACAGCAGCTGCAGCAATGCTGCTACTCTAATGCCTCCCAGGGATATTGCGGCTGCCTTCCTCTTGGGGCTGCAGCTGTGGCCGAAGAGATGCCACATATTGGGCTCCCACTTTCCCCATCATTCTTCTATCCCCTTCTCTTCCCCATCCCATCCCTCTTCATCTTCCCACTATTCCCTGACCCTATCCCCCTCCCCACCCTCCCCTATCCACTTTTCTTCCCCCTGCTCAATCCCCATCCCCCTACCTCACCTGTCCTTCTCCCCCTGCAGGCACTCACCTTTCTACAGGAACAGGATGGTGGCCATGCAGGGAGCCCATATAAGGTGATGACGATGGGCACTAGTACCCAGTGGGATGCATCCTCCAGCATTGACAGAAGAAGCATCTTCATCCCACCCCCTCCATTCCTGGGCCTGGATGCAGGGAAGAGGGGCTGAACTAGCCAGAAATGTGCTGGAAAGGAGGTGCAGCCTTCCTCCCCCTGGCAGGTGAAGCTGAGTAGGTTGATGCTTGCAGAAATCCTGGAGGAGGCACGGGCACATGTATCCCTCAGGCCTTGCCTTTGTTTGTGGTGAGCAATGTCTCCCCTTTCTCCCGAAACAATGCCCCTGCTATTGCAACACAGATGGAAAAATGCAGATGATGAACTACTTCCTGTATTCTTCAAGGGCCCAATGGCACCTGAGTGTCTACAAAAAGTCTTATTTGTGCCTGTACCAGTAGAATACAAACTTCCCTGCTGTCATAAACAGATAGTTAAGGGTTAATGCCTCTTTAACTTGTAAAGGGTTAAGAAGTTCACCTAGCCTCTGCACAGAACTGTGTACATTCCAAGGCAATGAACACTGGGAGTAACCCACAGACTCTTGTCAAAGATCGTAATGATGAACAAGATAATGATAATGATATGATTAGAAATGCCACCAGCACTATTATATTTCAATGAGACCTGCACACGTTAATTATTAGATTTTGGTTTATCCTTTAGATTATTGTTGTTCTGCTTTGAGGTCTCAAATAAATCCAATTTAACAGAAACAAGTGCAAATATTTCAAAGTGGTCATTCTAAGACAGGGACTGGCAACCTTTGGCACGCAGCCCATCATGGAAATCCGTTGGCTGGCCGGGATGGTTTGTTTATTTGCAGCATCCACATGTTCTGCGGATTGCTGCTCCCACTGGCCACAGTTCGCTGTTCCAGGCCAATGGGGGCTGAGAGAAGCAGTGGCCAGCACATCCCTCAGCCCACACCGCTTCCTCTAGCCCCATTGGCCTGGAACGGCAAACTGCTGCCAGTGGGAGCTGCGATCAGCCAAACCTACAGACACTGCAGGTAAACAAACTGCCCGGCCAGCCAGCAGATTTCCCTGATGGGTCACGTGCCAAAGGTTGCTGATCTTTGTTCTAACAGGTTGATGGTGTCATTGTTTATCTTCGTTTCTATGGAAACTGCACCACTTGCCAGCTCCGCATGGTCATAAACAGACAGTAAATGGTTAAGAAGTTCAGCTAGCCTAGCTGACACCTGACCAGAGAAATCAATGGATGGACAAAATGTTTCAAGAGGAAGGAGAGAAGATTTTCCTTTGTTCTGTTCATTAAGTTGTGTGCTGGAGAGAAAAGATCCAGGAATCAGCCTCCTATCAGAGTAGTGAAAATTAGAGAAGGAATGAAATATCTTATGTCAATTTCCTTTAGTAACTTTGTCTTTTTGCGTTAGAGGGATAATCAAATTGGGTTTTATTTTGTGTAACTAAGGTTTTTGCCCAGGGGAACATCCTCTGTGTTTTGAATCTGTTGTCTGTGAGAGTAGCTTGTATGCTAATCTCTCGGAGGTATTTCTTTTACCCCTTTTCCTTAATTAAAAGTCTTCTTTTTAAGAACCTGATTGATTTTTTCCTTGTTTTAAGATCCAAGGGGTTTGGATTGGTGTTCACCAGGAAATTGGTGGAGAAGTCTCTCAAGGGTACCCAGGAAAAGGTTACAGTACCTGAGAGGGAGAGATTTTGGGGGTGAATACAGAGTTTCCCAAATGACTCAAACAGCTGTTTTCAACAATTCGGGTGGTGCAAGCAACCAGATCTAAGCTGGTAATTAAGCTTAGGGGTTCTCATGCAGGTCCCCACATCTGTACTCTAAAGTTCAGAGTGGAGGCGAAACCTATGACAGCATCATACCTCATCTTAAAGTAGACACGTATGATGTGCATGTGGGTAGAAAGGGTACATTAGGTCGACCAAATTGATGGTATCTGCTTAGAACGGTGTGTCAAAAAGCTATTCTAGAGGTGATGTGGCATAGACACCATCCATAGCTCCGGACTGTGTGTAAACTCCAGGCCTGGTTTTTTGGTTTTGTTTTTTTTCCCAAAAAGGCACATCTCATTAAGGAGATCTGTCTAATACATTGCAGGTAAAACTGAGAGACATTAGCACTGTATTTGGAAGGCTGTTCTGGAGTCCGGATTTCTCCAACTTTGTATTTCAAGAGAGTGCGTTGTGGAGTTGATGTCTTACAGAATGGATTGCTCTCCTCCTTAGGACCCCTGTCTCACAGTTCTCCATTGGTTAATGCTAACCTATTTTGTCTTTGTAAATAGTTCACGCTCAGCCTACTGTAACTTCATGAATCTCCAGCTGTATTCTCCCTGCTTCATGTATCTTCATATAAGATCACCAAAAATTGCTTTCCTTCCATCAGAAACAAAAATAGGTTCTGTGTCTGTGCTTACAGCTATAACAATAGTAATTAATAAATTATGGTAAAGGTTCCTATAAAATATATTAATAGATAAAATATGACAACTAAAATATACCACGACTAATAATGTACTTGAGCCCATTAAACTGCACCCAAGAAAAATAAATACCTAAATTCACTAATCAGGTATTTAATTGACTCAGCTGTTTAAAATCCATTCTTACTTCGTTTCATGTTACTCATATCTGTTAATCGTATTCTTGCTAAAGGAATAACGCTTTTCAATCACATTAATAAATCCAAGCGTATTTGTGACTACAGTTTCGTTACAAAACTCCTTGCCCTACAGATATTACAGTCTAAGGCCCCAGTCTGACAAGCTCTTCTGTGTGGTCTCAGGTGAGTCCATCAGGCATGCAACAGAAACAGTGTGCAGGGTCTGGGCCAAAGATATTGATCTCAGAAGATTTTGATAACAATCTGATGAGGATGCCCTTTTTATGGTAGTGCCCACAGTCTTGTAGGAAGAGCTGGTTGAAAACTTCCCATTCAAACACTTTCTCAACAGAAAATTGGGTTTTTCAGCAAAACAACATTATGCTCAATAAGTGTCAGCTTTCTGTGGAAAAAATTGATTTTTTTGTTGAAAAACAAAAATCCTGGAAGCCAAAAATGTTTAATCTGAAAACTAAAATATTTTGATTCAGAAATGCTGCTGCAGTAGCTCGTGGGAGTTGCTGTTCCATTCCCTCATGTCCCCATTCTCAAGTATGGGCTGGGCTCCTCGGACACAATTCATCTCTCACCCCACCATGAACCTCAGCCTGGACCAATCTACATGGGAGGTCCACTTCCTAGACACCAGGGTGCAAATAAGTGATGGTCACATTAACACCACCCTATACCGAAAACCTACCGATCGCTATGCCTACCTTCATGCCTCCAGATTCCATCCTGGGCACATCACACGATCCATTGTCTACAGCCAAGCTGTCATAGCATTCCCTCTCAGATCTGAACCTTAGAGTTCAGAAAATGAGATACTAGCTGTCATAACCTATTCCCAGATTTGGACCTTAGCGTCCAAAATATGGGGGTTAGCATGAAAACCTCCAAGCTTAGTTACCAGCTTGGACCTGGTAAAGCTGCCACCACCCAAAAAATTAGAGTGTTTTGGGGCACTCTGTTCCCCGCAAAAACCTTCCCTGGGGACCCCAAGACCCAAATTCCTTGAGTCTCACAACAAAGAGGAATAAACCATTTCCCTTCCCTTCTTCCTTCCAGGTGTTCCCTCCCTGGGTTCCTGGAGAGATACACAGAAGCAAGCTCCGTGAATCTAAACAGAGGGACACCACCCTTCTTGTTTCCAGTCCTGGAAACACAAGTACTTCCCTCTTCACCCAGAGGGAATGCAAAGACAGGCTAGTAAATCTAACACACACAGATTTCCCCCTGACTTCTTCCTCCCACCAATTCCCTGGTGAGCTACAGACTCAATTCCCTGGAGTTCCCCACCAAAGAAAAACTCCAACAGGTCTTAAAAAAAAAGTTTTATATAAAAAGAAAGAAAAAATACATAAAAATGGTCTCTCTGTATTAAGGTGACAAATACAGGGTCAATTGCTTAAAAGAAATATGAATAAACAGCCTTATTCAAAAAGAATACAATTCAAAACACTCCAGCACTACACACATGTAAATACAAAATAAAAACCCTATAAATCACTATTTTATCTTTTGTACTTACAACTGGGAAACAGAAGATTAGAAAAGCAGGAGGCAGAAAAAAATCCTCTCATAGCCGAGAGAGTACAGGCAGAAGACTAGAACAAAGAACTCAGACACAAACTTCCCTCCACCCAGATTTGAAAAAGTCTTGTTTCCTGATTGGTCTTCTGGTCAGGTGTTTCAGGTTACTCCTTTCCAGGTAAAAGAACATTAACCCTTAGCTATCTGTTTATGACACTAGCACCTGAATCCTCTAAGCTTAATTACCAGCTTAGATCTGATAGCACTGCCGCCACCCAAAAATATAGTGTTTTGGGGCACTCTGACCTCCCCAACCTTCCCTGGGGACCCCAAGAACCCAGATCCCTTGGGTTCTTAAAACAAGGAGAAATAAACCATTCCCCCACCTTTCCCCCTCCCAGAATTTCCCTCCCTGGGCTATCCTGAGAGACACTGATCCAACCTCTTAAATCACCATACAGAGAAGCATCTCCCTTCCCTTCCACAAAGAGGCAAACAGATTCAAGGAAAACAGAGAGAGATTCTGTCTCTCCCCCCTCCCATCTTCCCCACCCGTCCTGGTGAGTTATCCCAATCCCCTGGAATAAAACAAGGGAAACAAGAAAAAAAATCAATCAGGTTCTCTAAAAAGAAATCTTTTAATAAAAGAAAGGAAAAAGTAAAGAATTATCTCTGTAACTTCAAGTTGTAAATATTACAGGGTCCTATAGCTTACAGACACCAGAAAGAGACTTTCCCCCCAGTACCAATACAAATCAAACTATTCCCAGCAACTACACATATAAACGTTAACCAACCAGATCCACAATTGCAAATAGAGTAAAACAATCAAAAAGCCTAAACCGTCTGTTTTTACTTACTATTTGAAAATAAACTTAGAGAGCCTGTAGTAATGTCTGGTCTCTCTCAGACCCTCCGAGAGAAGAACACACAACGGACAAAGAACACACACAAAAGCTTCCCTCCACCCATATTTAAAAGTATCTTGTCTTCTGATTGGTCTTCTGGTTAGGTGTCCAGTTCCCTGCTTGTAACCCTTTACAGGTACAAGAGACATTAACCCTTAACAATCTGTTTATGACACAAGCACTGAAGTACAACCGCATCTGCTCTAACCCCTCAGACAGAGACCAATACCTACAAAATCTCCACCAAGCATTCTCAAAACTACAATACCCGCACGAGGAAATAAGGAAACAGATCAACAGAGCCAGATGTGTACCCAGAAGCCTCCTACTGCAAGACAAACCCAAGAAAGAAACCAACAGGACTCCACTGGCCATCACATACAGCCCCCAGCTAAAACCCCTCCAATGCATCGTCAGGGATCTACAACCCATCCTGGGCAATGATCCCACACTTTCACAGGCCCTTGGGTGGCAAGCCAGTCCTCACCCACAGACAACCTGCCAACCTGAAGCATATTCTCACCAGTAACTGCACATTGCACTATAGTAACTCTAGCTCAGGAACCAATCCATACAACAAACCTCGATGCCAACTCTGCCCACATATCTATACCAGCGACACCATCACAGGACCTAACCAGATCAGCCACACCATCACCGTTTCATTCACCTGCACGTCCGCCAATGTAATATACGCCATCATATGCCAGCAATGCCCCTCTGCTATGTACATCGGCCAAACTGGACAGCCTCTGTGGAAAAGGATAAATGGACACAAATCAGATATTAGGAATGGCAATATACAAAAACCTGTAGAAGAGCACTTCAACCTCCCTGGCCACACTATAGCAGATCTTAAGGTGGCCATACTGCAGCAAAAATACTTCAGGACCAGACTTCAAAGAGAAACTGCTGAGCTTCAGTTCATCTGCAAATTTGACACCATCAGCTCAAGATTAAGCAAAGACTGTGAATGGCTTACCAACTACAAAACCAGTTTCTCTTCCCTTGATTTTAACACCTCAACTGCTAGAACAGGGCCTCATCCTCCCTGACTGAACTAACCTCGTTATCTCTAGCTTGCTTCTTACTTGCATATATATACCTGCCCCTGGAAATTTCCACTACATGCATCCGACGAAGTGGGTATTCACCCACGAAAGCTCATGCTCCAAAACGTCTGTTAGTCTATAAGGTGCCACAGGATTCTTTGCTGCTTTTACAGATCCAGACTAACACGGCTACTCCTCTGATACTTCATCTCCTATGATTCACTATAGCCACGGGACTCCTATGATACACAGCCTCCCCTCACCCAGAGGGGAAACCATGGTGCATCATGGGAGATGTTGTCTAACCCAAGAAGCCCATCTTAAAAGAAAGAATGGGAGCATGAGGAATCTCAGCAGCATTTCCAAGATGAACTCTTGATTTGGTTGAAATATTTATTTATTTATTTTTAAACCAAAAAGTCAAAATGTTCTGTGGAACCCCACCCCTCCTCCACCCCACTTCGAGGTGCATTACAGAAACTCAGAAAGAGACAGGCTGAGTCCTTTGGGCTAGGGACTAAGGACAAAGAGACTGCTAGACAATATATTGGTTTTTTCTACATGCAGCATGACAGGAGGAGGTTTTTAAACTGGACATAAACTAGGACAGGGCAGAGGTCATAATGTCTTTAATCCCAGTAGATTGGTGAGTCCACTGTGCGCTCTACAAACAGAGACGGAAGCCACTCTGGAGTGAAACAGAGCCACAGTTTGGTAGTCTGACCCAAATCAATAGGAGACTTTCCACTGGCTTTCATGAGTTTGGATCAGGCTCTAACAGCACCCAGCAGTGAAGGATACTTCATCCAGCTGAATGTACAAGGGAAATTCAGGGGGAGAGGATGTGGTGCTGGAATCTGATCATTCATATCGACGCTGACTCCCCTGCCATCACAAAGAGACCAACGGGAATGATCACAAGTGGTCAGCCCCTTCTGCAGCTCACGTGTCATGTACAATGCAGACAATGCAAATCCATGTCAAAAGTACATTTAGTGTAAACTCCATATTATTACCATAGACAACTCGGGCAATAGCTCACTAACTGCTGTTTTTAATGCATAGTATTTACAGCAGGAAATTACTAACTGTGAATTCACTTACCATTTCATTTACCATGTTACATTATAGATCTAGTCACCTTTATATTCCAAAAAATAAAATTAATGATCAATTCCTAAAATAAACCTTAAAAACATAGCCGCTCCTTGCAGAAAGCTGGCATATGCCATAGGAGTGAGCTAGCAGAAGCCATTTCCAAGGGGGTTTGAAACACTTGAAATTCTGTGCACCAGATCCTCAGCTGGTGTAAACTGGCATAAACCACTGACTTCAGCTGAGCTACAGCAGCGAAGGAGCTGAATTATGTGTGTGTTTGTTTTTCCAAATTCAATGGAGAAAAAAAAAAAGACAGAAAATCACTTCAGACAAAACAACACCATACAAAATATCACAGCCTTCAAAAACATCCAGTCCACAGTTAAATAGTGATGGGAATTAAAAATGAAACATTTCCAGCTCAGATTTATTCAGGCATACAGGAGGGCAAGATCCCTGCTCTATTTCCCTTCACAGCCAAATCTACCTTAGACCACTGCCCCAGGTATGGGAAGGATAAACAGAAGTCATGGCTGAGACACCAAAGGGCTGTTAATTCCCCTCTGGCCTAGGTTGGTGGGCCACGCCAAAGAAGGGCAAGAGCAATGGTTCTCAAACTTTTGTACTGGGTAACTCCTTTTACATAGCAAGCCTCTGAGTGCGACCCCCCCCCCCCGCCCTTATAAATTAAAAACAAGTTTTTTATATATTTAACTCCATTATAAATGCTGGAGGCAAAGCAGGGTTTGGTGTGGAGGCTGACAGCTCACCACCCACCATGTAATAATCTCACGACCTCCTGTAGGGTCCTAACCCCTAGTTTGAGAACCCATGGGCAAGAGTGTGGCAGGCCTTGATTCTATCCATTGGCTAACGTTGGGCAGGATGGGTGAGGAAGGACAGGAGTGGGAGGATCCTTGATTCTGACCATTGGTCTACATCAGAAGGGGTGAGGAAGTCATGTGCAACTGGAAGGAGGCAGTAGCAGAATGCTTTCTCCCAGGAGCAAGTGGGGCACAGGGAAGAAATTATGGCTAAACCTGTTCTCCCACCTTTGTTATAGTCAGGTATCAGCACACTCTTCTCTCTCAGGTTGCCCTTTAGTGATTATTCCCACTCACCAGCAGTACAAGTTGTTTGCGGTATCTTAAATAAAATGTGAGCATATTTAGTTGAAAGTAGAAGACAGAGGAAAGTGACAAAATAAGATTAATTGTAAAATAAAAGCATCTAGTCAAAGAGAAAATGAAAATCTAGATGCAAATCTTGCATTGCTGTACCTGGGACATTTCTGACTGCAGAGCTGAGTATAGTTACTTCTCTTCTCTGTCAAGGCTGTCAAGGTTTCTCCTCACTTGGCAGGTTAGACTATGTCACTGGTAATCTGTGTGTCCTATCCTAGAATGGAGTGGTGCATCTCTAGTTTGGATTCTCAGATGTAGCTGAGAGCCACATGCAGGTCAAGGGATGGCCTTTCAGCTTTCTCCGTGGATATATAGTCTCCTAGTATATCTTTGAAATGACACCAGCTGCCAATGATCCTACGGGTCTGTAACAGCAGCTGTTTAACTCCTGGTAGGATATCAAGTAGCAACACCCTCTGTAAATCCCATCCATGACCCCTTCACGAGCCACAGGGAGGAAGAGCCAAAGGCATAGGGATTGATAGTTGTGCCATGCCACCTAATAAACCCCTTCTAGCTTTGTGATGAAACACTGCTCTAATACCCACGAGGATCTGGGTTGATGTTTCTGTGACGCTGTCAAACCAGGTACCAACCCATGTCCAGGCTGCTAGGCCTCACCTCAACACTGAAAATACATAGCTGAAACCAATCCGACTCACCTGTGTGATAGAATTGGTAAAATAGGTATTAGATTTACAAAAATGTGTTTAGACTTGACTAAATGCTTGTACGACACTCCATGTATTCATCTAATTTGTAACATCTACACTCCGTATAATAAAATAATATTAGGTGTTTGAATTGTAATCCTCTCCAGCTGTGTAAGTCATCAAACAGGAAAGAAGCAGCAATTAATGTAAAAAGCTGGCTTCCAACAGGTGGTGTTAGGTCCTGCTCTCCAAGAAGTCCCATTGAAACCAAATGAGCCATCGTGAAACATCAAAGAAAAAAGACCTTATTAATTGCATACATCTCCCTGCCTCCCAGGCCCTGAACATGAAAAGGATGAATGGGCATGAACTCATCCCATCCACTTAAACTCTGGGGGAAAGGGGATAAAAATCCCTAACAAGAAGAAACTGTATTTCTATTCTGCTTGGACTTTAGGAGGGCAAGATTTCTAAGCATAAGCAATGGATCTCCAGCTGCTTAGCCTAGGTTAACCATACAGGACAGATAGAGCTTGCATATTACAGCAGCTTCCATCACCTTTTGAAACCTCAGACTGTAACACCTTTGTGTGTGCATTTTTACTTGCTTTAACCTTGTAAATAACTCTCTGATTTTTTTTTCTTAGCCAATACATCTTTAGTTTATTATAGGATGGGCTACAAGCATTATTTCGGTGTAAGATCTAAAGTGCAGTTTACCTGGGGTAAGTGACTAGTCCTTTGGGACTGGGAGTAACCAGAGTATTGTTGTGATTTTTGTGCCATCTATCACAAAGGCATGTTTAGCTAGGTGGCAAGATAGACCAAAGTACCCAAGTGGACTGTCTGTGACTTCATGTTAGGGCTGTTAAAGTGTCTGAGGATTTAACACTTAAAAAGTGGTTGATGAAATCTAAGTATAGGACTGTAAGGGTGCAGACTCACCCCTGCAGCACCTCCTGCTGGTCTCTCGGGGAATTAGCTCGATTTCCAGCCTGAAGCACCCTCTGCAGGCCAGTGATCCACCTATCTTCTGGCCCCCATGTCTCTCCCTGGACCCTAGTGCCCTGTTAGCTGAGGTGCTGCCCCCTGGTAGTAAACCCCTGTCTCTCAGGGTCTCTCCTCCCCAGGGAATCCCCACCCACTATCCCCATCTGGCCTCAGTATATGGCTACTGATAGTCATCGTCTAGTCCCCACGCCCTGGGGCAGACTGCAGTATCAGCCTACTCATCACTGGCAAGGAGAGTTTGGACCTGCTGCCTTGGCCTACCCTTGGGCTGCCCTCTGCAACCCCCAGTACCTGTTAGCCTTATGCTAGTCTGCAGCCTGGGGCTTTCCAGGCTGGAGCTCCCCAGCTCCTCTGCCTTGCCCCAGCCCTGCTTCCCTCAGGTACCTTGTCTCTAGCTCCACGCAGCCAGGCCCTTCTTCCTGTACAGGCAGAGGGAGACTGTTTGGCTCCTGGCTCACAGCCTTTTCATACAGGCCAGCTGTGGCCTGACTGGGGCGTGGCCCAGCTGTGGTTGCTACCCCAATCAACCTAGCTTTTAGAGCTGCAGCCCTCTCCCAGGCAGGAGCAGGTGTCCACCCTGCCACAAGGACTCACAACTAGTTTGGGGTTTGTGCCCTGCTTCTTAATAGTTTGCTCTGAGGTGGGTACTTACTCCCTTGAGTCACTGCAGAACAGCTTGACAGATTCATCATTTATATAATGATCCATGTAGCAGCTATTACAGAGCCTTTGCTTAATGTATGTGCTCAGATGACTGTGAGGTTTTACTGGCAGGTGCAGCCTTGAGGCTGCTCTTACTTGTGCCTGTCAACTGGAGCAGGGCAAAATAACTCCAGGACCAGTGGAGATTAAACAGGGGTTAAAATCATCATTACATCCTCCACCCTTAACGACTCGTGTCAAGTGTTCCTTGGCTGGAGATCCAGGATCTGGCCCAGGAGATCTGGAGTTGAACAACCTTGTACTTTAACAGAGTTCATATTTTTCTTTATTAATTATTATAATTTATTAGCAATAGTAGTAGTAGTATAGCCCTGAGCAGCATGTGAGGCCTCTTCTTCTGACATCTTATAATCCAGCTCCTAGTAATTTACAGCTAGTATTAATATTTGCATATGCATGTAACTCTTTTACCTTCATCCTTGATGCAATATTTAATGATCACTCATTATAATCTACCATTCTTGCGTTATCATCTCCTATACTGGTAATGTAATTACCCGCATTTAATTATAATTAATAAAAACAAAGTTTGAATGTGATTAAAAGAGTGAATATAAAGAAAAGAATGTTGAAATAACTTTTTGACAGACTGAGGCATCCTCTGAGCAGCTCTCTGCCGTCACTCAACACATTCCCCAACTTCCCTAGGAACATATGGACAGAAAAGGGCAAAGTAATGAGATTTGGACCTAAAGGTCTCAATAAAAGCCGAAATGAAAACGTTTTATAGACCAATTACTACTGAAGACCTTGCACCTCTCTCTGTCTGCAGATCCTCCGGGTATTTACTTTGGCAATCCATCTCCTCTGGCCATTTCCTTTACCTACAGTGCTGGTGGTAGAACAGATAAGGATTTCCGTTTCTCCTTCCTTAAAGAATTCAGCTGGCACAGGGTATATCTACACTGAAAAAAAAAAAAGGCAGCAAGGCTCAGAGTCAGGGTCAACTGACTTGAATTCATGGCCTATGGTCTGGAGCTAAAAACAGCAGTGCAGATACTCAGACTCACGCTGGAGCCGAGGGTCTGAGACCCGTCCTTTTCACCATGTTTTAGAGCCCAGAATCCAGCCAGAGTCTGAACATATATACTGATATTGGCAGCTGCATAATGTTAGACCACGTCAGTTGACCTGGACTCTGAGACACGCTGGTATGGGTGTGTTTTTTTGCAGTGTAGGTATACCCCAAATGACTCTGCTCCAGAAGAAAAACAATCAGAAATGTAAATCTAAGTGCATAGGTTCTTTGAGGCAGGAATTATCTTTTGGGTCTGTGTTTGTATAGCACTCAGAACAGCCAGGCTTGATCCACAACTGGGGCTCCAAGACACTGGGGTAATACAAGTAACACTAATTAATAATGACATTAAAATTTCAGCTGATTCCTGAACCTGTATATCAAATGCCCATTAGTAAGTGGATAGCTTAGATTCCTCTGATTCCACGCCCTGATTTCATTGTGGGGAAGCAAGTGGTTAAAGTGGGGCGAAATCTGATGAATATTAGAAACAAAGCAACATGGAATGCTAGTTTCCAAAGCACATATCAATATTCACAGGGGCAACCCTTTAATTGTTCAGAGCAAGACAATTGTCATTATTACCCTTTCACTCCCCCACTCATGTAGGAAAGAGCTGAAGTTAGAAGCTAACAACTCCCAATGCCAAATTCTGGCCCTGACTCTGAATCTCTGACCCAGAATTTTAACAGCTGCTGTAGGCAGTAAAGCTTGGGAAGGACTGGGCAGTTATAGCCTTTGCATAGAGTTTCATTCTTGGAGGAGCTCTGAACCAGACTGGTCCCTCAGAATAACTTTCAGAGCGAGTGTAACACCGATGGTTAACGGACGTCGGCGGAAGGGAGTGAATCTGGGACCTTTGGAGCTTAGTGCAGGAGCCTCTACAGCAGAAGTCAGCAACCTTTCAGAAGTGGTGTGCTGAGTCTTCATTTATTCACTCTAATTTAAGATCTTGCGTGCCAGTAAGACATTTAAATGTTTTTAGATCTCTGTCTATAATATAGAACTAAACTATTGTTGTATATAAAGTAAATAAGGTTTTTAAAATGTTTAAGAAGCTTCATTTAAAATTAAATTAAAATGCAGAACCCCCTGGACCGGTAGCCAGGACCCAGGCAATGTGAGTGCCACTGAAAATCAGCTCACGTGCCGCCTTCGGCACACGTGCCATAGGTTGCCTACCTCTGCTCTACAGCGTGAGCTAAAAGCCCGCTGGGTGGTAGCTAAGGATGTAGATCAGACTCATTAAACTCTCTTTCTAAGTGGTCTTGATGCCATGAGATAGGACGAAACACCACACCCAGAAAGTGTGTGGGTTACACAAGTACCTCTCGGTTCTACTGGCTGCCAATGGCTGGGGATCACTATGGTACAAAAAGGCTCCAGTCAGACTACCAGTCTGCACTCCTTATATCCCCCCTCTCCAAATAGAATTATATCTGGTGCCTCCCAATTTCTCATGTATTTCTCTTTCAAACTCCCTTGTAAGGTAGGACGGTGTTAGTATGCCTATTTTTTAGATGGAAAACTGAGGCACAGAGCGACTAAAGCCCAGCTCCTCAAAGGTATCTAGTTCCCGTTGAAATTAATAGGAGTTAAGCACCGAAATATCTTTGTGGTCCCGAGCCTAAGTGACTTGACCAAGTCGCACAGGAAGTCTGTGGAAGAGTAGTGATTTGAATCCGGGTCTCTTCAGTTCCTCTGTCCACTGGCTCGGCCTTCCAATCCACCTTTTTCTTTGCCACATTCCTTAGGATGGCCCCACAGAAAGATGGCTGGCATGCCAGGCCTGGCATCAATTCTTCTCCACTGCCCCTACGTTGGGATGATGACCTCTTGCCCCAGTCTTCCTGCCCTCGCTGCATGGGCAGTGCTGCTTAAAGTAGCTGCAAATCATTCCAGGATCTGAGTATCGTGTGGGTATGTTTCCATTTTAAGTTGAGTGTGTCATTCCCAGCTCAAGGAGACATACTTGCTCTCACTCTGCTCCAGCCGGCATGCTAAAAATAGAGCGCACCCAGGGAGACAGGAGGGGGTGGCCCTAAAGTCACTGATTGGCTTCCACTCAAGAAACCCATCCCCTCATGCTGCTGCAGCTATCTTCCATTTTTAGTGTGTTACATCAATGGACTCTAATGCAACTATGACTCCTTGAGCTGGGAATCACCCTCCCCTGCCAGCTCAAAGTGTAGATCTACCCTGGGTGACTTTAGGCAAGTTATTTGTTCTTCCCGTGACTCACTTTCCCTACCTGTAATATGGGGGTGCTAATCATAGGTGTTAATAATACTAAACTCTGAAGTTGGGCAAACAATATAAATGATTATTAGGAGTCATAATGCCAAAGAGTCTTCGTTATGGAGCAGGAGCCCATTACACAAAGTGTTGTACTAACACAAAAACATGTGTTCAGAAAATGTATTCATTTTCATTCAAACTTCTCCATGAATTCGCTTCCTTCATCTTTCTTTTCCTTTGAGTTCCCTTTCCACGAAGATGCGAGCGATTGAGTCATGCTGCCTGGAAAGCTTGCGCAAAGCAAACTTCTAGTGTTGTGTGTGCAAATATTTGCAGTAGACGTGCTTGCTGTCTCACCCAGTCGAGGAAACGGAACCTCATGTGACTTGTCTGACCAGTCACAAATAAACAACACCACTGGGCTAGCAAAAATCATGATAAAGCCACAAGGGTTAATGAAAAATGGCAGAAAACACTGTCAAATCATTTCAGATAGCAAATAAATCTGAGGAAACCGTAACCTGCTGGCAAGCAGAAAGAGGCTAATTTGTCAGATAAATGACTTGCTGTGAATTGTTTTTTTCTCCGCTCAGTTTGTGGGGGATTGAGCTTCGATCCTGCAAGATGCACAGCTGATCCTGGAGTCTGCTTAACAGCCTCAACTCCCATTGCTGAAAGGTATCCATTGACTTTATATACAGTACTCTTTCAGTAAAACAACGGTGAGCTGATATTTAGAGCAGGGGAATGGAAATCTGCATTCTGTTCCGAACACCACCACTGGTCTGCTACGTGACCTTGGGCTGCAATTTCTTCATCTCTAAATTGGGTATGATAGTGCGCCTGTATAGCACTTCCTTGACCATTGGATGTCAAAGGGCTTTACAAAGGAGGTTAGCATCATTATCCCCATTACAGAAGGGGAAACCAAGGCACAGAGAAGTAAAGTGATGTGTCCAAGGTCACACAGCAGCAAAGCTGGAAATAAAACCTAGGCCTCCTAAGGACCAGTCCAATGCTCTATTCCCTGGACCACACTGCTGTAAAGACATTATATACCAGCCCTTTTAAGCCCTAGGAGAACTATGATGGAAAAAATGATGGATATTATTATTTTCAATGCTAACATCTATTACAAAGTGTGTCGTTCATGATGACCACTATCAGAGTATGTACATTTCAATAATGACAGCTATTGCAGCATGTACACTTCTACGATAACCACAGTATTATGTACTTTTTATGATTAAAGCTATGACCATATATATGGTTCTAAATCTATATTCATAATTGTTATATACTTTTAAAAGATACGCAATGTGGTATTACATGTCAAAGTATATTTCTCATGTTAGATTTATACAGAGAGAATATATATATATATTCCACTTTGTCTGACATCCATCAAATTACCCTATCCTAACAAAGCATTCTTGCACGAAGCAATCTCTGGTAACAATGTGTAGAAATGCATGTAATATGAAAGAGTTTTAATGGCTAACTATTCAGCATGACAGTATCAATGAAATCTTTCACAGCATATATTAGAGAGTTAAACATTGCAATCTGTTCTTCCCACTGATATCCAATAAGTAAAGGAAACGCCAAGATCAGTCATGAGCAAAGTGAAGTTTTTCTTTGTTCGCTTGCCCAAAGAATATATAAAATGAGCAGATATATATATCTGTGCTCATTTTTGTTTTTTTAAAAAAAGAGTATTTATTAAGTAGTCGAAGGCAGAATTTACATCTCTGTAAACCGAAAAATGAATTGTTTTCTGCTAGCAATGCAGTTTTCAATAGGATTATATCCAGCTGGCTGCTTGCTATCAGATGCTTGTCTATGTGGCAAATTAAAAATAACCTGCAGGTTGTGTTTTTTTGTTTTGTTTTGTTTTGTTTTGTTTTTCAAATAAATACATAAGTAAATGGGAGTTTTAACCATGTATTATTCTTGCAATGACTTATCAAGCTTGTTGGGTTGTTGTTTGATTATTCTGGGTTTTTGTTTTTGTTTTTTGTAATGTGAGCTCAAATTACATGCCTAAGACATATTCGCTAGCTAGGATCGCAAGTTTCATGGTAAAAGAAAGATTTAATTTTAAAAGAAAGATTTGGCTAACCATCAGGAAAATGTCTTTATATCATAGAAAATCTCTGAGTTTGATCTGGTTTCAGATCCCAGTTTCCAGCTTGAAAAAATATCTTTTATATTGGCCCAAATCTGGCCAAAAAAAATCATCCTCCCAGCTCTGTTAAGAAGTGTTTAGTAAAAGTGAGGTCCAAGTTTTTGAACAGTTACCTGAGTTCCTAAGGTTGGGTTCATTGGGGGATCTTTTCAGGACTACATATGGCAGTTAGGTGCCCAGCTCCCATTCATGTCTTTGAAAATCTCCCCCTTAAATCCATATTGAGGTATGTGAAATTGGCCTAATTTTCAGAGGCGCTGAATACTCACAAATACTCACAAATGACATGGAAACCAATAGGAGCTGCAGGTGCTCAGCACTTTTGAAAATATGGCCAAATCTTTACTTAGGTGCCAAAATATGGATTTAAGAGTCTGGTTCTTCTCAGATTCATAGAGTGCAAGGCCAGAAGAGACCATTATGATCATCTAGTCTGACCTCTTATATAGCACAGGCCATATAACTCCCCCCCCACCCCCGCATACATTTCCTGTTTGAACTAGAGCCTAACTTTGTGCATCCAGGTTTGAAAATACCGTGTCTTCAGCCTTTCAGTACTGCAGAGTAGATCTTTTTGATTTCAAGGCCTTCCAACAGACTACTTCTCATGGCCATCAAAGTCAATGATACCATTCCCACTGCCTGGAATGGAAACAGGATCTGGAATTCCAACTCAGGACATCAAACCAGTTCCAAGCTGCAACCCACTGTCTGAGGACCTGACCCTTCATTGACATGTAGGTGAGCACTGGGGCTGCCAACTTTTTAATCTCACAAATCCATACACACTTTTACCATTCCCTGTGCTGCCCTTTCCCCACCCCTTCTTTGAGGCCCCTCCCTCTGCTCACTCCATCCCCCCTCCCTCCATCACTCTCTCTCTCCCATCCTCCCAGGGTTGGGAGGGGGCTCTGGGCTGGGGCAGGAGGTTGGTGTGTGGGAGGGGGTGAGGGCTCTGGCTGGGGGTTCGAGCTCTGGGGTGGGGCTGGAGATGAGGGCCTTGGGGTTCAGGAGGGGGCTCAGGTCTGGGGTAGGAGTTGAGATGTGGAAGGAGGTATGGGCTTTGGCTGGGTGGGGCTTACCTGCCTGCTCTGGTTCCATATGAATCCCAGGTGGAAGGGCTAGGGGACTCCGCGCACTGCCTGCACCTTCAGGCACCATCACCGGAGCTCCCATTGGCCATGTTTCCTGGCCAATGGGACTTGCAGAGCTGGTGCTTGGGGCTGGGGCAGCGCGTGGAGCCCCTATGTCCACTTCTGTGCCTAGGGGCCACAGGGAGATGCTGGCAGCTTAAGGGAGCCAGGCGGAGCCAGGGCAGGCAATGAGCCTGACTTAGCCCTGCTGTGCTGCCAACAGGACTTTTAATGGCCTAGTCGGCGGTGCTGACCCGAGCCAGCAGGGTCCCTTTTCAACCAAAAGTTCCAGTTGAAAACTGGATGCCTGGCAAACTTAGTGGGCACATATAGATGTCATTGGAGGATCAAGGCCTAAGTTTCTATTGCCTGAAAAGCAATGTGTATATTGCTATGTTTCTCTCCTCAGGAATGAGAGCCTGTGAAGTAGGTTACCCCTGTTAAGCATCCTTGGTTGGTAATGCCACTGTAGACTTGTATTTTATTTAAAGTGAATTTTGTAATGTGGTGTTACACCACCGTGGGCTTGTCTCAGTTTCAAGATTAACAGAGTGAAAGTCACCACTCTACTTGCTTCAGATTTAGAGTCTCTAGGAACCCATAAAGACCAAGGGTAGTGACCACACATATGTTTACATGTACAAGATTTAATCTGTTTTACAAGTTTTATTAAAGTTACAATTAAAGTTATGATTACCCAAGCATATTGGAATTCTGTAAAGATCTATGCACAAATTACAAACATAGTTATACACTCACCCTTTACAATAGGGTGCATGGATTGATCAACAGTAGAGAGATAGTTCCTACTGGATTTTCCCATAGGGAGCTCAGTTTTCCTAACCTGGGCACTCTCTTGTCATAATGTGATTCTGAGTGTACCTCATTAGCATTTATATACATAATGCACCCCATGATTAGGGCACGTGTTAGAAAAACATGAGTACCAGAGATCTTGCAAGCCAAAATTTACTTTTACTGTCAATTTTTTGCAATATGACCCATTAGCAAAACTTTTCCTGTAATCTTGTGGCATAGGGTCATTCTTTGGTCACTTACTTATGTCATCATTTCTTATCTCCAAGGCCTAAAATAGCTAAGCTAAAATCTTGCAGGCCTCAGTCTACAGGCTTTGAGTTTCAACACATCTTACTTAGATACCTAATACATAATTATCGCTTCTAACTACTGATCAATCTTATACTTCTATAATCCTACAATTTAATTCTATATAGCATATGATGATTATGTTTGACATCACGTTAGTTACTTGTAACATAGCACAATAAATGAACAATAAAATCATTGGCTACACCTCCAAAGCAGTGGGATGACAGCAGCTGCTTTCTCTTCTGTCTGCTGATACATTGCTAGTGTGTGGCTGCAGTGCCACCTGAGGTAGCGTGAATGCATGGACGATGCACCAGTGTTCCCAGTGATAACCTCCCATCATTGCTTCCTTAATATTTAAAACAGTATAATTAGCCAACTGACTGCATTCTGCTCATAGATGCAAGGAACACTGGCTGAATCATGAATAAAAGTATTAGCCTTCACTTGTACCCATAAGAGAAAATGCATGTTTCCCCCAAGGCACAGCCTTGTACTTATTAGTATTAGTTCCAGAACCACTGCTAAGTCAAGTATTTTGAGATGCTAGGCCATGAATAATAATACTGGAGAAGTGCAATAATTAATAGAACATGAGAATGTTCCCTGAAGAGGAGATGCCGCATTGCTAGTGGTGACAATGACTGTGCTTTGAACTGCTACGGCCTCTTGAACTTTGGTTTCTAAAGGTGGGGAAGAGGTAGAATAACTTGCACTTCATTAGTAATGCGGAGAAAGATGGAGCCCTCCCCTCGCTGGAGGAACAGCCTTTAATTGTTAAACTCCCAGAAATCCCCAATGAATGTCAAGCTGAATCCAGTCCCCTGCTCAGAGTGAGCACAGGTGATGTTTTTCATTAGCTATTCTCTCTCTTGACCCTGATGTTGTTCCTGCTATTGCTATTTATTAATTTAAAGTGGCTCATTCTCCCTGGATTAAAGGCATTTTACATGAAACTAACATCTGCTAAGCAAATATTAGCATAACAGCAGCAATGCACACTTTTCGAAAATGGTGTATATTAATTTATCACTGGTGGATTGGCAGCTCTGGAGACTGAAATGTGTTTAACCATAGAACAGATCCATAAGGCCCTTCGTTTTCAGTTTTTACTGATTCTAGCAGGCTGCAAAAGTTTTGTTTTTTATTGATTTCCAGCTATATTTTGGACCACTCAAGAACCTGAAAATGCTGATTATGGTAAGAAAATCCTGATTAAGAAACTCCAATCCATGACATTAGGTAGATGTATTTATGTTAAAAAAATTGTCTACATGTAAGTGCCAGGCTGTCTATTAAAGTAAGGCAGTGTAGCAGAAAATACACACACACAAACACAGACACACATAATCATGCACATGTGTACCTACTGGTAATGTACAGTTCATTATATAAACCACAACATTAAAGTGATTTTACTTTCAATACTCCTACTCTTCTGTATTTGTTGCTTTTTTTCTGTCCTCTCATTCCAAAAGTAACTTCCCAAAAAACTATTAAAGTGTTGCACCAGTTCTCACCCATTTTTTTAATTGTTTCAATAAACACTAATAAATACTCAAGAAATTTTAAACCAAATAAAAGCCCAAAATGAAGTAACCTTGTAGATACAACAGACTCAAGCTCCCCTCAGATGCTATCCTACTGATTGCCCTCAACCCTGACCCAATCTTTCTTTGGGTGAGAAGGTATCTTGGCGTAGTCGTTACTTTACCTCCTTGTTGAGCTAGATGATGGGGAGAGGAGGAGGAAGTTTTTCATTTGGGGATCAACGTTGCAATCAAGAGCATATTAGCCTCGGAGGGGTATAGCTCAGGATAGCAGGTAAAAGCGGTGAAGAGACCAGTCAGTGCCTTTCATACCTCCCAGCCCCACCCACTGTTATACATACATTATGGGGACACTTGAGCTGCATTCAGATATTCTGGCCCTTGCTGAAGCTGTTTGCACTGCTCCGGTGTTGTAAGGGGTGAACATGGGCACCATTTTGAAAGCAGAGGTGGGGTAGGATCATCATCCCCATTCATAGACCACTCTCACTAGCGCTGTAAGCAGGCATTTTAGTGCCTGGAGTGACTAAGCAGACTTGTGCCCCCTATTGGTCTTTTTGTTAATCTTTCTGCCCCATTTTTCCACCCCCCCGGCTTTGCTGCCTCAGCCGTTGCCCTGCTTGTCATGTCCCGGTTAGAGCTCTAACTCACACATGGCGTCCCTGATATCAGGGGTGCCCAATCAAGGGGTGAGAAGGAGTGGGCCAGGTTCTGCAAAGGGATTTACTGGTTTGCTCTTTGATTACTGTGAGCTGTGGAGCAGCCCAGAGGAAGCTGTGTGAGGCTGACATGAATTAGAACAACCCCTGGGGCCCAGGCCAGCTTCCAGCACAGGACAGAATTAGAAAGGCGCAGAGGTGATATCAATCACCTTTCTCTTCCCTGTCTCCTGGGCTGAGCCTTCTAAGATGTACATCATAGCCTCTAATCCCTTCTTCCATGCATGAAGTCTTCTCTTTTCAGTTGTTTCAGGTGCACCCAGCTGAGAAGATATGATGCCTTGTTAAAGTCAGGTACTGGTGCAGTGGGAAAAGGGGCTGCAGGAACTACACTGTTCTCACTCATCCTCTTCCATTCAACGTCTAGTTCTCCTGCCCTAGAGTGAGCAGCAGTGTTACAATCTGTTGAATGCCTCACTGCCCCAAACTTCAAACAGAACTACCAGGAGAAAATGCTGATGTTGTTAACCTCTGATTTCAAAACTTAAACACAGTGAGCATGAGATTTAGAGCAACTTTCACTCAGAATCTCAAAGCAACTGACATTACAAATCATAATGAATTGCCCTCACAGAAACCTCTGTAAAGTAGGGAAGAATGATTCTTCCCATTTCACAGATGGGTACATGGAGGTACAGTCAACGAAATAATTTGTCTAAGCTCACCCTGATTTGCTCACAAAGCATCAGTGATACAGCGGGGATTAAAACCCAGGAGTCCTGAATGCCTGTCTCTTGAAAAAATCCCCTCCATCCTAAAACTTGAACTTGAATGTACCCAGTCTGCTCTATCCTCTTGACAAAGTGAAATATTATGCTGCCTAGGGAATTAGAGAGCAGGAGAAATATTTGTAAAGATAAATACTTGATGCAAAAGAGGGTAATGTGGAGGCAGGAGTGAAGAAATCTGCATTAGAAGACCAGCTGTGCATTAGGTGTATAATACAATACAGTGTGACAAATTACCATAGTAAGCAAATGGACAGTTAAGAAGCTGCACATAGGGGAATATGCATGAATAGAATGGCTGGGATTACAGCCTTGTTTGCTTTGTCTCTTTATGTTTATGGAAATTTTTTCCACAGAACAAAGTGTTATATTTTCCTCATGTTTATTAAAAAATCCACATTTTCCAGGGGACGTCTCCCATCACCTTTTGCCTTAGGCTAGTTCATTATTTGTGGTGGAGAAAGAGTTTTTATTATTTAATTATTCATATCCTTCACCATTAGGGTCAGGTGTTGTTGAACCAAAGTGCATTACTGTAAGAGACAGCCCTGATCCTGCAGTCCTGAGACAATCCTCTCATTGATTTCAGGAGTGCAGGTTTGTCCCCAGGAAGGGGATCTTTAAATGCACTGGAAACAAGGATATTAATGCACAATGGTTACAGCTATTGTTTATGGCCAGATTTACAAAGGTATTTAGAAACCAAACTCATTGAAGTCCATGGGATTTAGGAGCCTAACTCCCTTAAGTATTTTTGCACATCTCATCTTTAGGGGCTTAAATACCTTTGATAATCTGACTCTATGCAACTTTCAGAGACCTTGGGCTGGTTTCTCCACTGCCTAGCATATTGTTTAGTCATTTATGTTACTGCTCCGATTTGGTGACACTGTGCCCCCACATCGCACAGAGGCAAATAACTACACAATGTGCAAGGAAGTGGTGAACCAGGTCCATTCTTGACAATTAGCCAGATCTTCAGCCCTCAGTGGGACATGTTGGGAGTTCAACACTATGAAAAACTGACCACCTCATTTAGATGCCTGTGTGGGAGCTGAAAAATCCGGAAAAATCTGGCCCCAGTTGTGGGCAGTGAGCCGCTTCAAACACCTGCTATATATTTCTGTGGCCATATCTGTATTGTCAACATGAGAATCTGTGAAATCTTAACTCTCTTCTGAAAGTAAGATGGGACTTAGTTTAATGAATTTTTGCTTGTGTGATATTCCAGAAAAAAACTGCTTTTCTGTAAAAGTAAAAAGCTTCTGTTCCTGAAACACTGCAAGCTTCCCAGACACCATTCCCACACAAACATTTTCCAGAGAGACCACATCTAGGATTGAGAAAACAGGTTAGCCTCTAAACTCCTTCAGGGAGTAGTGAAAAGGGTTAAAAGCCAGATGTTTCCAAGCAAATAGCAATACCTGCTTTCAACAGAAAGAGTCCTCCTAATGTAGCAATGTAGATTTCTATAGCTGGATTCTGTAGCTTACTACCTTGATTTTCTTTATAAAGCTGCAGGATGGAAAAAATGATAAATTGTTCAAAAAACCCATATGTAGGAGTTATAACAGCAAAAAGTGTTACATCCAAATTCTGTTCTAAGTTATGTTAGGTGTAAATCTGGAATCACTGCTACAAACTCATACAACAGAGTGACATGATTACGCCACTGTAAATGAAAACAGACTATGGTCTCTAGTGACTTTGCTGAAAATCGCTTCTTCTCTAAAGAATTTTTCATCCAAAGAAAACAAGTCTCTCTTTGCTACAGTGCAAACATGTACTTTTAGCTTTGCCAGCTATTTTCAGTAGCAGGTGTTTCATGCTTTAAACCCCAGTTCAGTCTCAGCATGTTGGCCAAGATGGCAGCCTCACAGCCATTACATATCATCATCATTCCTCTCACACCATCAGGTGCAAAAGGCAGAAGTCAAAGGGGCCAACCATCCCTGTCCTCTGCTGTTTATCCCAATCTTTTATATTCAGATTTACTAACAGCTTCAGCCATTATTGGGATACAAAATGTTCCTTTAGATTGGCCTCTTGCCCTGGGGTTAGCAAAAAAATGCTTCTTTAGGTAGTCTACTATTTGGGGCATATTTTAAGAATGCCAAATATGTCCATCTCTTCTTTTGTATTATTTGTATTGTTGTGGGTAATTGTGCCCATTCTAGGACCTCTTCGTTACTTATTCTAGCAGTACATTTTACTTTGACTATTACACAAATACCACCAGTACTCTAAATAGTGCTTAGTTGGGATATAATTGGTGCATAGGCCTTGTGCCCAGCCCTCTTCACAGGGGTGAATTTCACTCTAAGGAGACGATCTCTGGAGAAAATTGCAAGTGACTGTGAATGGCTTAAAAAACATCACATGCTGCCTGCAAAATGTACTGCAGTTTTGTGATAACTGAAGAATTAATATACATCTTGGTGCTGGGCAGTATTTGGTGCAAATAAGCCAAGTCTCATGACATGAATTACATGAAGCAAACACTGGTTGTTTCAAGCTTGTCCAATTTGACTTCTCTGTTCTCTCTCCAGCAGTTTAGCTAATAGTTTATTTTAGCACTTTAAAAAAAAAAGAGAAAGAGAAAAGGTTTTATAAACCACCTGCTTGAAAAGTGCAATATAAATGCAAATAGACTGATTGACTGACATGAGGATCCCTTGATTAAATACTACAGGGATGTGGAATAGAACACAAAGTCCTACTTTTTTTTTTTTTAAGAAACAATTTATAACTCCAATAACACTATCTTAACTAAAAGGCAAACAAATCCAAACTGTAATTCCGATAACCATGATAACCCAACTCAAAAAAAGGGAGAACATTTCCTTTAAGTTCCTGAGGGCAGAAAATTAACTACTGTGGATAAATGGAGGATGTCTGCTTGTCAAGCAGTGCAAAATAATAGATGGCACTGGAAGCTGACCAGGCAAAATAAGACAGGTAACATTCAGCGCTGGCTCTTATTCATATTTAAAAGAGTACAAGGTCAAAGCTAAGATCTATGGCTTTAAGATAAAAGATTTCAATTGTACAGAAAATGTTTCTGCTACAAAATTAAATAGGTAGGAGATATTGTTACCAAGAGAGATTCTGAAGTCTTTGTTGGGCCCAGAAGACAAAGTCCCTAAATCTCTATTGTGTATCACACTAGTGAGAATTTATGACTTTGGATGAACAGATCTATAGTCTATCAGAAGGAAAGGAATAGCTGGAACCAAAGCCAAGTTTGCGGGAGAAAGAGGGAGTGAGAGAGATTATTAAAGCAGCTGGTAATGGAAATCTATGAGAAATCTGGACAGTGTTACAGGTGAAATGATTAAGCCTTGTTCCCAGACTGTAACATCTTTCTCTCTCTCTTTCAAACTGAAATGTTCAGCAGATGGGGTGTGCATTTCAGAGGTTCATAAATTGCGCTAAGACAAAAGAGGCTTGGGGGCATGAATGAGTGCCTAAATCAAATGAACCAACCACAACTTGGTAAATGGGCAGTCTGGGAGACCCTTTGGAGAGAAGCTTCCCACTCTGTAATGTTGACACTGAGAAGCTGTATTGCTATAGATCTTCAAAGGAAGTCCAGTCTCTCTTGACTTCTAGTTAAATGCAGTGCAAATGAAAGGTGCTGATTGACAGCTCTGGAGACAGATGTCCTCTCTTTGGTGACTGAACATGCTTGACATAAGCAGTGCCAGCTTTATCCATCATCTGTTCATCCACCCACGCTCACATCCAACCATCTATGTAGTTACTGATATGGCCACCACCTTTATAGTATCCAAGTGTCTCCTGAATTGATGTGGCTATTCCTATTCATCCCACCTGCGTGCCCCCTACAGGGAGTAGCGGCATACCTCAAAGTATGAGAGGACAGTACAGATTTCAGTACCTATTAAATATTTGGCCCCTCTACTTAGAGTGCCAACAGTGGTGCTAAATGCAGAGGCGTATTTTTTCTGATGTAGGCACCTGGCCACTTGAATTTGGAGTGAGATTCCCCCAACTCTTCATTAGGTTATTCCAGTCTTGACTCCAGAGATGTGACTAAACATGGTACTTTATTATTCACCATCTTTTGTGTACATTTGTTATGGTTGCAAACATGAGAGGAAAAAAAAGAGAGAAATGGCCCTGTTCCATTGTGCCTCAGGCATCATCAGCAAAGTTGTCAGCTACATTCTAAAGGCAGAATCTTCATTACTGGTGATGATGTAATAAGCAGAGAGAGCCCAATTTGATCAGGACTGATACCTTTAGACTTGTAAGCTTAGCAAGTTTGATCTGCAAATCAATGATATCTAATAAATGTGAAACCCTGTGATGGAATTTTTACAGTCACTCCTTGGACTATAATTGCCTTTTAAAAGCACTAGGCAGTTTTTTAAAATATTATATCAGACTCTCTGCTGACATTAATTGATGAAGTTCCATTAATTTCACTATAACTATGCCAGATTGCACCAGTTAAAGATCCTGCTCTACATTTTCTAATATGAGCACCTATATCAGTAGTTCTGGTTTCCCACCACTGCCTTTGCCTTATAAAAATTTAGGAACAGAAGTTTAACATGAGATTTTTATGGAGAGATGTGTCACTGGTCAACCACATTATTTGCACATTGTACAAAAATTGCATTTTATTTTTAATGTCTTCCTGCATTTAAAGGGAAGAATCTCTCTACGTGCAGTTTCAAATTCCATGATGAGCTCTAAGGAAATGTAGCAAGTACATTTCAGAGAATGGGATGGCTGTCATGATTTCCACAATCTCATGCTGGTTTTGTTGAGTAAGCAAATTAGAAGCTGTGAAAAGAACAGGGAGTTTGAACACATTCACCATCCTGGAAAGCAAATGTCTAGTTGACCAGCCACTTTTAAGAAATGTAGAAATCTTAAGGAAAGAAAAATAAGGGGAGAGGCAATCTATTTTTCATAACCAGACCTTGCTGTATACTGTGCCCTAAACCTGACACTAGGCACTAGATGGAAGATGTGAAATCAAGTGAGCTCCTGATATAGGTAGCAAAAAAGAGGATAAGTCTGAAATGAGTGTCCTGAATGTGGATCTAAGTATCAGAGAGGAAACCGCTGATGAATCTTCTTTTTAAAGTCCTGTCAACTCCAGTGTATTAGCAGTTGTCCAAGTTTTGAAATGGTCTTGACCATTTTATATGGAAGAGAGGAATTGACTAGATTGCCAAATCTGTATACATTCAGCAAAGATGACTAGGCAAAGATGCTTTTAAATATTCTTATTTTCCTCTGTCATGGAATGCACACATTCTAAATAGCCAATGCAGCTGAAGTGAAGTGGCTATGATTAAAATGTGCCTAAATGATACATCTCCCGGCAGTACTCGAAGCTAGGCACCAGATGCCTCCATCAGCTTTATAAACCCCTTCATTGTAACACTTTTAACCTTACTACCCTGTGGAATAACTACTTAGTGTACAAAAGATGCTAAGTATGGACTTTGAAATTCCAATCCAATATATGAGTACATATTTCTGTGGTAAATTAATAATCTTTTGTACATGAAACCAGTAAGCCAAAAAGGTGATTATAACACATACATTTAACTTATAATATACTAATATACAAAGGGGAGGATATACAGCCATTGAGACCACAGAACTGGTTATATGGTTAACAAGTGGAATATTTATGGTCATTATTCATACTAATATTCAGAGTTTCTATTAGGTTACTTTCTGAAACTCCATTATACAACACAATGAAGCATTACCCACATTTCTCTTTAACCACCTAGTCAAATTTCACCCTAAATCCATCATACTACTTTCTCCTAAATATCTTTGTCTGACATACTTTCAATTTAAAAAGAAAGTTAAGATAAGAAAAAAAACTGTACATAGCTTGAAAGCTCATTTTATATTAATAATAATAGTGCTTTGCATATAATGGCTTTCATGTGAGTATCTGAAAACATTTTATAATTTTTAACCAGTAAAGGCTGTACTAAAGTAACTATTATTATACCCATTTTACAGATAATCTAAACACAGAAAAGCTATGGACTTTGCTCATGACTGCACAATGAGTTGAAGGATACAGCACAGGGTTAACTCCCAAGATCCTGACTCCTGGTCGCCTACCCTAACCACTAGACTAGACTATCACTCTATGCTTTAAAAAAAATAGCTTTCTTCCATATTATCAGAAAAAAATAGGGTGCAAAATACTAAGAAAGCCATGCCTTGTTGGTCCCAAACATGGAGGTATAACTGCACAATATATGATTGTACTGCACATATTTTAAAAGAGTTTCATGAAGTGTACCAGTGGTTAGGATTTGTCTTCACTACCGGGGTAAGTTGACCCAAGTTACGCTACTTCAGTTACATGAATAATGTAGCTGAAGTCGACGTAGCTTAGTTCGACTTACGCTGGTGTCTTCACTTCACTGTGTCGACTGGAGATGCTCTCTGGTCAACTTACCTTACTCTTCTCAGAGGGGTGGAGTACCAGGATCGACCAGAGAGGGCTCCACTGTCCATTTAGCGGGTCTTCACTAGACCCGCTAAATTGACCCCTGCTGCATCAATTGCAGCAGCATTGAGTCTATCTCCCCATAGTGAACACAAGCCCTTAGGCATCCCTCTTTGCAATAGGCACTATTCTTTCTGAAAGGGGCACTACATGAGCTGTTAAACTAAATGCCCTCAAGGTATGCAAGTAAGCAGGAGTGATTTTCAGACCAAAAGGCAGGTGAATTATGCACTGCTAGAGAAATATAAACATGGGGAAAGCACATCCCATGTTTGCTGTTTTGATGAATACTGCGGGGAAATTATAAACGCAACCGGTTTTTCCTTGTATGGAATCCAGCTCCGAGGACCATGAGCCCCTATGGAAAGCCTTGAGAACAAGAAGTAATCAGCATCACGAGCAGCTAACCCTGTAAAGCTTGGACTCTGGATTTATTGTTTTTATTCATTAATAAATCACACGCATATCAAATGGCTGGTAATGGGACATTAAGTTTCTCACCTTAAGAACATTGGCTTGAATTCTGGCTATGAATACGTGGAGCCATGCCACTTAGTGTTTTGATCCTATCTGCTCTTACTGGACTAAGCAGGGTTAGGTCTTTCCTTGGGAATAGTTCTGTGCTACAGGAAATAATGCCCATGATCAGGATATGTCTAAACTAGAAGAGAAGTGGGTAAGCACACCAGGACTAGTTTTAATTGAGCCAGCACAGGTAACAATAGCCATGAAGATGCACTGGAATGGGCTTTAGCATAGACTTCTTCCCCCTGTTTCCCTCCCAAGGACGGACCTAGCCCTGCTTGGTAGACGTCATGTGTCTGTCTTAAAACAGCTGTGATATAATCATATATTGTGCACAGTCATATCTCCATGTTTGGGACTAACTAGACACAACTTTCTTAGATTTTTGCACCCCGTTTTTAGCTCGACTAAAGGTAGCGTGGGTATGCTTACCCATGCTCCAATTACACCTTCATTTACAGTGTAGACATACCCTCAAAGATTCCTTCTGATTCAGTATTGAACCTATGCCCTGCTGTGTTGCTAGGGGGCACTGTGCGAGTGATGTCTTTCACGGTATGTCTACGCTGTAGCTGGGAGGTACAATTCCCAGCATGAGTAGATGTCTATGTGGTAGCTCTGATCAAGCTCATGCTCTAAAAATAGTAGTGTGACCTCATAGGCATGGGTGGCAGCTCAGGCCAGCTACATAAGTACTTACTTAGGATAATGGATGGGGTTGTACCTGGGCAGCTAGCCAAGCTGCTGCCAATGACATCACAAACACACTATTTTTAGCACCCTGGCTCAGTCAGAGCTGGTGTGTGCACATCTATTCAAACTGGGAATTCCACCTGTCAGACATACCTTCAGACAAACTCAAGACTAAGAAGGGAACCAGACCTTCAGCTAAAGCTCAATGGAATTATGCTGATTTACACCAGCTGAGAATTGGGCCTAAGGTATTGACTACTGGTGGCCATTAAAAGATTTCAGGGTCACTTTGCACAAGAGTAGGGAGTGGCAGCCCTCCCAGATTCTGGCTTGGGTAATGGGAGTTTTCTGCATGAAAAACTCCTCTTTGGCTTCAATAGAGTATGGTGTTTTCTGAGCTTCCTTTCAGGTAGTGTTGCTGATCACTGTTAAATGGATGCCGTGCTCCATCACACAGATGGCTCCATGGGTGTAGAAATCTCTGCAAAGTGTTTTGACGTCAGATTGACACATTTACAAAGCCTTGTGGTGAACAATGGAAAATCATTGTACAAATGAT
This sequence comes from Gopherus flavomarginatus, assembly GCF_025201925.1. Lineage (NCBI taxonomy): Eukaryota > Metazoa > Chordata > Testudines > Testudinidae > Gopherus > Gopherus flavomarginatus. The sequence goes on along the minus strand of NC_066619.1, from coordinate 8,522,109 downwards.
CTGTTTTACATGCGATCAGAAAGAGGATAATTTTTTTTTGAATATATGCATGTATTAACACCCCTCCACTCTCTCTCCCTGTAGTTGTGTTTTCAGGCCTAACCAGCATACCATATTTAGTTGAGGTGATCAAGATGGGAAAAATTCATTTCAGCTAAAAATACAGAGAGTTTCTCTTATACAAATGCCACCTGCCTGGATTTGAGGTATATTTTGTGCCCCTGATTCTCCTCTACCTTGCACTTCATATATCCATTTACCAAATCAGAACAGTCGCTTTACAGCGACTTTGCACAATTATGTATAGATCTAATCCAAATCACTGGGATCCTTTCCGTTGATGGCAGTGGAAGCTGGATTAGATCATAAGTGACCACACAGGATGCAAAGAGGCTAGATAAAGAGGTTGTTATTCATAATACATATTATTAATAATACTAATAACAATAAAGTTTATACAAATCTGAAATTCCCTAATTTAGTCTGAATCTATATTTCAGAATCAAAATTCAGCTCTCCTCCATCATTAATCAACAATTGGAATCCAATTCCTGCATTATTTAAATCAGTTGGAACCTTACCATTGACTTCAGTGTGCACAGAATCCAGGCCTAACCAGCTAAAATCTGTCTGTTTCCCCCACACACACTCCCAATGCCCTCTTCAGCACTGTGAAAGTTCAGATTTAAACAGCTGAGATCATGAAATTTATGATATTTAAAATCCTATGAGTGTGAAATTGACCAAAATGAATGTGAATTTGGTAAGCCTGTACAAATGATCAAGTCCTGTCCAGGTAAAGGAATCATCAGGGGCCATCAGACTCAGGAAAGAAATACACCATCCTCTGAATGGTGCATCTCAGCAACATCATTGATGACCCAAAGACTGTACCGTATTGGTGATGATGTTAACACTTTCTTCTCCATCTGAGGTAGTTTATATGGTCCCATTACCACAGTAGTGCCATTGACAGCAGATTATCAATAAAATACTGATGCAACCTTATTACATCATGAGCAGTGACAAGAACACATCTATGGAAACCACTTCAACTGAGCAGATATCCTGCTAGGTTGGCCAACAGAGTGGATGATCAACATGAGCTTATATTGCAGCAAAGGAGGTTTAGGTTGGACATTAGAAATACTTCCTAAATTCCAGGGTGGTTAAGCACTGGAACTCATTGCCTAGGAAGACTGTGGAATCTCCATCATTGGAGCTTTTTAAGAACATGTTAGACAAACACCTGTCAGGGATAGTTTAGTTATCACTAAGTCTTGCCTTGAGTGCAGGGGACTGGACTAGATGACCTATTGAGGTCCCTTCCTGTTCTACACTTCTATGATTTTCTGAATATTAGGTATTATATACTGAGGTGAACGGATATGAATGTTACACCTACACACCAAATCATATAGTGAGAAGAAGCATGGTGTGAATCTATCCAGGCTCAGAGAGCTAAAAATATCCCCACTTCAATTACATTTGCCTCTTGGGACTACACAAGGTATGACTTTGGTTTAGAGCGTCTGGTCACTGACTGCCAGACAAATCAATCAACAGATGATGTAGTGTGGGATTAGCTCCTCATGAAGTCTCCCAAAAGAGAGGAAAATGTAACACACAAATGTAAGTGATTTCCAGCTAAGAGAAGCATTGGCTTGGCAAACATTTGGGTATCATTTTTATTTCAACAGTCTTGTCCACAGCATTCATTATCACAGTATGTGAGCACCTCAAAACATCCCTGGGAGAGAAGTCAGCATTTTTAAGGTAGAGAACAGAAAGATTAAAGGACGCTAGTGGCAGATTAATGAATCAAACACAGATCACCAGAACCCAAGGCAAGTGCTTTGACCACCAAACCATTTTCCATCAGGTAGCTACATTTATGTCCAAGAACTACACAGGTTAAGATACAAGTTTTGGTTATGGAGTCCAGCCACTGGTGGAGACTCTAACAGCCATACTGGTCTAAGATTTTCAAGATGTAGATTAAATACTTTTGCAGAATGTTTTCAATAATAATGTTTGCAGTATTTCAACCAGTTTATGTAGTGGCCAAAATTTTGAGAACATTTGATATGTTGACAGAACTTTTCACTGCCTCCCCCCAAAAAAAAATATATATATCTACCATTTTTCAATCATCTCTAAGAGGCGATAGGGCTGATCATGCTAAAGGCTGCATTTTCTCTGCAACATGTTATGCATCCTCCACTGTCACTGAAATCAATGGATCTGCTCCTGAAAAGTGCTGAGTACCTTGAACTCCTATGACTTTCACTGTGAATTGAAGGACCTTAGCATTTCATGGGATGTGAACTAATGGTTTCCTTTCCACTCAGGGCAAGTGCAGACATGATACTCAGTGGTGATGTCATTTTGAGATCCTAAAAGGATTCCTTCATTGAGGCAGAGGATCAGCTACATTTAGGGCCAATGCTGGAACTGTCTTGGAAAGAAGAGAATTCGGTTTACTTAGTAATTGAATCGGAATACATTATTAGTATCTGCTTTAACTAATCTGATATGAAAGTCACTAATATGATACAATTGTAACATTGTGTTTACAGCAATAAATTTGGATATGATATGAATACGAATACAATATAAAGGAATGCTGCTAACATGCTAATAGGACAAGATATCACTAATGAAATATGAGGGACTCCGCTGAAAAATTTAATATTACTTCTCAGAACTTTTTCCAATATAACATTGACCTTGCTCACAAGGGACCCTGCCAAATGGTCTTTTGCTCTTTTCCCAACAACTTTGTGTTCCCTTTAGTAACCTTTAAGTTTTGTAGGCACACCGTGTCTGACTGCTGACAGTATGTGGCATCAATAACAAAGGGTATATACCATGTGCTCAGTGATTTGGACACTTTGGAAACATGTGTGATGCTTCCAAACCTGGTGCCAACTCACACCAAGGCCTCCATGTCTCAACTGAATGCTGACAAATACATTGCTGGAATTAGTCTGATTCACCTGTGTGTTAGTATTCATAAAACAGGCACTAGAGTTATAAAAATGCACTTAGTGTTTAGTCTTTATTGAATTCTTGTATGCTGCTGCCTGCATTAATCTCAGTTGCAACATCAGTATCCCATATAAGGTAACATTTGAGCATTTGCATTGTAAAACTCTGAAGTTCTATAAATCACCAGACAAAAAGGAGACATTAATTAGTGTGAAATGCTCACCTACCACAAAAGGTGTTATTTCGTGCCCCACAGAGAAGGCCCATCAACACCAGATGAACTATTGTGGACTATGGAGGAGGACAAAAGGCTTTACTGATTGCTGTCCTCCCTCCACATAAAGAGGAGATGTGCAAGTATATTCTTCCCATCAGCTGAGCTGGCAGCTCAGAGAAGGGGGAAAGGGAATGAAAATCCCTGACAAGGGCCTTGTCTACACTTGCATGTTAGAGCACATTAAATCAACCCCGGGAGCCCTAACTCCTGAGGTGTCCACACTGGCAAGGCACATAGAGCACCTGGACTCCATGGCTGGAATGCTCCTGGTAATCCACTCCACAAAAAGCATAAAGCTTGCTGCACCCCGGCTGAAGTGTTGGGGTGTCAGTATGGACAATGTGTTGCTTTACTATGCTGTGAATGGCCACCGGAAATGTCCGATAATCCGCTGAAGTCAAGTGGCCCTCTGGTCACTGTTTTGAATTCAGCTGCAAGCATGCGGATATCCCCTTTCAAAGCTTGTTTCTGACATCCCACATGCTTATCTGCTCTGGGACACAAAGCAAACCATTACTGAGGAATGTTCCTGCTGCACAGGCAGATGTGTGTGTGTGTGTGTGTGTGTGAGAGAGAGAGAGAAGCAGGGGTGGGGACTGATGTCGGGTTTCCCCCTTCTCCCTGCCACTGTTTCAACTTACAAGACAGCATGCTGACTCACTCTGCTCCCCATGCTTTGCAAACCCTTTCCAAAGCATGCTGCAGCCACTTACACATTGGGATAGCTACCACAGTGCACTGCTCTCTGTGGCATTGCAAGAGCTGCTAATGTGGACGTGCTCCACGGTCACAAGGAGCACAGTGTGAACACACAGAAGCACTTTCCCTGCTGCTCTTTCTGAGAGCTGGTTTAACTACCGGCACTCTACATCTGCAAGTGTAGGCATGCCCAAGGAGAAACTGTATCTCTATGCTGCTTGGACTCCCAAGGGCAAGGTTTTCTAGGCGTAAGCAAGAGATCCCCAGTGTTTAACCTGAGTTGGTCCTAAAAGATATATAGAGCTTGCTTATTGCAGAAGCTTCTCTTACCTTTTGAAATTAAACATTAACTCATTTGTGTGTATATATTTACCTGCTTTAACCTTTTCAATAACTCTCTGATTTCCTTTTCCTAGTTAATAAATCCTTAAATATTATAGGCTTGGTTTCAAGCATTGTCTTTGCTGTGAGATTTAAGGTACAATTGACCTGGGGTAAGAGACTGTGAATGCTGAGATTTTCATCCATCACAGAGGCAAGCTTGCATAGGTGACAAGATAAATCAAAGCACCCAAGACAACCCTCGGTGACTCCATAGTTAGGCTGTTATAGTGCCGGAGGAATTTATACCTGATATTTGGTTGGTGAAATCTAAGTATAGAACCCACAGCCCCTGTGTGATTTGTGCTTTGGTTCGTAACAGTCTGCCCTGAGGTTGGTCCTCACACTCTTGAATCACTGCATGATGGTGTGACTTCAGGGAGTAGCTCCGTACAGCAATAAAAGAACATTTGTGCATTCATAGCAAACATTTCCCAGGAATCACAAAGTGCCTTGCAAACATTAATGAATTCACCCTCCCAGCATCCTGGTGAGGTAGGAAAGTATGATTCTCCCTATTTTGTAGAAAGAGAAAATGAGGCACAGAGAGATGACATGACATGCCCAAAGAAATCCTTGGAACAACTGAATACAGGAGGCCGCTGATCTCCTGGCTCCAAATCTTTAGCTACAAGGCCATCTTATTAGTAACCGCTGTATTCCTCTCCCTCCATAAAGTTCCTTTTCAATTATATATTTTTCATGTTTCTTCATTGTTATTGATCAGCGTATGATAGAGCTAGGAGGGAAAGAATGAAGATATTTTGAAGGTTTTGTACTGGGACTCAGGAAATGAGCTTCCATTCGCAAGTCTGCCGCAGAGCATGGGTTCTAAAACTGAAGGGCGTAAGTAATTATTAGATGTCCATGTGCACTTGTGATAATCACTCAGGCAAGTCAGACACCAAACTGTGAAACTAACTTAGCTGAAAAGGTTGCCCTCTCATTTGAGGGGCAGAATCCCAGGTGGTGTCAACTAGACTATGCCAATTTACACATCTGACTCATAGAGGATAATAATCAGACACAGAGGAAATATATCTTGCCATTATGTGGAGTGACCACATCTCTTCACAAGCAGGGGTATTGTTAGGGCTCCCCTGCCCTCCCGTAGTTCTTGTCAAAGAGACAGAAAACAGAAGTGAAGTGCAGGCAATGCAGTGTTTATTAGTGGTAGTAAAACAAATATATCCACAGCTCTGTACACCAGTAGGGCTTTTCCTGTACTCCTCCTCTTTCTCAGCAGGCATAATTCTACCTCTAGTGCACATTGCTGGTGCCACTCTTTACATTTTATGGTCATGTTCTGTTTTGAAGGATCATGGTCTGGAGGCTTCGGTACCACCCCTTGTGCACTCCATGGGAAAGGTAGGGAGTGAGGTTGTGTTTCAGCCAGGGTCGCTGTCTCTTAGGCTTTTTAGTGTTCCTTAGGCCTCCCCTCCCAGCCTTCCTTGCCCCCCCAACTGGTTGCTTGACCTTGTCTTAAGATAGGAGTCGAGGCAGTCGTATATAAAACTCCCACCAAAACCAGCAACACTTACTCTCATCCTCATCTTTACGCTTTGTGCTATAAATCCCATCTGGTTGTGGGCAGAAGCAACACACAATGTTTTTGTTCTTTGTTCAGACATGTTAATAAGAATATATGAATATCATAAGTTTAACGGGCAAACAAACCCCACAATTCTATCTCAGGTAAATATATAGGCCTGAATGCTATGTTGCGATCACGAACAATTGTGTGCATTTTCAGTGAAGAAGGCAGATAAACGTGAACAGCCATTGAGTTTGGAGAGTGTGATTGCTACACCACAGATCAATGCTTAACTTCCAACAGGTACAGAGCTGGGGACACAAATGACTAGGGCCTACCAAATTCATGGCCATGAAAAGTGCATCATGGACCATGAAATCTGGTCTTCTCCTGTGAAATCTGTTTTTTTTTGTCCTTTGACCCTATAATGTACAGAGTTCACAGGGGACACCAGTGTTTATCAAATTGGGGGTCCTGATCCAAAAAGCAGTTGCTGGGGAGGGAGCGGTCACAAGGTCATTTTAGGGTATTGCCACCCTTACTTCTGCACTGCCTTCAGAGATGAGCAGCTGGAGAGCAGTGGCTGTTGGTCGGGTGCCCAACTCTGAAGGCAGCACCCCACCAGTACCCATGCAGAAGTAAGAGTGTCAATACCATACCATACCACCTTTACTTCTGTGCTGCTGCCTTCAGAGTTGGGTGGCTGGAGAGTGGCAGCTGCTCCCTGAGGGCCCTGTTCTGCAGGCAGGAGCGCAGAAGTGAGGTTGGCAACACCATACCATGAATCCTTCCTTTTGCACTGCTGCTGGCAGTAGCTCTGCCCACAGAACTGGGCTTTCCGCCGCTCGCCGACTGCCCAGCTCTGAGGACAGTGTCACTACCAGGAGCGATGCAGAAGTATGGGTAGCAGTACCACAACCCCTCCACAATAACCTAGCACCCCCCCCCAAAAAACAAACAAACAAACAAACCTGCCTTTGAGGTCAGGACCCCTACAATTACAACACCCTGAAAGTTCAGATTTAAACAGCTGAAATCATGAAATTTACGATATATAAGATTCCATGACTGTGAAATTGACCAAAATGGACCGTGAGTTTGGAAGGGCCCTACAAATGACCAAGTTCTGTCCAGGTAAAGGAATCATCAGGGACGATAAAACTCCGGAAAGAAATTCACCATCCACTAAAAGGTGCATCTCAGCAACATCATTTATGACCCAAAGACTGAGCCATGTAGCTGATGCTGTGCCATGTTGCTGATGAGGGAGTTTATATGGTTCCATTACCACAGTACCTGAGCTCCCAACACTCCTATGAGGTAGGGAAGTGTTATGATTCCCATTTTGCAGTTGGGGAGTGGAGATAGAGAGAGACCAAGTGACTTGTTTAGAGCCAAATGTTAAATCTGTATGTAGCAGAGCAGGGAATTAAAGCTGGGGCTTCCTGTGCCTGAGGCTACCATTCTAACCTCAGAACCATGCTTCCTTTCTTTCTTGCTGCTTGTGCTATAGAGATCGCCTCTGCCACTCTTTCTCATGTGAGTAGTGCTGCAAGTTGGTGGGCAATCTGAACTTCATTTAGGGAGGCCCTTACAGTCCTATCGATGTTGCCTCTAGAAATAGATATTATTTCTGTTATGGCTCCCAGCCTACAAACAGGGATGCTAGATAAAAACAAAATATGTTGGGATTTTGCTGGAAGGCTGCAAAGTAACACTGCTTTATTTCTTAGAATTCAGAATGATATACACCCAAGGACGCCAAAATAGAGAAAAACAAAACAGGCTGATCCCTAAAAACAGAGGCACAACTCACTTCCACTCTACTCTAGACTGATGGCAAACTGCCTCAGATGATCCAGATCATATGGCTTCCCTAATAGCCCTCTCACCTACAAGCAGTACCAGGAAATGCCCCACACTTAAAGTGATAACTTGTCATTTGTAAACATAGTTTCCAATACCCACCAGTTACCACAATATTTGCAGGATTCCTTTGTGTTCCTCCATATCTCATCTTGAAGATGTTTCCCGCAATAGATACCATGGAGGTCTGAGCAGTAGAACCATCTGGATTAAAGTGATTTCAGTATCCTCACCTCACTATCTCACTGCAAACACTTGGTCTGTCATCTAAGGCAAATGACGAGTTTATAAAAGCCACCTTAGGTAGGTCTCACCTATGACCGGAGAGGAATTAATAGACAACTTCACCTTGAATGGTCCCTTGAAATTTATTAACTACTTATGCTAAGCCATCTGTGCCACCTTGTATTTAGCTGTGATACTTTGGGTCTGTCTACACCGCCATTAAAAACCCCAGGGCTGACCCATGTCAGATGACTCGGGCTAAGGGGCTATTTAGCTGTGGTGTGGCACAGACTCTCTCACGTCACAGGATCCTAGAGTCCAGGCTCCAACTTGAGCATAAATATCTACACTGCAATGAAACAGCCCCTTACCCTGAGTCCCACGAAACTGAGTCAGGTAGCATGGGCTGGTTGTGGCTGTCTAATTGCAATGTAGACACACCCTCTGAGTACCTTTCCCAGACTCAAAGAAGAGCTGTGTGTGGCTCAAAAGCTTGTCTCTCTCACCAGCAGAAGTTGGTCTGATAAAAGATATCACCTCCCCCACCTTGTCTCTCTAATATCCTGGGACCAACACGGCTACAACACTACATATCTCCATTGGTCAATGGGAGTTTGTCATAAACAGATAGCTAAGGGTTAATGTCTCTTTCACCTGAAAAAAAACGTATCCTGAAACACCTGACCAGAGGACCAATCAGGAAACCAGACTTTTTTCAACTCTGGGTGGAGGGAAGTTTGTGTCTGAGTTCTTTGTCTTCTGCCTGAATCTCTCTCAGCTAGAGAAGGATTTTTCTATTTCCTGCTTTCTAATCTTCTGTTTCCAGGTTGTGAGTACAAAGTTGGTTTTTTTTTTGTATTTACATGTCTATAGTTGCTGGAGTGCTTTAAATTGTATTCTTTTGAATAAGGCTGTTTATTCATATTTCTTTTAAGCAATTGACCCTGTATTTGTCACCTTAATACAGAGAGACCATTTGTATGTATTTTTCTTTCTTTTTTATATAAAGCTTTCTTTTAAGACCTGTTGGAGTTTTTCTTTAGTGAGGAACTCCAGGGAATTGGGTCTGCAGCTCACCAGGGAATTGGTGGGAGGAAGAAGTCAGGGGAAAACCTGTGTGTGTTAGATGTACTAGCCTGACTTTGCATTCACCCTGGGTGAGGGGGGAAGAGAGATTGACTCTCGGTAATTCTGTTCTCCAGGCTGGGAACAGGGAGGGTGGAATCCCTCTGTTTAGATTCACAGAGGTTGCTTCTGTGTATCTCTCCAGGAACACCTGGAGGGGGGGAAGGGAAAAAGGATTATTTCCCTTTGTTGTGAGACTCAAGGGATTTGGGTCTTGGGGTCCCCAGGGAAGGTTTTTGGGGGGACCAGAGTGCCCCAAAACACTCTAATTTTTTGAGTGGTGGCAGCAGTACCAGGTCCAAGCTGATAACTAAGCTTGGAGGTTTTCATGCTAACCCCCATATTTTGGACGCTAAGGTCCAAATCTGGGACTAGGTTACTGACAGAGTTGAGAGCATTTAATTCCTCTCCAGTGAAGTGGACGAGGCTTGAGCTCATACTCCACATACTGCCCACATTTCAGGGGGCCATTTGGCAATGCCGATACCCTGCCATGCGGCTTCTCACATTCCCCTTATTCCCCGTGTTTGCTTTATTTCAAATACAGTTACACAGCTGCCTCAGAGAATGGAACGGCATCAAACTGGCTATTAATCAGTGGCTGGCACTGTCCCCAAGTCATTACTCAGGTGAGGGTCTGGCACATCAGCTGATGGGAAGCTTGAAATTGATCATGAATCATGTTCAAATTATTGCCATAGCAAATATTTGACAGAATAATGAGCCAGCCGCCATGCCAATCATTCTTCAGTGCATGTTTCCCTAGGCTGCATTTAATTGCCCCAACGGGTGCTAGATAATATGATGTCCTTTACGTGGTCACTAATTCACCACTTGACCACTTACAAGGCCACCACTCATGCCTTTATTTAATCCTGGAAGCTGTCTGCAAACCCCTCCCAGGTTTCATCCTCCTCTCATTGTAACTAGACCATAAGAATAACTCCCAGTTATTCATATTGCATTTCAGTTCCCTTCTCATTGCCTCTGTTCCATCCTCGGTACTCTCATCACTTTACTTTTCTGATTATACATGAATTGCTTTGTCACCACCTTGTTTTTGCTCCTGTCAGTGTCTCTACATTTTCTGTACTCTCAGAAAGCATCATTATCTAGTTGCTCGAGCACGGCTTAGGTGCCAGAAACTTTTTTGAGTTCTAATCCCGGATGTGGCTTTATTTAAATTAGCCTGCCTGTGTCTCTCTTTAATGCATTGGATCATGTTTGTGTGTCCCACTGCTCTCCACTGGATGGAAGCAGAACTTCTCCTCAGTGTCATAAACCTTACACTGCTAACTGTTAAGGGAATCTCTCTTAGCTGAAGTGTAGGGGCCTGCGCTTTTGAGCTGTGTGAAGTTCTTAATAGATCTGGGCAGAATGAGTGACAGCCATGAAATTCCAGACAGCCACATAGTATGTGGGGGGGAAACAGTTGCAATGTGACAAGTGCCATATAAATGACAATTATTATATTTTGTATGAAGGATACTCCTGTACTATGCAACTGTTCAGATCCCTGCAGTGGGGATTTAGGCACTTTGGATACGCACGTATATCAATGGGAGCTGTGAACATGTAACCTGTACTATGTGAGAGCATAAAGAGAGAGGGTCAAGACAGTGTAACATTCAGAATTCATTTCTTCCTCCACATACTTTGTCCTCTCTCATCAAGCACTTCTACAAAGCAGAAGTCTCTAAATTCATAGACATACATAATGCTATAGTGTCTCCTTTTGGGAAGCTGGTTACCATAACATGACCAAGAATAGAAGCTGAGACAGAGCTTGCTATCCCAAACCTCAGTGATCGCCACATCCTGGTCTGATGCAAACTCTGAACAACTCCCTTGAGGTTCTACAAGCTGAATTTGGCCCTAAACGTTGAATAAATTAGAGCCGCTTTCTTCCAAGTGAATGTTGAATCAACACCCCAGCATGCTGCTCCTTGTTACGTTTTAGGTGAGATTCAAAACCAAAGGTTCTGGCCATCTGTGGCTATTAAAAATCCCCTGGAACTTATTTGCTGAAAGGATGCTTTGTTCTGGCTAAGTTCCCAGCCGGAGTAATTATTAGAGCTGAACAACAAGTAATTTATTTGACAAATTTTGCCTTTTAGTGAGCTGTCCGTAAAATTCTCTGATTTGTTATTCAAAATTTCTCCTGGATAACTTCTGCAAAAGAATTCTTAGGCAGCAGATAATGTGATTTGCTGACACATCATTTATAATCCCTGCTCTGACTCCCATAATCAAATCATGTAACCTAATTTAGCTAACTGACACAGAAGGAATTTTGAAGTTTGTATTCAACTGCAATATTCTTATTTCTTAATTTCTCAGGTGTTGGTTACTTGCATAAATTGTCCAGTCATGAAACGGAAAAATAACATGTGAGCATAGGCGGCTCCAGGCCCCAGCACGCCAAGCGCGTGCTTGGGGCGGGAAGCCACGGAGGTGCTCTGCCGGAGCTGTGAGAGTGGCAGGCAGGCTGCCTCCTGCGGCTTCGGCGGACCTCCCACAAAGCCTGCGGGAGGTCCACCGAAGCCACGGGACCAACGGACCCTTCGCAGACAAACTGCCAGAGGCAGCCTGCCTGCCCTGCTTGGGGTGACAAAATCCCTAGAGCCACCCCTGCATGTGAGTTCAATAACTAAGCAACATAGGATAAATTATACCTTTAGAAAGTGTTATATCCAGCAAAACAAGAACCCTCAAATATTTATGGAAAGCGAGCACAATAGGATCACAAACATAATCAAATTTGCTTTCAAATTTCAATAAATATTAATGGGGGAAAATCCCACTATTTGCTTATCTCCAGCTCTTACATTCTCCTGACATTAAATTTTTCCCAGACGTATCATTTGGAAGTGGTATTTCACTTCTTGACCTTAACCTACTGTATAATATTATAGCGTAACGGCTACCATGTTACACCTCAGAGGTGGCTACATTTCTGTGGAGTGTGATGTGATTCATAATGAGTATAATTAATACATTTTCTAAAGTGCTTCAGCATCCTTCTCCATTTAAAACATTATATTAGTGCAACTTTTGTCTACTCAAATTTAATGCACTGGAATAAACAAATACCTGAAGACACAGAAAAATGTGTAGTTGTCATTGTTCTGTATGTGCTAACTTGAAACTCAGCTACAAAAATGTGAAGACATAAAGTTTCTGAAAAAAACTGCTGAGAAATGAGATTTTATTAGGATTTCCAAAAAAAGTCACAGCAGTAGAAAAAAAAGTGATGCATTTAAGCCTTAATTTTCTTGAAAAAGAGAAAAGCGATTTTTAAAGTTGTCAGTGCAGAAGCTGTTTTCACTGTGAAAATGACAGAACAAATCAAATTGTCAAAATTGTGTATTTTTGCCTGGATCAAATTAATAAAAATGTTTCTATGTTCAAGAAGTTATAATTTTCACTGCCAAAACCTTTACTTGCCTCTTTGGTAAAACCTCACCTTGGATTATCACTTAAATACTTGCAAAACCATCAGCAAGTGTTGTCATAAACAGATAGCTAAGGGTTAATGTCTCTTTCACCTATAAAGGGTTAACAAACAGTGACCTGCAAACACCTGACCAGAGGACCAATCAGGAGACAAGATACTTTCAAATCTCTGGAGGGAAGCCTTTGTTTGTGGGTTTGGGGTTTGGCTTTGTTCTCTCTGGGTCCTGGACAGGACTAGAGGTGCAACCAGGTTTCTGCCAATCTCCCTGCTACAGTCTCTTATCTATTCAGAATTGTAAGTAAGAAAAGGCTGTCATAGTCTTTTAATTTGTTTTTTTTTTTCCATTTGCATATGTGTACGTGCTGGAATTAGCTTAAATTGTGTTTCTGCTGGAGAAAGTTTCTTTCTATTGTTTATAGTTAAAAGACCCAGTAACTTTTTACCATCTAAAGTGCAGAGATAAACCTTTTACTTTTTTCTTTCTCTTTTATTAAAAGTTTTGCTTTTAAGACCTGTGTGATTTTTTTCTCCTAGTTAAGGTTCAAGGGAATTGGTGGGGAGAAGGGAAGGATAAATTTTCTCTTTGTGTTAGATTCACGCAGATTGAATCTGTATGGCCTCTGGGTGAGGGGGAGGGTAACACTCCTCTCGGTGTGGTGATTCAAGAAGTTGAATCAGGCGATCTCCTAGTGTTCCCAGGGCGGGAAGGAGCTGGGAGGAAGAAGGGAGGGGGAAGGGAATGGTTTATTTCCCTTTGTTGTGAGACTCAAGGAATTTGGGTCTTGGGACCCCCAGGGAAGGTTTTTGGGGGAGACCAGAGTCTATCAGGTGCTCTACTCTAAGTCCTGATTGGTGGCAGCCTATCAGATCTAAGCTGGTAATTAAGCTTAGGGGAATTCATGCTAGTACCCATATTATGGACGCTAAGGTCCAGAATTGGGAATTATACTTGACAAGTGTGAATATTGATGAAGGGGAAATATGAATTTTTTGTATATTTCCTGAAGCAATAAAAGTATGAAGCCCAGAAGACCATGCATGCATCAGGAGAACCTATCCAGCTTTACAAAAGTCAGGCTGTAAAGGAACTGCAACTCCTCCCATGGGAATAGTCCAGCTCAGGACGATGTTTAAGATCCATTACAGCAGTATGGGATGGGATTTCCAAAAGCTCCCAGTGTTTTCCCAATTCTACCCTTATGGAAGTCGTCAGTAAAATTTGACTTCTGTGAGGACACAAACTAGGGGAGAATGCTGAGCACCTTTAAAACAAAGAAACAAAAACAAAAGAAAACCCCTCCATGTATCTGGAAACGGGAAGCCATCAGAGTAGGGATCCTTCCTTGTGACTGTATAGCCTAAAATAATTATAGGTCAGCTTTAGGATAGAAGCCTTGGAGACAACATTTGTTTGAACAAAGCCCATAAGAGCCAGCCACTCATTAGGTCACCTAGATCATTTCCTTGCAAGGAATCCCTAATGCACATTCTCTATTGTTTCATTCAGTCCATGTTTTCAATACCTCTGGCACAATACCAATACCACTTGTCTCTGAAGGAGCTTGCAATCTCTGATTTCATGTCATCTATCATTATCATCTTCTCACCCTATTTTTTTATAGAAAACATTTGTTTTATTGGCAGTTATCTTTTGAAATCCAAAAGCAGTCAGACAGTTGCAGTCAATTCTGCATGGTCATATCAGGTGACAATTCCAAAATGCATCCAAGGCAATGCAAAAGGAGTCCATCTTCCAGGTAAAAAACTTATTTTTATTTACTTATTTATTACAGATACAACCTTCTTTGGCTGTGATGATTTTACCCTGAGATTTGTTGTCTGTCATGTTAAAATTATTCAAGATAAAAGAATCCTGAAGGTATCTAAGATATATAAATATGTATGGAGAGATATAAGCTATTTGTATGCACAAGAGGATTGTGATAAAAGCTGTCTGTAAGATTGTTCCAATAGTGATCTCTTATAACCACCCACTGTTTAGTCATTTTGTAATAACTAGACAGATGCAAATGTATCAGAGCTGCAATACCAAGCAGCTCTGTTTGAACTGCATCTGTGAATAGCAACATAAGGCTAGAGATGCATGGGTAATAAAATGCCCATGCTCTAGACATCCGCTGACGTCCGGTTTTCATCCACTCCCTCGAACTGTCAGGCTTCGAAACATTGCTCCAGAAATGAGTTTTCAAGGGTAGAGACCAGGGCTCAATACCTTAAGATCCTGAGCAATAACTAAATGGTGCAGGAAGGCCTCATCTCTCATTGTTGTCAATGGGAAATGGAACCTGCAGGATTGAACTCTAGGCAAGACACCCTTGCATGGAAATCTGAATCCACTTAATCCACTCCTGCCCCCGTTTGCTAAATCCAACTCAAATATGGTGAGATTTGGAAGACATTGCAATATGACATGTCACTGAAAACATCACAATGCAGTGTGAGACCCTGGATCTCTGTAATCCTCACAGGGAAGAAGAGAGGTGTAGCTCCCACCCTGAGTGGGGAAAACCCTGTGCTGAGTCCCTCTCCCCAAAACATGGGTGACAGAAGAAATCTGGTTCTAGCCATTGTACTAGAAACATTTAGGTGAGCAGCAGAATCCCAGCATCTCCATCCTTAGCACACAGGATGCAAGCATAATTTCAGAGGAAGTCACTGTGCCTGGAATGGCTCAAGACCCTGGGTGCCAACCTCCGGGCAAACTGTCAAGAAACAGGGCACAGAACAAACTGGTTGTGTGTTCTATACTTTGATTTCATCCCCCAAGTAGCAAGTGTGAACTCTTCAGGCACTATAAGAACATTAATAGGGAGCCATAGACAGTCCCCTTGGATACTCCAATCTTGAAACCCAGACAAGCCTGCCTCTGTGATAGATGGGCCCTTACACCAAAAATCACAATACTCAGGTTAGTACCAGTACCAAAGGACCAGTCACTTACCACAGATCTCTTACCAGAGAATGCTTGTAGCCAATCCTATAATTAACTCAAGGCTTATTAACTAAGAAAAGAAATTAGAGGGCTATTTACAAGGTTAAAGCAGGTAAACAAACATACAAATGAGATATGATCTTAAGTTCCAAAAGATAATAGTAGCTGTTATAATATGCAAGCTTTATATGTCCTTTAAGGCTAACCCAAGCAAAACAGCTGCGGACCCGTTGTTTATGTTTAGAAATCTTTGGCATTCAGAGCTCAAGGGTAACAATTTTTCCTTAACAGGCATTTTTATTCCCTTCTCCCAGCATTCCAGCTGTGATGAGATGAGGACTTGTGCAGGTACCCTCTTCAGGAGTGTGGAGGAAGCATTCAACAATGGCTTGTCTGATGTCAGCAAGACCTTCTTTTGTTGGGGAGGAGATAACACCTCTTGTGATAAGCATAGCATTTTATACCCCCGACTGCCTGACTGTGGGGGTTTACAGTCTTAGCTTTACAGTCTTAGGGCAGGTCTCCATTACCCACCGGATCGGCGGGTAGTGACTGATCTACCGGGGGTCGATTTATCACATCTAGTGTAGATGCGGTAAAATTGATCCCTGATTGCGCTCCCCGTCACCTGCGGAACTCCAGCTCGCGAGAGGAGGAGGCCGAGTCGATGGGGAAGTAGCAGCGGTCAACTCACCACCGTCCTCACGGCCAGATAAGTTGACCTAAGATACGCCGACTTCAGCTACGCTATTTGCGTAGCTGAAGTTGCGTATCTTAGGTCGACCCCCCCCGCTAGTGTAGACTTGGGTTTAGGCTATGGCTACACATACAGATGTAGAGTGCCGGGAGTTAAACCAGCCCTCAGAGACAGCAGCAGGGAAAGCGCTTCCATGTGTTCATAATGTCAGCTGCAAGGGCATTGGCATGTCCATATTAGCCGCTTTTGCAATACCACAGAGAGCAGTGCATTGTGGCAGCTATCCCAGTGCATGTGGCTGCAGCGTGCTTTTCAAATGGGGGAGGTGGAGTGTGACAGAGAGTGTGTGGTGTGTAAGTGGGAGGAGAGACAGTGTGATTTGGGGGGAAGAGAGTGTGTCAGCAGGCTGTCTTGTAAGTTCTTACAGAGGCAGAGGGACAGGGAAACCTCAACACCAGCCCCCCAACCCCCAGCCTCTCTCTCTCTCTCTCACACACACACACACGCACAAACGCCTGCCTCTGCAGCAGGAGCATTCCACAGGAATGGTTTGCTTTGTGTCCCAGAGCAGATAAGCATGTGGACTGTCAGGAACGGAGCTTTGAAAGGGGATATCTAGATGCCTGCAGCAGAGTCCAAAACAATGACCAGAGTGGCCACTTGACTTCAAGGGATTATGGGACGTTTCCAGGGGCTAGTCACAGCACAGTAATGCAACACATCGTCCACACTGACAGCCCGGTGCTTCAGCTGGAGTGCAGAAAGCTCTATGTTTCTCATGGAGGTGGATTATCAGGAGCGCTCCAGACACGGAGTCCAGGCGCTCTAAGTGCCTTGACAGTATGGACACCACAGGAGTTAGGGTACCCAGGACTGATTTAATGTGCTCTAACTCGCATCTTGCATCTGAGGAAGTGGGTATTCACCCACGAAAGCTCATGCTCCAAAACCTCTGTTAGTCTATAAGGTGCCACAGGATTCTTTGCTGCTTTAACTCGCAAGTGTAATCAAGGTCTTAGCAAACATTTTTTATAATTACAGAGCAAATATTTAAGCATTACCTGGTAACACTGGATACAGATATTAATAAGTGGAGCATCCTACAAGCATTCCATAAACACATTCTTATAACTCTAATATCTATTTTAACAATACTAGCACAGAAGGAAGCCAAATTGGCTTCCAGTTATGCATTTTTCAGTTCTCAGGAAAGCCTGGAGGCTTGACATGAGCTGGCATGGGGTCTGACAGCATCACTACTTCTTCAAGGAGGTGGCACTTCTGACTGAAGTGCTTAGGCACTGAAACGAGGATCAGTTCAATTCTGCATCCCACAAGATAGGCCTGAACCAAAATTCCAGCTCTGAACTTTCATGTAGCTAGACCACACAAACTTCCTGTGTGGATACGTGTACTTGGCACTAAGAGTGGCTTTGTGTGGTTTAACATGAAATGTATTAAGCTGAACAGCTAATTTAGACCCTATCATTTTATATGTATAGTTGGGATTATATTTTCCAATGTGCATTACTTTGCATTTATCAACATTGAATTTCAATTGTCATTTTGTTGTCTTGTCACCCAGTTCTGTGAAATCCCATTGTAACTCTTCACAGTCTGCTTTGGACTTAAATATCTTGAATAGTTTTGTATCATCTGCAAATTTTGCCACCCCACTGTTTGGCCCTTTTCCCAGATCATTTATTAATAGGTTGAATAGGATTTGTCCCAGCACAGACCCCTGGGGGAGACCCCTATGTACCTCTCTCCATTCTGAAAACCTACCCTTTGTTTCCTATCTTTTAACCAGTCACCAATCCATGAGAGGAGCTTCCCTCTTATCCCATGACAGCTTAATTTGCTTAAGAGCTTTTGGTGAGGAACCTTGTCAAAGGCTTTCTGAAAATCTAAGTACACTATATCCACTGGATCCTCCTTATCCCCATGTTTTTTTACCCCCTGAACGAATTCTAGTAGATTGATGAGGCATGATTTCCATTTACAAAAAACAACAAATTATGTTCATCTATGTGTCTGACAATTTGATTCTTTACTATAGCTTCAAACACTTTGCCTGGTATTGACATGAGGCTTACCAGCCTGTAATTGCTGGGAACACCTCTGGAGCTTTTAAAAATTGGCATCACATTAGCTATCCTCCAGTCATCTGGTATAGAAACTGATTTGAAAGCTAGGTTACAGGCTAATAGTTCTGCAATATCACATTTGAGTTCCTTCAGAACTCTTGGGTTAATACCATCTGGTCCTGGTGATTTCTTACTTTTTAGTTTATCAATTTGTTCCAAAGCCTTCTCTATTGACACCTCAGTCTGGGAAAGTTCCTCAGATTTGTCACCTAAACAGAATGGCTCAGGTTTGGGAATCTCCCTCACATCCTCAGCCATGAAGATCAGTGCAAAGAATTTGTTTAGTCCCCAATGGCCTTATTGACCTCAAGTTCTCCTTTAGCATCGTGATCGTCCAGTGGCCCCACCGGTTGTTTAGAAGGCTTCCCTGCTTCTGGTGTACTTACTTTTTTTTTTTTTTTTTTTTTTTTTTTTTGCTATTATTTTTTGTGGCTTGAGTTAGCTGTTTTTCAAATTCTTTTTTGGCCTTCCTAATTACATTTTATACATCACTTGTCAGAGTTTATGTTCCTTTCTATTTTCCACACTAGGATTTAACTTCCACTTTTTAAACGATGCCTTTTTGCCTTTCACTGCTTTTTTTCCTTTTTTGTTTAGACATGGCGCATTTTTTCAGTTATCTTACTATCTTTTTTTGAATTTGGGGTATACATTTAAGTTGAGCCCCTATGATGGTGTCTTTAAAAATTTCCCATGTAGTTTGCAGGGATTTCACTTTTGGCACAGTACCTTTCAATTTCTATTCAACTAATTTCATCATTTTTGTGTAGTTCCCCTTTCTGAAAGTAAAGGCTACTATGATGGGCTGCTGTGGTGTTTTCTTCACTACAGGGATGTTAAATTTAATTATGTTATGGTCACTATTACCAAGCGGTCCAGCTCTATTCACCTCTTGGACTAGATCCTGTGCTCCACTTAGGCCTAAATCAAGAATTACCTCTCCTCCTGTGAGTTTCAGGACTAATTGCTCAAAGAAGCAGTCATTTAACGTGTCAAGATACTTTATTTTTGCATCCCTTCCTGAAGTGACATGTACCTAGTCAATATGGGGATAGTTGAAATCCCCCATTATTATTGAGATTTTTATTTTTATAGCCTCCCTAATGTCTTTGAGCATTTCATAGTAACTATCACTATCTTGGTCAGGTGGTCGGTAGTATATACCTACTGCTGTATTCTTATTATTTAATCATGACATTTCTATCAATAGAGATTATATGGTACAGTTTGGTTCATTTAAAATTTTTACTTCGTTTGATCCTATGCTTTCTTTCACATATAGTGCCACTCCCCCACCAGCATGATCTGTTCTTTCCTTCTGATATATATTGTATCCCGGTATTACTGTGTTCCATCGATTATCCTCATTCCACCAAGTTTCTGTGATGCCGATTTTATCCATATCCTCATTTAATATGAGGCAGTCTAGTTTGCCCATCTTATTATTTAAACTTCTAGCATTTATATATAAGCATTTTAAGAATTTGTCACTTTTTAGCTGTCTCCCATTACATGATGGTAGTGAATGGGACTTTTTTTTTTTTCATTTGACTGTTTCTCGTCAGCTCCTACCTGTATTTTATCATCTACCATCCCTTCCGCCTTACTAGGACACAGAGAATTTCCATTAATAAATCCTCCCCTAAGAATGTCTCTGTCTGAACAACGTGCTCCTTTGCACGTGTTGGCTTGCCCCAGTCCTTAGTTTAAAACCTGCTCTACAACCCTGAGCTTAGTTGGTCCCTAGCCTCTACTGAAATAATTAGTAATTAAGGTGGTAATTGGGTGCTTTGATTTCCATAGATACACCTCTGTGTTTGGTCTAAATTCTTTAACCAAAGCCTTGTCATCGGTTTTGTTATATTAAACAAAATAAAGAGAGTTTGACAAAGAAATTCAGAACACACAGGGAGAAATTCTACCCACAGTTACCTGTGTGGCTGATGGGAGTCATGGGTCTGACTGCTTACTCCCACTGGTGTAAATGAAGTTAGAATTACACTGGCGTAAAGCTGATGTAAGTGAGAGGTGAATGAGTCCGTGTATATCTATTTCTGATGGCATTCGTCCCACTTTGTAGCAACAATCCCAAAACACTTTTACAGAATGCAAGGACCTTAAAAAAAATCTAGCTGAAAAGAAGACCCAAAATCCAAATGTTGGAGGCTATTTTAAAGTAGTATAGTTCATCTGCATCCCCAAAGATTCAAATTAGGTAAGAAACAAGAACTCTCTCTTTTGTTGGGCAATTACTGTATTATGCTAGAATGGGAGACAATGTATATACAGTGTGGCCAATGGGAGACACAAACTTCTAGAAAGAGAAGTGAAAACAAACACCATCCGAGATTCGACAGTACACAACCACAGGTAAAATGTAATTAGTAAAAAATGCTGGGCGAGAGCATTGTGCGACCAGAACTATTCAATCAGAAAGTGCTGATTGAACATATATAAGCACAATCAAAGGCTTTATTTAAATAGGGGTTACAGTCCTAATAAAACACAAAGGGAAATAGGGGCAGAGGGCTTATAGACAGGTAATGAAAGAAAAAATTAAACTCATCCAATTACATCTGGGGAAAAATCCATTACCTATAACCGTGAGAGGACAGCCCCAGGAAAATTCAGATGCAAAACTAATAATGAAGGCGCAGTGTCCTTTCAACAGATTCTAAATGAGCTCTAATTTTCTTACATCCACCATTCCCAAACTATATAAATTTCAACTAAGCAGAAAAAAAGTGACATGCTAGCACAATTGTTATTCCAAACAGGTACAGCTGCTTGCTCACCTTAATTAGAGCTAATCCCAAAAGGGAACCAATTTTTCCCTATTTTCTGCGATGAGCTCACCTGATTTGCCTCAACATTTCTTTTCTAATAGGTTTTGCCCTAACCTTTCAGCTATTGTCATTTCAGAAATTCTAATGGGAATTGAAGAGCCGCAGTTAGAAGAGCTCCCATGCTAAACTTTTCACAGAGTTCCCAAAAATGTGAAAATATTACAGAGGTGAAGAGGCTTTTTTGAGAAGTGGGGGTGAAAATCATGATTCACAAGAAGGAACAAAGAGAAACACAGATCACGGTGCGTGATTTTAAAAGGGTGCTTTAATGTGCTGGGTCAAATGCAGAGCTTTCCTAACACAAAGTTGCCATAGAAGTCAGGGTGATGTAGGTGTGTCAGGCAAGCAGGATTTGACCCACGGTTTCTGTGGCACTTAGATTTCCTAGCTGTCCATGCTAGAGAAAGGTTCTGGATAGACAGCTCAGATCCATAAAAATAGTACAGTTTAAAGGCCTGTTTTGTAATGGAAGTGAGATTGGGTCTGATAGACAGACAGATAGGCCTGAAGGCTGAATTCATCTCAAGATCCCTAGATGATCAAAAGCACACAGGGAAGCAGAATGAACTTCCCCCTATGATGTCCTACAACTGACTATCACCTTTAAACTACAAAGTCATGTTCACTTTCACTAGTCCATCTACTCTTAGGACTTTCAATGAAACCTGACAACAAAGATGCCAATTAATGCTAATGGACTGCTGGTGTTTACATGGTGGACACAGGTCCACCAAGTGCCAGGCTGAAAAGACTTTTTAATCAGAATAGAATTGGGACAAAGGAGGTTTGTTGTGATGGGAAACACATGGTTACAATTATGAAACTAGTTACAGCTATCCAGCTTGGATATTTTTCTGTTTGTGGAAACAAAATAATTTCATTTTTCATTTTAGCTCTCTAAAAACTGGAAAATTTCAACCAAAATGAAAATTGTCCAAAAATTTGATCCAAAAAACATTTTTTCATGGGAAAAATATGCTTGGGTGAAAATCTTTTAACTAATTCTAACTGAGGATAGCTCCAATTAAGTCAATGAAATGACACTCACGGAAAGCTGACGTAAACCAGGAGAGAATTAGAAGCACTCAAATGAAGCTCATCGATTCCAAGGCAAAAGGGACTATTGTGGTCATCTAGTCTGATCTCCTGTAGGACACAGGCCAGAGAACTTCCCTGAACTAATTTCTATTGAAACTACAGAACATTTCTTTTAGAATCTTGATGTAAAAATTGCTAGCAATGGAGAATCTACCATAACCCTTGGTAAATTGTTCCATTGGTTAATTACACTCCCCCCCGCCAAGAGCTAGGATTAGCATCCAGGTCTCCCATTTCCCCACTTCTGCGCTCTATCTAGTAAAACTTGCTGCCTTGCAGAATTGTGCATTTGTAAAGGTGTTGCAGTGTATGATTGTTACATACATGGACCTGGATTCTGAAAAGACTTACGCATGTCTTTATCTGTAAATGTGTGAGCGGTTTTATACGTTTCAATGGTGTTACTCCCAAAAAACAAGGGTGTCAGGGGCATTAAACACATGTGCATAAGAATTTGCAGAATTGGACCCGGAGAGATTTTTTTTTTAAGTTGTAATAGAACTGAGAACGAGTTTTAAGTACTTTTTGGAACTCATATTGAGAAATGTGTAAAGTAGGTGCCACAATATTTACAAAGGCTGATATTTTCCCAAATGTCTCCTTCAGAATAGCAAACTTTAGCAAGTTGGCTCAGTGGTTTGAGTGTGGGCTTGCTTAACCCAGGACTGTGAGTTCAATCCTTGAGGGAACTACTTAGGGCTCTGGGGCAAAATCAGTACTTGGTTCTGCTAGTGAAGACAAGGGGCTGGACTCAATGACCTTTCAGGGTCCCTTCTGGTTCTTTGAGCCAGGTATATCTCCATTTATTATAAAATAAAAAAATGGCTGGTGGGAGAAGGAAAAGGGGGAAGGGAATGGGAACTAAAACCATTTTCAAAGTTTTCATGTAAGTCAAAAAAAAAAAAAGGAAATGGTCTGAAAAATGTTTTGTGCAGAAGTTTTCACAGGAAATATATTGAAGTTTTTGACCAGCTCTGCTCTACTTCACATTGGTGTATGTGAGAAGAGAATCAGGTTCATGGACTGCAACTATTTCCAGAATAAATTGCCAGACAGTGTTTTCAAAAATAAGTAAAAGGAGATGGAGAGGAGGTGGGACCCAGCCACCATGTTTGACATGTCTGTGAATGCAGGATGTCTCTGCAGCTTAGTAAATAAAGGTGTGTGTGGGGGGTTATATATTTTTGTTTCCTTTCAAAGATCTGCATCCAAAATTGATATAGCGCCCCCTGCAACTTTGCTCCCCACTTCTTTTTAAAAATAATGCCAAAAAGAAAAAGTTTAAAAAAAAAAAGAAATGTATTGTGCTCTGATTCATCAGGAATAAGACCCCTGCTTTCTGCCAAGGAGAAATACAAAAGTGAAACCTCTGTGCAAAGCTGTCACATTCAAGTCATTCGGAAGTAACAGAGGCAGCAACAGTTGTGGACACTCTTCCATATTCACAATGTTTGCAACTTAGCAAAATGCTTGCTCTGAGCCTGGCAAATGTGTAAATGAATATTCAGATTGACAGTGGGAGCCGTACACAATCAGGCAACACAGATTGCTTACTGTATTAAGAGCCTGATCCTGCATTCTTTGACGTCTCATTGAATTCATTGGCACAGGATGAAACCTTAGATGTTTCCACCTTTGAGGGAGAGGTGTTGGGGAATGCAGAGATACAAAAATGAGTAGGGCTGAATTACTAGCCAGTGTCTCCCAAGGGAGAGCTCCACCTCTGTCACCATTGCCGATAATGAGGAAAAGTGAAAGGTTATGTTCTAAATGGCAACCACAAATGTTACTGACAGGATTAAGATCATTATCATCATTTTAATTAACTATTTATAGAACACCCAGGCAAATTAATGACAAGGGGGAATGAGAAGGAATTGTGCACCCAGCTACACCAATGTAAATATTGAACAGAGCCACTAAAGTCACCAGTGAAAGAAATAAACAAACAAATCCTTATATTATTTCCTAAACTGCTGATCCTGCACCACCAAGGTCTCCCAGAGACTATGGTGCGGAGCACACCATAAGAACTTTATAAAATAGGTTGGTGGGAGTTTTGCCATTGGCTTGAATGGGAACAGGAGCAGATCCTAAATGAAAGGGATGTTGTAACTTTGAGAAAAAATTGACCCACTGTCTTTTAAGGTGATACTTGAGATTTCTATAGCTGAAAGGGAGTAGAGTGCAGTGGGGACTTGGGAGAACCTGGTTCAAATCTGAGATCTGCTACAGACACTTTCTGTGTGATCTTAGGGAAGTCACTTAGTCTGGGCCTCAGTTTTCCCATCTGTAAAATGGAGATACTAGCATAGCCCCACCTCATAGGCCTATTTTGAGGACAAAAACATTAACATTTGTTAAGTGCTCAGATACTATAGTAAAGGGGTCCATTTAAGTACCTATGTTATAGATAAATATAATGTTTTCAGTCTTTTTATTTTGTGCATCTGCTATCACTTTGCAGGATAGTCATGTTCTCCGGTTCCCAAAGTACAGTTATTTAGTCAGTTTCCTCTGTTTTTGTTGATCTTCCTTACAATAACAGAGGGAAGAAAACATGTAAGCCCCCCCACAAAGCTGATAATAAAACCACATGCAAATTGGCAGGGAAATTTGTAGGTACATGAATGGGACTCATGATCTGAAACTAATTTTAACTCATTTTTTTAAATAGTTGGGTTAAACTGGATTGTGTGCCTTTAAAATCAAACTCAATGAATAACGCTTACTGAGGAAAAGGAAACACACTGCAGTTTTATTTAAGATTTCTCCAGTCCATCGTGGTTCCCCAAGGAACAAGCCTCAATTTATATTTCTCGCATGCAACATCACTAGGCTCAGTGCACTGTTTCATTGAATAATCTGTCCCTCAATTTCTTTTTTTGGCTCACTTTTTAAAGCACTTATTCCTCTTTATTTTCCAGGGTGCTGATGAAGTGAGCATTTGCCATATTGGAAAAGTGTTTTGTGGAAATTGCTGCATGAATTTTGTACCATTCTCCTGCTGCCTTTAACTTTTAAAGCAGATAGATAGAGTTGAAAGACAAGATATTATAACTGCACAGTTTGGAGAAAATGATATTTTTTTATTGTCTGCTACAGATCAGGTGACTCTCCAAGTTTTAGTAGCATGTGTAAGGGGGCTATGTAGAGCAACACCATGATATCTGCTATGGTATCTTCCAGATAAACTTTGGGACTGGGGAAGGTAGGTTCTCAAGGGCTGGATTCTACAAGTGGCTGAACCCTCAGACTCCATCCAGCAGAACACATAAGCATGTGCTTAATTTTAAGTCCCTTTGACTTCTACACGAACCGGTGGGTACTGAGCCCTTTTGAAAATTAGGCCACGTATTTAGGGGTATTTCAAGACATATCATTACCTTTCGGGCATCTCCTCATCCCAGACTGGTGTTGCAGGGCACTTTGCCTCTCATGCTTCCTCAGCCATGATGGTCAATCTTGCATCCCATCCCTTCTACAGATTGCCATATTGAGTCTTCTGTGGGTCAGCCTTCCAGCCAAGTCACCATTGATCTTTTTTCTAGGGATCAGCTTTAAACAAGCAAATCAAAGAGGTCCTTTGCTCCTCCTGAGCTCAACTTCAACTCTTTCTCTCTGTCAGGGTACAGCCCCTCAGGCTTTTCTCTGCTGGGAAGTCAAGTATTACTTAAACTAGTTTTCCACCTCTCATGGGACTCTAGCTCATTCCCTGGTCCTCATGGACCCTGACTCAGGGCTTCTTACTACTCATCATGCTCCTGTAGCTATCTCTTGGCCACAGCGAATTGTAACTACTGGCTCCTCCTTCAGGCCATTCCCAGAGAGCAAGAACTTTATCTAGCTCCTCTCTCCTGAATTTTCCCTGAATGAAGCTCCCTCCATTCCTTATACAGCCTAGGTCCTCCTCTATTTAATTATCTCTCAGTTGCAGAGCATAACTAGTTAGGTTCTCTCCCTTTCCTTACAGCTGTGGGGATTAGGTCCCATCACAGAATGGAATTTTCAAAATCACCTTAGCTACACCAGCGTGTAAATTCCACTGAAAGTGAATGCGACTTATGTTCCTAAATCACATAGGCTCTTTTGAAAATCCACAGGTGCCTAACTGCAAACTTAGGAGATAAACTTTAGACACCCATTATCCCAAATCTTCATCATTATTTTGAAAGGAACGTAGGTTAGTGAATTCTTCACAAACTGACACTTTAGGAAACACTATACCCAGCTTAGGGATGATTGCTAGGATATTGTACATGCTGCTTCCAATTCTATCATATTTTGCTTTTTATACCACTGCTTTGGCATCTGCACAGCTTCTTATCTGGGCCAAGAGTGCCAAATCTCTTTATTTCTGTTTCTGAACCAAACTGATGTGAGTGAAGAAAGAAAGAGAGAAAGAAAGAAAGAAAGATAGATTAACCTTTAAAAAGTTTCAAATTCAGTTCACTTTTAGACTAGTTTTCATTTCATCCAATCAGATTCTCCCTTCCCTAATGATTACTGTAATTAACTGGCTAATATGTAGATAATACATAGCATTTTTCATGAGAAATTTTAAAATGCTTCACAAACTTTAAATTAGCTAGCCCTTGTGAGGTAAGAAAACATTGCCACCACCTCCTTCTTCTTACAAATGGGACACTCTTGTTCAGAGAAGCTAAGTGACTTGACAAAGGTTAAACGGTGAATCTAGGGCAAAGCAGGGACTTCAAACATAGGATTCTCAAGTGCTAGGCTAGTGTTCTCACCACTAGACCATCATTCTCATCTCTCCACCAGTATG
The DNA here is from genome assembly GCF_025201925.1 of Gopherus flavomarginatus. Lineage (NCBI taxonomy): Eukaryota > Metazoa > Chordata > Testudines > Testudinidae > Gopherus > Gopherus flavomarginatus. The sequence continues at coordinate 8,495,024 of NC_066619.1, read as the reverse complement.
GAGTTAGAACCACTTAACTATGTTTCACTGACTTTATACTGGCAGAAAGCTACTGATCATTCTCTTTTAGTTCAAGTGGCAGGGGCTTGTGTTATTAGAAGAGGAAGAGCTGAGTTCTATCCTTTCCCTCAGTGTAAAAATCCAGATTATCATGTTGCGTAGCATAGTAACACCTATAAAGTTCCTGTAGATTTGATATAATAATTTCCTACCTAAAGCCCGAATTCAGCTCTATGTAAGGAAACACTTAAACACAGGCTTAACTTTAAGAACATGCTTAAGTGCTTTCTTAAATGGGGTGGACTTAAGCATGCTCTTAAGCCTTTTCTTGAATCAGACCACTTAGGGTTTGAATGGAACATGTGCTACAAAATTCTTTGAAAGCACTGCACAGAGCAACAAAACTGCTGTTCCCTGTGTCTGTTTAAGAAGGTGATCTATAGCTTAGAGTTCGTATAATTACCATTTGATGCAACAGTTGCTATGATAGTAACGTGTCTGGTGAACAAAATTTTAAAAAAGACAAATAAATAAAATGGAATAGGGCAAATTTCTCTTAAATTACCATTTGCCCCTCAGTGTATAATACATCAAGTGTATTTAGCACCAGCGAACTGGATAACACTTTTTTTAGACTCCCTATGTTTGTGTTGGAGTTACATTCCCTTGTGGAGAATACAATGGGAGAAAAAGGATTTGAAGAAAAAAAATGTCTGGGGAAAGATTTCTCATTTATTATTTGAGAAGTGTCTGTGAAATTAAAATAGTTGTGACAAAGAAATGGATTATATAATGGTAATAATTGCTATTATTTTTACTATTACCATTTATTTTATTTTTATTATTTAAGAAAATGGGATCTAACCAGCTTAACAATCCACATTGCAATTTGCATTACTTACAACATTTGCACAATATTTTTTTTTTGGCTCTAAAGTATTTATCTTCTGAGGACTGATAGTTAACTTTATTCCATCACTTACACTTTGATACGTTAATGTGCAGTTGCAAATAAAAAAATTGATGAAAATAATTAAATAAAAGTAAAATCATATAAAGTTTCATTATAGTTGTAATTGATTTGTCAACTGAGTTAATATAGCTAGATATATTACTGTGTTGACAAATTAAGTTAAAATGATAATGTCAGTTAGCCTGATCCTTATTTTTTATTCGATTGCTTTCAGATAATTTCTCATTTCTTACTGAAAGCATTCAACTTTTCTTTTTGGCTCCTGGTAAGTCTATGGATTGCAAATTAATGTATTAAAGTCCTTCACTGCTTCTGTTTGGCCCTAATGTTTAATTGAAGTAGAATAATTTACAGTAGATAATTGGCTTTTGCCAAAGTTAATTTGATACTGGAGATAGAATGAAGTCAAAACACATCTACTGTCCACAGGTGCAGTAACATTTAGATAAGCTGGTAATTAAACCCATCTACAATACTGGAATCCTAACATTCCACTTCTGCTGGGAATTTCTTGCCCTAGAGGGTGAAATCCATTTAATGGTACTGACTTTCTGCAAAAGAAGTTTCTTTCAGGGGCACAGTGCAATCTTAAACTTCAAGACTCTAATAAAATGCGCACTTCAAACTTCAGATGGATCCTTCGGCCCAGGCTTTGCAGAATAATCCAACCCTCATCTCGTGCTCATGAATATCTCTGCAGGCTACACACTGCTCCTGCTCCCAAGTCAGCTGTTAAGCTCACATTAGCTTCAGTGAAGCAGGATTGTGTCCCTTGATATTACAGTGAAGGGACACTTTACAAGGCCTCAATCCTGCAAAGCGCTGAGCACTTTAGCCCCAAAGTTGTCAAGCTATTCAACCTATGCTTAACATTAAGCATGTGAGTAGTCTTCTTGGTATCAATCTTTGGGGAGCTACTAATGTCTGAAGCTGTGATTCAAAACTCTACAGGAGAGAAGCTACACAGGAACTCCATTGTTCTGGAACTTGTGAAAACCCTGGTTAGTATAAAAACAACGGTGAGTCCAGTGGCACCTTAAAGACTAACAGATTTATTTAGGCATAAGCTTCCATGGGTAAAAGACCTATGAAACCTTAAACGCAAATAAATCTGTTAGTCTTTACGATGCCACCGGACTCCTCATTGTTTTTGTTGTTTTTTGTGGATACAGACTAACATGCCTACCCCTCTGATATCTGGTTAGTATACAAATCTCCTCCATGCTCAGGTCACAGCTGATGTGAATCTGTTACAACCCTAACCAAGAGCCTTAGGTCTTTAACTCAAGTTGTGGTAGCTAATGCTTTTAGCTCCAGAGGTCCTCAGTTCAATGCCAGTATGTTAGCCAAGATGAAAGCCATTGCAATTATTTTCAGGCATCTTACCATCAGGGCTGAAAGCTGTAGTTCATGGGACAGTAGGATGGTGATGCAATACTGTATATAAGTCCATGAAACTCTCTTTCTTCCTGAAGCAGAGGACAGAGTTCTGCCTTTTCAAGACTTTTCAGAAAGCATTGCACAGCATTAAACCTCAGGGCATGTGTGTATAAAACCCTAATAAGAAGTGGGTGGTAATAGTTCCCAGTAAACTTCAAAGAGAACCATAATGTTGCTTAGTAAAACATAAGAACATAAGAAGAACATAAGAACGGCTGTACTGGGTCAGACCAAAATTCCATCGAGCCCAGTATCCTGTCTACCGACAGTGGCCAATGCCAGGTGCCCCAGAGGGAATGAACCTAACAGGTAATGATCAAGTGATCTCTCTCTTGCCATCCATCTCCATTGTCTGACAAACAGAGGCTAGGGACACCATTCCTTACCCATCCTGGCTAATAGCCATTAATGGACTTAACCTCGATGAATTTATCCAACTTAACCTCCATGAATTTATAAAACCAACAGATAATGTACACAGAAAACCTTGAAAATAGAATACAACCTTGTAAACAGGGTAAAACATTGTTAATAGTATTTACAATACTATGAATAACTTTTAACTAAAGCTATTACGTAGCAGATCTACTGGTTTTCTTACAGACTTCCTCACTTTGTTGCTGTTCCGTAAATTCAATATAAGGTGCCCACATAACGTTTACACATCTTTACAGTAGCACCAATGTATAAACACATACCCCTCCGATCTTCTCTTCAGGATGATTTCTCAGTCTTTATAGTGTGGCCGTAATATGTAACACTTGCCACCTGGACTCTTCACAGCTTAAGAATGACAGTTTCTCCATCCTTTCAAAGCAGCAAAGAATCCTGTGGCACCTTATAGACTAACAGACGTTTTGGAGCATGAGCTTTCGTGGGTGAATACCCACTTCCTCAGATGCATGTCACCCACGAAAGCTCATGCTCCAAAACGTCTGTTAGTCTATTAGGTGCCACAGGATTCTTTGCTGCTTTTACAGATCCAGACTAACACGGCTACCCTCTGATACTTGACTCCATCCTTTCAAACACTTCAGAATTCTGCCATCAAACAAACAGTCTGGGATCACCATAGTTAGCAGCGTTCCAGCCCTTTGGTTAATAGCTGACTAGTCTTCGGTTGATGCTGAAACAGTAATCCATAGTCTGTATCCAAAGTGGTATGGACATTTAATGGGGCCTGTCATAAACAGATAGCTAAGGGTTAATATCTCTTTCACCTGAAGCACCTGACCAGAGGACCAATCAGAAAACCGGATTTTTTCAACTCTGGGTGGAGGGAAGTTTGTGTCTGAGTCTTTTGTCTGTCTGCCTGCTTTCTCTGAGCTTTGGAGAAGTAGTTTCTACTTTCTAGTCTTCTGTTTCTAAGTGTAAGGACAAAGAGATCAGATAGTAAGTTATATGGTTTCTTTTCTTTGGTATTTGCATGAATATAAGTGCTGGAGTGCTTTGATTTGTATTCTTTTTGAATAAGGCTGTTTATTCAATATTCTTTTAAGCAATCGACCCTGTATTTTTGTCACCTTAATACAGAGAGACCATTTGTATGTATTTTTCCTTTCTTTTTTATATAAAGCTTTCTTTTAAGACCTGTTGAAGTTTTCTTTACTGGGAAATTTCAGGGAAATTGAGTCTGTACTCACCAGGGAATTGGTGGTAGGAAGAAATCGGGGAGATCTGTGTGTTGGATTTGCTAGCCTGATTTTGCATTCCCTCTGGGGGAATAGGAAAGTGCTTTTGGTTTCCAGGACTGGGAACGGAGAGGGGGAGTCACTCTGTTTGGATTCACAGAGCTTGTGTCTGTGTATCTCTCCAGGAGCACCTGGAGGGGGGAAGGGAAAAGGGATTATTTCCCTTGGTTGTGAGACTCAAGGGATTTGGGTCTTGCATATCTCCTCCCTACTGCTTCTCTCCCTTTCTTTGAAACAAACAAATTCAATGCCGCACTACAAATAGGTTACAAAGGATTCTCTGCCCCACAGGCCTCTCACTTTAATCCAAAAGTGCTCCTGCTTTACTGAACAATTCATTGTATAGCCTTATAGATATCTTCCAAATCACACTGTAGATATGGGACATGTAGAAAGCACAGTGCTAAGGCAAATTGGTATTGGAATCCATCAATACTATGCTCATTGGTGTGCTAACTGCAGGAATTGAACCTGGGCCCACAGGAATGAAACATAGGCACATCTATTGCCTGAGCGACAGTAGCAGATTTAGTACCAAAGAAGCAGTAGTAAACTTATAAATCTCTGTATGTGATCCAGACAGTAGAGGGAGACAAAGACACTCTTGGCCAAATGTCCATAGGGGCCACCACTTTGTAATGACGTCCTTCAAACTGATTTTATTGTGAATAATCAGCAGCTAAGCACCTTGAAAGAACACACTAGAGATACAGAGAGTATTGAGTCAATAGGAAACCTCCACCTGCTCTTCCAGTTCTGAATCCTTCAGGTATCAAACAGGGTAGCCTCTGAACCACTTCACATACTGTCAAAAAGCACAAATGGTTTGGTATCCCAGCTGTCTTCTTGTTCAGCGAAAACAACCCCTTTTAAGAACTTCTCCTGGTGCCTCTCTCTTGCTATTCATTAGATGCTAAAAAAAACAGGCAAACTGTAGCTAAAACAATACTGCTTTTACCTTAGGGATTGTAGGTCAGGCCTCCATATGGACCACATTAATGATGGAAACCAACAAATAAAATGTAATTACCTGCAATCAATAGAACAAATTCCTCATAGTGAATGCAAGCTGTGAAAAATAGTGAATTAAGATTCTGTCACGAACCATAAGTACAAGAGAACAGAGATCCTATAAGTAGAATAAGATTGTAAAGTAAACAAAACAAACTGAAAGAAATCAGACTGTTATCACCTTGCGCCCTCCCCCATCTCTGAGCTCCCGCCCTGCTGTGCCCCCTTGGTCTGCTCCCCACCTCTCCCCTGAGGCGCTCCCCCTGTGGCAGCTCCCGACCCCCCACCCTCCGCCCTGAGGCACCCCAGCGCCCCAGCTCCACCCCGAGCATGCCATATCTGCTTCACTTCTCCCGCCTCCCAGGCTTGCGGCACCAATCAGCTTCGGCACCTCAAGCCTGGGAGGCGGGAGAAGTGACGCAGCCACGGCGTGCTCGGGGAGGAGGCGGGGCAGGGGTGAGCTGGGGCTGGGAGTTCCCCTGCGTGCCGCCCCCCCTTACTTACTGCAGGCAGCCCTCCCCGTGCTCCGCTGCCCCAGCTCCCTCTGCCTAAATGCTGGCGGTGACCGGGGTGGCCAAAGATCTGGCTGCCGCAGTTGCTGCCGAAGAAAATGCAGCCCCCCAAATCCTAGTGCCCTTGGCAACAGCCTAGGTTGCCTAAATGGTTGCATCGGCCCTGGACTGAAGTAACATGTTTCAGGTATTTCATAGGTAGATTCATTTTTCACTAACCTTCTAGAATGTTCTGGACTTTGTAGAATCTTGTGGAACCTTCCAGACTTTCTGAGAACTATATTTTCCTCAAACCTCCTAGAATATTGTCAGCCATTCCCTCATTAGTATATAAGGAGTGGGGCAATTACAGTCAGTCAGTGAGATATAACAATGAAGGGAGACCTCAGCTATGATATTGTGAACCTTGTTTACTGTGTAACTGTGAAAGTGTAGTTGTGTTTTAAGACTTGCAGAATGTAAGTAGTGACTAATAAAAGACATATTTAATGAGATGGTAGAGATATCTGTGGAACCCCTATCTATGCAACAATATAACAGAAATACTGTTATTTCTTTTGTCGCGCTTAACACGTAATGTTTGACAACTTTCTAAGATGGTGGATCATAGACTTTGGATCTCCTAAAATTGTCTGTCTTCAATAGAAAATAAAAGATGCCAAACAAGCCTTTAGGAGCTCAGTATAGGAAGCAAAAAGCTCATTTGCAATCTAGTTTGCAGCAAGGGGCAAAGTTGATGGGAAAATATCTGAAGCAGAACAACATTGACCAGGCTTTAGGCAGTGGTAACTGTCCCAGTGCAGAAGAAATTGATGAACAAAGGAGTAGGATTAAAATTCTACTGTAACAGTTTAATACTGCTCCACTCAATGTTGGTGCACAGTTCAATTTATTGAAGTTAGTAGATTTTAGTTATTCTTAAAATTAAAACATTTCTGTAAACTTAGAGGAAACTTTTTTTTAATTTGCTTATATATGGCCTTAGTAAACACAGATTTACCAATTTTAGTGTGCAAAATTATCGTCTTATTGAAAGGGATAAATTATGCATGCAAATTGTGCATCAAAGTCATGAAATGGCCTATAAATGCAATAAAAATAAAGTATTCAACAGACAAACAAAAGGAGGGGTGCGGAAGACACTCCTCTCTTGGGGTACCATTTGGTCTAAGGCTGGTGCTGGGTGTGGCATCTCAGAGTTGGAACAGATGCAAACCCTCCAGCCTCCTCCAGCCATCCTGGGTACTGCTTCCACTCAGGGCTGGCCCCTTCTCCTTGCTCTCCACCTCCCATCCTGTGGCTCTACTTTGCCCTCTCCTGCCTGCTGGGGATTCTGGGTTCCATTAAACCTGGTGGGGAGAGGGGGGGCATCACTGGCTGCCACTCCACCAAAGTGTACAATTTGGGGGGAACACCCCCCTGCCCTCCCCAACTACGCCCATAGCAGATCACCTGGGACTGTGTCATGGCCCACAGTTTAGGAACTCCCGGATTGAATGATCATGATGGTCCTCTCTGGCTTTAAGTCTATGAATCATTGGCTCTTAAAGTCCATTTTCATGTCATGTTACATGTAGGCTTAAATCCTCAAAGATATGTAGGCACCTAGCTACCATTGAAATCTCAGGGTCCTAAATGCCTATGTGACTTCTGAAAATGGGACATAGAAGCCTACGTCTTTTAGGTGCTTTTAGGTGTTTAGAGAACTTTCATGAAGATGAGACAAAGCATCTACTACAGATAAAACAAGGAAGGTTTAGGGATAGAGATGCCAGTCTAGGAGTTGGCAGACCTGCATCCCAATCCCTGCGTTGCCACAGGCTTCTTATGCAACCTTGTGAAAGCCACTAAATCAATCTGTGTCTTAGTTTCTGTTCTGTAAAATAAGGATAAAGTAGCATTTCCCTACTCCAGTGGTTCCCAACTTGTTCCACTGCTTGTGCAGGGAAAGCCCCTGGCGGGCAGGGCCGGTGTGTTTACCTGCCACGTCTGCAGGTCCGGCCGATTGCAGCTCCCACTGGCCACGGTTCGCTGCTCTGGGCCAATGGGAGCTGCTGGAAGCAGCAGCCAGTACATCCCTCTGCGACAGAACAAGTTTGGGAACCACTGCCTTACTCACAGAAGTACTGTGAGAATAAATACTTTAAATATTGTGAGGCACTCAGATATTGTGGCATTGAGGGGCCATACAATGTATATCTAGGATGGTGTTTCTACTGATATCAGTGATGCTGTTTCCCCTATGAGTCAGGCAAGGCAAGCCATTCAGAGTTTTATTGATACGGAAAATGAGGCACAGAGAGATTATTTTTTCTCCAGGGCCAGACAGAAATGGGAATCAAGCCCAGAAGTCCTTATTCCCTGTGCTAAATTCAGAGGTGATGTGTAAGGTTCTGTGTTAGTAACATTTCACTATGTAGAAAAACTACATTGAACTAAAGGAGTCAAAGCGATTCTAAGCTTGTGTAATTTACATACAGAGGGATGAATGGGTGTAGCTCAAAAAGCAGACTATAAGAGAGTATAAAGTGCAAATTAAAGTAGGTTACCTCTCATTTAACGTACACATTCTAATACTTTGCTGTAAATTACACCAATTTAAATTCCCTAGGCGGCTTCTGATCGGATCCACACTGCTGTAAATCCAGAATAACCTCATTCTCTTCTCTGAGGTTACCGCTGATTTACACCATTGTAACTAAAATCAAAATTCAGACCCTTTTGACTCACCAAGTCACAGTTCAACCCGTGTGTAATTTACCCCACCTCTAAATGTGCCTTCCACCCTGAGTTCCCTTCTTTAAATCTCTCACAACATGGCCACCAGAAAGCATCAGTGTTAGCAAAGGTATTGTGCTGCATAATAGACAACATAATTTCCTCCTCCAGCAGATTTCCAATCCAAATAGTCTCTTATTTAGAATCCTGCTTGCAGTGGTAAGTGGCATTTAGGTACCCAGCTAGAAATGAGCAATAACATTCAAATGAAAATTGGAAGCTGAAGATCTAATCATTAACAACAGATGGTTCGACTTGAATCTGATAAACAAGTTGTTGGTTTGCTCTCCCTACCCTTTCTTCTTGTTTCACTTGATTTTGTCTATGTGTTATGCTTGCTGTTCTACCACAGGCAAATCAACAGGCGGAAATGGCCTTCCAAACCAAAAGGGTAAATCTGGTAATCCTGGAACCTGTTCAACCTAAAGCAAAAAATCACTTGAACATCTGATGTGGAGGAGCATTACAATGTAATTCAGTCAGCGCAGTTAGCACCATGGCAGCCCTCGTAGGCTCTGGATTTCCTCCCAATGCTGGTTCATGTCCCAGTATTCTCAATGTGCAACCTGCTCCTCCAAAAAATACCAACATAAGAGGCTAAACCCTGCTCTTGGATGCCTACATGCCAATCCCATCTAAGACAGTTGGAGCCCTGCACGCTCATCTGATTGCAGAATTTGGCTCAGGATGGCAGGATTTCAGTAGAGATATTATTCTGGTCCCTTCTTTTTTCCTTTTGTTGTTAAGATATCCCCTGTCTTAGCCCACAAAGGACACTACTTGGTCATGAAGGGGGTGTGGAACATGCAAATTAATCCTATAAGAAGCACGAAAACAGCTTTTTTGCACTATTATCCATGGCCAGGTCACAGAGGTGTGCAAACATCCCATATCGCCCATCTGTTAGTATCCCTCTTCACAGTTAATGTTGCACATGCCAGGGTTTATACACCCACTGTGCAGCTGAGTTTCAGGTCAGATGCACCCACTGCTGTGGTCTAGATTGAACTATTTGCTGTGCTGTCAAATGTCCTAGGTAGTGAGAACTTCTGCTGCTACTGGGTGTCCCAAGTAGACCGCAACTGAAGCACTGCTAAGAGACCCATACAAACTTCATCCCTGAGCTGTTGCTCTTTGCTCTGCCTAAAACACCCTAGTGGTGATGCTAATGTTCACAAGAAGAATGCCCCTGGGGTGCTGTTGCTGATATCCCCAAGTGCATTGAACAGGTAGCATAATCAAATAGACACACCTGCATAAGTGCCGACTCTGTGGGTACTCCATGGCTCAAGGACCCACGAAAATAAATAGTCGGTGTTCAGCATCCACCAACCACAGCTGTTTGGCTGGCCCTGCCAATCAGCTGTTCAGCGGCTAACAGGGGGCACTTGGGGAGCGGGAGTGGGAAGGGGTGGAGTGAAGGCGGAGCCTTGTTAAAATGGGGGGAGTGGGGCCAAGGCCTCAGGGCAGAACAGGAGTGGAGCACCCCCCTGGAAAAATGAAATTCATCCCCCTGTGCACACCTGTGGTTCTGCTGAGCATCCCAGGTGGAGCATTCCCATAGTTATGGTACTGCACACGAAGTGTGGAGCACTCCTGTAGTGCTGTTGACAAATGTCTTGAGTAGACCACAGGTGAAGCGTACCACTATTCCACTGAGTTTCCCAGGGTCCGTCTATACCAGCTAAGCCCCAAAGTCAATGCAGAAGCGCTAGCTGTCAGCGGAGTTATCTAAACACTTCATATTTCACATGAATATTGGGAATCTCCTGGTGCCGGAAGTGGAAGGAGGGTGCAGTGGTTAAAATACCCAGGTTCCCTTCTCTACCACAGGCCTTTTGTGTGACTTTGGGCAAGTCAATTAGGTACTTGATGCCTCAGTTAATAGCATCATAGCCCTACCTCACAAGGGTGTTGTGAGTGTAAACTCATTAAAGACTGTGCGCTGGTCAGATTCTATGTTAATGAGGACTACAGATGTACCCAAGATAGACAGAAATACCTGTTTGTTCGTAGGCTGGGTATATCACCCTGCTCAATGGATCGATTCAATGCAAAGTCACAGTTTTCCCTCGATAGGGCCTCTTTCCACAGTTTGGAACATGGAAGGGACAATCACCCCTTCTGTAAGGACCATAAGATTTGGGCCAACATGTTTATACTGCAAGCAAAGGTTTCTTTTCTGTTTTTTGCCATCCTGTGTCAGCTTCAATCAAGATCTGTAAACACAAGCGCGCTTTACATTCTGCTGCAGTGTCCCTGCATTTACCAGAGAGATAAGATTTTTGTGTGAGCAAGCTTGTTAATCTCCGAGCCAAATATCCCCAAACCAACTGATCAATTGATTAACAAATTAACTGCTAAATAATGGATGGGGCTGTGAACATTCACTGACAGGATGTGGAGAATAAAATATATGTCTAGAATTCTCTGTCAAATAGTCAGCCAACAAAGCATTACGGTGTTTTCTTTAGGAGTTTACATAAATGCCCAGAAAACAAATGGAAAAGTGTGTTCAAACCATATTTTATTATTCATATAAGCTATGCAGAAATGGTCATTACACTGAAAAATGAATAAAACTCTTTTTCTTTCAAATTAAATTTTAATGTAGCAGAACTTTACATGATCCTGAGAACATAAATAAACACAAAGCAACAACTAAATATTTTCCACTGCTAATTATGCCATTAATTCTGAACATAGTATAAAGTACACATGAAATAATATTGCTTAATATTCAAAGAAGAAAGGCTGAGCGAGGATGGTGGTGCTGGGGGAAAGGATGGGATCCCAAATAATGAGCTTTGTGTTATGTAAGAATTATCTTTATAATTTCTCAAATCCTGATTATCATCTTGCAGGCTTTTGAGCTGGCATAATGAGGATGTACCTAATCACTGACTACTGTGTCACAGCTTTGAATGCCAGTATAAAAAGTCTATAAAGAGGTCAGGGAAAGCGTGGGCCCCTTACTGAATGAGGAAAGCAACTTTTTGACAGAGGATGTGGAAAAAGCTAATGTACTCAATGTTTTTTCCGCCTCTATCTTCACGAACAAGATTAGCTCCCAGGCTAGTGCACTGGGCAGCACAGCATGGGGAGGAGGTGACCAGCCCTCCGTGGAGAAAGAAGTGGTTCGGAACTATTTAGAAAAGCTGGATGAGCACAAATCCATGGGGCCAGATGCACTGCACCCGACGGTGCTAAAGGAGTTGGCAGATGTGATTGCAGAGCCATTGGCCATTATCTTTGAATTGGTGAATGTGATTGCAAAGCCACTGGCGATTGGGTGAGGTCCTGAAAGACTCAAAAAACGCTAATGAAGGGCCCATCTTTAAAAAAGGGAAGAAGGAGGATCTGGGGAACTACAGGCCAGTCAGCCTCAATTTAGTCCCTGGAAAAATCATACAGCAGGTCCTCAAAGAATCAATTCTGAAACACTTTGAGGAAAGGAAAGTGATCAGGAACAGTCAGCATGGATTTACCCAGGGCAAGTCATGCCTGACTAACCTAATGGCCTTCTTTGAGGAGATAACTGGCTCTGTGGATGCAGGGAAAGCAGTGGATGTGTTATCCCTTGACTTTAGCAAAGCTTTTGATACGGTCTCCCACAGTATTCTTGCCAGCAAGTTAAAGAGGAATGGACTATAAGGTGGATAGAAAGCTGGCTAGGTTGTCGAGTTCAATGGGTAGTGATCAATGCCTCCATGTCTAGTTGGCAGCCGGTATCAAGTTGAGTGCCCCAAGAGTCTTTCTAGGGCCCGGTTTTGTTCAATATCTTTATTAGTGATCTGGAAGATGGTGTGGATTGCACCCTCAGCAAGTTTGCAGATGACACTAAACTGGGAGGAGTGGTAGATACGCTGGAGGGTAGGGATAGGATACAAAGGGACCTAGACAAATTAGAGGATTGGGCTGAAAGAAATCTGATGAGGTTCAACAAGGACAAGTGCAGAGTCCTGCACTTAGGACAGAAGAATCCCATGCACTGCTACAGACTAGGGACCGAATGGCTAGGCAGTAGTTCTGCAGAAAAGGACCTAGGGGTTACAGTGGACAAGAAGGTGGATATGAGTCAACAGTGTGCCCTTGTTGCCAAGAAGACTAATGGTATTTTGGGCTGTATAAGTTGGAACATTGCCAGCAGATCGAGGGACGTGATCATTCCCCTCTATTCAGCATTGGTGAGAAGAATAAGGGGAGATTGAATAGCTGCTTTCAACTACCTGAAGGGGGGTTCCAAAGAGGATGGATCTTCACTGTTCTCAGTGATACCAGATGATAGAACAAGGAGTAATGATCTCAAGTTGCAGTGGGGGAGGTTTAGTTTGGATATTAGGAAAAAGTTGGACTAGATGACCTCCTGAGGTCCCTTCCAACCCTATGTTTCCATTCTATGATTTTATCATCAGGATAGTTGCTTAAAGTTGCTCTGTTGAGCCAGGTATTTATATGTCTGTAATCATCACAGCAGCGGAACGCCTGAGATTCATGAATGGATTCCCTTCCACCTCATAAGACTCCTGAGAGACAGGAAAATAGTATTGCCATTTTACAGATGAGAAACTGAGGCACAATGAGGGGAGAGACGTGCTCAAGATCACATAGGCATATGAATTCATCTGTGGTTAAGACAAGAATTTGTTTAAATCTCCTGAATCGTAACCTAGTGTCTTATCCACTCAACCACATTTCCTACCTATCCCAGAAGCACATGTATCCAGCTCACACTGATGGGAGTTTTTCCATTGACTCCAGTGGGTATTAGATCAGAGAAATTAAGAACTCCCAGCTCAGTTATTTCAAAATTACATTAAAGCTCACGGGAGTTTTATTGGAGCAAGGACTGACCAACAAGTGGATAAAGAATTTGACCCATTGACTTCTATCACAGGACTATTCATGTGTATCAGAGCTGCTCATTTGAGTAAGGACTTGCAGGATCCAGCCACCAGGATCCATTGATTCTAAGTGGGTCTCTTATTGACAATCTCAACAGAGGGGATAACTGTACAGGGACTGAACTTCCTCTTTATGTCTAGCAGTTAGAGCTGGGTGGAGAGGAAAAATTCCATTCTACAGAGGATTTGGATATGTAGAAATTTGATTTTGTTTCTCATTTGGAGCAAAAACCCAAAAATTCAAAATTCTCCATGTAGTAGAATTGCTATTCTGCACTCGGCTCTACCGGTAGTCCTGGCTCTATAGTACTCTATGTGGCAGGCTGCTGGAAAGCAAGGAAGACTTAAGGCTTAGGAACCTTGAATCTGAGACAGACCACTTAGCAGGCCGCCTTGGAGCCAGAAACACTAGAAGTCCCGGGTGCCTGGGCTGCTAATGAGCCACTAAGCTAATAATTTGATAGCTGGGGCTTCTAGGGTTTCTAGGCTCTCAGCTCGCCATTAGCCCTCCAGGCAGACATGGAGGAGCTAGGTAACTGGAAACTTGGGCTCCTTAGCTGCCTGCGAGGTGGGCAGCTAAGGAGCATGGTAGACAAGTTGGCAGGAAAACAGGAAGGTTTCTGGTGGAACCCTACCTGTTAGGGGTAAATAAAATACTACAGTGAGGGTGGCTGAAACGTGTGGCAGACACATGGGACCAAGGGACATGATGTCCCACTACACCCTGCCTACCATCTAAGGTTCATTCTCCCAAAAGATCCAGTGCTTTATGGTAGGATTTTCAAAGGCACCTAAGGATCTTAGGTACCCAACTTCTATTGACTTTCCCTTGGGTTGCAGCTACCTCAAGAACAAGTGGCTGATGACACTACAGCTTTGTCACAATAATTTTTCACTCTTTTATGATGTGCAGAGGATGGATCAGGTGGTTATTTCTTCAATTAAAAGAAATAGTTCAAACCATTTTGGAGAATCATTAATATGTGGCAAGTTAGACATTTTGCCCTCATTATTATAGAGGCACCAACCAGCTGTCAGACAAAAATAGATTTTGGTCATAAGAACATAAGCAAGGCCATACTGGATCAGACCAATAGTCTATCTAGCCCATTACTTGTCTTCTGACAGTAGCCAGTGCCAGATCCTTCAAAGGGAATGAACACAACTGGGCAATTATCAAGTGATGCATCTCCCTTGTCCAGTCCCTCCTTCTGGCAGTCAGTCTCAAAGACACCCAGAGCATTGGTTTGCATCCCTTAACCCTTGTGACTACTTGGCATTGATGGACCTATCCTCCATGAACTTATCTAATTCTTTTAATTAATCCCAGTCATACTTTTGGCTTTCACAATATCCCGTGACAGTGAGTTCAGTGGGTTATCTCTTATTCTATTTCTTAGAAAATTTCCACTTGGCAATAGTTAGATAGCTGGTGTACTGAGACCACTACCTGTTGCACTAACCAATAGTGTTTCACTTTCCTTGCACTTCCCTGGCTGACTGGCCGTATCCATCTATTGTCTCCTTTCAAGCTGTAAGGTCTCCGGAGCAGGAATCATCATTTAATTATGTTTATAGAGGACCTAGCAGAATGAGGTTCTGATCCACGACTTGGAAATCTAAGCACTGCCAGAATAGAAAGAAAGAAAGAAAGAAAGTCAAACTCAGTTAATATTGTTTCCTGATTGAGGAATTAAGTGTACTGATGAGGGCATTTGACTGGGAAACATACAGTATCTAAAACAGTATGAAATTCTATGTTTTCATGGGGTTCGACACACATGCCTGTGGCAGCGGTTTAGTTTGCAAATTACTGATGAGCACAAAGAGAATTTGCCAGTTCACATGGCTAAACTAACTCCCTAGCCACTCATGGAAAACTCAGTCCAAATTGCAAACATTGATGAACCAGGTCACAGATGCAAGCTCCTAATGTAATCTGCTTAGATTGTCAACACTTTGGAGGCAGGGGGCTGCCTTTTTTGTTCATTGTTTGTACAGTGCCTAGCATACTGGGGGCCCGGTCCATGACCTTGACACTATGGTAACAGAAATGATAAATAATAATAATATAAATGCCTAGTTTGGTGATTTATCATCAACTGTTTGCACAACTCTAACCACCACTCACTACTGATGTCTCCTTAAATCAGATGAGTGGATTACCATGTAGAGTGACCAGACAGCAGGTGTAAAAAATCAGGATGGGGATGGGGGGCAATAGGAGTCTATATAAGAAAAAGGCCCAAAAATCAGGACATCTGGTCACCCTAACCCCATGCTCAGAAGCACCCAGAAATAGCTCAACCACTAAGCACAATCTGGACTAAGTCATTTCTGGCAAAGGATCCCACCCTTTTCTAATGGCTGCATTTGAATTTCTACGTATTGAATAATGAACAATCTAATCTGCAGCTAACCTTGGTGCAAATTTCTATTTGAAAGTAGTAAATACCTAGTTAAGTTTTTAGAATGTTAATTGCAGTGCAAATAGGTGCTGCTGTCCAAATGAGTGACCATTTAATGAATCACTACTACGAAAAAGGTCAGGGTAGCAAGTCCCGTGTGCATCATGTTATTTCAGCTCCCCAGCAAATGACCATATTAATATTAACTGACAGATTGCAGACCTTTATATTTATGTACAGTGAGTTTCTGGAAAGTGCACAACTGGGAGGTGCTAGCAAAGTTTCTGCCAGCACATCATACTGTAAATCATGCCATTTTCAGGTCATTATTCATTCACCATGTGGTCATTTAATTATGGCGCTTTCTGCAAGGAAGGTCTTTTAATGAATAAAGCATTTTTGGCCTCTGGCATTAGGAATCTTGTCTTGAAAACGGTCTGCGGTCTTCTTCATTCCCCTCATTTCAGTGGACTGAGGTGAGTGGCAAAGAGTTGCTCTTATTATAGATTCCAAGGCCAGAGGGGACTATTATGATCATCTTGTCTGGCTTCCTGCATAACGCAGGCCAGAGAACTGCCCCAAAATAATTCGTACAACAGGTCTTTTAGAAAAAAAAAATCCAATCTTGATTTAAAAAAAAAATGTCAGTGATGGAGAACCCACCATGATCCTTAGTAAGTTCTTCTAAGTCATACAACCGCAAAACAGTTCTGAAATCACTCTTGGGACATGTTCATAAGAGTGGTAACTCAGGACTGAGGTCATAAGAGGAACTTACAGCCGTCGGTGTTCCAAGTCATGACTAGAGTCTTTGTTCGTGCCAGGGTGGGCTTGTAGATTAAATAAAGGCAAACAGAAAAATAATGCAGCAAACAGTGGCTACCAGAATTCACCATAGACATTTAGAACGTCAAAGTCACATCAGGAGCAGACACTTTTCTCCCAGGGCTCTGCTTAAATGGCACAATGGTCCACATTTCCAAACCTGGGCATGCGTAGTTAAGCTCCAGAGACCCATATTAAACCACTTAATAAAAGTCGCTTGATTTCCAAAGGCGCTGAACACTTAAGATTCCTTTTGACTTCAGTGGGGACTGTGGATACTCGGCATGTAGGTAAGTCAGGCCAATCTGATATTTTGGTGCCTAGATATGGATTTAGGGGTCTGACTATAGGTAGCCAGGTTTGAGTGTGTATATTAATGCTGGAGTCTCTTACACTGAGCAAAGTGAGTGCAGGGGTGAGACGTCAGCAAGCCAGATCCAACTCCCTGATTCTCAAGGCCAGCCTCAGATCCAAGGCATCTTAAAGCTGTTGGAAGGTCTCTAAGTCAGCGCAGATTGCGGTGCAAGCCTTTTCCTTTTCCTCCAGCACATCCCTCAGACCAAGACAAAAGGTTGGAGACGACAGGTCGTCCCGACCAGCAAGGAGCTTTCTTCTGTAGCAGGGACTCATTAAATCTGATGTTAGATCCATCCACTGCCTCTGTTTACTTTCTTTCCCTTCAGTCAAACCGCGATAACTGGTGCTTTTGAATGACTCTTCCCTTCTGGGGTATGGCTGATGAACATCAAATAACAGATTAACTCAAAGCCAAAATAGCCCAGCTTTCTCTTCCAGATTCAGAAATTGCTTCAATCATGCTCAGTAGCTCCCAGCCTTTCCTATGGGCACAGCAGTCCTTCTGATACATTACAAAGCCTTCGCCATCCTGGCAGTCCTCCATCTAGGACCTCACAGGCCTTTTCAGGCCTGCCCAGCAATTACCTACTCTATGCAGGTTTTTTCCTGTACCCTTTGCCTGTGTCACATTTACCCTGATCTCTCTCCCCTCTAATTGTGCTCTTGACTCCTCCTTATACATCAAAATCCTCTCACCTAACCCCTTCCCCTTTGGCCTATTGGAGTCATCACCTGGGAAGAAATTCATCGAAAGGGCAAGCTTCAAACAAGCTCCCATGGGCACACACTCATCCTGAGAACTGGGCACTGCTAAAGCATCCAGCAAGAGAATTCTCTGCTGACCAGTTGCAACCAGTGTCCAGATCCCTACTGAGTGGTACACAAGGGCGCCATAAACTGATTATAAAGTCCAGCCCTTGCTGTCTTTAAAAGGGTATTTCAAGCATGATAAAGTGTTATATTTAATATAACTATTAAAAATCTAAAAGAAAAAAAATCCTACTTGCTGGCATCCTTTTAAATTATGTAAAGCCAATTACTTGTCATGTTGTCACTGAACAAATAATCAGTTGGTTGAGGACGATTTGTGGCTGTAATTATTTATTCATTGTAATGTTTGTCATTAAGCCTTCCTTTTGCTGTCTGCGCCAATTATATGATGAAAGATCAATACAAAGAAGATGAGGAAGTGAAGAAAGGGTGGTCAGTTATCAGGGAGTGAGGAGCAGGAGCAGAGCCCTGGTGCAAATTGCTCTAAGGCTGAAGGCCAGTGCTCAGGTCTTCTGCTGGTGTTAATACTGGCTTTATATTGCTGTTGCTGGGCAATGTTCCATTCACCTTATGGAAAATCTCCTGCCCCATCCACTCAGTAGCCCAGTTTGAATTCAGGGAGTCAATAGGGACTAGTGGATAGTGCACTGACCTGGAACTGAGGAAATATAGGAGCTATTCCTCACTCCGCCACTGACCTCCCTGGCAGTGTTGGCCAAGTCACTTCACCTCCCTGTGCCTCAGATTCTCCATCTGTAAAATGGAGAGGATGATACTGACCTTACTTCTGATGAAAAGTGCTATATAATAATTAGGTATTATTATTTTAGGCAAGGCTGAATCATGTCATGTGCATTCAGCCTCCACTCAAGCAAAACTCCCACTGGATGCAACATACTGCCCTGCTGGAGCTGTGCAGCCATGAGAAGGAAAGACACACATTGTCTGGTTCAAAACTGGGTTCAAAAAAGACTTAGAGGAGTTATTGGAGGATCGGTCCATCAATGGCTATTAGCCAAGA
The DNA here is from genome assembly GCF_025201925.1 of Gopherus flavomarginatus. Lineage (NCBI taxonomy): Eukaryota > Metazoa > Chordata > Testudines > Testudinidae > Gopherus > Gopherus flavomarginatus. Next base: position 8,476,333 of record NC_066619.1, on the reverse strand, counting down.
TGGTCAAGAACACAACCTTATGCTCTGGGTGTCCCTAAGACTCTGACTGCCAGAAGTTGGGTCTTGATGACAGGGGGATGGAGCACTGAAAATTTTCCCTGTTCTCTTCATTCCCTCTGAAGCATCTGTCCATACCCAAAGGATACTGGGCTAGATGGACCATTGACCTGACCCAGTATGGCCATTTTTTTATGCTCTGGTGCTTTGGGGTCACTGCAGGTTTCCCCCGGGGTCTGATAGCTAGTGATTCTTGCTTTCATGATAAATGTTTACCAGCCAGATTTGGGCTTGGGAAAGGATATTCCTCGGGATGTATTATCAGGCTTCCTGAGGGCTTCATCTTTCTTCATACTTTTGATCAGAGACCCAGGTGGGTGTGTCTCATATAAGCAATGTCCTACAAATGCAGAGTGCCACAAATCTTCATGGAGCTCAGTTTTCTGTGTTTCTAAAGGGATGAGATAGATTTTTTTCACCCAGAGCACCCATTTGTCAGAGCTGGACAAATACACTTTCTGTTCCAAGACAGTAGGGGGCTCCTCAGTGGGAGAAACGCTTGAAGTAGGCCTATGTAGGAATAGTAGGAAACACTATTTCATTGAAGCATGGTGAAGCACTGGAATGGGTTACCTAGGGATGCGGTGGAATCTCCATCCTTAGAGGTTTTTAAGGCCCGGCCTGACAAAGCCTTGGCTGACATGATTTAGTTGGTGTTGGTCCTGCTTTGAGCAGGGGATTGAACTAGATGACCTCCTGAGGTCTCTTCCAACCCTGATATTCTATGATTCTATGTTCATGACCTTATAGCAAGGAACTCTGCTTTAATGTTTTCAGCAAATCATATCATATCACGGCCAGCCCTGCAATTTAGCCCTAGTGAAATTTTCCATATCATATAGATTTTTGCATTCCCATGACAGTGGTAAGGCAGCACAAAAAGAGTCACTTTCTTCTAACACTGAACCAGGAACTTTATTTGGAATAAGGAACACAGAATTGTCCCTAAAACTACTTTCTCTTTGCTTCATTGCAGTGCTTCTGCATAGAACCTTATCTAGGCCTTTTCCACATGGCTTCCTGCTACAGATTTAAATCAACAGTGCACTCAACCTCACACCTTCCCCTCCTATTTTTTTCCTATACAAACAATCTTTAACAAGAATTAATATATAACAACAATTAACAATCAAGGGACATTTTACCAGTCATCCAGATCTGGTCATCTTCTGATTTAGAAGAAGTTTTATTTCCCCACTGATTCACTTGAATTATTGAATCATCAAGATGTAGAGTCCTATTTAAATAATAATAACCACCACATTATACAATATAAAGGAAAAGTATTTAAACAATGGAATTTGGCAGCATTGTTTTGTAGAATGTTTAGCATGCGATATGTACTGCCTTCAGACAGTGTATGGCTGTATGCGTCGGTGCGTGAGTGAATGCAGGCGGCACGTGCATGGAGCCTAGAAATATATTTCTGACTCAGCAATCTGGTAATGCAAGATATTCTTGTCACAAATGGGCCACATCCAGCTGAATTTTCTCACTGTAATTTAACTGCTTTGCACCTCCACACAAGCTCCTTGTGATGGCAGATCGGTGTCCACAGTTTGTGCTCTTGCTTCAACAGAGAAAGCAGTGCACCCTGGGTAGCTATCCCACTGTGCAACTCCCCACCATATGCTGCTGGGTGCTATGAGAAGAGTTCATCCTGTGATATTTCATGAGCTATGAATCTGATAATGACACTGTGGTGTCTGCCCTGCTGTTTGCCATGAAAAGAAATAATTCAAGGTTACTGCTGGCATTCACGGAGCACACTATTAACTATTGGTCCTGGGCTCCAGAAACAAGCACTGAGTGGTGGGATTGCATCATGATGCAGGTATGGGATGGCTGCAGGCTTTCAAATGCACAAAGCCTCTTTCCTGGAACTGTGCACGGAGCTAGCCCTGCCCTCTGGGGCAAGGACACCAAAATGAGACATGCTATCACAGTGGAGAAGCAAGTCGCAATCGCTGTGTGAAAGCTGCCAACTCCAGACTGCTACTGATCAGCTGCAAATCAGTTTGGAGTTGGGAAGTCCACCACGGGGTTGCAGTGATGCAAGTGTGCATGGCCATTAATAGCCTCCTGCTATGAAGGACCGTGACTGCAAAGGTGCCTTCTTTCCAGACTAGAAGATTCCAGTTGGAGATGTGTAAATGCCAATTGTGATCCTGGGAGGCCCAGCCTACCCCTGGCTCCCCTGGCTCCTGAAGCCTTATACCAGAAACCTTGACTGCAGCAAGGAGAGCTTCAAGAACAGTCTCAGCAGGGGCAGAATGACCATTGAAAGTGCCTTTGTGTCCCTAGCCTTTGTTTGACAAAAGTTGGTAATGGGTGATGGGATAGATTGCCTGATGATTACCTGTTCTGTTCATTCCCTCTAAAGCACATGACATTGGCCACTGTGAGAAAATAGCATACTTGGCTCAGTGGACATTTGGTCTGACCAAGTATAGCCATTCTTATGTTCTTATGTAAATAGTCTCTGGTGCTGCATTTTTAGCAGGTTAGACCTCAGTGAGGTCATAGCAGCTTGCTGTGCTCTGCATAACATTTGTAAAGTTAAGGGGGGAACGTTTTCACAGGGCTGAAGCCTTGAGGTGGATGGGCTGCTTTTGAGCAGACAGATACCAGGGCTGTTAGAGGGGTTGAATGGGGGGCTATTAGAATCAGGAAGACTTTGAAGGAGCATTTTGACAATGAGCTCCAGTAATGTCTTTCTGTAATGTTTTGAGCCAGGCATTGCTTTCTTGTATTGCAGGATGACCCTTGTAATGATTGTTGTGTGTGCGCTAATTTTACTCTGCAAATGCACCAATTGCCACGGGGTATGAATTTCAGCAGCAAGCACAGTGTTTAGGAGATGAATAAGGATTCATTTTCTTTCTCTAAGTACATTTTTGTTTTAATTTAACAGCTATACAAACATTTCTATTTCCTACAAGGGACATGACGGTGAAAAGCAGTTTTTGAAATGAGGTTCTCACCGCTGGGTTTATGTTCAATTGTCACTGTGAAAGGGCAAGGCAAGGGGTGGTGTGCATGGGGTATTGTGATGCCCCCAAAACATGCAAGGAATGTGGGGGGCAGAGTTTGGGGAGGGCATAGAAGGCAGTTCTGTATGGTCTGCAGGGAGCACAGATGTGTTCCACCTGCAGCACAGTCAGGAACCTTAGTGTGTCTGTTTGGTCCTTGAGCAGCTGTTTTATCTGCTTCTGTCACTGTTTCCTCTCCCGGCTATCCATCTCAGTTTTTCATTGATAGCCTCTCTTCATGCTCTCTGCTTGCTGTCAACAGCATCAGACAATTGCAACACCTCCAGGAACATATCTTCCTTACTCTTCCTGGTTTGCCTCCTTATCAGAAAGAGCTGCTCAGCCAGTATGCAGGAGGATACTCCCAAGGGCACATCTGCAGAAGCTAAAGAAACAATAGACAGAAGAACTATTGTGAGTGCACTCATAGTATTGACTCATAGAAGTTACATAAACCATTTTCTCACTTTCCCCTGGCAGACACACAGAACCGTGAGAGCCCTAACCATGGTGAGTTAAGTTCAGGGGAGAAGGGACAAGATGGGAAAAGGGGGCAGAGAGTTAAGAGGGGAATCACTACAAGCACCTAGGAACTCTATTCTGAATACTTTTTTTTTCCACAGGCAGGGGTGAGAGAAGCTGGTATCTCTCTACTGAGGGTAACGGAGGATGCAAGGGTGAAACTCCTGCATGGGTGCGGCTGCAGACTGGGTCCATATGCTGCTCACTTGTCTGCTGCTTTGGGCCTGCTGAATTAATTGCTGATTGGTGCAGTACATTTTCCTACCCTGGGGGAAGAAACAAGGCCACCCTCCCAAGAAACCTGTTGCAGAGCATGGAAAATTTCCTAGACATCTCTATGGAGGATTCCCAGGACATCCGAATACCCATCAGCCAAGTTTTCTGAAGGCCCTACTCCGCCTAGCTGCACAGGGGAATGAAAAGCAGATGCAAACAGTGCTAGAGTTGTTTATTTCTGTTGTTCTTCTACCCTGCGGGGAAAAAGGAGAGCTCTACCTCCTGTCTCCCTGCAGTATCAAAGCACAAGCTGTACTTACCGGAGTTCCCATCTCCTGCATCAGGCATTCCAGAGACAGAGTGCTGGGACTGTCTAGACCCTCCAGAGTTAAAAAGAGGTCCTGGCTTGCCGCATCAACATACAACCATGTCACCTGTCCTCATCCTCCTCCAACTCCACTTCCTTGTCCACCACTTCATCCTTGGGGTTTAGTCTGCTGGCTTATGCCTCCAGCCACCTCCCTTGCCCCAAAATATCAAAAGGGCTCTTGGTGGTGGAGGTGGGTTCACCACCAAGGATGTCGAGCAGCTCCTTGTAGAAGCAGCATGTCTTTGGTGATGCACCAGGCCAACAATTGGCCTCCCTTGCCTTCTGGTACACCTGCCTTAGCTCCTTCATCTTAGCATGGCTCTGCTGCATGTCCCTTTCATGCCTCGTCTCCTTCATGACACGAACTATCTACCCTTAGGTATCAAAGTTCCTATGATTGGAACAGAACTGCAGCTGCACAGGTTCCTCTCCCCACAGACCTAGAAAATCCAACAACTCTGGTGTATTCCAAGCTGGAGTGCGTTTGCTGCAGGGATCCGGCATGGTCAACTGGGAAGATGTGATGTGAGCTGTGCATGCCAAGCGAACAGGAAGAGGAATTTCAAAAATTCCCACGACTTTAAAGGGGAGGGGTCCATGACTGTGTACCTGAGTGCAGGGCAGCGGAGTTCAAACTGCTGACTAGAGCTGTCATGATGGGCATTGTGGGACACCTTCTGGAGGCCACTTATGGTGACATAAGCCACACAGTATCTACACACTGTGTCACTCTGATTTCATCGAAAAAAATCTCTGTGCTTCTCGTCCAGGTGGTCTTATTATGTCAGCGTAGCAGGAGAGTTAAATTGGCAGGATGAGCATTGCAGTGTGTACAACTCCACTGTTTTGTCAATGAAAGCTAACTTTTGTTGGCAAAATTGTGTTGTGTAAACATGCCCATGGTCTCCTGAAGACTGAAATGCTTTAGTCTAATGAAAGTCATTGTGCTCAATATAGGGGTAGCTGGGAGAAAATTAATGGCCTTTGATGTACAGATGTTCTAATAGTACTTCTAGCCTTATACTCTGTGTAACTCTATAATCTGGTCCAGGAAATTTGATACACATAGAAATATTTTCATGATTATTGTTTATTTTCAGTGCAGTTTTGAATATAATAGAAAAAAAATCTGGATCTGAACCTTCCCATTTTCAAGGATTTTAAAAATGGACATAGGAGTTTTGTTCTCTCATTACTTCCAAGTAGCAAAGACCCTGAAACAAAAACAGACAGAGAAGAAATACTTCTCCCCAGCAAACTTGGAAGCTGTAGAGAAGAGTAAAGCATTGTTCTTCATTTTATTATGCAGTTTCCCTTGAATCTCTTTCACTGCTTAAATCATCTTAGCTATGCAGAACCCTTTCGCAATAAAATAAAAACTGTATTAAGCACTAAATTTTACATATAACTGGTAGTGCTCATTGACAGCGAGTTTATGGAAGTTGTCAACTTCCGAGAGCAACTTATATGAAGGCAATCATAATCTGAGGGCACATGAATTGATCTAGTCAGAAATGATGCAAATAAAATTAACAAATTTATCTTTTTTTTTTTTTAAGTTGAAGCTTCTGTTGCTGGTTTCCATGCCCTTGGCAAGGACTGAATACAAAGCTGAAAAGATATTACTCGTTATACTGAAGCTTGAATCCTGTCACCTTGGAACCTCCAGTTTTGCATACAAGTGAAAGATGGCATGACAATGGGAACTATATAGCTTCTGTGCTGGTGTGACTATGGAGACAGAAGAAAGCAAAGGATGGAGTGTGATTCATTCGTTATTCAACTGATCTCATTCCAATAACATGAAAATTTACTAAATACATCAGCTAAAATTAATTTCATCCTACACTGAAAGTAAGGCAAGGAGTAACAGTTGTAATCTTAAGCAAGGAAGATTTAGTTTAGATATTAGGGAAAACTTTCTAACTATTAGGGTATCTAAACTCTGAAAAAGTTTTCCCTGGGTTTCCAAAGGAGTTTGAGAAATTATAGACATGTAGGCTTAGAAGGGACCTTGATACGTCACCTAGTTTTGTCCAATCCACTGGGGCAGGACTAAGTACTATCTAGGCCATCTCAGATAGGTGTTTGCCTGACCTGTTCCTTGCATTTTTTTTTAATAACAGGTTGGATAAATGCCTGTAAGAGATGGTCTAGGTTTATTTGGTCCTGCATCAGTGCAGGGGGCTGGACTATGAGACTTCTCAAGGTTCTATTTGTCCCTACATTCTTATGATTTCCCATATATCTCCCTAAAACCCAGATAGTGTAGTTCATCCCTGTTCAGCAAAGCACTCAAGCACATCCTTAGATTGACTTTCATGGAACTTAAGTACATACTCAACTTTAAGTATGTCCTTAAGTGATTTGCTGAAAAAGGAGGGATTTAAGCAAGTGCTTCACTGCTTTATTGAAGTGATGCTTAAGGAACCGATCCAAAGTCAGTTGAAGTCAACAGAATTCTTTCCATTGAATTCAATGGGCTTTGGATCTGGCCCTAAGGGTTGGGTATTGCAAGGTTCTGACCATTCTTGTAACTTCATTGAGCGCTAGAGATATTCAACACCTCATTGGACTGATATTAATTTTTCAGGAAGCCCTACATACCCAACCTAACACAATTCTTTAATACCTGCCGTGATTAGGATTTAAAAGGTGTGTTGTTCAACTGTGTCAACGAACATGATCCAGCAGTAACTCCAAAAATATTTTGAGGTCATAATGGGCAAGTAACTCAACATGAGCTCTCAGTGTGGTGCTGTGGTGAAACAGACTTGATTGCAGTGTCGACGTGGAGGAGAAAGGACTCTCATATAATGGAGAAAGACAGAATAAGAACAAGTGCCTGGAAACTAAAGCCAGAAAAATTTTAATTGTAAACAAGGCAAATATTTTAATCATGAGGCTAGCTAACCTTTGGAACAACTTATCTAGGGATGTGTTGGATTCTCCATCTCTTAACATCTTTATATTGGGATTGTATATCTGTCTGAAAGATCTGAAACAGATCTAGCAAAAGTTATGGCCTTAATGCAGAAAGATAATGAGGTTATTTGCCCTGTGTCAAACAGGAGGTTAGACTATATCATAATAAACTAGATCATAATATTCCCATAATGATACATTAAAATCTATAAATCAGCAAGGTTCTTAGGCATGTGAGTAGGCTCAGTATTGCTCACACGCTTAAAGTTAGGTACATGCTTAAAGATCTTGACAATTTTAATAGGAATGCACAAAGCAACGTTTAGGGTAAGGTGCTAGTCTGCATTAGTCCACTTCATATTTTAGGAGTGCACAAATAAATATTAATTTATACAAGAAAAAAAACCCTTTTTCAGGATAGATTTAATTGTCACATGGAAATAGCAATCTTTCATCATGACTAGTGATGGACTGAAATTCTGTTACTTATTAAATCAAAAGCAGATGTTCTATCCACAGTGCCTTACCATGATGTGTTCTGAAATAATTAGTAAGTCATTACCACAATTTAATAGACATACCATAATATCAGACTAATAGCTCGGATTTTGTGAGGCAATGAGGTTGACTAGCTATTAGGATTGGTTTCTACTACTAATCAAACACACAATACATGAGACTATATCATACGTTTATTACAACCGTGGCTGCAATAAACAAATGCTACAGTCACATATATTATTTGATTATTAACTCTACCCAAAACTAGGCTTTGAATTCATTTCCACCCAAGTATAATTCCCAATTGTTCTGCATTGGTGATCAATACTTAAGGCAGGTTTCTGGAAAGCTCCTAGCCCACATACAAAGATTGTACACAACATACTTTTAGTTCATCTTTCTCTTCATTTCTCTTCACTCTTTCCCGACTTACGCAAAATTCAACAAAATTCAACGTAAGTCGGGGAGGGTCAGTATGTCTATACTGCAGCGCAGATATACACAGGCTTGTGCTAGTTAGTCTCTAAGGTGCCACAAGGAGTCCTCATTCTTTTTGCTGATACAGACTAACAAGGCTACCACTCTGAAACTAGCAGGCTCAAAATAGGTGTGGGGCTGTTGTGATACCAGCGGACGTGCAGGCTAACGACCCACATTCAAGCCCTGTTCCCGCCCCTGCGGCCTGAGCTCAAGTGGCTAGTTAGAGCCTCGGCCAATGCCACGATGTCTATGCAGCTAATTTTAGCATGCTAATATGAACCCCATTAGCACAAGCCTGTATTCCATATACACAGACTGAGAAGCTAGCTTCCAGCTGCACTGTTGACATACCCTCAGGGACTCACCTCTCTTGTTGTAGACCTTCTACACTCCATATCGATATATATATATATGCAGATTCAGAAAGAAGTGTTTCAGAGAGGACCAGATCCTAAAGAGTTGTAATCTCCACAATAATTTTTAAACTTTTATGCCATCCATCATCGCTGTGTGTTCCAGCTCCAGCACCTAACGACACTGACCTCTTTTATAAAATGCTCTGAAGCGTTATATAAATGCTATATAAGAGCTAGGTATTATTAGTTATTATATTTTGTCTAGGAATGACAGGAAATATTTGCCTCAAATTCTAGCTGACATAAGATCACTGGATGAGATTTTCAAAAGTGTCTAGGTGACATGGAGACACAAATTCCACTGAATATCCACAAGACTCGTACTCTTAAATCATTGTCTGGTGCTTCTGTTGTAGTTCATCTCTGCACTTCCTGCTTTTGGCACAGAAGCACCAAATATCTCATGAGCAAAAATGTTCTCCAGGTAATATCTGGTATGGCCCAAATTAGGACATACTAAAAATCTTGCAGAAGCCTGTTTATGAGATTTCTGGTCCAATATCACTGCTCTACAGCCAAAATGCTTCTGAAATAAATGTAGTCCAGCTTTCCTAATTCTGGGTCACTGAGAACAAAAATGATGCTTAAAATTGTTGATTGGCTTTAGTTTTCAAGATATGCTATTGGGTCAGAATATACGACCCTTGACTTGGGAATGGCGGAGGATAAGTGAGTTGTAAAGGGAAGGGATCTCAATTTAAACCAGAAATGACTAAAATACATCTTTGACTAGATCTATGAATAAATCTATGACTGGGTTTGGACAGTACTTGCTTTTTAGGCAAAACAATGAATGATGCAATCTGAAGCTGGTATTGCATCATACATGATATGAATTGCATCATGTTATTCCTAGAAGTCATGGATGATGCAATCATAAGGAAGCTTACATCACTCTGCTGAACAAATTGCCCTATATCAGCTCTAGAAATCATACAGTGTCGTGCTCTCTTATTTGTCAGTGTTTGATTTTGCAAAGGGACACATTTCTGTTTAGCCAAAGTGAGCAGAGATGCCTCGTACTTGTGTGAACAGTGCAGATAACTTCTGCTATGTTTGTGGTGAAGTGACTTTTGCATCACAAAAGATCAGTATAACCACTATGGTTAAGAAAGCCTATCACCTTTATTTTGGCTGCAAAATTGGAGATCAGGACAAGAAGTGGGCCCCACACGTATGCTGCAACACTTGTGCAACAAATCTTCACCAGTGGTTGAACAGGAAAAGGAAATCTATGCCTTTTGCAGTGCCAATGATTTGGAGAGCGCCAATAGATCATACCAGCAATTGTTACTTCTACATGGTGCCTCCAGTTGGGAAAGGTTCGTCAAAGAAGAAAAAGTGGATTGTGTATTATCCAAACATTCCATCAGCTATACACCCAGTACCCCACGGAGAAGAACTGCTGGTTCCTGATGCACCAGAATCATTCTCACTTGAGTCAGACGAGGAAGAGGAAGAGGATGAAACTTCTGGTCCTGAACCATCAATGTCACAGGACCTACATTTTCTCCCATCCTCCTCCTCTGAACCACACCTCATAACACAAGGTGAACTGAATGACCTTGTCAGGGATTTGGAACTACCCAAGAGTAAGGCAGAGCTGTTGGGCTCCAGACTACAGCAGTGGAATCTCCTGGCAGGCTATCAGGGCAAATGGAGCCCATCAATGCTTGCAGACTATTGCTGGACAGTGACAAGAGATGCTCCATTTAATGAATACAAGAGACAAGCCAAGAAGCGCCGAGTAGACACTGAATAGGACTAAACTATGTACAGATAGTTTTTTGCCTTTTGTTTCATAATAAATTTTATTTATATAACCCTTTTGCTGATTTTTAAAGTGTTACATAAACAGGACAGGTGAAATATTATCATGTAAACCAACCATAAACACATGAAAAGACCTAGGTTTCCAATTTATGATTAAAACTCTACTATCTACACAATATACATAGACATAAAATGTAAAAACTTAAATATCTTAGAAACAGTAGCCAATCAGTTGTTTTAATTGTCATATTTGAATTCAGAGCATCAAAATACATAATAAATATCACATTTTATCTCTGAAGCAGACGACTTCTCAAAAATTGTAGACCAGTGTATCCAGAACAAGGTGGGTCTGATAAATTTTGAGAAACTATTTAGAACTATAAAGTTTGGAAGCACTACATTTATAAAAATCTAGAAACGTTCTTCTGAACCTGTGATGCTATTGGACCTGATTCCAAGATTCCACAGCCCTTACAGGTACCGTTGTGGAGTACAGTGCTACTCAAGGTGAGTAAGGTTGCAAGAAATTGCATCAATCAATAGCTTCACTGGTTCACTTCTGCTTCTACTACTTTAGTGGTGGAAAATGCAAACCTGATACAAGGAAATTCTTTACACATAGATTAGGCTGTGGAACTCACTGTTAAAGGGTTCCACAGAGGCAAAGGGCAGATCTTCATCTGGATTAAATTGACTTTAAAGGAATTATGACAATATACAACATCAGAGGATCTGCCCTCCCCCACTCCCAAGTATTTAATAAGATTCTAATAGGAATTGAACATTTATACGGATAACAACAATATTCAGCATTATAATATTAAGCTCTAAAAAAAAGAGTTTGGCAGGGGTAAAAATCTCATGCTTTAGAGAATTAGCTGTGCTCTAATTTTTAGGGTTTAGCTGGAGAATTCAATAAGAAACAGCCTATACCAAAGTGCAGGGTTCCCTAGTGGATAAAGCAGTGGACTGGTCCTCAAGAAAGCTGGTTCTATTCCTGGCTCTGTTTTTGGCCTGCTGTGTGATCTCGGGTGCCTCAGTGTCCCCATCTATCAAATGAGAATAATTGTAGAAATGTAGGGCTGGAAGGGACATTGAAAGGTCATCTAATCCATCCTATTCTTCTGAGATGGGACCAAGCATACCTAGACCATCCCTGACAGGTGGTTGTCTACACCAGTGGTTCTCAAACTGTGGGTTGGGACCCCAAAATGGGTCACAACCCCGTTTTAATGGGAGTCACCAAGGCTGGCTTAGATTTCCTGGGACCAAGGGTCAAAGCCCAAGCCCAAGCCCAAGCCCGATGGCTTCAGACGGTGAGCAGTGGGACTAAGGCTAGAGCCCACCCCCCTTGGGGCTGGAGATCTTGAGCTTCAGCGTTGGTCCCCTGGCCTAGTGCAGTGGGGCTTTGGCCCCCACCCCTGAGATGGTGGGGCTTGGGCAGGCTCGAGTCCCCACTCCTGGGGTTCAATAGTAATTTTGTTGTCCGAAGAGGGGTCGCAGTGCAATGAATTTTGAGAACCCCTGGTCTACACTATTCTTAAAACCTCCCACGACGGGGATTCCACAATCTCCTGCAGTATCCTATTGCTGTACTTAACTATTCTCTTAGTTAGACAGTGTCTCCAAACCTAAATCTTTCTTGCTTCAGGTTGAGCCCATTACTTCTTATCCTTCCTTCAGTGAAGCCATAGAAAAATTGATCACCATTTTTTTTATAATATCCCGTAACATATTTGAAGATTAGCACCTCTGACTTCTCTCAAGACAGTTTTTTCAACCTTTAAATGTCAGGTTTTCTAAACCTTTTATCATTGTTGTTGTTCTCCTCTCTATTCTCTCCAATATGTCCACCTTTTTCCTAAAGTGTGGCACCCAAAACTAGACATAATGTATCAGCTGAGGCCTCACCAGTGCCAAATAGAGCAGAACAATGACCTCTCAAATCTTATATATGGCACTCCTTTTACTACACCCCAGGATGACATTTGTCTTTTTGCAGCTGCATCATGTTGTTGGCACATATTCAATTTATGATCCACCATTACCCCCAGACCCTTTTCAGCAGTTCTACTGTGTAGCCTATTTCCTATTTTGGACTTGTGCATTTGATTTTTTTTCCTTCCCTAATGTAGTACTTTGTCCTTGTCGTTACTGAATTTTGTCTTATTGACACAGACAAGTTCTCTAATATCAAGGTCATTTTGAATTCTGTCCTCCAAAGTGCTTGCAAACCCTCCAGTTTGGTTTCATCAACAAATTGTATAATCATAGTCTTAATTTCATTACCCAACTCATTAATGAGAATATTCAGCAGTACCAGATCCAAGAGAGATCTGTCATCCTGGTTTGACAGCAAACCACCGATAACTATGCTTTGAGTACAGTTTTTCAATCAGTTATGCACCCACTTTTATCATGTTTCACTAGTCTGTTTATGAGACTAGTATATGAGACTGGGTCAAACATTTTACTTTTGAAACCAAGATAAATCTTGTCTACTACGTCCCCCCTTCCACTAGGCCAGTAACCCTGTCAATGGAGAAAATTAGGTTGGCTTGATGTTGGCTATTCCTTATACCCCATTGTCTCAGGTGCTTACAAACTGATGGTTTAATAATGTGTTGCAGTATGTTTATGTGTATTGAAGTTAAGCTGGCTGGTCTGTAATTCCTCAAGTACTCTCTGTTCCCCCTTTCAAGGACAAGCTCAATGTTGTTCCTTCTCCAGTCTTCTGGGACCCCACTCTTCCTCCAGAAGTTCTCAAAAATAATTGCTAACAGTTCTGAGATTGCTTCAGCTAGTTTCTTAGGTACCCTAGGGGAAATTTTTTCAGGTCCTGACAATTTGAATACATCTAACTTATCAAAATATTATATTACCCATTCTGTCCTTATTCTCACTTGTGTTCCTTCCCCCTTATTCTTCTTATTAATTTATTATGTATTCAGTCACCATTAACATTTTTTTTCAAGAGAAGAATAAAGCAAAATAGGCATTAAGGACCTTGGCTTTCTTGGCGCCATCTATCATTAGCTCTTCTTCCTCACTAAGTAGTGCTCCCATTCTTTCCTTCAGCTTTCTCCTGCTCCTAAAGTATTGATATCAATCTTCTTTATAAAGTGCTTTGAGATATATTGTGGCAAAGTGCTATATAAGAGCTAGGTATTATCTCCCTACTGTAGAGTTCTTGCATCTTCTTCTGAAGAATGTGATTCTGTCATTTGTCTGAAACAGGATACTGGATTAGATGGACCGTGAGACTGATCCTGTCTGATAACTTTACCACAGATGTTTGCAAGATCTCTTATCAGGGTTACATAAATATAGTCTAGGATACTCTAATTATTTTATATCTGTAACCCATAAATACTCTATACTCCCTGACTGTGATTTGAACTATGAGGAAGACTGACATTTTTCTTACTTCACTATTGTATTCAAGTTCATTGTCTCTTTGACAGCTATTCTTTTGCAAGTTGTTTTCTTTATTCATACTTTACCTTAGCAATTGCTTCCATTGTGTTCTTCCTTTTTGCTGTTTTGCCTAGGAAATTTAAGTGATGAAAGAATCCCGCTTCTGTTTATATGAGGTTATTAATTTAGTTTTTAAGATGGAGGAAAAAAGGTTTCTTAAAAAGTGGGAACTCTAAAATCCTACCTGGTTATTAATCTCTCTCTTTAATAAAAAAGAAAAAGCCCCTCAAGATCACAGAGTTAGGGAGAGGTTAGAAATTAGAACTGTTAATTTAAATATATTGTGGTTAAGGCTCTGATGTGCGAAAGCATTGTTTTAAATAGATCCCTAAACCTAAATCCCTAAAGCCCCAGTTTGGAATGGAGTTGCTGCAGGAACTGGTTACTTATATTTAAGATTGCCTGACTTTGGTATAAGTTAGAGCAGAGGGGATCCTGCTGTAACATACACTGTTGGTGCTCTTGGCATAAAGTCACTTGTGCTAGAAAAAGATTAGGCAAAGTGGAGCTCCATTCTTCCAACCCTCCTCCTGCCCAACATGCCCCAGCCCACTTCCTAAATGCCCCCTTCTTCTTCTTCTACCTGCAGTATGGGGATGGCTGGTATCAGAGGCAGCTACACCATCTCTACCGGCTTTATGGCAGCGGAGCTTCCCCCTGAAACAGGAGAAATTTGCAGATGATTTAAAGCCACTCTGTCTTGCATAAGTAGACCAAAGTGGCCTTAGTGGACTGGAGAAGCTGGCCTTCATATTGTCTTTAACCACAAGTTATTGAGCTCAGAGCAGGAATTACCAGGTGAAATTATATGATTTGTGTTATGCAGGAGATCACACTAGATTATTACAATGGTCTCTTCTGTCCTTAAAATCCATGGAATCAAGGGCCAGATAGGATTTCTATGTGATCCAGCTTCACTAGAAACTTAGCCGAGGTTCACCAATAAGTTTGCAGATAAGAACATAAGAATAGCCATACTGGGTCAGATCAAAGGTCCAGCTAGCCCAGTAGCCTGTCTTCCAACAGTGCCCAATGCCAGGTGCCCCAGAGGGAATGAACTGGATCCCCCTTGTCGACATGCTTGTTGACCCCCTCAGAGGATTCTAATAGATTGTTGAGGCATGATTTCCCTTTACAAAACACATGTTGTCTATTCCCAAGAATTTATGTTCATCTATGTGTCTGACAGTTTTGTTCTTTACTACAGTTTCAACCAGTTTGCCCGGTACTGAAGTCAGGGTTACCAGTCTGTAATTGCTGGGGTCACCTCTGGATCCCTTTTTAAAAATTGGCATCACATTAGCTATCCTCCAGTCATTTGCTATAGAAGCTGATTTAAATGATAGGTTAAAGACTAGTTAGCAGTTCTGCAATTTCACATTTGAGTTCCTTCAGAACATTGGCTGAATGTCATCTGGTCCTTGTGACTTATTACTGTTTAGTAATACTTCTGTTTAGACATCAGTGAACCTGTTAATAAACATGCCTTGTGTTTTGGATCAGCCAGAAACATGGAAGAAACTCCTTAGCTTTTGAGGGTGGGAAAGAAGTACTTTTTTCCCCAAGTGTAACAGATGGAAGATCCACTCAAGCCTAGAGTACGAATCTCAGGAACAGGCATATGAGGTAAGATTCCACTACCACCTACCCACATGACAAGGAGCTGGAACTTGTGTTGGCAGTTCTTCCTCATTCTGGTGCAAGGAGGTTGAGTAGGCTGGAGAACAGCTGGGGTAAGCATGGATAAGCTTAATGTAAATAAATATGAATGTACTTAAATCTTAGAACATTGGAGAATGCAATGAAACCTGTGGGGAGGTTAGACTGTTCTTGCCCTGCCATGATTTTCTCTTGTTCATGGCAATTGGGTCAGTTTTTTTGGTTGGATCTTTACTATGCGTTTCAGTGTGACACTTACTATTTTACTTCAATAAATTGTCCCAGTAGCAGCCTGGGACCAGACAGAGAAAAGTTCCAACAATGTTATTAAAGAAAAAAGGCTTAATTAAACTTGCTAAAAAATATCTTAGCAAGGTTTCCCCTGAGCATGTTCAAAAGTGGCTTTCAACCACAAGCCACGTAAAGACACTAGTCCTTCTGGAGAGCTACATACAAGTCATCCTTCACATTCCCAGCTTCAGTTAATATTGCTGTAGCTACAGCAGGCCAGATCTTCTGATGGTCTAGAGCAGCATAGATCCACAGAAGTCCATGGAGCTATTCAGGTTTAAACCAGCTGGGGTTAAGAACACAAGAATGACCATACTGGGTCAGACCAAAGGTCCATCTAGCCTGGTGTTCTGTTTTCCAACAGGGGTCAATTCCAGGTGCTTCAGAGGGAATGAACAGAACAAGTAAGCATCAAGTGATCATTTCTCTGTCGCCCATTCTCATCTTCTGGCAAACGGAATCTAAGGATGACATCCCTGCCCATCCTGGTTAATAGTCACTGCTGGACCTATCCTTCATGAATGTATCTAGTTCTTTTTTGAACCCTGTTATAGTCTTGGCTTTCATAACATCTTCTGGCAAAGAGTTCCATAGGTTGACTGTGCATTATGTGAAGTAATACTTCTTTTTATTTATTTTAAACCTGCTGTCTATTAATTTCATCTGGTGACCCCTAGTTCTTGGTGTTATGAGAAGGAGTAAATAACATGCCCTTATTTACTTTCTCCATGCCAGTCATGTATATAAGGGCTGCAGCTTGGTATATCTAAAAAATAAAGTGCAATTTGTTTTAGGTTTTTTCCCCCAAAAACTCTCTGGGACAAGGATCATCTGTTTGTTCTGTGTTTGTACATCACCTAGGACAATGGCATCCTGGTTAAAGACTGGGACTGCTAAGTGCTATGGTAATACAAATAAATAGATAACAATAACAAGACAACAAGTTTTTTGGTCACCTCACGCTCCCATAACTCAAAAATGGCAGAAAGGATTTTGCACAGGTGAATCAAAATACAAAAAGGGCCTTCCACCAAACGTTGGGCTAAAAAAATAAATTCAATCACAATGCTTGGGAAAATTCGGAGACTCCAAAAACTGGGGTTACAGTTGAAACATTTCTGCAACCTTAGCTTAAGTGGATGCAACCAGAGTGGTCTGTAATACCCAGATAGTTGTACCTTGTTAAATGCCTCATCTTGTGGTGTCATCATTACCGTAGTTCACGAATTACTTCAGCAAACTGCAATGATTATGAAGTTTTACACAACATGCAGTCATTCACTCTGACAGTATGGGTCGGTGGACCACCAATCGCATATATTTCAGACTGGACTGGTTAGGAACAGTGACAGTAGCAATGTCCTTCACTTACAGGGGGAAAAGAAATCAGCTGAGAACATCCCAAATGAAAAACTTTGCCCTTTTGCTGCCTTTCCTTTTAGAAAACAAGTTAAAATGTACCATTGGGCAGGTTAATTGGCTCTTTTTAATAAGTGTCATAAAGTATGTCATGCAGCCGAAACTTGCTTTCAGTGCATTTTTTAAGCTGTTGTCAACCAGATTAAAGTTTATTGTTCGCATGTAAGTTTCCATTTTCAAGCAGTAATGAAAGACATTAAATTGATTTGCCTTGCGTAGATATGAAGCGGGTTGTGTCCTTTGCGCTTTGTCAATGTGCCTTTCCCTGACACTTTCTTCCTTCACTGTTTGTCTAAGCTAGGAATGCGCGAAAAACATGTCCCAGAATGGCTGAAACCCAGCTCTCCATTTCTAGTGGGCTCTTTTCAATCTGTTTTCTAAGAGCCTGATTCATCACTGCTTTATTCGACGTTTAGATCCACATAACTCCATTGAAGTCATGGTGGTGTAACATTGGAGTAATCCAATAGTGAATCAGGCCCTTGTGGTAAGGTCTTTGGGGCAGAGGTTGTCTACTTTTGTGTTTGTACAGCACATAGAACAAAGAGGACCTTGTTGCTGATCATGGCCTCTGAGTGCTATCATAAATAATACTAGCAATACTCTGGAATCTGCATTCCAGCTAAGGAGTCTACCCTCAAATTGTATCTACTTTGAGCACAGAGCCTAGATCCATATTGACAGAAGGAAAATGCTACAACCAGGAGAAAAGATTTTCTGCTGAGGCTACATTAATTACAAAGCAATGGACAGATGGGGAACAGTAGCAGAGTGAGCCACTAGGCCAAGCATGAGAGAACAATAGGAGACGGAAGGTTTTAAAGGAGCTTTAGGGCAAGGCTTGCTGGGCTGCCACATCCTGTGCCTAGTTTTTGAAATGATAAACATTATTGTAAAATATGATATGGGGCGAAAACAAAGAAAAAAGCTCTAAACAGAGCTGTGTCTCTTCGCTGGTGAGGAGAGTTCAGCCACCAATGTTGCCAGTCCGATGTTGTCTCTGTTCCAGCACTAAAATCCCTTCTAAACTATTTTTTCTTTTAAAAACACGTGTACAAAAGAAAGCTCTCCTGCCTTCCTGCCTTGCTGCTTCACCTTCCTACCTTGCTGTTTCTCAGGGAGCTGAAACATATAATCTCTCAGATCCAGAAAGTGGCACAATCTACACAAAAGTATTTATTAACCTCTTAATTTCCACATCATTCTGGAAGTCAGGAGAGGCTGCGTGGTCAAATTTCATAATACTTTCCCTGTATACCTTCACTCTGCCAGTTGATGCTGCTACTTCCAAAGGTGATTATCCAGCAAGGGTGACCAGGCTTTTTGACCGGAACACCCCGGTTAAAAAGGGACTCTGGTGGCTCTGGGCCATTAGAAGTCCAATCGCCGGTGCTGCGGGTCTAAGGCAGGCTAGTCTCTACCTGTCCTGGCTCCACACCAGCTCCGCACTGCACCTAACCCCCTCTTGCACCCAACCTCCTGCCTCAGTCCAGTGAAAGTGAGTGAGGGTGGGGGAGAGCGAGCCACCTTGGGGAGGGGGAATGTAGTGAGCGGGGGGCAGGTCTTCAGGGAAGGGGCAGGGCAGGGGGCATGGCCTCAGGGAAGAGACAGGGCTAGGGTGTTGGGTTTTGTGCGATTAGAACTTTGGCAACCCTATGTCCAGCATGCACAAATATTCCTGCATTCCTTATTTTTTTCCAGCTGTGCAGGGTGTGTGCAATACACTCAAAATGAAAAGAGGATCAAAGAGAGCCAGATATTCAGGACCACTGAAGTCAATGGAGTTTTTCCTTTGACTATAAACAACTTTGCATGAGAACCGAACTGCAGTGAGAGGGGTCTTCAGAATAGATAGATATAATATGTATAGCTCTAGTAGACTTTATTTTATCCAATGGGCCCGTTAGTGGCTTTCCTTTCTCTGCTTCCCCTGGTTCTTTTCATGTAGACAGAAAGCAGAAGACCAGAAGTCCAAAGTGCAGGCAATGTGATGTTTATAGGTGTAGTTTCAAGCAAGCATATCGATAGCTCTGACACCAGGCCTGCAGACAGCAATTCCGGGCCCCAGAGCAGAACAATCAATGGGCCCCCAGCCTGTGTGGACGCAGTCTGCCTGACATTTGGGCGGTGCTGCACCTCTGCTGGCTGGTGCCCGGTGAGATGCTGGGCGTGCTCCTCCAGCCTGGCCAGGACTTCCACATGCCCACCCGGCTGCCCTCACACCTGCCAGTACCACCCAGCTCACACCTAGGAGCCCTCCTGTGGCCCACCTGGTGATTTAAAGGGGCCAGGGGCTTTTGGGCAATTGCCCCCTTTTTCACCGCCATTGGTGGGCCTGCTGACATGGCTGCAGAGCCTTTACCTGTGTCCCTATTCCTACCTCCTTTTTAGCAGGCCCAAATATACCTGCAGTGCACACCCCTGATCCCACCCCTTAAAACTTATGGTGATGTTCTATTTTGGAGAGTCCTGAGTCTGGGGGCGTGGTACCATCTCTTTTGTATTGCGTGGGAGGGGTAAGCAGTGAGGTTGTGCTTCGGTCAGGGACAGGTATTTCTTTGGTTGTTAATGTTTCTTATGCCTCCCCCATCCCTCTTGCCACTCCTAACTGGTTGCTCGAGAGCCTTCCACTGTGTGCTCATATATTACACTCCCACCACACCCAGCAACACTTTAGCTCTGTTCCTTATCTTTTCTCATTACACTAACAAACCCATGTGGCTGGGCAGAAACAACACACAGTGTCTTTGTTCACACAAATTAGTAAGGCTATAAAAATATCAAAAATCAAACCCAAAATTCCATCTCAGTTAACAAACAGGCCTAAATACTAACAAGGCCCAATTGTTCTTTCACTAGGTATGGTTAATAATAGCACTTTTCATCTACAGAGCTTAAACATTTTTATAATGGAGGGCAGCACATTTTACCCATTTTACAGAGGGGGAAACTGAGGCACATAGAAAGACAATATCATGCCAAAAGACACCCATCAGGCCAGAACCAGGAATAGGCCCCAGTCTTCTCGGTCCTAGCATAGGACCCTGGGCACTGAATCGTACTGCCTCAGAGTGATCTTGGTTCCCACTTTAAATAATGGAATTAATCATGTTCTGAGTTTGGGGGAAGAGAGAATCAGGCCTTAGATAAAAAGGAAGTTCCTCGGAGAATGGTTCCACCACTCAATACAAACATGAATAATTCTGAAAGTCCAAATTCTCTCCATTGAAGTCAACAGGACTTTTACCTTTGACTTCAATGGGCTAAGGATCAGACTCTGTGTTGTATAAAAATCCATATACAGCAAGACATCACAGCAAATTTAGTACCTCATCTCCTTTAAGGGGTAATTTTTAAACACTGACTCTTTCTCTGAAGCTCAGTCACCAGCTAAGACATATAGAAGGGGCAAGAAAAACAAAGCTAGTTCACTTGGAATAATATAGCTATCGTAAGTGTCCTTATGCACTGTTAACTCAGGTTGGGCTCTATACAGTCCTGGGGCATTAAAATCCCCTCATGATCTGCAGGAAGGGTGCTTGTGTACGTGTGCTTTCAGGAACTCCGTGCCATTCAATGGATTTCACACTGCAGGGCAGGAAGGCCCAGAGTCTCAAATGCATTTAAGTGCCTAACTCCCATTGGAGTTAAGCAAATAAATACATTTGAGGATCCGGGCTAAGAGAAGACAGAACTTGAAAGTTAGAGGACTTTAAGCAGCAGTGCCTAGACAATTTACCAGACATGTTAATCTGCTCGGGTCATACACTATACAGCCCAGGAACTATCTTTACCTCTGTATGAGAACAGTAATGACTCCCTCCACCCTACATTCCTCTTCCCCTCCCTTCTTCCAAATTACAAGTGCCATTAGTTGGACACAATAAACAAAGCCAACTGGAAGCCGCATGAATAATTTAATTACTCAGTGGCGATTGGTCTGGGTGAGAAGATGCAGCAGTTTCCCCCAAATTAATAAAGGCTTTTACAGAACCGTAAAAACAGCCATAATTCAATCATTTTAAAAAGGGCATTGAATACAATGCTTATTAAATTCTGGGTACAGCTGATTTGTGCACTGGGATGAAATAGAAAGCACACTCAGCAGCAATGTACCAAACATATGTTTTCCCCATTGGGTGACAGGCAGATAACCTGGCCCAAG
The DNA here is from genome assembly GCF_025201925.1 of Gopherus flavomarginatus. Taxonomy (NCBI): domain Eukaryota; kingdom Metazoa; phylum Chordata; order Testudines; family Testudinidae; genus Gopherus; species Gopherus flavomarginatus. Next base: position 8,455,027 of record NC_066619.1, on the reverse strand, counting down.
CATTTAATAAACTATATTTACTGATAATATATATTACTGACTTGCTGGGGCAGGGTACAGTGCTAATAAAGAAAATGATTGCAACAAAGAAATCTGGATTTTTTTTTGTTGTTTCTTTCCCATTAACTATAATCAAGTGCGGTGTCTTAGGCCTGGTCTTCACTACACGTTTAAACTGATTTTAGCAGCGTTAAACCAATTTAACATTGTACCCGTCCACACTACGAGGCCCTTTATATTGATATAAATGGCTCTTTATATCGGTTTCTGTACTCCTCCCCGACGAGAGGAGTAGCACTAAAATCGGTATTATCATATCGGATTAGGGTTAGTGTGGCCGCAAATCGACGGTATTGGCCTCCAGGCAGTATCCCACAGTGCATCATTGTGACCGCTCTGGACAGCAATCTCAGCTCAGATGCAGTGGCCAGGTAAACAGGAAAAGCCCCGCGAAATTTTGATTTTCATTTCCTGTTTGCCCAGCATGGAGCTCTGATCAGCACGGGTGGCAATGCAGTCCCAAATCCAAAAAGAGCTCCAGCATGGACCGTACAGGAGATACTGAATCTGATCGCTGTATGGGGAAACAAATCTGTTCTATCAGAGCTCCGTTACAGAAGACGAAATGCCAAAGCGTTTGAAAAAAAAATCTACAGGCTACACAATGCTGCGTGACAAGTGTAACGGGAAGCCAGAGACTCAAACGGACGCTCATGGAGGGAGGGAGGGGGTACTGAGGACTCCAGCTATCCCATAGTCCACAGCAGTCTCCGAAAAGAATTTGCATTCTTGGCTGAGCTCCCAATGCCTGTAGGGTCAAACACATTGTCCGGCGTGGTTCAGGGAATAGCTCGTCAATTTACTCCCTCCACCCCCACATGAAAGAAAAGGGAAAGAAATCATTTCTTGACTTTTTTCAGTGTCACCCTCTGTCTACTGAATGCTGCTGGTAGACGCGATGCTGCAGCAGTGAAGAGCAGTATCCGCTCCTCTCCCCTCCCTGGTGGCAGACATTACAATATGACTGATATCCGTCTTCACTATCAGCCCGTGAGTGCTCCTGGCTTGCCTCAGGTGAGGTCAGCTGGGGGCGCCTGGGTAAAAATAGGAATGATTCCTGGTCATTCCCAGTAGATGGGACAGAACAGCTGGTAACCATCCTCATCATAGCAACTGGGGGCTGAGCTCCATCAGCCCCCTCCCTTTCCTGTGTAAAGAAAAAATTCTGTACTGCCTGGACTATCATAGCAGCAGGATGCTGGGCTCCTCTCCTCCGCACTGCTTAATGTCCTGCCTGGACTGTCATAGCACTGGGAGGCTGCCTCCCCCTCATTTTATCTCACTAACAAGTCACTGTTTCTTATTCCTGCATTCTTTATAACTTCATGACACAAATGGGGGGGACACTGCCACGGTAGCCCAGGAAGGTTGGGAGAGGAGGGAAGCAACGGGTGGGGTTGTTGCAGGGGAACCCCCCGTGAATGGCATGCAGCTCATCATTTCTGCAGGATCTGACACAGAGCAGCTGTACTCTCTGACACACTGCTTCTCTAGTACACTTGCCCCAAATTCTAGGCAGGACTGACTCTATTTTTAGAAACCATAAAGGAGGGATTGACTCAGGGAGGCATTCCCAGTTTTGCTTTTGCACCCCCGGCCGACCTCAGCCAGGGGCACCTATGATAGCAGCAAACAGCACAGAAGGACAGATAACCGTCATCTCATTGCCAAATTACCGTGGCAGCAGACGGTACAGAACGACTGGTAACTATCTCTGCTACCATGCAAAAGCAAATGAATGCTGCTGTGTAGCGCTGGAGTATTGCCTCTGTCCGTGGCATCCAGTACACATACAGTGACTGTAACAAAAAAAGCTGAACGGTCTCCATGGTTGCCATGCTATGGCGTCTGCCAGGGCAATCCAGGGAAAAAGGGCGCGAAATGATTGTCTGCCGTTGCTTTCCTGGAGGAAGGAATGACTGACCACATTTACCCAGAACCACTCGCGACAATGATTTTTGCCCCATCAGCCACTGGGCTCTCAACCCAGAATTCTAAGGGGCGGGGGAGACTGCGGGAACTATGGGATAGCTACGGAATAGCTACCCACAATGCAACACTCCGGAAATCGACGCTAGCCTCGGACCATGGACGCACACCGCCGAATTAATGTGCCTAGTGTGGACTCGTGCACTCGACTTTATACAATCTGTTTTATAAAACCGGTTTATGTAAAATCGGAATTATCCCACAGTGTAGACGTACCCTTAGAGTTGAAAAGTGAGGCAGCAGTGACAGGAGAGTATTGGGAGAAAGAAGTTGTGGAATCTGTTCTCAACTCTGCTTCTGACTCTCTCTATAGATTTAAAGTATTTGTAATCTTACCGTTTACATTGCCTTAGTTTTCTCTAACCTAAAATGGGTATAATAATATTTACTTTCCTTTAAAGCATGTTGTGAGATGCAGTTTGCTGATGGATAAAAATTCTGCAGTAAAAACATGTATGCTATTTCAGATGGTTTGGATTTTGGTAGTATAAATTATCATCTAGGAAACACACATATGCACAAATATAATAACCTGAGATTAATCCAACATAGGTTTGCAGTGAAAAAAAGCTGTTAGCATCTGGTGGGAGCTGACTGGAAAATAATTTTATTTCCTTCCACCACTGCCAGAAAAATTGAAACAAAAAAAAATCTGAAATGCCGCTGTGGTGCATTATGGGAGTTGTAGTTCAGGTTCCCCAAGCTCCCATTTGCCTCTGTAAGTCAAGCTACCTGCTCAGACTATACTTCCTGATGCACCACAGTTGCCCTTCTTGATGACTGGAGATGGCAAATCATGGTAGTTGCATGGTCATGATGCCTCATGGGAGATGAAATCTCTCTGGAGAGCCCAACAAATAGAGGACAATGGGAGTGTGAGGCACTGTAGTATCATTGTAGTAGAAATGTTTTTTGGGCATTCATCTCTTCAAAGAATCTCCTTCCCCCCAACTACACACACACATAAAAGTAGAGATTTTTCACACAAAAAATATTTTAGTCAAAATCACTATTTCCCACCAAAAAACTGTCCAAATCTGACAACTGTTGAGTCTGATGTTCCTAATTGTCAACTGTCCCTGTCACAAAACTCTCCAGTGAAATCACTGCTAACTAACCGGCACCCTTGTTGATAGTCTCAGCAGAGAAGCCAATGACCAGATAAAAATTCAGTCTGTACTAACCTCTTGAGCTGTGCAGAGGTCACTCCACAGTAGCTTATTCACAAAGCAGCAGCGTACTTGTTTAATTATTCATGAGCCTGGAAGTATGGCCTAGTGGACAGCAGACTGGACTGTGATGCAGAAAGTCAGGGTTATTGCCACTATCCTTCTGGTACTGATGGGCAAGTTATTTGCCTCAGTTTCCCCACATGTAAAATAGGAGTGATTGTGTCATCCTTTGTGAAGCACTTTTAGAAATACTGATGAAAAGTGCCATGTAAGAACTAGGTATCATTATTATGCTCATCCTATAGTCTTCCCATTGGCTGCTTATGAAGCAGGGAACTGATTTCAAGCTGATTCTACTTTATTAAGTGTAAGGCCTGAATATATCTGAGGCATCCTTCTCAGGGCTATCTGTGCTCACACACCATGTACCATTTAGCAACCTGCTACCCTAACTTAGGCGCTGATCCTGCAAATGAATCTGGGGGAATTGACTCTTCATTTCACATGGAATCTGCACAAGCACAAGGGTTGTCCGCCTGGATCTAGCTGTAAGATCAGGGCCATAGATTGAGCTGAAACGGCTGATGAGTGTGGGACTTGTCTCCTCCTACAAAATAAATCTGAATCCATTTTGTGCCATTTTTTAAAAAAATGCCTTACTTTATGTTCTTTGTTGTTTGCGGTTTTTTTATGTTAGCATTTTGGGTGACACATTTATTATCTTTTTCTCCCATCCCTTTTCCCTTTAGAGACAGACTTGTTTGGCTTGAATTGAATGTGAATTTCCTTCAAGTATATTTGTTGGTTTTGTGTTTTTATTGTTGTTTAAAAACAGTGGTAAAGATGGGACCTGATAAAGAAGTAAAAGTTGGGATTTGCAAAGGAGTTTAAGAGATTTAGGAACCAAACTCCCAGGAAATGGGTCCTCAGCTCCCTTAAAACCTCCTCCAGCCCAAATCAGTATTATTGTAGGGCCTGATCCAAAGCTTGTTGAAAGACTCCCATTGACTTCAGTAGGCTTTGGATCAGGTCCTATAATGATGAACAAGACTATTTCACTGCATCGATATATTACAGAACAACGCAACTCATTATCACAATTACCAAGGATATCCTTCTTCCCTTCTGCCTATTGTGTAAATATCTGAACACCCCATGAGGTTGAGATGTCTTGGCCTGTTTCATATTCATTGTTCATTTTCACTCCAATTATTTCTTACTTGCTTTATCTATACTTATAATCTACCAAGTCCTCCCACTTAACATATCCTTTGAACTTTTCAAATGCCTTCTGCTTCTTCTTATTATCTTTGCTTAACCGCATCCTTGTCTCTGCCATCCATTTTTATGATCCCCAGATTCTTATTGGAATGAATATAGTTGGTATTCATCCTCCATATCTGCCAATTAGATACAGAACTTTCTACTCTTTTTTTTTTGTTCATAATGGTAGATTTTCTGCACTGCTGTTGATATCATTTTACTTCCTTCAAATTATTCCGTATATTAGACTCTCCAAACCAGCCTTTAAAAAAAAAGAAAGAAAAGAAAAGAAAAAGAAAAAAGTTGCATTAACTTCTGAGATTCTATTTTCACTTGTACCCTGAGGAATATTTCATAACTGAATATATTATGATCACTACAGTAGACCCTAGATGTTTGACTATTTCTGTCGTACATGTCATACTTGGCTCATTTTTAGGGACTAAGTCCAGAATAGCTTCTGATTGCACTGGTTGTTAAGTGCATTCTGTAAAAGAGATATGCATTATTTGACCATCGCATCATTCCTCCCTGATTCTCTGGTGATAGCCCAGTCATTATCAAGGTGACTGAGGTTTCTCTTTAATCAATATCCTTTTCCTTTTATTTGCCCTTTTTAGCTGCAAAAAAGAACACCATGTTCTTTATCTCTCCTACTTTTTGCTCGGGAGGTTCATATGCCACTGATGACTTACATATTCCAGTGCCACCATTTATTCTCATCTCAGCTGTCTTCACAGTGGTAGTCAAGCTGCATATCTTAGATCATATGTTTCTTCAGGCATAATGCCTTCCCTCATCCATGTTATTTTAATCAATCATTGCTCACTTGTGTACAGTGCATTTTTCTTCTATTGTCTCTCAGCCTGTCAGTCACTTGTCATAACTCAAACAGCCATTAACTCCAAAGGACTTCCACCAATAGTGATTCTCCTCTGAGAGTCTCCAGAGTTACCTGAGGGCTGGCAATCTTTGTATGCACTATCTCTGCTTAATGGGGCTTTGCTGATTGGGATCCTTGCCATCATGTCTTGAGCAGATTCATCTTCAAATAACAGCACCATGACATGTCCATTGTGGACTTGCTATATAAAAATATTAATTTAGAGGTCGTCAACAGAGCATCACAATTGGCTCCAGTCCTGTGATGGGATCCATGAGATGCAAGAGTCCACCAACATGGAACCCAATGTGCAGAACTTAGCTTTTATCCCCTGCTCCAGAAAAAAAAAAACCCAACACATTTATCTCTAAGCATGCAAATTGTCTCATTGCTACATATTCTTTAGTGCTTTGCTGTATTCGAGGTCTTAGTTTGTTTCACAGTTCTACATATTATAGAGAGATACATAATAATTGATAGGTTTTAGAGTGGTAGCCATGTTAGTCTGTATCAGCAAAAAGAACGAGGAGTACTTGTGGCACCTTAGAGACTAACACATTTATTTGGACATAAGCGTTTGTGGGCTAAAACCCACTTCGTCAGACGCATGCAGTGGAAAATACAGTAGAAAGATATATATACACAGAGAAGATGAAAAAATAGCTGTTGCCATACCAACTCTAACAAGACTAATCAATTAAGGTGGGCTATTATCAGCAGGAGAAAAAAAAACATTTGTAGTGATAATAAGGATGGCCCATTCCAAACTGTTGACAAGAAGGTGTGAGTAACAGTAGGGGAAAAATTAGCAGTCTTTATTCAAGCCTAATTTAATGGTGTCCAGTTTGGAAATTAATTCCAGTTCTGCAGTTTCTCGTTGAAGAATTGTGACTTTTAGGTCTATAATTGAGTGACCAGAGAGGTTAAAGTGTTCTTCAACTGGTTTTTGAATGTTATAATTCTTGACATCTGATGTGTGACCATTTATTCTTTTGCGTAGAGAATGTACGATTCAGCCAACGTACATGGCAGAGGGACATTGATAGCACATGATGGCATATATCACATTGGTAGATTTGTAGGTGAACGAGCCTCTGATAATGAGGCTGATGTGATTAGTTCCTATGATGGTGTCCCTTGAATAGATATGTGGACAGAGTTGGCAATGGACTTTGTTGCAAGGATAGGTTCCTGGGATAGTGTTTTTGTTGTATGATGTGTGGTTGCTGGTGAGTATTTGCTTCAGGTAGGGGAGCTATCTGTAAGCAAAGACTGGCCTGTCTCCCAAGATCTGTGACAGTGAGGAATCATCCTTCAGGATAGGATGTAGATCCTTGATGATGCACTGGAAAGGTTTAAGTTTATTTTCCACTGCATGCATCTGATAATAATTGATGATTTATTAAGCACTGATTGGGCTTGGAGCTGTACAAGACAAAGGAAGACACAGTTTCTGCCTGGAGTAATCTGCAACAGACAAACAGAACAGACACAAAATGTAAAGGGACTTACAGAACATAGTGTTGACTTAGAGAGAAATTCATTCCAGCCCAGGGAATGCTATAAAGCCCATAACACATTAACATCTCAAAGCTAGGTTTAGGTAGGACACAAGTAGGCATGGCCCTTACACAGGTCAGTGTCTGGAGTGAATGTCACTCTTCAAGCATCTTATTTATTATCACTATTATTGCCCTTGTCATCTCTTAGTGGTGAAAATTTGTCTCCTGACACCCAGTTCTCTGTTTTAACTTCAAGACTACAATGTGGGGCAGCTATTCAGCTGGTGTGGACTGGCACATCTCCACTGAAATCAATGGAAATCTGATGATTTACATCAGTTGAGTATCTGGCTCTGCATTTTTATTATGCCTCTTTTTGACACAATTTATTACAATGTCAAAGGCTGAGCAGTGCAGATGGAAATACCCATTCTCATTGTCTCCCATCAGAGAATAATATTTATATTTATTATGATGATTCTTCCTACTGTGTTAGTTAGATGATTCAGGAGCAGTGATGTTCCACACTTCCACCTGTTTACATTTACTATATGGCTGCCTAGGGAACACCGAGGAAAATAAAGCTCACGTGAGACATTCTGTTCACTATGTGTCAAAAAGTAATTTGAATCAAATAGTCGGTAACTTAATTGATGGTGATGGCTCCATCCACAACCAAACAAAGAAATTGATGTTGTGCAAATTGCACATATATTGCTCTTGAATTTGTGAGCATATTCTTGTTTGTCTTGACAGCATTCAAATTACCTCTCGGACAGCTCAACACATTACTTAAGACGTGTCTGCATGTGAATTTTAGCTGCTAACAGGGGCAATAACAACCTTCCTGGAAAGCTAATTCACGTAACTTCAAGTTCATCTCACTTTTTCTTTTGTTAATTCATAGCACATACCCTTCATTGCTTACATTCAGTGTTTTAACCAGTGTGCCATTTCAGCAACACAGAATGCAAAAATCACAGGCAGGCAAGTGGGTCCCTTGTACAAATGAAGCTGGTGGCTTCTAGATATTAAGCAAATCTTTGATGGTTCTAGGAATAAGTTGGGATGAATACTGGAAAATTCAAATACATAAGAACATAAGAATGGCCATACTGGGCCAGACCAAAGGCCACCTAGCCCAGTATCCTGTCTTCTGACAGTGGCCAATGCCAGGTGCCCCAGAGAAAATGAACAGACAGGTTATCATCAAGTGATCAATTCCCTGTCAACCTATTCCCAGCTTCTGGCAAAAAGAGGTTAGAGATACCCTCTCTGCCCATCCTGGTTAATAGCCATGGATGGACCTACTTTCCATGAATTTATCTAGTCCTTTTTTGAACCCTGTTATAGTCTTGGCCTTCACAACATCCTCTGGCAAAGAGTTCCACAGGTTGACTGTGCATTGTGTGAAGAAATACTTCCTTTTATTTGTTTTAAACCTGCTGCCTATTAATTTGATTTGATGAGAAGGAATAGATAACACTTCCTTATTTACTTTCTCCAGGCCAGTCATGATTTCATAGACCTCTGTCATATCCCCCCTTAGTCATCTCTTTTTCAAGCTGAAAAGTCCCAGTTTTATTAATCTATCCTCATGTGGAAGCCATTCCATACCCTGAATCATTTTTGTTGCCCTTTCCTGAAGCCTTTCCAATTCCAATATATCCTTTTTGAGATGGTGTGACCACATCTGCACATAGTGTTCAAGATGTGGGCGTACCATGGATTTATATAGAGGCAATATGATGTGTTCTGTCTTCTTATCTATCCCTTTCTTAATGATTCCCAACATTCTATTCACTTTTTTTGACTGATGCTGCACACTGAGTGGATGTTTTCAGAGAACTAGCCACAATGACTCCAAGATTTTTCCTCAGCAGTAACAGATAATTTAGACTCCATCATTTTATACGTCTACTTGGAACGATGTTTTCCAATGTGCATTACTTTGCATTTATTAACACTGAATTTCATCTGCCATTTTGTTCACAATCACCCAGTTTTGAGAGATCCTTTTATAGTTCTTTGCAGTCTGCCTGAGACTTCACTACCCTTAGTAGTTTGTATCATCTGCCAATTTTGACACCTCATGGTTTCCAGATCATTTATGAATATGTTGAATAGGATAGGTCCCACTACAGACCCTTGGGGGACACCACTATATACTTCTCTGCATTCTGAAAACTGACCATTTATTTCTACCCTTTGTTTCCTATAGTTTAACCAGTTACTAAACCATAAGAGGACCTTCCCTGTTATCCCATGACAGCTTACTTTGCTTAAGGTGAGGGACCTTTTCAAAGACTTTCTTAAGATCTAAGTACACTGTCTCCACTGGATCACCCTTGTCCACATGCTTGTTGACTCCCTCAAAGAATTCTAGTAGATTGGTGAGGCATGATTTTCCCTTTACAAAAAACATGTTGACGATTCCCCAACAAGTTATTTTCATCTATGTGTCTGACAAGTTTGTTCTTTATTATAGTTTCAACCATTTTGCCTTAATGAAAACATTTTAAACATTACTGGGGCTGGAGGTGATCTGATCACTGCTACCTTGCACTGGTTTTACTTATTATTAATTTGTATTATTATTGTATAACAGTAACACCCAAAGGCCCCAGCTGAGAGGAAGGGCCCTTTGTTCTAGGTTTTGTATAAACAGTTAGTGACAGACTTTGCTCTAGAAAGTTCACACGCTAAATTGAGAAAACAGACAAAGGGTAGATCGGGAAACAGAGGCATTGATATGTGAACACAGTCCGCATCCAGTGCCCTAGTGACTGAACCATTTGACCTAATCTATCTATTGGTCAGCCAAGATACATATTGATATTGTATATAAATAAATGTTTCCTCCAACTTCTGTTACAAGTATAATATGTAAAAATAAAGCCTCAAATTCTACTGGTAACTAAAAGTACCATCACAATGTTTTTGGTACTAACAGCAAAGAAAACATCTTCCAAAAAGATTCAAAACTTGCTTGCAAAAAGAACTTGGAAGCTTCTGGTTAAGAGTGCCACCTAGTGATGCCTGCCACAACATTTTAAAAGTGCTTTGAGATCTTAGCTATAGAAGTGCTGAAGACAATGAGAATCATGAAAATTTCACCCATTTTTTATGGTTAAAAGTCATTTTTAAGGATCACAGTCTTTCAACCCAAATCTCTCTCTGAATTTTCTTATTCTGCAATCCTGGCACAAAGTCATGAGAAGACAGGCTATACCTGATGTGTTCCTTTATATTTTTTAGTTCAAATTGATTTGTTAGTTTGCCATTTATTTTTATTGTTGCTCTGGGTTGACTATAAAGTTCCCCTGAATCCAATCAACATAAAACCTTTTTAAAATAATGACTTTCTTTCCCCCTTCAAAATTATTGTAGTGTTCTCTGCATATGAACCACGCTTAGCCAAAAAAAAAAAAAAAGAAGAAGAAGGAAAAAAATACCAGCCATCAATGCACGTAAATGAATCCTGACTGGACCAAAAACATATAATGAATTATGAGCCATTCCAGGAAAAAAAATCAAAATGTCTGTTTAGGGCACTAATATTTCTGCTGTTACATCTTGAGTTCCTACAGCTCTCCATCTGCCGACAAACATCCACTAGAACTCACCATGGAGTAACATATTTAAAGCACCTAGAGGCTGCTGAGGTCCATTAAGAGGCCATTAATGACCGTTTTACACGTCTGAGCTCTGCCTCAGAGATGGGATGCCTCTGTAAAGATGTGACTGTGGGGCTATTTCCATCCAGATGTCACAGCGTGTATCTATATTTTTATGATATTTAATAATATCTTCTGGCTAGGCAGAATACTCTTAGAATGCAGTGTGTCGTTTGCAGGGGAAAGCAGAAACTGCCATGTGAATATGCATCATTTTAAGGCAAAAAAAATATTAAAAAGTGTCTTTCTTGAGTGGAAAAAAATGGAAGCATTCTGGGGGTTTTGAAATAATATTTTGATAGACTTCAGTTAGGCCCTGGTCCCATGTCAGTGGGATTGCTCACTTGCTTAAAGTTAAAGATGTGTTGACATTTTTTGTTGGATCAGGGCCTCAGTGAAATTCCACAATAAGAAATCATAGAATCATAGATTATTAGGGTTGGAAGAGACCTCAAGAGGTCATCTAGCCCAAACCCCTGCTCAAAGCAGGACCACACCAAAATGTACCAAAGGCAGAGAGCATGACTAGGATAGTGTTGGCCAATGCTCAGAGGGACTAGATTCTTGTCAGACTGGGATTTACGGATCCTCGGTGCTATTCTCAGCTCTAAGGTCTTGCTATAGGCTTGACAGTGATCCCCTCTTCCCCACAGTGCTGTGCAAGTACTCACAATCAGTCCCATTGAGTGAAAGCCATACTGCCTATGCCAATCAAACATCTGGAGTCCAGCCCCCGCCTCCCCCAAAAAATAATGAAACTGGCTTAAGAAACATGATTTTAAAATAATAATAAATAATACTAATAATAACACATTTTAGATTTATTGTATTTGTCTTTTTTTTTAAACTTTTTAGGGGGCACTGGTGTCATGATTTCAAGATTTTCTCTGCAACCCTGAGGGCTAGAAACTTTCTTTGCAAACTGTGAAAGCTAAGATTTTCATATCACTCTCCTCCAAAGGGCTTTAAGCAAAACCTCAGCTACTTCAAGAGGTGCAGCAACATCGTGAGAGTTGGCAGTATTGTGAAATCCCTTCCTGCTGGATCAATGGGATTTTTGTCATGGATATCACTGGGGCTACTTGCGTAAGTTCTCACTAAAGAAAGTAAGGTTTGAACAATCCAGCCCACATGACCCTAAGGAAATTGCCTAGCGCTGCTACTTACTCTGTGTAAAGCCTTGGGCAATTTGAAACCTCTCTGTGTCTTAATTTACTGATCTGCTGAATACCAAGGTTTGTAAAGCACTTTGAGATCCCTGGAGGAACATCATGGCATATTGTAACAGAACATCTAAAACTTTATAGTTATCTATACCACACACACCATGGCCAGAAAGGAGATCTTCCATCTCCGAAAACACAGGTCTCTAACACAAGAACTAAAGGAGCCTCACTAAGTGATACAGTATCAGAGGGTAGCCTCACTAAGTGATACAGAGTCTATGACATGCATATGAGTAGTTCTGATTCCATCCAGTAGAGAGCAGTGGCATGCATGCAGACTAACCAGTTCATTATGGTAATATATCTTAAATGTATCATATATACAAACCTCTGTGCTCCAAGCCCTCCAGCTGGCACAGCTGTTGTCTGTATATTGATTCCCTGTGACATTCCGATACTACTAGAGAGGCAAGAGAAATCTTCTTTCCCTTAATGAAGCCAAATATGAATGATGCCATCAAGTACACATGTAGCCATATTAGCTTCCTCCCAAAATGAGGTGCACAGAAATCGAAAAGTGCCCATCACACAGTATGAATATGCAAGTAGTCATTACAAGAACCATCCTCCCAAATGTGGCAGTGAAGCTACGGAGGTCTGACAAAGATGATTTCATGCCATCTGCCACCTGCTTCTGAAGGATAATGGCTGACTGGTGAGCATGAGGCTTGTTCTAAATGTTATCAGCCTGTCTCTTTTCTTAAATTATGTGGCTAAAATGAACATGTCTTTGTGTTATTTCAATTTGCACCAGCTGCAGCAACTTTGATTCTGGTTTCTGCTTTGCAAACACAAGGGTGGAAAATAGAAAGAAGTAGCACTGGCCAAGGTAGTTCAGACAACACACAGATACCTGCCCCCTATCAGCCATCACCCAAATCTCACACAGGAGTAGCTTGTTAACCTTTAGTAGACCAAGCAATAGAGCAGGGTATGTCACCACGCTTAGCCAGTGTGTTAGCCCTACTTCTAAGGATGCTAATATTTCAAGTCTGGTTCAATTTTTTTCCTCCATAATAACCAACATGCTACTGATTAATTCAAGCCTTAAATTTAATTTCTTTCATAGTAAGTGTTCAGTAATGCTATGGCCTATGTGCCATTGATTTCTTTTACTTTAAAGAGAAGAGCTCTATCTGATTTTTCTCGTTGTTTTCTTCTCTTCTACCCCCCAGTGTCAAGTAGGACAGCCTGAGATGCCTCCCTTCATACCATTTTTCTACCGCATGCCTTTACAAAGAGCATTTGAGGAAACTGGGGCCTGATTCTCCTCTCACTCACACCAATGCTACTCCAATGATTTCAGTAGAGTTAGGCTGGGTCTACACTAGAAATATTTGCCAATATAGTCATGCCAATTAAAAATGAGGTTTAAACAGGAGCGATGCCAAGGTTTTTGGTGCCCTAGGTGGGGGTCCTTCCGCGCTCCCGGTCGTTGGCTGCAATTCTGTAGTGGGTGGGGTCCTTCCACACTCCCGGTCTTCGGGGCACTTCGGCGGCGGGTCCTGGAGTGAGTGAAGGACCCTCCGCAGAATTGCCGCAGACAACCCAGAGCGCGGAAGGACCTCCCGCCACCGAATTGCCGCCAACGGTGGCAAAATGCCGCCCTCTCAAATCCTGGTGCCCTAGGCAACCTCCTAGGTCGCCTAAATGGAAGCGCCAGCCCTGGGTTTAAATAAACCCAAGACATTTCTCTGTGGCCAAAGACCTAGTTGTAGATGCAGTTATACAAGTAAAAACATGATTTTCGCCAGTGTAGCTTATTTCATTGAAGGAAATGGTATAAGGTATACTGGCAAAAAAATGCTCTTCTGCCAGTATAAGCTCAGTTTCCTCTCGGAGGGATTGATGATATAGTTATATCATAAAACCTGTTCTAGTGCGCAGAAGGCCTTACTCTTCATTTCCATTGCCAAGGAGTGGATTCAAGCCCATTGTGTTTTGCAGTGTTCCGCTGGAAGTTACCCATGTCAAACACAGTTGTATTTAACTTTCAAGGCTAATGGGTTTACCCTACCTATTCAAGGTGTTACAGTTTGAAATTTGCAAGTAAAACTCCATTCCCCCCCCCTTCCAAATGGAAAAAGAAACTGAATCAGGAGAGCAGGAACAGATCAAAATACAGAATGTCTGAAAAGGCCTGAAAGAGATCTTCTAGATCGAGATGTGGTTTAGCAGCATTCTAATGCGTGGTGTGACAGACATTGTGGACACATGGAGTATTCATAGGCTATGTGTATGTGTCTGTGTGGATCAGGTGTTGTATTCAGTCTCTGTGGGGGTGTCACAAACGTTTCCTGCAGGAAGTGAAATCACTGCAGATTAGGGAGAAAGTAATTATTGCCAATTCCTAAGCCAGTAGCAGGTCTAGAGAAGCCTCTAACCCACTGGTGGAGTTGTATAGATGACTTTGACCTGGTTGGAGAAGCCAGCCAAACAAAACTAAAAACTGTACAAAGCAACCATTCTAACATTGGGAGAGAGGTGACACCCACTCAATCCAAGAATAGACATGAAACTATGACCAAAAAGAGACAGACACTACTAAAAAGGTATGAAGTACTTTGTTCCTATCAGGGTCTCAATGGAGAAGATGGATCCATGGTAAGCCAAGGCCTGCATGTAAACTATTTATTGGTTTTCAAATTCTGTTTTCCTTGTAATGCTTTTCTTCCGAATTAATACATCTCTACCCCAATATAACGCGACTCGATATAACACGAATTTGGATATAACGCAGTAAAGCAGCTTTCTGGGGGGAAGGGGCTGCACGCTCCAGCAGATCAAAGCAAGTTCAATGTAACGCAGTTTCACCTATAACGCGGTAAGATTTTTTGGCTCTCGAGGACAGCATTATATCGGGGTAGAGGTGCAGTACTTTGCTTTATGAAGGCTGTTCTGTCCCTTGCTTAACCTGTCATTGTCTCTGAGAGAACAAGATGGCAGGTGACCTAAAGTCAGACCTGCTAAGGTGATCACAGTGAATTACAGAATTAACTTCAGCCTAATTCCCTGGTCTGAAGGGAGATGCAAGATTTAAGTATCTTTATTATTACTCCATCACTGCAATGGTGCAAAGGGACCTGATGCAGGATGGAACATTTCTTATCCTTGCTTGCTGTTGCCATGGTGCTGTTTATGCAAGTATTTCACAGGAATGCTAGATATTTACAACCGTGGTGGCACATGGATAATGGAGGCAATTTTAAAAGCATATGTTTCAAAAACAATGGGTCTCTAAAAGCTGTGACTGGAAGTAGGCCCCAGAGTGGAACCTGTGTGCTTACCTATAAAGAAAAAATCCAGTAGTACAACTGTTCGAAGAAAGAGCAGGTTGACCCAGAGGTGGATATGAGTACAGACTTCTTTATTGCAATCCTTATTCCCCTGGAGCCAATTGTCCAGTAAGCATTGAATTACTTACAGCACATCCTTTTTGTTTGTTAGTGGGTACATGGCTACATCCATTACAACACCCCCAAAACGCTTATAAAGTAAGAAAAACATCCATTTTGTTAGTAAACTCACCCTATCTATTGTGCACAGCATTGCATTACACATATTACACAGGAATTTTACCTTGAAAAATATTTCTTTGCAACAATTTGTTGCCACAAATCTACGTAATCAACAAGTACATAATCAAATCTGCAAGGGGCTTGAAAGTTTGCAGAGAAAGAGCATCGCAGCACCTGTAGAAAGCAATACAGCCTGGGGGAGCATCATGGTGATGTTAAAGAGTCATCAAGAGAATTGTGCATCTGCATAGACCCAAAGCTACTGAACTGGGCATTGACAAGATGGCTACTATCCACAACTGTGGACTTCTTGCCAGAATTCTCCAAAGCCAGAATCTTTATGATCTGTGATGTGAGGAATGTGTTTGGACACATTAACCTGGATAAAGAGTCCAGCAAGCTGACAACCTTTGCAACACCAGTTGGCCTCTATAGATGGCTGTGCATAAGCCCAGCACCAGAGAAGTTCCAGAGAAAACTCATTCAAGCACTGGAAGGACTGCCTGGGTTGGAAATAATTGCAGATGATATCCTCATTTTAGGTGAAGGGAGCAATGACACAGAAGCGGAATAAGACCATGACAGAAAGCTAGAAACTTTTCTATAGTGATGCAGGGACAAGAACATAAAACTTAGTCCAGAAAAAATTGTGACTCAAACAGCATGAGGTGACATCACATTGGACATATTCTTGTAGCAGGGATACTGAAGCAGATTGCAACAAGATCAAGGCAATGAGAAACATTCCTGGTCCAGTGGCTGTGAGAGGGGTACAGTGCTTCATAGGAATGATAATTCTTCTGTCCAAATTCTGTCCATGCTCGATTGCCATAGTGGAACCCATACAGCAGTTCACTAATCAGGAGTTTCAGAGGGACGGGGAAGATTCATGTGACAGGGTGGACTAGGCCCAGTGAACCCCTGTTAGAGGCCTCAGAGTCCTGCCACACCCATCCCAGGAAAAGAGCTGTAGAGCAGTCCTCCAAGTGGCCTAGAGAGTCTGCAGAAAAACAGCCAAGTCAGAGAATGGCTGCAAGGTGCTAAGAAATGCCAATCAAAGGGTTGCAGACTAATGTAAAAGGAGCTGCAGTGAAGACCAGAGTCAGTTGCTGCCTGGAGCCTGAGGAGTAAAGTTGGTGCTCCTAGTGGGCTAAAGAACTGCAGCATCGTGGACAGCTCAGTGCTAGCTGGGACCAAGGGAGTAAGAAAGAGCTCCTGTCCAGCTGCTTGATCCAAAGAACACCTATAAACAGTTTCATTAGAGAGTGTACTTTGGAGAAGTTTGAATTTTTTATGAGCAATGAGTCACTGACATAAAACTCCTCAGCATCTAAGAGAAAGGCTGGCTACCAGAAACCTGTTGCTTCCACTTGATACCAGCATGGACTTTGGGTAACGATATTCTGGAATGTTCTAGATTATTGCATTTTTGATGTGTGCTCTGTACTCAATAAAAAGAAGGATTTTTGTGTGGAAGCACTCTATGTGCACCAATCATTTATCAGATAGAGGTGCTGTGTCCTGCAGTGATTTATTTCCTGGCACTGCCTGGAGAACACAGATTAGTACCATAGATTTGGATTCAGATAACCCTGGGTAACAGCTGAGGCCATGGGGAAGTGGCCCAGGAAACTGAAAGTACTTTTGTTAAAGGGACATGACAGCACTTGGCTGCTATTCTTAGAGTCCTGGGGCTGGGACCAAGAATAATGGGCAAGACTAGGTCTGCTTCATAGGCCACTGGGGAAGTGACCTACAATTGTACAGTGATAAACCCCGGAAGGAGATATTAACTGTTAAGAGGCCCAGCTGAGAGCTGGGGCCAGAACAAACCAGAATGGGTGAAGTCTCCAGGGAGGACTACCTAGGGACATGGACCCCTCTGAGGGCCAGGAACACTTAAAGATTTTGTTGAACTAATACCCTAGAATGGTCTGAATTGTGTTCCAAACAGACTGTGTGACTCATCTGCAGAGCTGACTCACTAAAAACTGACAGAGAAACTGCTAGAAGGGGTCGCCAAAAACCTAAAGAGGTTCAGACACCGACCCAAACAAGGGGGCACTCATAACAGGTAGCTGACACCCTATTTCAGTTCCCAACAGCAAGCATTTGGTATGCTGAAGAAATGATAATGGATGCCCCTGTCTTGAAGTACTACAAGGTAGAAGAGCTACTGTCACTCCGTGTGATGCACTAAATAAAGGATTGGGTGTAGCTCTTTTGCAGGAGCAGCCCATCACTGGTGCCAGCACAGCCCTGTCAGAGTCTGAATAAGGGTTGAGTTCACCCAAATAGAAACAGCTTCTTGTTATGGTACTTGGAGTGGAGCAATTCCATTATCTGTGGCCACCCAGTAATAGTGCAATCATACCACAGAACGCTAGAGACAATCGTGGCAAAGCCGTTTCTTCTTGCTCCAGAGAGATGGCAGCAGATGTTGATGTGTTTCCAGGGCTACCAGGTAGAAGTCAGATATTGTCCAGGACAGCTCCTGGTGTTAGTTGACATCTGGA
Organism: Gopherus flavomarginatus; assembly: GCF_025201925.1. NCBI lineage: Eukaryota > Metazoa > Chordata > Testudines > Testudinidae > Gopherus > Gopherus flavomarginatus. The sequence continues at coordinate 8,437,221 of NC_066619.1, read as the reverse complement.
ACAGTCTGTAGATCCCCAACTGTTGTGTATTGGGGGGATCAGGACACTGAATCAATTAAGATGATGCACTCTCTTCCAGATTCAGATTACTTTCAGTGCAACTGATGGAAATGAAAGAGGATACGGAGAAAGACATTCAACTACAGGGAGTTAAGAGATTAATACTAGCAGGGTAGCCAGAGTACAAAAGCCTACTGGCAGGAGAGATATCACATTTTCAAATTCAAGATGAACTGAATATGCAGGATGGAATCATATTTTGAGGACAGAGAGCGGTTGTCCCTGCCTCATTACGTAAGGATGTCATGCAAAAAATATGTCTCATCCCTGGGCATTGACAGGGAAAAAAGGTGATCTGAGAAACTACAGGACTGTTAGTTTCACCTCAGTTGTTTTCAAGGTCTTGGAACAAATTCTGAAAGAAATAGAGAAGGACATAGAGGTAAATGGTAATTAGGATAAAATGAAACATGGTTTTACAAGCAGCAAAGAATCCTGTGGCACCTTATAGACTAACAGACGTTTTGGAGCATGAGCTTTCGTGGGTGAATACCCACTTCGTCAGATGCATGCATCTGACGAAGTGGGTATTCACCCACGAAAGCTCATGCTCCAAAACATCTGTTAGCCTATAAGGTGCCACAGGATTCTTTGCTGCTTTTACAGATCCAGACTAACATGGCTACCCCTCTGATACATGGTTTTACAAAAGGTAGATCATGTCAGATCAACCTGATCTTTTTCTTTGAGAAGATAACTGATTTTCTAGATAAAGGAAATACAATAGTTCTAATGTACCTGACTTTTGGTAACGAATTTGATAAAGTTCCATGTGGTAAATTATTAAATTGGAGAAGATAGGGATTAATATGAGAATTGAATGGTTGCTAAGGAACTGGTAAAGTGGAGAATCTGGGTCATACTGAGAAGTGAACTGTCAGGGTGGAGGAAGGTTACTAGTGGAGTTTCTCAAGGATAGGTTTTGGAATCAATCTTATTTAACATTTTCATTCATGACCTGGCACAAGTGGGAATGTGCTAATAAAATTTGTAGATGACACAAAGTTGGAAGGTATTGTCAATACAGAGGAGAACTGGAATATCATACAAGAAGATTTGAATGACCTTGAAAACTGGAGTAATAGAAATGGGTTGAAATACAATAGTGCAAATTCATGCACTTCGAATTTTGCTAGAAGTTGGAGACTGATCAGTTGGAAGCAACAGAGGAGTAGAAAGACCTAGGTGTGTCGGTAGATCCCAATATGAGCAGCCAATGTGATGCTGCTGTGAAAAAGGCTGATGAAATCTTACCTTGCCTGCTGCATCCTATTTCCAGTAGAGATAAGCAAGTGTTATTAGCATTATGCAAGGCACAGGTGAGAACTCATCTGGAATATTGTGTGCAATTCTGTTCTTCCATATTTAAGAAAGGTGAATACAAACTGGAACAGGTGCAGAGAAGGTCTTCTGGGATGATCAGAGGAATGGAAACCTATATTATGAAAGGAGACTTGGCTTGTTTAGTCTAATCAAAAGAAAGTTGATGGGAGATATGATTATCCCTCTGATAATTTTAGAGATCATATACCAAGGAGGGAGAGGAGTTAAAGTTAAGTGTCAGTCTTGACACAAGAACAAATGGATATAAACTAGCCATTAACAAGTTTAGGCTTGATATTAGGTAAAGCTTTCTAATCATGAAAGGAATGAAATTCTGGAACAGCCTTCCAAGGGGAGCAGTGGGGACAAAAAACCTAACTGGTTTCAAGACTGCACTTGATCAGTTTATGGAGGGGATGGTATGATGGGACGGCCTATAATGGCATGTGAAGATGGACTACTAGATGGGGAGGGCTCTGAGGTACCACAGAGAATTCTTTCTGAGGTGTCTGGCTGTTGGGTCTTGCCAAAATGCTCAGGGACCAACTGATCAACATATTTGGGATTGTGAAGGAATTTTCACCCAGTTGAGATTGGCAGATACCCTGGGAGGTTTTGCCTTCCTCTGCAGCATGGGGCACGTGTCACTTGCAAATTTAAACTAGAGTAAATGGCAGAGTATATGTAATTTGAAGTCTTTAAATCATGATGTGAAGACTTCATTAACCAAGCCAGAGGTTATGAGTCTATTACAGAAGTGAGTGGGTGAGGTTCTATGGCTTGTAATGTGCTGGAGGTCAGACTAGATGATCATGATGGTCCCTTCTTTAAAATCTGAGTCTATGATCTGTCTTAGATGGGTTCAAGTGTGTTTTTACTGGCCAGGAATGAATACACAACTCTGCTCCTCGATAGAAGGGTGTAACACCTGCCGGTCATGTAATAACCTTCAGTAGAAAGACACTTACCACATGAGCTGCCCACCCAACCATTAGAAAATGTGGGAGTGGGCTTTCTCACCTTCAATGGAGATCAATAATTGATTACAGTGGACTATTATTCATGTTTTTGGGAGGTCAATTCCCTGACTGATACAAGAAGCAAGTCAGTGACTGACAATCTGAAGGCCCATTTTTAGAGAGATGGCATTCCAGAGATTGTATTCACTGACAATAGACTCCAATTTGCCTCATAAGAATGTCATGCAAATGAGGGTTTGACCACTACACCTCCTCCCCAACACACCTATAGAATTGTGAGGAGTGTGGTGGCAACAAGTGATCTGAAGGAACAGGAGACACTGAAGAGATTGCAGACACAACTGCTGAGAGAACATACAGAGACCATCACAGAACAGAGGAGCAGAACCATCTGGAGGCCAGTTTGTTAGACTCAGAGACAGGTCATTCTTGAAGACTGTACTATCTACCAGCTGAGTCTATAGTAAGATAGGACTCCAGCTCAGCTATGTGCTAGCAACCTCTCACCAAAGGGACACAGAGGTGGGGGCCTGGGTATCAGCTCTTTGTTTTTAATTTGTATATTAAAATATTTGTGAAATAGGGAACATGTGTCATGATTAGAGGAACTCAAGTCTGAGGGCCTATATTCCCTAGAGGGACTGCTATTGAGGAGACACCAAGAAAACAAGGAATACAGGGAGTTAGGTTGGAAGCAACTTAGCCACATGGACAGAACAAGGTATAGTAAAGTTTAACTTGTTCAAAACCTACACTCCTCCTAATGCAACCTGATGTAGTTAAGGCCTGGGAGTCCTGTCTATGTAAAGAGCAAATAATTCAGTCTAATCATAAAAATATTTGGGAGGTACTGCATACAACAGTTCTCTGAAAACATCAACTCAATGTGCATCGGCAGTCAAAAAAGCTAACAGAAAGATAGGAATCGTGAAGAAAGGGATAGATAAAAAGACAGAAAATATATTGCCTCTCCATAAATCCATGGTACACCAATTGGAAAAGGTTCAGAAAAGGGCAACAAAATGATTATGGGACTTTTCAGCTTGGAAAAGAGATGACTAAGCGGGGATATTATAGAGGTTTATAAAATCATGACTGGTATGGAGAAAGTAAATAAGGAAGTATTATTTACTCCTCATAACACAAGAACTAAGGGTCCTCAAATGAAATTAATAGGCAGCAGGTTTAAAACAAAGAAAAATAAGTATTTCTTCACACAATGCAGTCAACCTGTGGAAGTCTTTGCCAGAGGATGTAGTGAAGACCAACAGGACTCAAAAAGGAACTAGATAAATAAATGGAGGATAGGTCCATCAATGGCTATTAGCCAGAATGGGAAGGAATGGTGTCCCTAGCCTTTGTTTGCCAAAATCTGGGAATAGGCGACAGGGGATGGATCACTTAATGATTACCTGTTCTATTCATTCCCTCTGAAGCACCTGGCATTGGCCACTATTGGAAGATAAGATACTGGGCAAGATGGTCCTTTGGTCTGACCCATTGTGGCCCTTCTTATGTTAACACTATATTTCCTAAATCCCTGCATAATTATCTAGCTGATCATCAGCTCTTTAAGTTAGATAATTAACTTGTCCAAGGCCACTCAGAGGCAGAGCTAAGGTTACGAGTTTGAAGTTCAAGGTTCCCAGTTCAAAGCCAAATCTCTAACCAACAGCTTTCTTTCTGTTTATAATTTTTCCTCTTTCTATTTTAAACCAATTTCAATTATTTGGATGATACCAAGAAAGCGAGAACTTTGGTATTTAGTATCAGTCAAACTACATTCAAGAGCAACTATGTTGGGCATTCAAAAGTAATAACTATATGATAAAGGAAGATGCAGAAGGCAGCGTGAGTGAAAAAATGAAAAAAGTTCTCTCTTTTTTTCTAAAGGAACTAGAAACAGCAAGTAAATAACAGTATAATTCGGTTATATGCACTGTATACAGAGCCTACCCATTAACATAGCAGAGTTCATGGACTCTAATAAAGAGAAAATTACCCTATATTTCACTGCTGTGTTCGCAGAGTTCCTTCTCATGTTTACAATCAGTGGGTAGCTATTGAACTTACAATGTTTTCCCCACCCCTTCTGCCTAGAAGCCTGCAGTAGTAAGGCATATCATTTTGGTATGAGAAGTGAATTTAAAGTAAAAGGCATTTCTCTTAAATGCTTGCAATTTTCTGGCTCCCCGGCGCCTAGCAAATATCTCATTTTGTTCGACTAACATTTTTCTGTTCAGCTATTTCGTATTATTTATTTTCCTTTCCAAGAATAGGCTTTCCAGACCAGCTTTGAGTGGATTTAACTATACAGATAGTTTATCCAGATGTTTACAAATGAAATCCTTCGTAAGTTCAAAGAGGCTCGTAAGTAAGAGAGATGTGGCATTTCCCCCCACTGCCACTTCTAAAGCCTTACAAATCTCATAAGCTCAAGATAGATCCATGATCTAACCATCACACAAAAATCCCATCTTTTAGGGGAAAATAGAAGCTAATTTGCTCATTCACCCAAAGTAACAGTTCTAAAGGAAACCTCCAACCTTCCACAAGAATAGAAGGTAGCAAGGATATTAGATTTGTGTACTGTGCACTAAATTACTGTATTTCCCCCCCTTCCCACTGGTATTTCAATAGCAGTGAAATGGCTAGATATAATTAAGGTCACAGGCTCCATCCCCAGCTGAAGAACTGCAAAGTGCAAAATTGCAGCATACAGTACGTCATTTGCAGGGGGAAAAGGTTGAAATGACTGGGGGAGGGGTAGCTGGGTGGCTTAATTAATGAAGGTTTCCATTTCCCAGAGCACTGTTCATCCTCAGCCTGAGAACTTAAAGTGAAATAGACTGTCTGGCCCATCCCCTTAGTGGGATGGGAAAGCTCACCTGTCATCAGGAAACCATTAAAGACAATGAATGTTATCAGCCTGAGGAAAAACAAATAGCTTCTGCAAGTGCATTCGAAAGGTGGCCTGAAGGCAGGATTGCCTTAGCACCCAAAGACAGAGCATAAAAACAGGTCGCTAAATTATCTCTCAATCTTCAGGGCACTTGGTTTCACAGATTGCTGGTGGAGTAGTGAGGGAAAGGTAGTTTAGCGATGGTCTGTCTTATGCCTGCTGCAGTGAGAAAGGAGGGAAGTTCTTACATTGCCACCTGCAGCAAAGTCACTGGTTTTATTAACTGATTCCATGATGATGTATGTCAGAATACAGTGCAACAGAGCTTGATTGTGATTCACTTGAGACTTGCCTTTCAGTGTGAGCTTCATTCTAGTCCATCCCAAAGGTCCTCTCCATGACAGATCTTGCATGTGCCGTGTTCTATGGCCATTAGCAAATATTTTTTTCCCTGAAATGTGAGGCTATTAGGAAAAAAACAAACATTTTCCTCTCCTCCACATTTAAGTCTCTCCTTGGACTCACTTTTGTCCAGTTGATATGTACCTTAATTAAAAACAATATACATGAATTTCCCCTTCCCCCTCATCTCTGTCTACTTGTCTGTCCTTGGACATTAAGGTCTTCTGGGCAAAGTGATTTTCTGGATTCTCTTATTTATCTGGGGAATACTTAATATACTATAGGCACTAAATATAATATTAGTAACACCATTTTTGAGATATAGACTTCAGCAAAAAATCCAGGTGATTAAGTTTGATTTGAACATTCTCCCAAAGCTATTTTGTCTGATCTCAGAAAATCCTGATCTCCCTGAAGTCAATGGCAAAATTCTCTTGAGTTTCACCCCTTGTGGTAGAATTCCCCAGCCTCAGTTGGTATAAATCGATATAACTCCATTGACTTGAAAGTGGAGTTCCCCTATTTTACACAGCCTCTTGCCTATGTGACAGACCCAGGCCAGTGGGGTACAGGAGTCTGGTAGAGGGCAAATATACTGGTCACTGGCTGAGTAGTTTTATGTTCCCTGAGTGACCAGAGCAGGGGCAGATGCACTAGAGTAATCAGGAACCTGCCAGAACCAATTAAGGCAGACAGGCTGATTAGATCACCTGCAGCCAATCAAGGCAGGCTAATCAGGGCACCTGAGTTTAAACAGGAGCTCACTTCACTCAGGGAGGGGGGAGCCAGAGGAGAGGAAGTGCGTATGAGGAGCTGGGAGCAAGAGGCACAAGGAGCTGAGAGTGAGAGGCTGTGCTGCTGGAGGACTGAGGAGTACAAACGTTATCAGACACCAGGAGGAAGGTCCTGTGGTGAGGAGAAAGAAGGTGTTTGGGGGAGGCCATGGGGAAGTAGCCCAGGGAGTTGTAGCTGTCATGCAGCTGTTACAAGAGGCACTATAGACAGCTGCAATCCACAGGGCCCTGGGCTGGAACCCAGAGTAGAGGGCAGGCCCGGGTTCCCCCCCCAACCTCCCAACTCCTGATCAGACACAGGAGGAGCTGACCCAGACTAAGGGGAAGATCACTGAGGTGGGCAAATCTGCCAATAAGCGCAGGACCCACCAAGGTAGAGGAGGAACTTTGTCACACCTAATACATGAACCAGTGCAGCTCCCCACAAATCCTCCCCAGAGCTTAGAGAGGGGTATTTCCAGGTGCTGAAAAAAATTCTCACAGCTTTCCATGCAGGGAATCTTCATTCCCACCAACAACGATGGCAACGTTTCCACACATTCCTGAGAAGGATATGTATGGCATTGTTCTCCATGGACATGCTACTTCTTTGAACCCATTGGGAAGGAAGGATGCAGAAAGTAAATCATGGGGTTGAAGCAAACAGATGGAGAATCTTGTAGTTAGAGACTTCAGAGGCCAAGTGCTCACGCAGAGAAATAAGAGATCTTGAGATAATGGATTCCTAAATGATTTGACAATAATGAAATCACTTTAATCCAAGAGATACCAATTAAGGTTCAGGACCACTATCACAATGCCAGGAATGCTTTACTTTGAAGAAATGCAGGAGAGATATCAAGATAATATCTATTTCTTAACATGGGATAGACAAAGAGCCTATTATTTATTTCATGTTGAGTCTCACACATGCCTCATGTTTAGAAATATTCTGTATTCCCTTTGATCTTCTTCTGCACTTGTCGTCACCAATGACTCACTCACCTAGAACTTCCCATGCTATTTGTACCTTGCTCTCTTCTCCTCCCACAATCTCTGAAAGCCTTATATAACAAAGATCCACCTTCTGTTTTAGCTGATCAAAACTAATCTTTTCTCTGGGGGTATCAAGGTTTTTTCCCCCACTTTGAACTTTAGAGTAAAAATATGGGGGACCTGCATGGACCCTTCTAAGCTTAATTCCTATCTTAGATCTGGTAACACTGCCACCAGCCAAAAATATAGTGTTTGACACACTTTCTGTTTCCCCAAAACCTTCCCTGGGGAATCGAAGATCCAAACCCCACGGATCTGAACACAAGGAGAAATTAACTTTCCCCCTCTTTCCCCTCCCCCAGACTCTTCCCTCCCTGGGTTGCCCTAAGAGGCTACACAGATCCAAATTCCTTGGATCTTAAAACAAAGAGGAATTAACCCTCACCCTTCCTTTCCCCCCACCAATCCCTGGTGAGTTTAGACTCAAGCCCCTGGATTCTAAAACAAGAAAAAAATCAATCAGGTTCTTAAAAAGAAAGCTTTTAATTAAAGAAAGAAAAGGTAAAAATTATCTCTGTAAAATCAGGATGGAAAATGCTTTACAGGGTACTCAGATTCATATAGACTAGAGGGACTCCTCCATCCCAGCCTGAGATTCAAAGTTACAGCAAACAGAGGTAAAAATCCTTTCAGCAAAAGGAAAAGCATTCACAAGTTGAAAGAAAACAAACATAAGACTAATCCGCCTTGCCTGGCTATACTTATAATTTTGAAACATGAAAGACTGATTCAGAAAGATTTGGTGAGCCTGGTTGTACGTCTGGTCCCTTTTTGTCCCAAGAGTGAACAACGAACAAAACAAACAACACAAACAAAGTCTTCCCTCCACCAAGATTTGAAAGTATCTTGTCCCCCCATTGGTCCTCTGGTCAGATGTCAGCCAGGTTCACTGAGCTTCTTAACCCTTATAGGTAAAATAGGCATTATCCCTTAACCATCTGTTTATGACAGGGGGAAACGCCAATAAACTTGTGTTAGATGTACAAGTCTGGGAGCTTATCAACTGCCATGACTGGAGATAAGCACGCCATTTTGAAAATCTTGGTACCAATTTTTCCCTAAGATTTGGCTGCTAGGTCTATAGTCAGGTGTCTAACTGAGTGTCCTGATCTTTAAAAGGGAAAATAATGGGAATTGGTGGGTGCTCAGCATCTTTGGGGATAAAAACATTTATTTACATACAGGAATATGGATTTAGGAGGATAGTTTTAGCCTTTCCCCCAGTTGAAAATCTTGTTTTTGGCCCTTTGAAGGCACTGAGCATCTACAAAGGAGCATGGTCAGGGCTGATATTTGTAAGAGATTCAAACCTTCAGGTAACACTATCTTATTTAGAAGATTCATCTTCTCATTGTACAGCAGACCTGCAGGAAAGGAAACTGATGCATGAGACTGTCCTTCATCCTGCCAAATAACAGAGGTCGATAACAGCAGTAGCTGTCAGGAATGAAGACTTGCAGCTGCACCTGCCTAGTCTCCAGGTGCAGCTGAACCACAGCAGGGCTGTCCAATTGACCACTCTGCCTAACTGGCCAAGGAAGTCAGCAAGCCTGCTCTTAAGTCCAACAGCAACACCAGATCTTTAGCTGTTCAACACTTCGCAATTACTCCTGTGCCTGCAGGGGTGGCTCTAGCTTTTTTTGCCACCCCAAGCACGGCAGGCAGGCTGCCTTCGGTGGCTTGCCTGCAGGAGATCCCTAGTGCTGCAGATTCGGCTGCTTGCCTGCGGGAGGTCCGCCGGTCCCGCAGCTTTGATGTACCCGCCACCGAATTGCCGCCGAATCCGCAGGACCAGCGGACCTCCCGCAGGCATGCCGCCGAAGGGTGCCTGACTGCCACCCTCACAGGGACTGGCAGGGCACCCCCGGCGGCGTGCCACCCAGGCACACACTTGGAGTGCTAGTGCCTGGAGCCGCCGCTGTATGCCTGCCTTGTCTCCAGCCTTGTTGTTCCCCCTACCCCTGTCCATTACGGCCCTCCTTGCCTACTGGATTCCTGACTCCAGCTCTGACCCCTTGGTTCTGCCTTCTGATTCGGACTCCATGGATCCAGGTTCTGAGTCCCAGCTCCCACCACTAGGCTGGGCTGCTGGTTCATGACACTAGCAGTATTATCATAGTGCCGAGAGGTCCAAATCAAGATCAGGACCTCTTTTTGTTGAGTGAGAGTTGGATCAGATCCTTAATACAATTGACCTTTCTCACAACCTTCTCGTCTCCAGTTTTCACCCATTCTTAGAAGTGAATCTAAATTTAATTTTTTTTATGACAGTAGCACTACCAGGCTCAAACCACATAGTAAGAGACAATCCTGTCCCAAAGAGCTTACAGTCTAACTAGACAAGACAGACGATGGAATTACTGCTATCCCCATATCACAGACAGGGAAGCTGAGAAATGAAGAGACTAGCTCTTGGCACAGAGGGAGTCTGTGGCAGAGTTAGGAATTAAACTCAGGGTCTCAGCCAGTTCATTAACAGACTAGACTGTAGCAAAGCCAAAGAAGGTAATTTTGAACAGAAGACTGAGAGGAACAAGCACAGCTATTAAGGTAGCTGTGGTTTTGCATATGTGAGAAGAGGGGAGCAGGGTCATTCTACACAGGCCTAAAAGAGAATAAAAATGAAAAAGTGACTCAGGAAATAACTCTGCAAAAAGAATGAGCAGTTAGCTTTTTCCTATTTTCTTTCTTTACATTATTCCGCTAAACCTTATTGATTTTTTTTTTAAACCGGGTAGATACGACATTTTTATTTTTTGCTTTATGCTAACACTCAATGTCTCTTCAAATTCTGATTGATCAGGCTTTTGCTTTAATCATCCAATTAATACAGCTTCAGCAAAACTCACGGGAGGTGTACCTAATGCTGAGAACAAAAAATCTTACAGGGAACGCTCTGCCTATGACCCTGTTGGAGGCTCTTTGATTATGCCTAACTACTGTGATCAATACTTTGGGACTTTTTTAAACATGCACTCGGGCTGAAATTTAAGTTCTGAAGTTTTTTTTCCCCATGGGTTTTATTTAAAACCAACCAGCCACATTCTCCTGTCAGTCACACACATGCAAAACTGGAGTATAGCCTATTAATTGAGAGGGGAGGAGAATTTGTCCCCAAGTATGCAGTTGGAAAAAGTTGCCGCTGTCTTGAAAGCTATAAATTATGGATACATAGTGTTATGAGTGGAGGAGTGTAACACGGCACACCTAGTCTCCAAAACTATAGGAGCTATACTTGATTGGTGGCATTATATCTGTAGAAATAAAATTGTAATCAGCTCTGGATAGAAACCATGGATCAGATTCTTCTCTCAGATTCCTTCAGGGATTGAAAATAAAAAGATAATGAGAGTGTCCACAGGTACATTAGAATAGGAAGTAATAACCAATATCATCATCCTCATCATCTATTTTTAAAAAGAAATACCAAAATCTACCTCTCCAGCCCATTTTTTTCAATTTTCCAAACACTGAAAACCAAAACTTATACTTTTTTGAAAAATGAAAACATTTTAATTTTTCATTTTTCCTCAGAAAAACAAAATATTCTGATGGAAATTAATATTTTCAGTGAAAGCTTTTGTTTAATTTAACAAAAAAACAAAACTTTTTTTGTATTTTCCTAAAAAAATCCACTTAATGTGTGTCATGTTAATTTAAAAGGATTCAAAGCTGGTTAATTGACAGGGCTCAATGTAATTATAAACAGGGAATCATTGTGTGGTTGTGTTTCTAAAGCATATGTGCAGGGATCACTTCTTGGCCATACAATATTAAACATTTTAATTAGTGACATGGAAGAAAACTAAACCATTACTGATCACAAAAATTGGGAGGGGGTGTAAAGAATGAAGTGGACAAGTCACTGATACAGAGTGATCTGGATTGCTTGGTAAACTGAGTGCAATCAAACAAGATATGTTTTCATATGGCTAACAGTAACTGGATATATCTAACAAGAACGAGAAGTACTTGTTGCACCTTAGAGACTAACAAATTTATTTGAGCATAAGCTTCCATGGGCTAATGCCCACTTCATCAGATGCATGCAGTGGAAAATGCAGTAGGAAGATATAAGGTTAATCTCATTAGAGCTGGTATAGCAACACCCATTTTTTCATGTTCTCTGTATATATATATGTATCTTCCTACTGTATTTTCCACTGCAGGCTTCTGATGAAGTGGGCTTCAGCCACAAAAGCTTATGTTCAAATAAATGTGTTAGTCTCTAAGGTGCCACAGGTACTACTCGTTCTTTTTCCTGATAAAGACTAACCATTCTGAAATCTGTATATATCTAGGAACATAGAATGTAGGCAATACTTAGAGGACTGGGGACTCTATCCTGTGATGCAGTGCCTCTGAAAGAGATTTGGGAGTTGTAGCAGGTGATCAGCTGAACATGAGCTCCAGTGCGACACTATGGCCAAAAGGTCTAATGAAATCTTTGGATATGTCAACAGGGGAGTCTTGAGTAGGAGTAGAGAGATTATTTCCCCTCTGTATCTGGCACTGGTGCAATAGCTGCTGGAATACTATGTCCAGCTGGGGAGCCCACAATTCAAGAATGATTTGATAAATTAGAGAAGGTTCAGAGAAGAGCCACAAGAATGATTAAAGGATTAGAAAGCATGCCTCAGGGTGATAGACTCAAAGAGCTCCACCTATTTAACTTAACTAAGAGAAGGCTAAGGGTTGGCTTGATTATAGTCTATAAGTCCCTATATGGGGAACAAATATCAATACAGTTCCAGACTGTAAATAAGAGGTAAATTTTGAACAGAGACTATAATTAGCCATTGGAACAACTTACCAAGGGTCATGGTGTGTTCTCCATCACTGGCAATTTTTAAATCAAAATTGAATGTGTTTCTAAAACATATACTTTTGGAATCATTTTGGGGAAGTTCTATGGCCTGTGTTAAACAGAAGCTCAGATCAGATAAACAATGGTCCCTTCTGGCCTTGGAATTTATCAATCAGATGGTCCATTGAGATAAGAACTGAGGTGGTGCCAGGTCTATAACAGATTTTATCAATGCTCTGTATGTTACACCTATCCTGTGTCTAGAAGGCTTCACTCTCTCCATTCCTGTTAATACACAACCTTCCACAGGCACTCAGTTAACAACAACAAATACTAAGTTCAGCTGTAAACTTTTAAAAAAACAACCATGATGTTTTGTTCAGAGTTACAAACTTTTCGGAGTTACGAACAACCTCCATTCCCGAGAGGTTCGTAACTCTGAGGTTCTACTGGTCTTCCGCCTGTGCACAGCCATGTGGCCTTGGGTGATTCTGCAGCACCCTGCCTCAATTCCCCCTTCTGCTCAGGGCCCCTTAAGAACTCCACAAGTCCAAAAGCTATCAGACAAAATTCCCCTGCTGGGACTGCACTTTATTATGTCCAAATAAACTCAAAATAAAATCTCTTCCATCCAGACTCACTGTATCTTCTACCCAGACTCCAGTGAGAGCCAGTTCCTCCTACCTGAGAATCTGTTGTCTGTAGTTTTCCACCATCACTCCTCATTGAAGAGTGTTACAGTACAGCTCCCCTGAGATGGGCAGATTCACTAAGGTGCCTGCTCCTGGAGAAAAGCCTTCTTCATCCAATCTTAAAATGGGCCCGGCCTATCCTCCCTGAGCAATTCTTGCTTCCTGCTCTCTGAGCAGCTGGATTAGACATCTGGCCCCTTTATCTTCTCTGTGCTCTAGCTTCTGGATGTGTTCTCCCTGTTTGTCCACAGGCCTCTGTTTTTCTATGCTAACCCCTGCCCCAGGTTTGGTTTAGTCACAGGAGCATCTATCATGTGAAGTAATGCATTTTCTCCATCTGTGAAGTCAGACTATATAGACTAGAATCATAGACTATCAGGGTTGGAAGGGACCTCAGGAGGTCATCTAGTCCAACCCCCTGCTCAATGCAGGACCAATCCCCAACTAAATCCCCAAATGGCTCCCTCAAGGGTTGAGCTCATAACCCTGTGTTTAGCAAGCCAATGCTCAAACCACTGAGCTATCCCTCCCCCCATAGTGGCTGTATCACAGGTGGGCTGATATCTATCTCCCTTTAGAGGACCAGCTAGCCTATGACCAGGCATAGGAGGCGGAGCAGCAGCAGCTTCTCATAAAAATCCACAAAGCAGCTATATTGTCCTGTTTCAATTGTCTCCTTAAAAGTCATCATTTTTTGCAATGTGTAAGAACACTTGACAATGGGTCAGGCAGCACGTATGTTGTGATTGTTGCTTATTGTGCAGAACTTAATCATCTCACAGTTACCTTGTGCCCTCTGCCCCCACCTATTGTCTGTGTCTACCTATCGTCTCTCAATTTAGACTTAAGGTATGTCTAGACTACAATCGTGGGGTGTGATTGCTGCTCAAGATGACATACCACAGCTAGCTTTGATCTAGCTAGCACAAGCCCTGGAAGAATGATGGCACAGCAGCATAAGCTTCCGTGCAGGCTGTACAACCTGCTGGAAACGCTGGATAATTACTCACAGGGCTAGTGCACACTGAAGCTTGCACTGCTGTGAACTGAGTGTTCCAGGATTCAAGCTAGATAGATTAAAGCTAACTCAGGTATGTCAGCTCAAGCTGAAATCCCACTCAGTGATTGATGTCTAGACATACCCGGAGACAGTAATCTCTTTGGGACAGGGACTAACATTTTGTTATATGTTTGTGCAGTGCTTAACATTATGGGATCTTGATCTGTGATTGAGGCTTCTAGGCATTACCAGTGTACTGCTAATTATCGTGGTTAAAATTTAAATCAAGTGTGCCTACTTTCTGCTTGAGAGTAAATATATCTCCTCTTGTCTTCTCTCTGCCTTGGAAAAGCAATTTTTACAATGTAGATTAAGCCAATTTGGTTCACAACAAACGATTTCCGCTGCAAGGCATTACCAGGCTGTAGGTAAGCGAGAAACACGCCTGTGCCAATTTCCCTTCTATCATACACAACCACTACTTGTTTGCTTGACAGTGCTACAAGTGCAAATAGTTGTACATTTCAGCACATACAAGATGTTGCAAGTGTAAAACAGCAGCCATGCATATTATGTGCATCGGGGCTCTGCATGTTCACCACTGCTTTCCACTGGAAAACAGAAAGGCTAATACGATACACAGGAGTGAATTTATTCAGCTGAAATGCAGCGATAGAACACAGGCAATGAAGACACATTCTGTACATCCATCTGTAACGCCAACAGACTGCTGTTGTCAGGGGGCAGAATAGAACCAGGGACCGCTGGAGTTTAGTGCATGAGCCTCTACTGCATGAGCTAAAAGCCAATTGGCTGGTAGCTAATGCTGTAGAGCAGACTCATTTAATCTCTCTCTCTAAGGCCTGGTCTACACCGAGGGAGAGGAGAAATCGATCTAAGATACGCAACTTCAGCTATGAGAATAGCGTAGCTGAAGTCGACCTATCTTAGATTGACTTATTTCGAGTCATAGCGGCGCGGGATCCATGGCCGCCACTCCCTCATTGACTCCACTTCCGCCTCTCGCCCTGGTGGAGTTCTGGATTCGACGGGGAGCACGTTCAGGGACCAATTTATTGTGTCTAGAGGAGACGCAATACATGGATCTCTGATAGATCAATCACTACCCACCAATCCGGCAGGTAGTGTAGACATATCTTAAGTGGTCTCAGTTCCACTAGATGGGACAGAACACACATCCCAAGCTTCAGAGTCTTCCCAGTTGAAATCTCTGACAAGCTGCCACTTGTAACACCAACAGACACCGGCTGTCGGCGGGCAGGATTGAATTTGGGACCTCTGGAGCTTAGTGCACAAGCCTTTACTGCATGAGCTAAAAGCCAACTGGCTGTTAGCTAAAGGTGTAGAGCAGACTTATTTTACCTCTCTCTCTAAGTGGTCTCAGTGCCACTAGATGGGACAGAGCACCACACCCTGGAGGTGTGTGGGTTACACATGCTGGTGAGCAGTCCTGTATTCCAGTGGCCTTGCCATTTCTGAGCCAGAGAATTAGCTGGCACTCAGCAGCCCGGTTACTATCAGTGTCAGTTGTCAAATGGTTTCTAGAAGGATAACAGGATCAGAGACTAGATGCCACCATGGTGACTGTAGTTCTGTAAATATTTAAGGTACGCAGGGGACCTGATTCTGGTCTTATACCAGTTTTATGACAGAATAACTCCATGGACATCAGTGGAATCACTGTTGGTTTACACCCAATGTTAGCCAAATATGGCCCAGGAAATGTAAATATGAATGCCACAGTCCCAAAGCTTTGAATATCCACTTCTTCTCCAGGTGAAACCCATTAACCATCCTTCTTCTTCTCCCTAATTGTTATTTGTATTAACATATCACCTAGGGGCCCTCATCATGGACAGGACTCCATTGTGCAAGGTGCTGTACAAACACAAAACAAAAAGATGGTCCCAGCCTCACATTTTATTACAGTAGTGCCTGGATGGCCCAAATAAAGCAGAGCCCCATCGTGCTAGCACTGAGCAACCTATAGCAAGAGACTCCCTGTCCCTTACATTTTAGGTTTCAGATCAGTGACAGCTAGGGGGGTAGGATGGCAAAATGGGGGACGGTAGTAACACAAATGGAATTTTGCATTGCTAGTGGTGGGCATACATTTTAGCTATGAGACACACAGCGTTGACTACCACAGAACTTGCAGTCTAAAAGACACAGGCAGGAAGAAAAATAGATACACTGGAAAACAGAGAAGAATAACTTAGATTGAATGCTAAAGCCATTAGTCAGATCCTCCACGGGTGTCAATCAGTGCACCTCTATTGACTTCCATAGTATGTCAAGGATTTACACCAGCTGAGGACCTGGCCTTTAGTTATCATCAACTCTGGAGCATCATGGGAGAAGTATTACAAACAAACCTCTCCATTCCTTCAGGACAGGATGAATAGTAATGATCCAGCAGCAAAGAGTTCTCTGGCACCTTATAGACAACAAACGTATTGGAGCATGAGCTTTCGTGGGTGAATACCCACTTCGATGGAAGCATGTAATGCTCCAGGCCTGTATCTACCTGTAGAGCTGCTTCTTTTCAATCTTTAATCACTTTCCCAGATAGAAAATTGTCACAAAGACTAAGGACAGGTAGAAAAGCAATTACAGCAACAGTTTGTCTTCTCTTCATGCATCCCCATCCCATAAAACAAAGTTCAGAACAATTCACCCACTTCCACTTTAATCCAACTCTCTGTCGGCTCCCAGAATTGTTTCCTGCCCTTGGGGATACTCCCCCACCCCTTTTAAACATTTTACCTCTGTAATGGACTTCTAGGTGATCAGCCATTGACATATGACTGTACTTCTCAGCCTCACCTTGCTCCTTTTCTGCCCATGTCTTGTTAATCATACCCATTCTAATAATAGCACCGTTAATAACACCTCCTGATACAGAATCCTCCTCCCCAGGCTTCCTGGGCTCTTCAGATGGCTAATGTCCTGTTAAAACTTTTCTTACTTATTAATTTTGTCTGTGACAGAGCTTGATTAGCTTCTAAATTACCCTGTTCCTATTTTTAGTGTGCCGTGCCCCTACCCTTCACACACAGTTTAATCCCAAAGTATTAATTCGTCTCTATATAATGCTGACTTGTCTTTCTCTAAGTATCCTAAATCTTTCTGTTTTCGTGCGAGGTTCATCCACCTTTGTTTTAACTCTTATTACCTCTCTCATTACTTTCACTGCTCTCTGTTATCCATTGATGGGCAGGAACACTTCGCAGCAGCAGCGGGGAGGGTTGTCGGTGTGCGAGGTCAGGCCCAGCCTCCGACAGAACTCAGAGCAGTTCCTGCTTAAGTCTGCAATTGCAATGATGCCTTGAGCTTTGGGGGTGAGACTTTTATGCCATTAATCACTCTTGGGTCAGTCATGAACCCAACCACATGCCTATGGAAATGAGGAAGGCACAAGGGCCCAAATTCTCAAAGATACTTAGGCACATTGATTTCTTTGATGATCTGGGCCAAGGAGCATCAAGGGTGCATCATCAGCCTCCTGCTATTTTCTACCCCCTCACCGATGTACAGGAGTGAGTAAGCAGGCAGGCAAGGGTGGGGAGTGGGCAGATACTTTGTTACATCCCCTTCCCCCAGTGAATCACCAGTTCAGCTGAACTGCCCTGGGAAGAAGCAGTAAGCTGCACCAAGATAAGTACTGCAGTGAAACTTTTTCCTCCATGTCACAGTCAGAATTCAGACTCTGGTCTGTACCAGGAGCAGCCTTGCCCTGTTCCTTTTACCCAGGTTGCATTGCAAGCTGACAATAGAGCCCCTCTTTTTCCATGAAGGCTTAAAAAAAGAAAATCTTTCCCTGCTCCAACCTATGTCAGGTCAAAGCATTCATTTTTTGCAATGTAACATTAATCTTGCTTTCCTGAGATTTCATTTGCCCTACCTCTTTATTTTATAAATTAGCGAGATTCTTTTTGAGCACTTCCTTTGGGCAGGGTCCAATGAAGTTAAAAGAGATCAGAAAAGGATGAGTGAATATAGCTCAGGGGACAAATTTTGCCCTCAGTTCCACCCATTAAATCCTATGATGTCTATGGAATCCCGTAAAGTCACAGGGATTTCATGGATAGAACAGAGTAATTACTGGGCCAACGTGTGTTACGATACTTGAATGTTATTTTCAGATTTATGATTAAATTTGTTCCGGCTTTGTTTCCAGAAAGCCTTTGACAAGGTCCCACATCAAAGGCTCTTATGTAACTAAAGTTGTCATGGGATAAGAGGGAAGATCCTTGGTTAAAAGACAGGGAACAAAGGGTAGGAATAAATAGTAAATTCTCAGAATGGAGAGGGGTAACTAGTGGTGTTCCCCAAGGGTCAGTCCTAGGACAAATCCTGTTCAACTTATTCATAAATGATCCGGAGAAAGGGGTAAACAGTGAGGTGGCAAAGTTTGCAGATGATACTAAACTGCTCAAGATAGTTAAGACCAAAGCAGACTGTGAAGAACTTCAAAAAGATCTCACAAAACTAAGTGATTGGGCAACAAAATGGCAAATGACATTTAATGTGGATGAATATAAAGTAATGCACATTGGAAAAAATAACCTCAACTGTACATACAATATGATGGGAGCTAATTTAGCTACAACTAATCAAGAAAGAGCTCTTGAGTCATTGTGGATAGTTCTCTGAAGACATCCATGCAGTGTGCAGCGGCAGTCAAAAAAGCAAACAGGGTGTTAAGAATCATTAAAAAAGGGATAGAGAATAAGACGGAGACTATCTTACTGCCTTTATATAAATCCATGGTATGCCCACATCTTGAATACTGCATACAGATGTGGTCTCCTCATCTCAAAAAAGATATACTGGCATTAGAAAAGGTTCAGAGAAGGGCAATTAAAATGATTAGGGGTTTGGAACGGGTCCCATATGAGGAGAGATTAAAAAGGCTAGGAGTTTTCAGCTTGGAAAAGAGGAGACGGGGGGGGATATGATAGAGGTATATAAAATTATGAGTGATGTGGAGAAAGTGAATAAGGAAAAGTTATGTACTTGTTCCCATAATATAAGAACTAGAGGCCACCAAATGAAATTAATGGGCAGCAGGTTTAAAACAAATAAAAGGAAGTTCTTCTTCACACAGCGCACAGTCAACCTGTGGAACTCCTTACCTGAGGAGGTTGTGAAGGCTAGGACTATAACAGGGTTTAAAAGAGAACTAGATAAATTCATGGAGGTTAAGTCCATTAATGGCTATGAGCCAGGATGGGTAAGGAATGGAGTCCCTAGCCTCTGTTTGTCAGAGGGTGGAGATGGATGGCAGGAGAGAGATCATTAATCATCACCTGTTAGGTTCACTGCCTCTGGGGCACCTGGCACTGGCCACTGTCAGCAGACAGACTACTGTGCTGGATGGACCTTTGGTCTGACCCAGTATTGCCATTCTTATGTTCTTATGACTCCAGCAGAATTTTATTGGGACTCCAGACACATGGTCTACACTCCCAGATTCCTTCCTCCAGCACCCCATAAACAAAGAAATATAAAGAATCCAATACATATCCACAACTCTGGAGTCCATTCCTGCCAGAAAATATTCTGAATTGAAGTTGGGCCACTTTTAGAACCTAGAGTAGTGAACATCTCATTGTTAACAATCCTAGTAAACAGCTCTATAATACCGTGGGATCCCACCAACTCTTGCTGAATGATTCCAACCTAACACACTTCAGAGGGCATTTTGTAAACAAATATTTCCCTTTTTAACTGATACCTTATAAGTAACTTGCTCTGCCTTTAGGTTTTTCTTTTTCTTTCTAAGAAATCTAAAGAGGCCCTGAGAGTGGCAATGCTAAACACATGGGATTCAAGATAAAGCAGCAATGAAAATAACTGTTGTGTTCACAGCACACACAGAGAGAAATGAGATAAAAATGTCAATACTCTTTCTGGAAGGCTGCAGTGTATCACAACATTATAATTCGGAGTGACAACTCACAATCCAGAAACAGAGAGAGAGAAAAAAGGCTGCTCCCTAAGGCAGCAAGGGACAACTTACCCCACTGCACTTTACACGGGCTCTTTCAGACTGACTTTGATTGCATGCTTTGCAAAGGGGATCTCTAACCTGCAAGCGGTACCAGGAAACCCTCCTGTTTTTAAAGTGATAGCTTGCAATATCAACACTATGTTCACTACACCAAGTCCCATCCCTCCGTTTACGTATTAAAAGGTGGAGACTGGGGAACACTTCAACAGATCTGTCGCTTTGATCCACTACTACAAACCTGGAGTCACTGCAGGTGGGGGTGCCAGTTCTTATGTAAGGCAGAGATTTCTGAGAATAGGGCTATTTTTCCTCGATATTGCATATGCTGCATCTTAGACTCATAGACTTTAGAGTCAGAAGGGACCAATATGATCATCTAGTCTGACCTCCTGCACAAAGCAGGCCACAGAATCCTACCCATCCACTTCTATAACAAACCCCTAACCTATGTCCGAGTTATTGAAGTCTTCAAATTGTGGTTTGAAGACCTCAAGCTGCAGAGAATCCACCAGCAAGTGACCCATGCCTCACACTGCAAAGGAAGGCGAAAAACCTCCAGGGCCTCTGCCAATCTGCCCTGGAGGAAAATTCCTTCCCGACCCCACATATGGCGATCAGTTAAACCCTGAGCATGTGGGCAAGACTCACCAGCCAGCATTCAGGAAAGAATTCTCTGCAGTAACTCAGATCTCATCCCATCACAGACCACTGGGCATACTTATCTGCTGATAATCAAAGATCAATTGCCAAAATTAAGCTATCCCATCATACCATCCCTTCCATAAACTTATCAATCTTAGCAGTACTGACAGCAGAACTGTGTCTCCTTCCATGCTATAGCCCCACAGCCACTCATCTAAATACACACCACATACTTGTGGAATCAGAGTTGTGGTAACATAGGAGGTAAATCATATTGTAGCAGTGTTGTGAAAGGAAGGGCACATGGCTATGAAGGTGATCACCTCACAAACTCTTCTCCCCTCCACCTGAGAATTCTGAGATCTTGCATTGCGCTCATTTGGTTAAACTCCACCCCAAGCCCCCTCAGGGGAGCTGGTTTGGAGCCAGGTAGAAGCTGGAGGAGTTTTTTCTATGGCATACATTGACACACTGCTCCTTGAAGGAAGTGCAGCATGTTCCCTATTCTGTGTCCATCCAGTGACCAAAGCAGATGACACAGCCTTTGTTCTGCTCATACCACCCCATATCAGGCTTCTCCCAAGGAAAGCACTGAGGAAGAGCAGGGATAGTGTTCCCCCGTCAAGATTCTGGCTAGCCTCTGTGCAGGGGTATACAAGGAAGGGAACTCCACATACCACAAGAATGTTTAGTATCTCACCCCTTCTAGGGCCTGATCTAAAGCAGATGAGAATAAATAGGAGAAGCAGCGTGGAGGATAACACTGTGTAGAGGCCTTTCCTCTCCACGCCACCTCTGCAATCAACAGGTTTTGCATTATTTGTCTTTCCTCTCCTCCTGCGCAGCAATGCGGAAATCCCGCCTCTAAAATTTTGGGAAATGAGCTAAAATACCTTCTGCTACTCCAACACACTGTGCCTGATGCATTTGGTAATTTACATTAATGCTATTGTAATTGCTTTATTGAATATGCTGGTAGAATTTGCTCATTTCAGGTATATCAAAGACACGGGGTTGATGACTCGACCTTGCGATTGCTTGCTGGGATGTAACTCCAGTCTGTGGAAGGGAGGCAGGGAGTTCTTCTTTCTATGGAGTGGATAATCAGTATCCAAAATGAGTCTCTCGTAGACATTTTGCTTAACAACAAATTTAATGGAAAGGCTCCTTGTAGCACAAAGGGAGATGAGCCGCACATGCTACAGCTTTGATAATCAAATCATTATTTTTGGTAGCCTTAAGGGACATCTGCTTACAGCAGAATTCAACATATAGTTTAATTTACTTATCTGATCTTTCCCTTCACAGGAACAGCTTCCATTTTCTGTCCTATTTCAAGTTTTCTTTCATAATTCAAACGGCATGACACTGTGTGGATGTGGTTTTTGTTTGTGCTGATGATGTTGAGAACTCATAATAAGAGGGTCTCGAGGGGTTTGCTACTCACCCTTGGGGCACATCCTTGGAGCTGTGCATGGGGATTAGCTCCTTTCATGGCAACCCCCCCCCCCTCTGATGGTTGCTCACATCACATTCTTTCTCGCACTCCAGATCTCCTGAAGCTCTTTCTTCATGAGTCAGCCGTCCAGCCAGGTCACTGTACAATCCTCCTCTTCTGGGGTATGAAAGTCCCAATGGATCAGCTGTCTGCATGCTGTTCTAGACAGTCTTCCCATTCAAGGCCAGGACTTATGCCACTTTCCCAGCAGCTAGTAGGGAATACCAGACTCACCCACCACTTCAGGTTCCAGTCCAGGGTCCCTGTGTCCAGCAACTACTGTCTGTTTGCTCCCAGACACTGTCGCTATTTCCCTGGACTCCTTCTCACTTCCCTTTTCTGTCTTTTACTCCCCCCATGGTTTAGCAGCCCAAACTCCTTCCTCCCAGAGAGTAACTGTTGACTGCTTCTCCTCTCTGACTTCTTGCCAGACTTTGTAGCCCCAAACAAACTTCCCTCCTCAAAGAAAGTGACTGCAAACTTCTTTCTCCGTAGCCTCATTCTGGTCTCAGCTCCATTCCTTTATACAAGCCAAACCTGCTGCTTCCCAGCTGAACTTCATCTTCTGTAAGATTTATTGCTCCCTGACTCTCCTCCAGGTGCAGCATACAAGGTTAATTGACTGAATTTAAACTGTTCTGCTTTGTATGGGGTGGACACCCCATCACAGAGGGTTTTATTTTTCCCCATAACTCAGCCTGTATATCAAAGAGATGTTTCCAAACCCTAGATCTTAATTCTGAGCTGGCATAGTTGTTGGTGGCGTGTTGGTGTTTTAAATAATAGATTCTCATCCCTTGTATCTTCCATTGTTGTTCTACTAGGCTTAATTATACTATCCAGATGTTATGCAGTTCTTTTCATCTGTAGCTCGCAAAGTGATCTCCATTTTACAGGTGGGGAAACTGAGGCACATAGCAGGGAAGTGATCACCCATCAGGCCAGCAGCAGAGCTGGGAATAGAAACCAGTCTTCTCATCTCATGGCTATTCACTAGGCCACAGTGCATGTCTCTGGGTTCTATTCCCAACTCTGCTGGTGGGTGACCTTGGGTGAGTCACTTCCCTGCTCTGTGCCTCAGCTTACCCACCTGTAAAATGGAGATCACTTTGCGAGCTACAGATGAAAATAACTGCATAACAGCTGGATAGTATTATTAAGCCTAATAGAACAACAATGGAATATACAAGGGATGAGGCTCTATTATTTATTACCTAGATATTAAGACAGCTCCATCACCATCATATCTGCCAAATGTTTAAAAATAGAAATAACTATAACAGTGCATCTTTCTCTTTCTCCCAGCCCAGCTATAGGAAGAATAGTCTGAACAGTTCATAGTTATTTGGTTTTTATTAGTAATTGCATGTGTGCACATGTGAAAAATATTGAGTTCAAGCTAAATGAAAAAGATCCGTTTTGCATATTAGGCATTAAGGCCATGTGCATGATTGTACTCGCATGAGTGAAGTCCCGTGTGCACGTTTGCAGGATCAA
This sequence comes from Gopherus flavomarginatus, assembly GCF_025201925.1. Classification (NCBI taxonomy): domain Eukaryota; kingdom Metazoa; phylum Chordata; order Testudines; family Testudinidae; genus Gopherus; species Gopherus flavomarginatus. The sequence continues at coordinate 8,413,552 of NC_066619.1, read as the reverse complement.
ATCTTAACGACCTACATTGCCCTTCCAAAGGAGATGCTAGGATTTGAAAATCTGACCCATGCTATCCCAGGCTACAATGTCTTTCATGGCTATGAGATGGTTCCTAAATTTTTTATTGTGCTCTACAAGCTCCTTTTAGCAGTGGTAAACACATGTCTGTAATGTCACTCGTGGATCAAATGCCTCTCTTAGCCTTTCTCCTACTGCTTTGTGAGAGCTGAGTATTCTGTGGTGACCAAGTGAAGTGTCATTCAGAATAAGGGACTTGGCAAGAGGAATGCTTCGATAAACACTGAGAGCTGACTGGAAAATTTTTAATGCACAGGTGTTCCAATGACAAACAGAAAACTTTGATGCTGAAAGATTCACCAGTTCCTCCTTATTTTCCAAGCAGCCCTAAATACAGTAGAGTAATGCAAGCAGAAAATACTCCCTGACTTATTCTAAATTAATTCGAATAAAAAGAGGTTGTAAGATCACTTTTAGTTCACTCCGCTGAGTGGTTTTATAGTGAGTTTTATAGTGAGATTTTTTTCTATGCCTACAAACAGTAATGAGCAAAACTTTAATTCCAAAATGCAACCATGAATTTAGAGGCTGATCCAAAGACTATCTAACTCAACATTTCTTTGAGGATACTCCTTATCCTCCCAACAATTCTGTCTGCAGACATCTATTTCCTTTCCATCCCTACAGCCCTGTTTCTTCCAATCTTTAGCTCATGGGTTTCCTTTAGGGTATAAGATATGTTACGCTCTTTCTCCAAGAACAGGTCTTCAGCTGACATGTTCCTTACTGTGCCTTCTCAAACAACCAGGAGTAGCCCAGCCCCCCCCATCTGCCCAACCCCCACTTCTTGTCCCCTGATGCCCCCCCGGGACTCCTGCCTCATCCAACTCCCCCATTCCTTGACAGCCCCCCCAGGACCCCTGTCCTATCCACCCCCCACTCCCTGTCCCCTGACCACCTCTGGAACCCCTGCCCCTTACAGCCCCCCACAGCCCCATCCAACCCCCCTTCTCCTTCCTGACTGCTCCCCCAACACCCCTGCCTCCATTCAACCACCCTGTTCCCCGCCCTTTGACCGCCCCGCCCCCATCCACACCCCCGCCCCCTGACCACCATGCCAAACTCCCCTGCCTTCTATCCACCCCCCGTCCCCACTCCCTTACTGCGCTGCCTGGAGCACCAGTGGCTGGCAGTGTTACAGCCGTGCTGCCCAGAGCACCAGGACAGGCACCCAGCTGGAGTCATTCACGCACTGCGCAGCACAGAGCTGGGCTCTGGAGCTGCGCTGGCCCAGGAGATCGCAGCCCCGCCACCCCGAGTGTTGTGCTGGTGGCAGAGCAAGCTGCAGCTGTGGGGGAGAGGGAACAGCAGGGGAGGAGCCGGGGGCTAGTCTCTCAGGGCAGGACCTCAGGGGCTGGGCAGGAGGATCCCGCAGGCCATAGTTTGCCCACCTCTGCCTTAAAATCTGAATTAAAGAAAAATCTCATTTAGCTAACAGTCAGTAGCAGGCTGTTATCTGGACACTAGAGGGAGACATGGTCACAGGCAGTAAACTCATTTATTACATACTCTCCCACCCCCATTCGATAAGCTAGCCCTGAGCATCCCATGCTATGTAGGATTTTTTAGGTTAGAGAGTCATCTAGTCACTTAGTGTATTCTGAGTCTGAATTGTTTTGTCCCATTCTAAGTTAATCTCCTTTGCTCAGGGATGGTGTTTGGCACAGTGCGAAGCACAGTGACGATGATCAATACATTAATGAATGACCGGCAGTGGGGATGTTTATGCAACTCATTGTTGCTATGTACACATGGTCATCAGCATCAGGATGGAACCCAGGTGCTTCAGGATCAGGAAAAGCACAAGCCACTACCGCTTGAGATAAAGGAGAGCTCCTTTAATTATGGATCAGTAGCAGGTTGTTAAAGTGGCTGGAGCCCACAGCCACAAGGACATGCTGCTTATCCAACTTATAGATATACAGTCACATAGGACCTCATTTTTAGATAGGCATATCTACCCTTACCTCCGGAGCGATCAATACAGCGGGTGTCGATTTATCGCATCTAGTGAAGATATGATAAATCAACCGTTGAGCACTCTCCTATCGATACCGGTACTCAACTAGTGCGAGAAGTGTAGGCAGAGTCAATGGGGGAGCATCAGGGGTTGACCTACTGCAGTGAAGACACTGAGGTAAACTTCACATAGCTGAAGTTGCATAACTTAGATAGACCCCCCCACCTCCACCCCCAGTGTAGACCAAGCCTGAATGAGCAATTAATTGCATCTGCAATTGTACACATTTGGAAAGCTAGCTACCAACCTCTTCACTTTCTGAACGGGTGCAACAGCGACTGCAATTAATTCTGCCTACTATTTTGTAGCCACAATCCTCCAAGCAGTTTCTGAAAAACAAATTAGGCCATCCTACTATTGTAATGTATATTTATTGCACCATTGCCTTTTAAATGGTTGTGTCTCTCTTATATATTTATATTTACCATAGATTGCACACGCATGCCCTCAAATGCAACTTTGTTTTGTTGCATTGAGGTACATGCAAAAGATGCTTGATATTAGGACTAACATTACTGCTTCTTTAGACACTGTCAGGTAATCATCATGCAATTGCTTCATAAGCAACCTTTAAAAAAAACTTTCAGCAAATAGCTCCTCTTCTTTGAACTGGTTTTCGAAGAACAATCTTCCTGAAAACGATGCCCAATTTAAAGGAAATTTGGGCATTGCTCAGCCCACTGACAGAGCAAATGGCTCCTTTTTGGCTAAATCATAGACACGAGGTTCCCTAAGTACATTACACCTGACATTATTGCAGAAAAGTGTATACAGCACCCTGTCAGCATGGAATAACCAGACATGGCTACGTTGTCATTTCTGACAGGTCAGTGTAAGGAGCAAGGGAATGCTGAGATGGTCAAAAAGTTATTTTTTTCTCCTCCCTTTCTTTTTAACCGAATCAGCAGGGTAGAGCTGCTTAGGGTGATAACAGCTCTATATATGTGACTCATTAAAAGTACCACATTATCAAAACCTTGTCACCCACACTATCATAGCCCAGCACAGGTATGGTAGGGATGCTTTGGGGTGTATGTGCGTGTATATAAAATTATCTTTCCCATTCTGTTTTACATTTCTCATGCAGGAACAGTAAGGAATCTGAAACTCTGAAGCACTGGATATTAGCAATAGATGTTAAAAGTACATGCACTCTCTCTTTTAACACATTGAGCAGGGAGGAAAGTTTGCTGGACTGGATATTTGTTTCATGATTTATCCTTCCTCCCATCCCATCCTTCAGCAGTTCAAGAAACAGATCTTTAGCTCTAAGAGGCACAAAGACAGAAAGACAAAAAACGTGAAAGAGAAACAGAGAGGTGGAAAGGGAATCACACACAAACACATGGAAAAGGGAAGGAAAGGGGAAGAAAGAGGCAGGCTAGCAGCACATACAGAATATGGATAATGGGCTGGTTTGTGAAATTTCTTGGACACCGTCAGAGATTCAGAAGTATTCACCAAATTAGAGGCTAGACTGTGAATGCTTTGACACACCTTGGTGAGCAGTTATTCTTGAAAGGAATCTCATTGATTTCAGTGAGACCGATGTGCTCCAAGATGAGTAAGGGGCTTGCAATCCAGCCCAAAGTAATTCAGGCCTTTATTCTGCAAGCTAAACTGGAACCCCTTGCAGACAATGCAGGGATTCTCCCCTTCCTTTCCCTTCCCTCCTGTCACCAAGGTCAATGACTGTAGGACCCTAGGCTGATTACATTGGCCCCTTGTGATCTGATCTGAGTAAGGTGCAGCTCACATGCTGCCTTGGGAGCAGAACAGGGAACAAACCTGTGGCTCATGGAACCCATGGAGAAGAGGTCCTGCATTCCCCTTGGAGACGAGAGCAGTACCAGCCATTTTCCTGACACAGCTTAGTCCCCCTGGTCACCAGCTCAGGAAGGCAGATCCAGAACATTGTCCATGTCCTGCTCATGTGTGAGCAAGATGGAGTAGCTGCCTTGGGGTTGCTCTCACTTCCCCCTGTAGTAACCTGTTGTAAGACTAGGCAGCACGGGGAGTTAATTTATACTACTATACTGTCTTGCATAGGTATATTAGGCTAGCTTAGCAGTTTGATCATTGGCCTGCTAAATCCAAGGTTGTGAGCTCAATCCTTGAGGGGGCCATTTAGGGATCTGGGGCAAAATCAATACTTGGTCCTGTTAGTGAAGACAGGGGCTGGACTCAACAACCTTTCAGGGTCCCTTCCAGTTCTATAAGCTAGGTATAGCTTCATAAACCAGCTCTAAGCCAAGTGCATCAGCTGTTTTGCTGCATTCCTTTTTAAATGCATGGCAATCACGGGCTCTGTTGTTGAGCCAAAACCCCTCCACCTTCACAGGTGGCAAAATATAGGCATTATGCCCTGGATGGTGACTCCTGAAGGGCTCGGACTCACTTCAACAACAGAAAGCAGGGTATTTTTTTCCCCTGGTCCAAAAAAAAAAAATCTACTTAATGTTCGTGACTAATTAAATTCTCACACTAGTCATGATTAATGTAACAAATAATTACAGCTTAGATCTAATATAGATACAACTAATTGTTCTGCCCACAGTGCGTCGTGACTAACAATTAAACAGAGCTTTTAAAGCAACAGAGAGAAGATCTTAGGCTAACCTTTCGCCTTGTTGTGCTTTCGCTGCTGAAGGAATATACATGCCTGCGGCTTTTGTATTCCCTTTCACATCACTGGCAGTGACAGATTCTTCTCTTATTAGATGTTAGACAAGCTGATTCCTTTTAACTTCATGTGTTCCCACTTTGTGAGACTGTAGGGCAAATAAAAAATAGAAACAGAAAGAAAAGAAAAGACAGCGTTGCCTCCGGTTCCCTGGAGAGATCCCAGCCTGGGAAGAGCTCTCTATATCGCTGCATCAGTACAGCTGGTTTGAAGGTTTAGAGTTGACTCCAGCCTGGCAGTCAGCGATGAGTCTTTCCAATATGTTTCTCTTTGCTGCTTTAATTGGAGACAACAACGGTAGGAAAACATACCTTCTGGCCCCTTCAAAGTTTAAGTGAATGGTTACTGAAGGGAACACTCAAGTTTCTGTAAACAACAAGCAAAACATTGGTGTGTCTAGTAATGCACAGGTTCTGTTCTGGCTTTCCTGGATCTGCATGTAGGAAGTCTGAATTTAGAGCAAACAGCCCTGACTTACTTAGCTGCAGAATACATACAGACAGGAAGAACGGTCCAGAGAGGAAATATGAGGTGAAATACTGATTCCATTATGGTAAAGTTCTTATTAATTTGAATGGGGCCAGGATTTCACCCACGGTCTTGTATTTAAGCACTTGACTGAGACTCAACAGATATTGGTGCAACTCCTAGCTCTGCCACAGGTTTCTATGGGAACTTAGGTGAGTTGCTTAATTCCATCTGTAAGGGGTAATAATGCTTCTGTCTTCCAAACTTTGTCTGTCTTGTCTATGTAGATTGTAAGCTTTTGGGGCAGAGACTGTATTTTATGATGTGTATGTTCAGCACCTAGAACAATATGGCACTGATCACTGTTAGGTACTGAGGCACGTGTCCACATGTGCATTAGGTGGGGACAGAACTTGTTCTTACATAAAGAAATATCTTCTAACTCTTGAGCAGGCTCCTGGACCTTTCAGTGTCTCTTTGGACCTGTACCTGATACATTACAGTTAGATAGTCTATTCCAAGACACTGGCAAGCAGATCCAGAGTAATATTCCCAGTAGAAACTTGGTGCAAGGAAGGATTGCTACCTGAAAGTTAGGCATGGGACTTTGGTTCTGGGTTTTATGATGATGATGAACATTCACCAAGGATTAAGCTGAACTCATCAAACTATCTCACTTTTTCTTCAAATGAAAAAGTGCGCGTCAGCTTCCTCTCTGCCAGATCTATCTGTTCACTGTGGAAAGTTTCTTTAACCCTGCTGCTCCACCAGTGTGTCTCAATGCATTTGCAACTTCAGATTTCCTTTTTTTTTTTTTTTGGTACAGAAAAATCTATATACTGAACAACATGTTCTATTATATAAGAGGCTTAAAATAAATTCTTTGAAATGTTGATGTTTCCCAGGGTTTCTATAATACAATTGAATTGATCGAGTCAGTGAAAAAGGGATGACTTTGCTACTTAAAACTGCAGCATTTGTAAGTCTGCTTCATGGAAAATCTTGACATTATGAAACAATTCCTCTTCCTCAGTCCTCATGGCCACTCTGCCCCGTACTGTTTCTTGGCAAATATTACAGCATTTGGTCTATATCCTCAGCTGGTGTAAATCAGTCTAGCTTGAAAGGTCAATGGACCAGTTTATAATAGCTGAGGATCTAGCCCCATTGACTATACTCTTCTAAAGACTTAGCCCAGTGGAAAATTGTCAAACCCATGTACCGTGAAATACCTCAAACCACACTTATCTGGTTTTCATAAGTAATGCCACTTGTCTAATAACTGCAACACAAGGGCCTAATTATGCAATGTCCATTGTTCCTAGAACTTCCACTCAATCCAAGAGGAGTTTTGAATGCAGATTCCATGCAGGTTTTTACCCTGAATGATTAACTTGCAATATATTGATGAAATCTGCTGCCGAAGAAATGCTTTGGAGCACAAATCCATGACCATTTAGCCTTGTCTTCAGAATTTCCCCGAATGTTCCTTGATGATGGGAAGCAACATCAGTTCTTTTTGTACGGACAGAAGAGCTTCCAGGAAATATGAAAATGGGCATGAATTTGTAGACAGCTATAAGATATGGAAGATAAACTTGACTCCACATATTGGAATGTGACTGACAGTTTCCTTACTCACTTACGCTGCAGCAAGTCAGTGCTTAAAACACATCTTCGTGACAGGAGCTGCCATCAGTTGCCTGTAGGTCTCAAACACATCATCATGAAATAGCTCTGGCAGAATCCCTGGCTGTAACACGCTGTCAGCAGGTGACACTCTCTGTCAGCATGAGACATGCATAGCTTCTTCTCCTACCTCTTGTTGTCCTTGAGCAAGCTTTGACCTTGATACAAGAAAAAAGCCTGTTCTCCATTTCTTTAAGTTCCCTTAGTCATTAGCAGAAAATCTAGTGATCCATTAACCTCAAAATGAAGATAGCATCAAACCACAAAGATTGGATCCAGACCCAGAATTCAGGCATGTTCAGATCTGTGGTTTTGCCTAGGTGCCTTATACACATAGGACATGATCAGTTGAAAAATTCCCATATATTTCAGTGAGCATTGAATCAAGACTATATGGACCAGCCATGAAGTCTGGATCCAGAGCCATTTGCCATCTTTCCCAATTCTGAGGGATGTTTAGATCTAGAAAGCTTGAAATGTGCCCATTTCAAATGGTTCAGAGGTTGGATTCTGGTTGGACTGAGAATTCAAAGGCCAAATTATTGTGAAATTTAGGCTGTGAATGCAGCGAGTACCATAAATATCATAAGGTCTTCCTCCAAAAATGACCAAATAATATTTTCAAAATCTGTGCCCAGTTTACACTGTCAGAACAGTGTAAAGGGACCTTAATCTAAATGAAAATGCATCCCTGTCAAGTCAGTGGTATTACTCAGAGAATATAAAGTTAAGCATGTGCAGAAGTCTTTGAAGGGCTGGATGCCAAACCACTCATAATACCAAAGCATGAGATTTCCCTTCATGGCTCCATTACAATTCTGGTTGGGCAACTTTCAATGATAGAAACACAAAACTAGTATCAAATTTCCTCTAGTGTTAGAATTTTACTATCCGGGTACGTGTAACGTTCATTGCATTTTGTAAGGAAAGAAAGGATATTCACATCTTGATGGGTTTTCTTTTTCAGACAGACCCAGTTATCCTTTGGAGTTTCTCTATAGCTGCCATTTTCCATTTAAATGTCCTGGAATCTAAACTTCTCTATTTATCCACAGCACAGGCAGTGGCAACAGGGTAAAGTCATATATATTGGTTCCACTGAATGCACCTTATTCCTGTTCCGGAAAAACCACCTCTTGCTGAGAGATTGGTTAGTTCAGTCTCCATGGCTTATTTAATCTGTGTCGCCTCTGCTGAGTCTAGTGTGAATCAGTGCCAGTTGTGATGATATCATTTGTGTGTGGAGTGCTACCAGCTAGGAACTGGAGTGAGAACAGCATGGCACATGCACCACTGAATAGACTGATAATAAGGCCTTTTGAGCAGTGCAGTGTGATGAGTCATCCCTGAGTTAATTCTGAGCCTGAGCATGCTTAAACTTCAGCCAGAGATAGTGATAAGTTATTAGATGCAGGTTTTGTGATAGGCCCCATCTCATTCAGCCAGGGTTCAGCCAATCCCCAGATTAGGACCCACCCAGGGGACTCTAAGGCAGGTGTATAGTCTCTCCAGTCTACTCAATGTCACTACCTGTCTGGGAGCACTCCCGTTGCCCAGTAGTTCTGCAGAATGCTTCCGCTCCAGCTAGGCCTTGCTCTTGCTCCAGCCCATGCCTGTTTCCATGCTAGCCAGTCCTTGCTCCAGCATGTACTTGCTTCTACCCCAGCCAGCTAGCAGCTGATTCCAACATGGGAATGCAGATTGGAGAAGAGATCAAATCCTCGCATGTCTTGTGAGAATCATAGCTACCAGTACCCAAAATTGCTCCTTGACTCATCCAGCGTCACTTGTATTTCTGCTGAATAAATGCAAGGGACAACTGCTTAATCTTGTAGTGTTCCTGTACCAAAAATGACAATGAACACAGTGCAGGGACTTGTTCTTTTCAGCCTCTTCTCTCAGCTGATGCTATGGTCTGAGAGCCTGCCTTTTAATAGTTGTGAACAATGATAATTTGTGCAATCGCTTGACTGAAGGAGCTCATATATTTTACTTGACAAACATTCACGGAGGCCAGACTAGATAATCTAATGGTCCTTTATGGCCATTCAATTTGTGGATTTTTTTTACCATATTTTAGATTGTGGAGTAGTCGCCCCCTCATGTCCCCTCCCTGCCCCTCACATACGCCCAGAAAAACTACTGGGAGTCCCATGGCTAGAGTCATTTAAAAATAGACAGCATAAAAGACTGAACTGGATGACCTAACAGAATTTTTCCATCTCTAAATTCTATTGAATTTTGGATTTTTCAGAAGATAAGAGCGACTTCTGCTGTCAAATGTGTTCATTAGTCCACATTTGATCTTCACTCTTAAGCTTTGTAAAACTCTTCTTTCTTCTAATCTAAATCCACAGAACTCACCGAGCCTGATACAAGCCCACTACAGCCAATGCGAGTCTTTCCACTGGTTTGAATGGGCTTTGGATCAGGCACATAATTGCCATAAATACAGACAATCTCGTATTTCTTAGTTGTAGATTTCGGTTACTGTAGATTGCTCAAATAGAGTGGGAGCTGAACATACAATAATTTCAATAATTCACAGAACTCAGATACTGGAGATGGATAAAACCTGTTTGGTCATCTAGATCTACATCCTTCTATTTCAGCATTGGTATTTATAATTTATTTACTTGTGTATCACCTATTAATTGTAGTGATTCAATCATTTATGAGCCTAGCTTAATAACTATAACTGTTCTCATCCAAAACCTGCAAGGTATTAAGCAATCCTTGTGATGGTTCTATTCTATTCTGTATAGCTTTTTATACCATCCTTATCACCATAGTATCTGATTGCCTTCCACAAATGTATTAAGTGATGAGACTAACATCTATCACATGTGGTTCATTCTCTCTCATACTTTCCCCCGGGGGGATAATTGTGAGTGTTCAAGAGAGTGTTTTGTTTTGGTGGTGTGTGCGTGCGTGTGCTCAACTCTCATAGTGACTTTTAAAGGCGTGCACCATGCATTGACTTGTATATAGTAGTTTCTACACAAGCAGGAAGTGAGGTGCAACACTTTGAATAGATAGCTCCCGATTTGATTTTATTTATTTCAATATTTTTACTTAGTATTAAGCTGTCAGCTTTCATCCAAAGACATCAAAGCACTTTGCAAACAATAATAAGTACTGTTATACTCTTGTTATCAATGGAGAAACTGGGGCACAGAAAGGTTAAATAACTTGTTTAAGGTCCCAATGCCACTCTATGGCAGAGCTGACAATGTAACCAAGGTCCCTCGTCTCCCTGTGATATGCTATATCCTCTCGAAACTGATGGCTTTCCAAATAACTTAAGGCAAATTTAGGGCCGTATGTGCAAAGAGGGAACTATTCTACACACACTATAATTTGCACACATGAATCATGTAACTGTGTGCCTAGCTACTAGCCAATGTGCACATACCAGTGCAAGTACTGAAAATCTAGCTCCTCACATCAAAACTGATCAGAGAGAGGATATCTGCTCCAAACGTATTCTTTCCCATTTTCCTCAATATCTGCATGAGAGATAACCAAAGCATTATATACTTAGCCCACGAGTAGCCTCTCTGTCTGGAGTTCTACACTTGTTCAAGTGTGTTATGCTTTGTGGAAGGAAACACCACAAAATGAGATTCCATAAGAGGTTAAGGCAGAGACCACAGTGTTAGAATGGAGCAAAAGTCAGTAGGACTGGCATCAAATGTAAAGGGTCAAGGGAATATCAAAGGAAGGTCAAAGCTGAGAGTCAGCAAACTGAAGTCAATGGAGATGTTCCCATTGATTTCAATTATCAGGGCCTTACATTCTACTCTTGTACTCATGGTGAGTAATACCTTACAACATGTGTAGTCCCACTGAAATCCAGAGGGCTGTGTGGGTATGTACTAAGGTACTGGGCCCAATGTAAGGAAGTAGTAGATCAAGGAGAGGGGGAGGAGAGAAAGGTCCAGTCATACGGATAGGGAAGGAGAAGAATGAAGTTGGAGAAGCAGGTGGGAACAAAGTCTTCCTCAGAAGCAAAGGAGATCAGAAGGAGTGTTATCTGTTTGGAGCAGTGATTATTTACTGGTAGCTAAGCAGGCAAATGATGGTGCGAAAGTTAGATCAAGACAAGGGTGTTACTTCCTTTATGGATGGCTAGAAAAAAAACACATCAGGGAATCCAGGGTAATTTCTAAACAGTGGAATTTTTTCACTCAATCAAAATTTTTAAGATCTGTGCTTTATTGAGTGAATACATATAGAAAAAGGTAAGATTGCCATCAGGTGTAAATCACTGTAGCTCCATCTAAGTCAATGAAACTACCCTGATTTTGGCAAACTGAGGCTCTGGCCCCTCTAAGTTTGATGCTGCTCTGTCAATAATAACCATGATCTTTGTAGAGGGAACACAGTACAGAATGCAACCAGCCTTTGACCAACAAGAAACATGTTTGCAACATCATTTGATCAATTCTATGATTGCTTTTTAAATGGAAATGGAGAACCTATGTACTTATTACACCAGGTTCAAACAAAGCTGTATAGGAAGCATATAAAGGAAGCCACACAGGTTATGTCATGCTCAGCTTTCTCTTGTTTCAAAGGCTCTTAGGCACAAAACACTGATTCTCATTAGGAATATACACAAGTATGGAGGGAAACAACCTGCTCCCTCTTCACACTACTATTGTCACCTAATCCTCAGTGTATTTTATTCATCCAGAAATAAAATTGCTGAGAACAGGGCAGATTGTCATGAACTACAGAGTCTACTGATTTAGGAGGGGGAATAAAAAGTCCATTTGTTTCTGCAATACCTGGTTAGAGAAATTAGAAGAGCCTCTAGAAAATTTTAACTTACCTGTCCAGCATCTACACAACAAATAAACCACAGTCTTATCTGATCGTCACAGCATTATTGGTTATCTTAACAAGGATAAACCTGGGGAAAAATCTCTAATGTATTAGGTACAATCATGTTTAATTTAACATTAGGACTGAAGCTGTGTTTACTGTGTACTGAAGAGAATCCTGGAATATCAGAGTGCACATGAATATGTAGATTATTTTGGCTTTGAACAAGCCATGACCAATGCAAGAAATTCTCCTTCTCCATTACTATTTACATTGCCCTGTAAGTGCTCTAGAGGTACCCAAAATAAAAGACAAAAATTTCTGAGAAAAAAAAACAAAACATCCTGAAGTAATCAAAGTCTTAGTCACTTTTTTGGGGATGCAGATGACTTTCTCTATGTTGAAGATATCAGAAGTATTTCAAGTTGTCGCTGAAGACAGAGGAAGATGGACAGTAGATAGACATGTGAAAGAGCCCTTGTGTATGAAGAAAAACAAAAATGAGGAGAAATTAAGAACAATGTTGGCTTTCTGGAGAGAATCATTAACTAAAAAAGACGTTTGATACCCAACGGTGTAAAGATGAAGAATGCAAGTTGACTGAACTTCTGAGAGATGAAAGTAATAATTAATGAATGGGAAAATGAGTAGGCTGGAAAGTGGAAACAATGGATAATGCCATGGCAATGACCACTATGAATTACAGAGGATTATAGAGTGTGATAAATGGCTGTGGCTTTCACGGATGCTTAATAGAGTTAGGTGACCAACTCTCTTTGCATTTGAATAGGATGCAGGTCTTTCATTCCCTTAGGCCCTCTAGAAAATGCCAGCCTATATATTTAATCACACACAAACACATTCAGATTACATTAAAAAAATATTATTAAGGTTGCAAAGTCAAAGTTAAGATATGCCAGAATTAAGGCTGTCCCCTTGTGTGTATGCACAATATTAAGTCTTTAATTACATGATCAAACATTTTCTCCACAAGACCCAGGCCTCATTCAGTGCCAAAGATGGATGGTTCTCTTAATGAGCAGGTTTTCGATATTTTGTTTTATCCTCATTGTGTGGTCCCAGGCCTTATTTACTGCCTACTATTTATACTCTGCTCTGAACTCAGAATTATTAATTTCCTTATGGGGTTTTCTGTGACTCTTACCACTGCTGTGTCTGAGCACTTCACAAACATTAATGAATGTATTTTCACAACATCCCTGGGAGATGAGGAGGCATTATTATCCTCATTTACAGATGGAGAAATGAGGCACAGCCCAACAAATGTCAAAAATATCCACTAATTTTAAGTGCCCGAGTTTGAGACACCAGATTTTTTTTTCTGATTTTTCAGAATACTTAGCATTATAGCACTTAATATGTTCAAAACACTCAGTCCATCAAGAGATGTCTCTGAGTATATTGGCATGTAGAGTGATAAGAAAACTACCAAAGGACCAAAAAGAACTTTACAGTGGCCTAGATTTCAAATAGGTGATGACATTACAGTATTGTCAACAAGAAACATGGAAAGATCAGGAGTCATAACTCAGGAGTTTATCTTCAAAATAGGAAATTAAAACAATAATAATCAGTTTGGGATCATTTTATTTTCCTCCCGTTTTTTGAGCAATTAAAATTTATCCACAACCTTGAGGGATAGAAACATGCATGTTTTATTTTGTAATTTTTTTTTGTAATGAAAAGTGAGAGTCTCACATAATCAAATCTCTCTGGGAGCTGGGCCTTTAAGAAAGCCACCAGATATTGAGAGATGCACTACCCCACACTGCTCATCCATATGCACACTTATGATAGTGCCAAGTCTGACCCTGTGCAGATCAGCAGGACCACAGAGTTCTGGGAGCTAGGATGAAAGGGTCAGGGAGCAGGTCGTGTTCTCATCCATTCTCCTGGTTGCGGGTAAGAACCCAGGCCGGGACATGCACATTATGAAGATGAATCAATGACTGCACAGATGTTATCAATGAGAGGCCTTTGGCTTCCTCAACCATGGCACGCTGCTCTGGGAAGAAGGTCTACTGGGAAGAGACAGTGCCCACATGACCAAAAAGGGGAAGAACATTTTTGAGAATCAACTCACCAACCCAGTGAAGAGATCTTTAAACTAGTGTCAAAGGGGGCAGTTGAAAATGTTCACAGGTAAGTATAACAAAAAGTGACCTTAAGAGAGGGTCAGATGTTGAGAGGGACATGGAAATTTACAATTGGGTCTTAGGAACAACAAAAGAGAATCAATGGGGGAATCTGTTCAAAATTTTAGATGCCTATACACAAATGCAAGTAGTGTGGTGAATAAATAGGATCAACTAGAAGTATAAGCTCATAAGCTAAATTATGACTTCATTGGTATCATGGAGACTCGGTGGGATAAATTTCATAACTGGAATATTGGTAATAGGGATATAGCTTGTACGAGAAGGACAGGAAGGTTAAAAAGGGAAGAGATGTTGCATTATTCATCAGTGATATCTATAGTTGTTCTGAGGTCCAGAAGGAGATGGGAGACAGACCAGTTGAGAATCTCAGGGTAAAGTTTAGAGGTAAATAATAGGGGTGATGTCATAGTAGGGGGTCTACTATAGCCCACCAAATGAGGAAGAGGAGTTGAATCATGCATTTCTAGAACAAATAGCACAAATATCCAAAACACAAGACCTAGTAGTAATGGGGGATTTTAACTACCCAGACTTGTATTGGAAAAGTAATAAGGCAAAACACACAATATCCAAAGTGCTTGGAATATATTGGGAACAAATTTTTGGTCCAGAAGATGGGGGAGATAATGGGGGGCAGCCATTTTGGACTTGATTCTGACCTACAGGGAGGAATTGGGAGTGAATCTGAAGGTGGAAGGCAATTTGGGTGACAGTGGGTGAAAGGAAAGATTTCATGATTCCAAGAAAAGGAAGGCATGAGAGCAGTAGAGTAAGGACAATGAGCTTCTAAAATGCAGACGTTAACAAACTCACAGAACTCGTAGGTGAGATCCCACAGGAAGAGAATCTAGGGGAAAAGAGTGTTCAAGATTGCTGGCAGTTTCTCAAGGCGACAATATTAAAGACATAACTGCAAACTATCCCGATGAAAAGGAAAGAGAGGAAGAACAGTAAGAGGCCAATACGGGTGCATTGGGAGCTCTTTAATGACCTGAAAATCAAAAAGAAATTCTACAAAAAGTGAAAACATGGACAAATTGCTAAGGAGATGTACAAAAGGAGGGAAAAAAGCATGTAGGAACACAACTGGAAAGGCTAAGGCACAAATTGAGTTACACCTAGCAAGGGAAACGAAAGCCAATAAGAAGAGGTTCCTTAAATACATGAGGAGCAAGAAAGGGATGAAGGAAAGTGTAGGTCCTGTATTCAGTGGGAGAGAGTTAATAATTGATGACATCAAGAAAGGTGAGGTGTTTAATGCCTACTTTGCTTCAGCTGTTAGTGGGCTATAAATTGGTGTGATACGCCATAAATCCAGTGCCTCTATTCTGTCCGTGATTTTTAGTGTCTAGCAAAGTTATGAATTTAAGCTCCCAGGCTCATCTGTTGAAGTTGCTCTGCAGATTTCCTTTGAGAATAAGACTGAGAGGTCAACTATAAAGTGATCGTTTTGTGAAAAGTTTTCACCCAGAAGTGTTAGGATATTTTTGTCTTTTATCATTACTTTGTGGGAAAAGTAGATTTCATGACGAAATGGGGCACCTGCTACCTGAAGAAGAGCTCTCCCCAGCAGAAGTTGGTCCATACAAGATATTACCTCACCCCCCCTTGTGTCTATAATAGAGATCTAGCATGCAGAGTGGATATGTGTAATGCAAACAGACTCTGCACTGTCAGCAGATTGGATTGAACGTGGGACTTGTGGAGCTTAGTGCATGATCCGCTATGTCAACTGCTTGTTGAGCAGACTCATTAATTGCATGCTATCTCTCTCTAAGTGGTCTTGTTGCCACTTGATGGGACAGAACATCACACTCAAGAGGTGTGTGGGTTACATATGGAAGTAACCCATTTTGGGGCCATATGACTTAACCATTGACATTTCTAAATTAGTCCGTCTGTCTTCAGTTTCATCCAGTTTTCTCCAACATTCATACTGTTCTTGCTTAACAAATAATGACTATTACAGTGTTTGAGGGACAGATCCTGCTAGCACTTATGCACGTGCCTAAATTCATGCTTGTGAGCAGACCCACTGGATTTTATGGGAGTACTCACATTAGGAAAATTATATTTGTGCTTAAGGATTTGACTGTGACTTACAGGAGTTAACAAATGGATTCACTGGTAAAGCTAACTCTAGTATAGATTTTGCTGTAGAACTTGGAGAAACTTTTCAGCAGAATCTTTTTTTTCCTCCCAGTGGAAAATGCAGATTCAACAACTCTGAAACATTTTGCAGAGTCGTGTCAGTTTCACCAAATTGTTCATGTTGAAAACAAGCAAAGAAAAATATTCAAAGAGTCAAAATGTTTAATTTTGAAATGTTTCAAAATGTAAATGTAAACATTTCCTCAGGTTAATTGTTAAAAAAATTCCAAAAATATTAAAATAACAAAATGAAATATTTCAGTTCTGGAGAAACCAAATAGTTCATTTGACTCAAAATTATTTTTTTACTTCTTTTTTCCCCTAAAAAATGCTCTTGGTTTATCGCTCCCCCTTTCTTTCTTTTTTTTTTTTTATTGCCAGAGAACTGAAAAATTAGTTATTCACACAACTCTGTGTTTCTGGCCTCTAGTCCTGTGCTACATGTGCTAGACCAGGGGTTCTCAAACTGGGGGTTGGGACCCCTCAGGTGGTCACAAGATTATTATGTGGGGGTCTCAAGTTGTCAGCCTGACCCCAAACTCTGCTTTTCCTCCAGCATTTATGATGGTGTTAAATATGTAGAAAAGTATTTTTAATGTATAAGAGGGGTTGCACTCAGGGGCTTGGTATGTGAAAGGGGTCACCAGTACAAAAGTCTGAGAACCCCTGTGCTTCTCAAAATATCTTTCTCGGTGTGTGTGTGTAGACAGACAACGCTGACAAATTCCTGAATCTCAGTTCTATTTTTCATCAAGTATTCTGAATAAACTTTCTGTCTCTGTGCTGCCTGAACACATCATTACTTGATATATTCCTTTCTCATTGCTCCATCAGAGCATGAGGGATCAGGAGGAGATGAGCAGTCACCTATGGTACAGTTTATGAAAGAATATATAGCAGCTTAAGATATTGTCTTCCAATTTGACTGCACTGTGCAACTCATTTCCTGTTTTCTTGTCTTTCAATAGCACTCCTTTGGCAGATAGGAAAGCCAATGTATATTTGAATAGCAGACATCCAAGCCAAAATATTTGCACATGAAGTAATTGAATCATTGGAAGACAAAGATAATTTTCTTATTATTAATCCTGCACAATTTAGCTCAGAATATGTGAATATGCATTCAGTTTCACAGATTTTTTTTCCCCTCTGACATGTGGTTATTTAATCTTCTGCCAACACTGTCTACGGAGCATATTTTTCCTAGCTATGCCCACTAAGCCTTTACACTATTGATGTTTTCACAGTGAATGATGCGCATGTGTCAAATGATAGCTATTGATCTATGTTTGTTTCTTAATGTGTGTAGTTGTTTAGATGGCATTATAGTTCGTCCGTGGATATATAAATAAATGGAGAAGAGGTGGGAACAGAAAACAACCAGCCACCTTCATTTCTTATTTGAATTTCATTGTTGAGTGAAGACTGTTTATTTGAATTAAAAATACACTGGAATCAATGTTTCTTTATACATGGGCTATCTTCTATTTTTGGTAACAAATGGAAGTAATAAGACATAGAACTGGAGTGAACAAAAACCTCTTCTATTTTTCCACAAAAAACCTGATCTTTTATAACTACATTGTGTCAAATTTCTTTTTGTCTTAAAATGTTACTATTCTATCTATCCCAATAATATTCAGCCTCTTAAAAGGATGCTATGAGGCATTTAAAAATATAGGTTTTTTATTATTATTATTAATCTTCAATTTTGGTGACACTCTCTTAAAAGGTTTAAAAAGCAAATGTCTTCCAAACCAATTTAGAACCCCCACCCCCAAGCTTTTAACTTTCCCCTGTAAGTTGTGGCTAGACTCAAAGGACTGCAGGAAGGTAAATGCAAAGAGTATAGTACTAGCTTAGGATCACTAGCTATGTGAGTTCTGGTCCTGGGTCTGCCACTGATGTGTAAATTTTAGCAAGTGTCTCCTACCTCAGTTTCCTATTTATCTGTCTTCTCTATGTAAGCAGTCAGGATGAGCTCTACCCTGCCATCTGGTGGTGAATTATGGTGAGTGTGGAAAAGAATTTCAGAGGCTGATCGTGTTTGCATAGGCACACCCACTCCACCTAGCATAGTCCACTGCAGCCTAAAATGATTACTTTCACAGCTGTGGGATTCCCAATTTTTTTGTTATTGGGCAGGAGGAATAAAGTGTTGTCACCCTGATTAAGTAAATGAGGAACTATGAAACTGTTTTATGATAAAGGGTTTCACTATCAACTAAATAGCACTTGCTAAACAAGGGACATGGGTTCCAAAACCCAGTGAGTTGAGAGAGGTTGGTGACAGCTATCTGTACTTGGTGGTGTAGGTGCCTTGTTAGAGCCAGAGGCACCAGTTCTACCTACTCCTCTCTCCACTGTGGAATATCAGAGCTGATTTTTGATTCCCTTAAGAATCTAGATACAGGTTACTGATCTGAACTTACTTTAGGCTAATGGTGCACTAGCACTGGGGCTCCTCTACCGTGAGCTGAAATCACTGAGAGCTGGAATTGCTGAGCTGAGAGCATTGAGTACTGTACTAACTAGTGGGGGAGCCTGAAGCTATACTGTGGAGCAGAGCAGCTGGCAGAGTGGAGTGGAGCAGTTGTGAAACCACAGAATGAGTGGAGCTGAGCAGTTTGTGAGAATGGCTGGAGTGGATCACGGCACAGCTGGTGGAGCAGAGCAGCTGGTAGAGCGGAGCAGCTATGGGACGGGTGGAGTGGCCCACAGAGTGAGCAGAGCCAAGCAGTTTGCGGGAACGGCTGGAGCAGATCACGGGACGGCTTGTGGAGCAGAGCAGCTGGCGGAGCAGAGCGGAGCAGTTTGTGGGGATGACTGGAGGAGCAGAATGGAGTGACTGGTAGAGCGGAGCAGTTCGTGGAGAAGGCGGAAGCAGAACCCCAAGGAGAGGCAGGGCAGTTGGCCACGGACCACGTAAGGTGCCCCTTTCTATTCTAGCTGGGGGAGGGGGACCTCTGCAGATAGACTCTCAAACTCTGGGGCTGCACTGACCCGGGACAGAGACTTTTGGGTTGCGGGACTTTTGGGACTGTGGGTGATCTTTGGGTTGCTGGATTCTAGGGACATTTGGGGTATTGACTTTGGAGTCTTGGGGTGATTTGGGGGTTGCTGGACTCAAGACCCCAGGGAAAAGGACACAGCCCAATTAACTGGAGTGGGTCTTTGCTCACGGTTTGGTCTATGAACTCTAATTAAGGTGTTTTCTCAATTTAATGTTTGCTTTTTATCTCATGTAATTAAATCTTTTCTGCTACACCGAGACTCTGTGCTTGCGAGAGGGGAAGTATTGCCTCTTCGAGGCGCCCAGGGGTGTGTGTAAGATTTTCCCAGGTCACTGGGTGGGGGCTTGAGCTGGTTTTGCGTTATGTTGTAGGGAAGGGACCCCTATGCATTGAACTCAGCCCTTGCTGCTATCAATTCGGCCTGGCAGAAGGGTTACATCTATTTAGACTATAAGCTGTTTGAGGAAGGAACTGTCTTCTGTGTATGTAAAGCACCTCGTACTATAGTAAAACCAACAGTAATAGTAAAAACAATTCTATGTTTTGTTTACTCCCTTGTCAGTGCCAGAGCCTCATTGCTGACAGTGGAGCTTATTCTCTTTTCACACTCACACACTCTTGTTTTTACTCCAGTAAAAAACCCACTGACACCATTCAGGGCACAATGGCCCTCTTCCTGAGATGTTCAGGCCTTCTCAACTTCCACTGGATTCAGTGCTAGTTGGGAGCACTCAGCACATTCTAGGAGGGGCTAAGTTTGGTTTTGTAACACACTCTGTAGGACCACTAGAGGTAGCAGATGTCCAGACAATGTTGTTTATTTAGTGAGCCCCACAAACTTTTGCTACTATATTTTTTGGTACCTTAATGATTTAAAAAACCTTTTCCTCTTCGGAAAATCAAGGTATTGCTGATCATTATGAATCCTTTCACTCTTGAACTACAGCAAGGGAGGGAATTAATGACCATTGTGTTGATGGTTCAGGTAATGTTAATTGTCTTTTAGGAGCTGTACTGAGACCATATCTTAAATTAACCATTTATCTTTCAGGAACCTAGTGGCAAGACATAATCTACTGTACAGAAAGCAAGAATTCAGCTGAGTTGGGTCTTAGTACCTATGCTCCTAAACTTGAGTATCAAACTTGGTTTAAAATTTTAGTATATTAGATTTCATGAGCAGGATCTATCAAAACTGTTTGTAAAATAAACTCTCACTTTCTTTCCAGGCTTTGGGTCTATTTGAACTGGGTATGGAAAAGGTTTATGTTGGCATATTTATCAGCATATTTGCTTTGACTGAATATATTATGCTTCACTTCCTGTCTCAGTGTGTTGTATTAGTGCTGCAGTGAATGGTCAAACAGCCACAATGATCCACTTCCTGTCCTAAACTGTAGTGTAGAGTTCGTTGGCCTGGTGAAAGTCCATCCTACAAGTTGCTACATTTTATTATTTCCGTGGCAATTGGGATAGGTATTGAATCCTGTACTTACAATATATGGCAATACACTGTAGACAGATAACTAAGCATCAGTTATGAAACACTTTGAAAGCCTTCTAGTGGTTTTGACAAACCAAGCTGAAGAGCTGGGGTGCTTTACAGTTACTAACTTTACTGTCACTGTACATTTCCGCCCTGCATTTATGCAGTTTCTTACACTCTGATTCTGGGTGTCTGATTAGCATAAACACTGTATGGTTATTTCCCAATAGCCATAGAGCATAAAAATCCTTCTTCTCTGATTGAGTGGCAGCCATTCAGAGTGCACAGTGGTTTTGCATACGTAAGGTATGGTTATTTCTTCAGTATCCTACTGCACATATGTACATCTTTTTACTCTGATAAGGCTTCTGTAAGACTTGTGCATCAGGTGGCCGCTTACACTGACTTTCCGGCTATTTGCCAGCCACAAAGATGTTACCTTCTTTTTTCACCTTTAGCTGATCCAGAAAAAAATCACAAATGTACACAAAAAACGATGAAAAATATCCCCCTTGAGAAAAAGTGGATGGTCTGGGAAAGTGTTTGAAACATAGAAATTAAAACCCTTCTTGTTCCTTTCACAGAAATAATGGCTTGTTGCTCCAGTTGCAATCAATGGAAGTTTTCTAGTACCTTCACCGAGAGACAAATCAGATCCTCACTCTTCTTCTGTAATATGATTTGTTTGTATTGCTATCGCACTTCTATTTAGTTCTGTTAAGTATTGCCTGTACACATAGTAACAGACAATCCCTGCCACAGGGAGCTTGCAATCGAAATATTAAGCCAGCCAAAGGATTTGAGGACATCCTCACTTTGCAGATGGAAATCTGTACTAAGGCCCAAATCCTAAACTCTACTTGGAGTTAGGAACCCAAATACTTTGGAGAATCTGGGTTTAAGGGACTTGCCCAAGCTCATTCAACAAGTCTCTGGCTGAGTTTGAAAGGGAGCCTAGATCACCTTAGGCCAATGGCTTAACCAGAAGACCATCTTTCCCCCTCTTTATTAAAGCAAAACCACTGTATCACAGAAGTCAGATGGGTTTGGATTTTCTTTCTTCCTAAACTGTTATCTAGTCAAACTTCAGAGTGTTTCTTTCATCACTATATGGCATGACTGTGAAACATAATGTTTAATGGGAGGCAAGCATTAAGGTCACATTATACAATGAGTTTTCCACCAAGCAGTCTTACAAACAAAGTGGAAAATGCTATCTGAAGTTGAAAGAATCACTGACTTCAGTAATAGAGCTACTTTGAAAATATCCATCAAAACATTTGTTCATGAAAAATGGCTTTTCAACTACATGGAAATTTTGCAGGAAAAAAATACTGTTCTCATTTTAAAAAAATCAGATTTTGGTCAAAAACTGGTTTCGGTAATTTGATGGAAGCCTGACAAATGTCAGTTAAAAAAAAATACAAGCAATCTTAGTTTTCACTCAACTTTCGTGCGAGAGAGGAGAAGCATCATTTCCTGACTAGAACTCTAATTGCCAAATATAAATAGTGAGAGTTTCATTCTCCATTGCCTCACTCCCTTTGTCATCATTTACAGCTAGGCAGAGGGAGCTCAGAATGTTACTAACTCAGAGAGGTGCTGCTGTGCGCTTACTCTTGTAAAGGAGACCACAAAGTGCATGATAGACAAGTTGGGTAACACATGTCAAGCCTCCTACTTTAGTGTAGAAATGTGACTGAATCTGAAACTATTTGTGCATGTACACTGCCATAAACCCTAGTAACAATTAACAATTTCAATCCAGATCTGAATTTCCAGCACCCAACATTTTGGAGTTGGAATTCTGATTTCAACCCATCCCTCGTTTTATCGAGTAATTTTCTTAACTCTTTCTTAATGGAGTTAAGAAAACTACTACTTCAGAAAACTGGAGATGGTTTTAAATTAGAATTTAAGGTGTGGGACTGAAACTTCAAGTGTGGGAAATCCAGATCTGGATCGGATTTGATAATTAGAACGTTCCAAAGGAAGGTGATTAAAGAACTGTAGAATGCATTTTGTTTTTGAAGGGGAACAGTAATACCCTCTTAGCAGTACATTTCTCCCTGAGCCTTAGTCTGTCTTCAGAGAAGACCCTTCCAAGCTCCCAGATAAAGAACCAACCCAATCCTACATTGTACTTTAAAAAATCTGAAAAGAAATGGTGTAAACATTTTCCAGCCCCATGCAGCTGGAGGCCTGAAGGACTGAGCTACAAGCAGCGGTGGAGTGCTGTGCTGTGTTTTTGCAAGTACAAGACAGAAAATCTATGTAATTACCTCTGAAGCTGAAGAAGCTGTGCAGCCTGACAGAACAGCGTGTGTAGGAAGCACTTTGTCAGGTCTCTGCTGACTAATTTCCCACTTTACACAGATTTTTTTTTTCCTGGTAGTCTTTCAGGATTAACCCTCCATATGCCCATCTCTCCTCTCCTCTGCCCCTCCCCCTCCTATGTATGTATATAAATGTATTTGATGTAGAACAGAAAAACACTGTACATTTAAAACCACAGGATCAAGGACTGTCTACTGTGTAACGTAACAGCCACTGCACCAGCCAATCCAAGACGGATGGAGGGAAGAAAGCTAAGATGCAGTGGTGGCTGGAAAGGGGATATCCTTCTACACACGAGCATTTGCAAATTCTCATTTCCCATCATAATTTTTGTTTTGAAAGTGATGTCATGTCAGCTTTAGTTTGTGCAGAAATGAAGTCATCTCATAAGTCAGAGATGGGAAAGGATTTATTAGGTCACATGGGCTCAGATCATCCAAGGTATATAGACCCCTAACTCCCCTTGAAACCAATTGGAATTAGGTACCTACAGACCTTTGAGGATAGGGGCACTAGTCCCTGAGTGCCATTACAGGGTCATTCTCTACAGTCTATCCCCTCAGGGCTTTGTCCAGCTCATTTCCCAATGTCCCACATTGTTCCATATGAGTAATATTGTGGGAAAGTATTCAGACAGTAGGAAGTTAATTCTTTGACCAGAAACCTCAGGTTTGCTTAACCTACCATCCCCACGTCCCAAACCTTCAATCAGATACACACAGACGGACTCCTGCGCCCAGACTGATTCATGGATTTGGAGACCAGAAAGGGTCTTGATGATCAACCAGTCTGACCTCTGAGTCATGGGCTCTCCCGCAGCTGTTCCTCCATGAAGCTTATAACGAGTGGTGCCCTGTTGATTTCAATGAGGCCTGGCAAGAGTGCAGAGATCCACCCACAGGGATCCAGTCATGGCCAAACTGTGGAGCCTTTGGCCTTTGCTTGATTGATCAAATCACGGACTATGATTTTTACAAGCAGACTTTGTTTGGGGAGAGACTTTTCCCTTATGAAATAGGTGCCCAGCTCTTACTTCCTTCCACCCTCAACAACCTTATTCCACAGTGAAACGGGTGCCTGTTTTTTATTTTATTTCTATTTCGTTTATTTTAGTGGGAGGAGCGAAACAAATGCAACTTCAAAGTGTGGCTCAGCTGGAGAAATGATTATTTTGTCTGAATTCTACTGTGATTCATAAATATCATCTTTATTCATACTATAACACTCTCCCCATTTAGTGGCTCAATACACCGAGTTATGCATTTAATAAAAGAGGACCCAATAATCAATTTATACTACTTCTTCTTCTTTTTTTTTTTTTGTCATCCACATTGATTACCAGAATTATGGCCTATCTGGTACAAATCCCCAAAACAGTCAGAAGCGGTGTTGATCAGTCAGCTCTTAACTCCCTTCCCCCTCCCTTTCTCTTTTAATTCTCTATAGTGCTGCATAAATAAAGCACCTGAAATTAATAAATACCAGCTGTATGTTCTCATCCTGTGTGTATCATAGAATCAGAGAATATCAGATTTGGAAGGGACCTCAAGAGGTCATCTAGTCCAACCCCCTGCTCAAAGCAGGACCAACACCAACTGAATCATCCCAGCCAGGGCTTTGTCAAGCCTGACCTTAAAAACCTCTAAGGAAGGAGATTCCACCACCTCCCTAGGTAACCCATTCCAGTGCTTCACCACCCTCCTAGTGAAAAAGGTTTTCCTAATATCCAACCGAAACCTCCCCCACTGCAACTTGAGACCATTACTCCATGTTCTGTCATCTGCTACCACTGAGAACAGTCTAGCCCCATTCTCTTTGGAACCCCCTTCACGTAGTTGAAAGCAGCTATCAAATGCAACCTCATTCTTCTCTTCTGCAGACTAAATAATTCCAGTTTCCCCAGACTCTCCTCATAAGTCATGTGCTCCATTCCCCTAATCATTTTTGTTGCCCTCCGCAGGACTCTTTCCAGGTAGGTACAGAGGGCTAGATACTGATCCTTTTACTCAGGTTCTACAGTGTTCTATTCCACAAACCAGCTCTTTGGAGGAAGCTGCTGCCCAAGAAAAGTAAATGGATCAGACTCTGGGCCAGGGCAATGAACTATGAGACTGATCCTGGTCGGTGCAGAGCACCCTCAGTTCCCATTGCAGATTTTGGCCCTATCTTCACACCCCCTGCCCTTTCTGTCTCATTTTATCTCTCCCTCATTTGCAATAAGGAGATTCAAAGTCTTCCGTTCACCTAAGTGAGGTGAGCGTTCTAAAAGGGTGTCCCATACCTGCTTCATGCATGTTTTTTATAGGGGAATAAAAGCTGGTCTGTAATACACTAGTTGCTTCTCTTCTCTTTTTTTCAATCTAATTAGCCTTTCCCCCACCCCACATCCTGCTGCTTTAGGTGAAAGGGAGCTACTTGCATTGAAGTATTTAGAAGTTTTTGGGGCTAGATTGTTTCAAACGTCAATAGCTGAGTGTGTTCCCCTTAGAATACCCTAGGCAAACTATAATATTACGGTTTCCTCAAGAAAAAGCTTGTCCTTTTCCTTGCCACTGGGTTCTCTGGGAATCTGTGGTTCTGTTTAGTGAACATTTTGCAGCCAGGAATTGAACAAAATGCAATTGACAAATTAAATTGAATTCAACCAATTTAGGCCAATTTAAAACTGTGGGGTGGGAAAATGGTACTTTTTTATGCAGTACACAGACCACACGCGTACGGCTGGATTCTTCATATATTTGCATTTCAAAAAGGAGCCAGATGGAATATAAGAGTGTGCGTTTAACCTTTGTACAGTTAACAGGATCATACTTAAATAAAAATTGATCTTTCATAGGTGGGGGCAGCCATGCCGCACAGAGATGGGAGAAAACCCATTCAGAAGAAGAGCAAGAATCTCTGACTCATCCTTGCACTTTTGATCCTTAAAGAACCAGCTGATTTCCAAGTAATTAACACCAGGAAACTATTGTGATTAGAAGAACACTTTGGTAGTACCTGCCACACAAGACTCTCAAAGGTTCTTACAAACATTCTGGAATGACACCTTTCAGCTAGACCCCGGTCAAATGTTTTCATGACAAATATGTTTTCCAATAATATTTTTCAGGTTTTCTTGGAAAACCCTCCAAAAGAACATGTTTTAGTTGCTGAAATCTGAAAAAGGTGCACTTTTTTGAAGTAAAATTTCAGTGATAACAGAATTCAATATATTCCACTGTCGTTTGCAGTGTTGGCCATGTCAGTCGCAGGATATGAGAGAGACAAGGTGAGTGGGGTAATGTCTTTTACTGGACCAAACTTATTAGAGAAAGGGACAAGCTTTCAAGCTCCACAGAGCTCTTCTTCAGGTTCGTCGAAAGCTTGTCTCTCTCACCAACAGAAGCTGGTCCAAGAAAAGATATTACCTCACCTACCTAGTCTCTCTCAAAGGAAACAAAAACATTTTTATTTTTGTCAAAATGTTTAATGGAAACAAAAACCCATTTCCCTGACCAGCTGTAATTGCACCACTTCTGTGAGGTAGGGGAGTATTATTATCCCCATTGGACAGTGGGGAAACATGTTAAATAATGTGCCCAAACTCAGTCAGGCAGTTGGTGGCAGACTTGAAAGTCCTGCTCTTCAGATTTAGCCACGGGAGTAAACGTCCCCTTCATCGACCTGTTTTCTTATTTTTCCCCAGAACCCATTGGTAAGCATTTCCAGCAAATGGGAAACAAGATGCAGAACACTCTTGCAAAAAGCAAATCCTAACAAGCTTTTGCACCCCAGTGCCAGAAATCCTCTACAATGTCCTGTGGTGCGTTCCCAGTGCAGTACTTCTCACTCTTATTTCACTATCTGACCACTGTGGTAGGAACCAAACAGGTCAGACAGTACCATGTATCCAGATATAGGAAACAAGAGTAGTGGTAATACACTGGTTAGGTGGGTGGGATCACTTCTCCAGCTAGCGAATGACCAACCTAAGAGCTTGCTGCAACTGCCAGCTAAAGGCCGTGTTCCTTTACCTCAACTGGTTGAGCCTATGTTCTTACCATTGTTGGTCCAGTTTCTGAACATAAGAATGGCCATACTGGGTCAGACCAAAGGTCCATCTAGCCCAGTATCCTGTCTTCCAACAGTGGCAAGTGCCAGGTACCCCAGAGGCAATGAACAGAACAAGTAATCATCAAGTGATCCATCCCTGTCACCCATTCTCGCTTCTGGCAAACAGAGGCAAGGAACACAATCTCTGCCCATCCTGGCTAATAGCCATGGATGGACCTAACCTCCATGAAATTATGTAGTTCCTTTTTTAACCCTGTTGCAGTCTCTGGCCTTCACAGCATCCTCTGGTGAAGAGTCCCACCAGAACTGTGTGTTGTGTGAAGAAATACTTCCCTTTGTTTATTTTAAACCTGCATCCTATTAATTTCATTGAGTGACATCTAGTTCTTGTGTTATGATAAGAAGTAAATAACACTTCCTTATTTACTTTCCCCACACCTGTCATGACTTTATAGACCTCTATCATATTCCTCCTTAGTTGTCTCTTTTCAAAACTGAAAATCCCAGTCTTATTAAACTCTCCTCATTCGGAAGCTGCTCTACACCCCTAATCATTTTCGTCACCCTTTTCAAGGCCTTTTCCAATTCCAATATATCTTTTGTGAGATGGGTGACCCATCTGCAGGCAGTATTCATGATGTGGGCATACCATGGATTTATATAGAGGCAATATGATTGTCATAAACAGATAGTTAAGGGTTAATGTCTCTTTTACCTGTGAAGGGTTAAGAAGCTCAGTGAACCTGGCTGACACCTGACCAGAGGACCAATAAGGGAACAAGATACTTTCAGATCTTGGTGGAGGAAAGTCTTTGTTTGTGCTTTTTGTTTTGTTTGTTGTTCGCTCTTGGGACTGAGAGAGATGGGACATCATTCCAGGTTTTCCCAATCTTTCTGAATCAGTCTTTCATGTTTCAAAATAGTAAGTAATAGCCAGGCAAGGCGGCTTAGTCTTATGTTTGTTTCCTCAACTTGTAAATGTGTTTTTTTGCTGGAAGGATTTTTACCTCTGTTTGCTGTAACTTTGAATCTCAGGCTGGGGGTGGGGGTCCCTCTAGTCTATATGAATCTGAGTATCCTGTAAAGCATTTTCCATCCTGATTTTACAGAGATAATTTTTACCTTTTCTTTCTTCAATTAAAAGCTTTCTTTTTAAGAATCTGATTGATTTTTCCTTGTTTTAAAATCCAAGGGATTGAGTTTGAACTTACCAGGGATTGATGGGGGGAAAGGAGAGGGGGATGGTTAATTCATACTTGTTTTAAGATCCAAGGAGTTTGGATTGCTGTGAAGCCTCTCAAGGCAACCCAGGGAGGGGAAAATCTGAGAGGAAAAGGAGGGGGATGGTTAATTTCTCCTTGTTTTAAGACCCAAGGCGTTTGGGTCTTGGGTTCCCCAGGGAAGGTTTTAGGGGAACAGAAAGTGTGCCAGACACAGACTTCTGGCTCGTGGCAGCGTACCAGATCTAAGCTAGGAATTAAGCTTAGAAGTGTCCATTCAAGTCCTCCACATTTGTAATCTAAAGTTCAAAGTGGGGGGAAAAACCTTGACAATGATATTTTCTGTCCTCAGCTTGGGGACATGGCGAGATTTGGTAGTTTTGAGGATGGAACAAGATTCTATGTATGGGCCGTGCATCACTGAATGGAGACACAGTACTTCTGCTCACATGTATATCCTGCAACTGCTTGGTAAACTTGCTAATTAAGATAGTTTCATAAAAATAATTAATCTCTCTGGAAAATTTCAGCTCAGATCCCACTATCTGTTGGTTAGATAGTTTAACAGGAAGAGGAAATCAGATGACTTGCTCAAGTCCTGATCCTTTGACCTTAAATCATATGACTAATCCTGTCTCAGGCAGGTGATCAATCCGACTATTGGTGTAAGTATGGATGACTCATGTGAGTAAGGGTCACAGGCTTGGGTCATATATTAAATGCTCAGCCAGGATTGCAATCCAGGCTCCAGTTTTTTTCTCTAACCACCTGGCCACCTTGGAATCCATTGAATCCTGACCACTATTATTTAACTGTATTACAATAGACCCTAGAGATGAGATTGAGAGACCATTGTGCCTGGTGCTGTACATGCTCATAGGAAGAAGAATTCCTTGGCCCACAGAGCTTTTGATCTACATAAACAAGGCAGACAAAGTGTGGGAGAGGAAACAGAGGCTCAGAGAGGTCAAGTAACATGCCTCACATTGTAGGCAAAGCCACCATTTGAACCAGGCCCCTGACTTTCAAGCTACTACCCTATAAACTGGACCACACAGATTCTAGAACAGCAGGTTGGAAATTTTCCAATGGGGCATTTTTCTGCAAGGAAATTTGTAATTTAAAAACAATGAAAAAGGCATTTTGATATTGTTAGAATGTTCTTTCTCAACGTTTTCAGAATGCAACAGTTCAATTTTTTTTTTCCTTTCAAAATGACTTCTCATTTAGAAATACCTATCTAGCTATCTATCTAGCTATGTGTCTCAAAATTGAAATGAAATATTTCAATTCAAACTGAAGTGAAAGGTTTTGATAGACCAAAATGAATTATTGATGATGATGATGATGATGATGATGAAGAAGAAGAAGAATCTCATTGCATGGAGAATTCTGTAATGTTTGGTTTTGATCCATATCAGAATGGGAAAAAATGTGAAATCGCAGAATTTCCTGCAAAATGGAAAATCCAGTTTCTACCCTACTCTAAGAGTTAATTTTGTTTAATAAAGTCGTTGCTCCTGTTGAATGTAACTGTATCCAGGACTTTAACTGAGGTAGATTACTTTAGAAAAAGAACGGCACAAAAGGGCTGGGATTTCATGTGTTTCTCAGAGGTACCATTAAAACATGACACCAGGCACACAGGACACAAAAGACCTTGATGAAATAGACAGCCAACTGTAAACAGATACCTCATACAAGGATAAATGTGGTGAAGCTGAGTGCAATGGAACAGCACAGAACTGGGGTAAGAAATATTAAATGCAGCAAATAAAGAGAAACTCATACTTGGAAAACTAGTGCTGCCTTTTATTTTCTACAGCTATTATCAAGGGCAGTTTCTAATTTTACTGAGGGTTTTATCTCTCTCCATAGCTTTTCTCTTCAGCTGCCTCCACTTTACTTATACTTTACCTTTTTAGACTGTACACTGTGGGCATTTGTCACCTTGCTGGAGCCGGTAATGTCTATCTTGTTCAGTGAACCTATCAAGCACATTTGCTTTAGCTACGTCCCATAGAAGGAGCCTTTTCACTCTTCTGAATATAACAGCTTATTTCTAAAACAAACAGAAACAAAGGTCAAAACTCCAGGCAGATCTCCCCTTCAAGAGAGCAGGAATCATGCTGTTCTTAAAGCCAACTTCATTGTTTTCATTTAGGTCCTCTTTTGTCTTGTGAACTCTTTCATTCTGTAGTGAGGGTCACTAGGCAGCCTTCAAAGGAGAGATTCACTCATGTGCTCTGATGTAGCACAGGAATGGGATAGCTGGGTATTCCAAACTACCCTTCCGGTTCTGATAGGCTCTCACATTCATTGGCACACATTTGCTGTAGTAAGGAGAGAACGCAAACAGATGGGAGTTCACATTCAGTTCTTATGAGCCCTGAAAAGGTTAGCCAATCATCAGGAGAAGGGATAGCTTCATGGTTTGAGCATTGCCCTGCTAAACCCAGGGTTGTGAGTTTAATCCTTGAGGGGACCACTTAGAGATCTAGGGCAAAAATCAGCACTTGGTCCTGCTACTAAAGGCAGGAGGTTGGACTTGATGTCCTTTCAAGATCTCTTCTGGTGATAGGTATATCTCCAATTCTTTCTTTCTTTATCTATGTTACCTATAA
Source organism: Gopherus flavomarginatus (assembly GCF_025201925.1). Taxonomy (NCBI): domain Eukaryota; kingdom Metazoa; phylum Chordata; order Testudines; family Testudinidae; genus Gopherus; species Gopherus flavomarginatus. The sequence continues at coordinate 8,382,728 of NC_066619.1, read as the reverse complement.
TGTCTGGGGCTAGATGCTCAGCTGGTGCAAGCTGACATAGCTGCATTGACCATCAGCTGAGGATCTAGTTCTTGATCTGCAAAATTGGACTGGAGAGCTCATGAACCCAGGCACTCTCCTCTCTCAAGATGTACAGCTTCTGCCCCTTTTAGTCAGGCCACATATATCATGAGAATAAAATGGCACTTCATGTTCTAGGGGCAGATTGAATCCAGAACTGTTGTTGTTGTCATTATTACCATGGTGCCTAGAAACTCTAGTTATGGGCCATGTAACAGAGTGCTGACTAGAAGAAACAATCCAGGCCCCTGTTAGCTCTGTTCCAGGGAAGAAGGGTAGTAGTTGGGCTGGCTGAGGGGCCACGCCCTAATTACCAGAGTGGATCCACCTGTAGGCCTGGATAGCCAGCCTGCCCTATAAAGCTGGCTAAGAGAGAGGAAGCAGGGAGAGACAGGAAAGGGAGGAGCATGGACTCTGGATCATTGCTGGCTGGGAAGTTAGCAGTCTCCCAGTGTTAGTCTCTGTAAATAGTAGGTGGTGGGAACGGACACAAACAATAAAAGGACATGGGTGCTGCACTTCATTTGGTCTCTAACTGCATTTGTGGAGGTGCTGGGAGAAGGCACCGCTACAGGCCAGAACCCCATTGTGCTAGGCACTGCTAAAACACAGAATGAAAAGATCATCCCTGCCCCAAAATGCTTACAATCAAGGTATAAGACAAGATGCAAATAGATGGACACAGACAGACTGACGTGAAGCACAAAGAAACACAGAGATAATATAGGTCAGAATTATAGACAGTCATCTCAGCACACCAGCAGTCTAACTGTTGTATTTTTTTTTTGTATATATCATAGAATAAGAGAGTTCTGAGGAGTGCTTTGAAGGAGGATAATAGATAAATTTTTAAGATGGTGAGGGGGAGCTTCTCCCAGCTTTGGTCGGGGCGGGGGGCGGAAATTGCCTCTGAGAAAGCACACATCTGCTTGTTTGGCAATGTAACAGTAGGCAAAGGAGGATGGGCTCATGGTCTGATTGGAGGTAGGATTCGACATTTCAGTAGCAAAAGAGAGCTGATAGATAGGTTGTGGCTAGTCCACTAAGGTCCCTGAAAGTGAAAATGAGTAGCTTACAATAGATGAAATGGAGAAGGAGGAGCCAGACTGGGATAAGTACGGGAGAAGTGGTTGAAAATTTTCCACTGAAACATTTTGTTGAAGGAAAATGTTTTTTTGAGAAAACAATTTTTCTAAAAGATTTTTTTTGGGCGGTCATAAAGTCCTAGACTTTAAGGTCAGAAGGGACCATTATGATCATCTAGTCTGACCACCTGCACAATGCAGGCCGCAGAATCTTACCCACCCACTCCTGTAACAAACCCCTAACCTATGTCTGAGCCGCTGAAGTCCTCAAATCATGGTTTAAAAACCTCAAGGTGCAGAGAATCCTGCAGCAAGTGTCCTGTGCCCCACGCTGCAGAGGAAGGTGAAAAACCCCCAGGACCTCTGCCAATCTGCCCTGGAGGAAAATTCCTTCCCAACCCCAAATATGGCGATCAGCTAAACCCTGAGCATGTGGGCAAGACTTTCTAGAGTAATTCAGATCCCATCTCATCCCTTCACAGGCCATTGGGCATATTCACTGCTAGCAGTCAAAGATCAATTAATTGCCAAAATTAGGCTATCCCATCACACCATCCCCCCATAAACTTATCAAGCTTAGTCTTGAAGCCTGATATGTCTTTTGCCCCCACTGCTCCCCTTGGAAGGCTGTTCCAGAACTTCATTCCTCTGATGGTTAGAGGAGGGTTGGTTGAAAATCTGAAAACTTGAAAACCAAAATCCTTTTCAGTTTAGGAAAAATAAACAAAAGAAACCCCAATAAAGGGGGGGAAAAAGCAGGTTCTGGTTGCCAAAAATTGAAATAAATACATAATAAGAATAATAAAATCAGCGTTCAGGTTTAAATTTGGAAAGTGTAGGGGACAATTTCCTGGTGCAAATGCTGGAGGAACCAACTAGGGGCAGACCTCTTCTTGACCTGCTGCTCACAAACCAGGAAGAATTGATTCTGCTTCCTTATTGGGTGACTGTAGCATTTTAAGAGAGGATAATTAATAATTGATATCTATCACGCGGGACAAATTTTCAGACAAACATTTGTGCCCATCTTTGAGAAAATGTCGAGGTTTGTGATCATTTTAATGAATACATGACAATGGTCCAAACAGCCACATGGCTACATTCTCGCCACCTTTACTCACATTGTATAGTACATTCTAAATACTCCCTTTGATTTCAGTTGTAAGGTTCAGTGTGAATAAAGATGGCAAAACCTGCTTCTCACCCCTGTAGATTATAGTGAAATGGACTCCTCACGTTATTCCCCAAATCATTTGGAAAATATCATAAAGTTAGGTTTGGTTCAAGATGCACTTTAGTGAAGGTGCTGATGCGGCAAAGTAGGGTCTCTCGAACAACTTCTTCATCCCTAATTTCTGGCTATCTAGACACCTACAAGTGCATGATACATCCACACCTTGAATTCTGCATGCAGTTCTGGTTGTCCCATCTCACAAAATAAATATTAGAATTGGAAAAGGTACAGAGAAGGGCAACACAAATGATTAGGGGTATGGAACAGCTTCCATCTGAGGAGAGATTAAACAGACTGGGACTTTTTAGCTTGGGAAAGAGACGACTAAGGGGAGATATAATAGAGGTCTATAAAATCATGGCTGGTGTGGAGAAAGTGAATAAGGAAGTATTGTTTACTCCTTCACATAACACAAAAACAAGAGATCAGCAGGTTGAAAACTAACATAAGGAAGTCATTTTTCACAAAACACAGTCAACCTGTGGAACTTGTATCCAGGGGATGTTGTGAAGGCCAAAACTATTACTGGGGGGTGTAAGGGTCTCAGTAGTCTCCCTATACCCACATCTGGACATTAGCTGTGGGTGCACAGAAGGAAGCATACACTGCCTGCCTATTTACTGCCCAATCTGAAGTATTTCAGCAGAACTTTTGTCCCATCACTCCAACTCACTGGCCAGTGAAGCTAGGCCCGTTTGAGGTAAGAGGCAGTGTCGTAATTTATGGCTGATTTAGATTGGCATCAAGCTATTAGGAAAAAGGGAGCAGCCGACATGAGATAGTGCTAATTCTAGGGGTTTGCATCCTTGCTCAGGGCTGTTCTTAAAAGGCAACATCTAGGCCTCAAAAATGGCTGATGTCTTTATATTGCACAGTATTGCTTGAAGTGTTTTCTTTTGTCTTAGCTGCTGTCCTGTATTCCTGGACCAATGATATAGACTACTAAGGCTATCAGATTCAGTATATTTTCTATGGCCAGAGACTGACTGGCTTCGCTGCCCACCTGAATTTGAACACACAAAGCAGCACAGGAAACAGTGAAGCAAATGGGCTGTATTAACACGCTGACACAATGGAATAAATCCCATTCCACACTAATGAGGAAGATGGGAGGAGAGTAAGGTTTTCCTTCCCTTTTTAAAAAAAATGCTCTGTAACTGCGAGGAAGAAAATGTACTGGGTGAGCTTTGGTAGAAATAATTATTCATTATTTACAGTGTATAATACAGTTGGTTCTGTAGCCCGGGCATTTTTACAAGCGATAAAGGGTCCAACTATATTCTCATTCACTCTGAACTAAATCCTCTGTCTCCCCTATGCTGGTCAAAGCCACAAACTGCTGGGTAATTTGGGGTTCCACCCCCTTTGCACTTCCAGAATGAGAGAAATATCTGGCTTGAAATATCTTTGCAATCATGTGTACTTCTATTTTTTTTTTTTGCCATAGCTCCATCGTCCTCCTTTTAAGTTTTTAAGGGGTATGTTCATTCCCTGTAATGACTGTTAAATCACTTAGGGTATGTCTACACTACCCACTAGATTGACGGGCAGCAATCAATCCAGCGGGGATCAATTTATCGTCTTTAGTCTAGACGTGATTAATTGATCCCCAAGCACTCTCCTGTCGATTCCTGTACTCCAGCGCCACGAGAGGCGCAGGCAGAGTCGACCGGGGAGTGGCTGAAGTTGCTCAACTTAGATCAATCTCCCTTCCCAGGGCTCAGAAGACAGTGTAGACCAGGGCTCAGGAGGCAGATTGCTTGGGAGGAAGTCCAGATATTTATTAACTTCATGATCCTGCCATTCAACTGAGATTGTTCAGGGTTCTGGGCATAGCTAATTATTTTTGAAGCACCAAAGTTTTGCTAGGTGCACATGTAGCCCCGTGGTGACTGTGGTGATCTGCACTGATCCAGAGGATAAGAGTTGTTAAAACCTTCAGCTTCAGAGCCTTGGCTCCTTCCCTCAAAAAGTTTATGCTTTTAGCTCTGGAGAGCCATAGTTCAATCACCAGAGTGTTGACTAAGAGGGCGACCGCCAGACTTAAACAGTTTGGAATGAGTCTATTGAATTCAGTTTTTGTCATAATCACACCTATTTATTAATAACTTGATACTGAGCCTGACAGAACAAAATGGGATGAAAGTGCATTTGGGGAGTGTATCTTAAATACGTGGACTAAGCCATATGTTAGTTTCTTTTTCCCTGCTGACTCATTCTCGTTTAGGACTCATCAAAAGCTGAATCATCTGTAGAATGTTTAGTGAGCACTAGATTGCTCAGGGTTTGTTTTTTTTAAACCATAAAAGAAATTGACAAAGCAGTAGAGTTTTGCTGCAAATGATATTCTTTAGTATTGTCTCCACCCATTTATCTAATCTATATTCTCCTGCCACACCCACAGCTACAGTAGCTGAATGCCTGATTTATGAATTTAGGTCCTCTCTGTGGTTAGTGAACCAATCACAAAGCAATCCTGATTCTCAGTGAATGCATTTGTGACATGTATTGGAACAAACAATTTGGACAAATAATTTTCTGCCTATGGGCTGTTCATGAACTGTTTGCTCTAACTATTTGCTATCCATATTGTCTGGCAAGTCACCTATGTCATGTTGTGGCATTTTGCTCACTGATTGGATGACTGAAACCTTGTAAGCAAGAAAATAAATGAACACCGAGAATAGCAAAATATCAAAGTGGTATCTGGTCTCAATTGTCAGATATATACTCCTTTACGCTAAAATTGATGATATTTTGAGGACTAACCAACAGTTTTACAAGTACATGGTAGTTATCCAAATACTCGCAAATGAAGAATAATATGATCTCAAGAATTTTTGACCAAGATTTTCAAAACTGGCTGGTGAAATTTAGGCTCCTAAGTCCCTATTCAAGGTACCTAAATACCTGATTTTCCGAAGCATTTCAGCTATCCAAAAAATGCCATTGATGTGAATGGAAGCTGCTGAGTTTTCAGCACTTTCGAAACTCAGTTCACTTATTTATCTATCTAGAGTGGGATTTTCCAAAGTGCCAAAGGAGCATATCACATTGAAAGTTAATGGTATTGTGCTCATAAATAACACAGGTTCTTTTGAAAATCTGACACTTAAATGGAGACATGGGGGTATATTCTGAAAATTCTCTGCCTCAGTGAACTTCACACATGTTTTTGTGTATACAAGGGGGAAAAAAGAGAGAAAAGAGAATAGAAAAGAAACAAATCTTACATTTTTGGCCGGTTTTATTAAGCACGCAAGCAAAATAATTTTTCATCTCTGTCTGGCACCTATTGCTTAACTCCCACCACAAAACAAACAAGCCCTACGTATGGGACTTTGTGGAATCTCCCCTGGAAGAACCTGACCTTGTTCAGGGAAGCCAGGTTCATACTTTGAGAAACACCATGGAAAAGGACGGAAGCTGTAAAATGTACTTCTTCATTGCTTGTGTTGCCAGCAGCTATAGAAGGCTGCTCTATCAATACACCTGATGGTGTTAGCGTGCAAAGACAATGAAATTAATACAACCCTTCCTGATGGGTGCAACTTTCAAAGTGATATCAAACAAAACATTGTTCAATCTTTGTGTGTGTGTGTGTGTGTACTAAGAAAGTGCACTGAGTTTTCGGCATTGCTGCACTCATTCTTGCACGAAACAGGGAATTCAAATTCCTTATTGTCTAGTCAGCTATCAAGATAGGAGCCATTTGCAAAATTTGGATCCACATCTAGGTTCACATTTTTCCCACCTCCAAATTTCAGAGACTTCATATCTAGGGGCCAGGTCCATACACAGCTAATTTTTGACTTAGCATAATAACATTTCTTTATATCACCATGAGGTTATAGGGGTTACATTTACACAGAAAATATAAAATATGAGACTACCACAAACTTCAGTGTGGGAAGCTCATAATATTAATGGTTCTGGTTTGTAGGTTCCAGCAAGCAGATAATTTTTTAATGTAAAAAGGAAGAAAGCCAGAAATATTGCTTATCTAAAGATTATATTTTTTTCATTAAACAGAAAGTTCCCCATAAAAAAGATGCAGGGTCAATAATGACCTTCTTCGAACATAGATCTATTGCTCATTTTTAGAATGGTCTGAAAATTTTAATCAAAAGTTTTCTCATGGAAAATGCCTTTTTGAGGAAACTGAATTTTTTCATGAAATCTTATACATTGAAATGACATTTTGTTATGAAAAATATTAGGGGAAATTTTTATGAAAATGTTGAATAGCTCCATTTTGACATTTTGGGAATGAAAAATCTTTTTAGATAATATATTTTTTAAAAATTTTACTTTATTTTATATATTTTATTAAAATTAAACAGCTCAAAATTAAAATAAAATGTTTCAAACCAAAATATTTTAATTGACATAAAATGAGGTTCCCCCACCCAGAATTTCATTATGTAAAAGTTTTCAACCTTTTGACTTTTCATTCTAATTCAAGATGAAACAAAATTCCAAAATCTCACAATTTTTGGCAGATGCAAAAACCTTTTTCTGACCAATATCACCCTGTATCTATGTGGCCTTCATTGCTTTGAGCACCTCACAACCATGAATGGAATTTACTCTCACAGTACCACTGTGATTTGGGGAACTATTATTCTCATTTTACAAATGGGAGCTGATAAATAGGGGAGAATAAGTGACTCGCCCAAGGTTACAGAAGCAATCTGTAACTGAGCTAGGAGCTGAATACAGATCTTTTTTATTCCAATCCAGTGTCCTTCCTACCTACAAATCATCTCCACCAACACTGGCTTTCAAATCAATGGGAACTCCAGCAAAAGAAGAATTATCAACCTACTGAAGTTTAGTTCTGATGCAAACTTAGAGGGTTTTTGTAATGGAATGACTCTGTGGTTGGGGCATTTTGGGGTTTCTAGGCAGTTAGCATCTTCTATAGCAACCAGCCTCTTGCTATCATCCTTATTACACTGTACTAATTGACTATCCCACATCAGAATGAAGGGTGAGCCAGTTCACACAAACAAAATACCTTTCTAAACCTTCAGGCAAGGCTGTACTTAGCATTTCAAGTCGGGCATTGGAAGCAATTTTCCGCTACTCATTGCCTACCCACCAAAGGTCTCACTGGTATATATAGTCTAAGTATTTGGGAGGACAGGGGAATGAGATGATTCTTTAGAAAAACTCACCAAACTCTTTATTACACCAGACTAGTATGTGTCTTTAGGTTCCCAGGCTTGAGTCAAGAAGTCAAGTCCAGGTGCCTGTTCTTTTAATAGTAGCCATCCAAGCACACTAATTTCTATTCCCATAACTTTTTTAACAAGGAGAAGAGTTAAAATATAAGTTTTAAAAGCAAAGAACCAGATTATGATCTCAGTTACAGTGGTGTCAATCTGAAGTGACTCCACTGATGTTTGTGAGAGCTAGGCCCAAAGGCTGGCTCTGCCTTGACTCAAAACTCCAAGCAAACCAGAACTGAAGATGAGCCAAACCTAAGGATTGTTTTAGTTTCCTTTTTGCTAAAGGTTGTTTGTTAGGGTTTGTTTGTTGTTGTTTTGTTTTGTTTTGTTTCTACATACCACAAAGGTCCTTTTATCTGGATCTCAATAACTGGATTGAGAAGAGAGGCTTAGATGAAGAGTCATCAAAGATCAGGTACAGGGTTCTGGTAGGGGTCAATCCTACACATTTCTTTAAAGTTCTGATATGGTCAATTAACTCTTTTCAACAGCTACTTTTCATGTAGCTGATGAGCGAGAGGGAACCAGAAGGGGTGTTACCAATTATTTTTTTCTTGGTTTTTTGTTTTTGTTTTTTGTTTGTTTGTCCAGCTGAACTGAAAGCAGAATTTAACAAAAACCTTGTGAGATTTCCAAACCAATTTTGGAGGAGAGGATCAGAGATTTCTAATAAATTTAGATAAAGGTCAAAATTTTCAATCCTAAATAGAGGATCTTAAACACATTTAGGCCCCTTAACAGAACTGGTTTGAGGTGTTAGGCAACTATGGTTGCCATGGAAATCAATGAAGACCCAGTTCAGAGTGTTACTTAAGCACATGTTTAGGTCCCACTGGGGGAAGTTCCCTTGTGACCCAAGCACATGATTAATGTTAAGAACATGTTTAAGTGGTTTCTGGAATAGGGATGCTTTCCTAAATCAAGGCATGAGAGTTGCAGGTACTCAGCACCTATGAAAATTGTTCCAGGTTCATTCAGGTCCCTAAATATGGATTTAGAAGCCTAACTAGAAACCAGGGATGAAAATTTGGGACACGAGTAGTGAGATCGTTATTCTTAACTAAGTCTAAACTGGAAACCCATCAAGATTCACTGATCATTAAATAGCTTACTTTATTTATAGCAAAATTAAAAGAGTTATTAATCACTTAAGAAAAAAGCACCATTTTTTCTTCTGTCTTGGCAATAGGATGTTTTCATTTTGTTAAAATTCAAGCATGGTTTTGCAGTGAGATTTAATTTTTAAATTAAAAATGTATTTTCTGTTTTTGGTGAAAAAGCAAGAATGTTTAAAAGTGCTTTCATCTCCTTTCTTTTTTATCCTGAGCATCTGATCTAGAACCATTACATTTGAAGGTGGCAAAAAGAACTGAAAAGCATAATATAAACCTGAGGAAACATTTTCTCCTGTTCTGATTCAGTAATGGGGGAGAGGAAAGGATTTAAGATCTGATGAAGACTCTAATAAATCACAGAAGATTAACAGTGCTTTGAATTTTTGGCACGTGTGCACACAGACCTATGTATATGTAAGCAGAGTCAGGATAAGCTCTACCCTGACATCTGGTGGAAAGAATTTCAGAGAGTGTATTTGCATAGGTACGCCTACCCTATCCCAGACTGCTGAGCTGTGGGACTGCTTGGTGACAAATGACTCACCCTCAGTTGGGTGGTACTTGCTAGACAAGGGACATGGGTTCCAAAACCCAGTGAATTGAGAGAGGTTGGGGACAGGTATCTGTGCCTGGTGGTGCAGATTCCTTGTGGAGCCAGAAGCACCAGTTCCATCCCCTCCTCTCTCCACTGTGGAATGTCAGAGTTGATTTTTTTTTATTCCTTCAAGAACCTAAATACAGGTTACTGAGCTGAACTCACTTTGGGCTAATGGTGCACTAGCACTGGGGCTCCCCTACTAAGAGCTGAGATCACTAAGAGTTGAAATCACTAAAGTGCTGAAATTACTGAGCTGAGAGCACTGAGTACTGTGCTAACTAGTGGAGGAGCCTGAAGATATACTGTGGAACAGAGCAGCTGGTGGAGTGGAGCAGTTGTGGGGACGGCTGGAGCAGATTACGGGACAGCTCGTGGCAGCAGAGCGGCTGGCAGAGCGGCATGGCTGTGGGACGGGTGGAGTGGCCTGCAGAGCGAGCAGACCCGAGCAGTTTGCAGGGAGAACTGGAGCAGCTCATGGAGCAGAGCAGCTGGTGGAGCGGAGCAGTTTCTGAGGACGGCTGGAGGAGCAGAGTGGAGTGGCTGGTAAAGCGGAGCAGTTCGTGGAGAAGGCGGAAGCAGAACCCACGGAGAGGCAGGGCAGTTGGCCCCAGACCACGTAAGGTGCCCCTTTCTACCCAGGCTGTGGGGAGGGACCTCTACAGATAAACTCTCGAACTCTGGGGTGGCATTGACCAGAGACTTTTGGGTTGTTGGACTTTGGGGTGATTGGACTTAAAACCCTAAGGGGAAAAAGGACAGTGCCAAACGTACTTGGAGGTGGGTTTTTGTTTATGGTTTGTGTTATAACCCTGTTTGTGGTGTTTCTCCAATGGGATGCCGCATTGATTCCTTCCTTTATTAAAAAGATTTTGCTACACTCAGACTCCGTGCTTGCGAGAGGGGAAGTATTGCCTCCTAGAGGCTCCCAGGGGGGTGTGGTATGTGAGTGTCCCAGGTCACTGGGTGGGGGCTCGAGCCGGTTATGCATTGTGTTACTGAAAAGGAACCCCTGGATACTGAACCCGGCCCTTGTTGCTGCCAACTCAGAGGGGCAGAAGGGTTACATATATATAGTCCCTCTTCCCATCCATAACTGAGAAGTGAATATCTTGCACATGTAGGTCAGAATATGAAAATAGCACCACAATGCAATAATCGGAACAGTGTTTTTTCCAAAGTCTCTATTGTCTACCATGTGGTCTTTAATTTAAAAATAATCTTTGCTTTATTATTTCTGACTAGAATCTAAGTGGAAACTTGGAAATGTTTGTCCTATACTGTCTCAACCTGCTTTTGAAGACTGCAGTTTATTACTTTGCCCATAAAACCAAGACAGCAAAACATATTTTATTAAGCAAAATGTACTGCTAATTTTGCAGGAGGGGAAACATACTTTATTAATTCTGTAGAGATTAACAACTTGAAAAAGCCACTGATTATATTTTAAAATCATTATACAAAGCATGAAGTTGACGTTCAGGAGATAAGGGGATCATCTTGTTCCCACTCACCAGCAATCATACATCACTTCTCTTTGCTTTATTTATGGTAAAAGTACTAGATCAAATTCATGCCTGGTGCAACTGCATGGAATATAATGTGGTGTTGATGCCACGGAACTCAACAAAGCCCTGTGATGGGGAACAGCAGTGCCATCTGGAGCTCAGGCGAGGGAGTGGCAGATTGTCTTCTTCCCAGATGTTTCCTTTTCTCACTATAGCTACTCCACATGGGGGACTCAATTCTCCAGCCAGATCACATGTCTGAGTCCACCCTTTTCAGGGTACACATACAGAGTCCAATAATGTGGAAGTCTTCTGAAGTCAGAAGGGGCTTCAGGAATTCCCCCTTGGATTGAGATCATGGAATCATAGAAGATTAGTGTTGGAGGAGACCTCAGGAGTTCATCTAGTCCAACCCCCTGCTCAAGGGAGGACCAACTCCAATTAAATCATCTCAGCCAGGGCATTGCCAAGCCGGGCCTTAAAAATCTCTAAGGATGGAGATTCCACCACTTCCCTAGGTAACCCACTCCAGTGCTTCACAATCCTCTTAGTGAAATAGAGTTTCCTAATCTCCAACCTAGACCTCCCCCACTGCAACTTGAGACCATTGCTCCTTGTTCTGTCATCTGCCACCACTGACAACAGCCTAGTCCCATCCTCTTTGTAACCTCCCTTCAGGTAGTTGAAGGCTCCTATCAAATCCCCCCTCACTCTTCTCTTCTGCAGACTAAATAAGCCCAGTTCCCTCAGCTTCTTCACATAAGTCATGTACCTCAGACCCCTAATCATTTTCGTTGCCCTCTGCAGGACTCTTTCCGATTTATCTGCATCCTTTCTGTAGTGGGGGCTCCAAAACTGGACACAATACTTCAGATTTGGCCTCATCAGTACCGAATAGAGGGGAATAATCACTTCCTTTGATCTGCTGGCAATGCTCCTACTAATGCAGCCCAATATGCTGTTAGCCTTCTTGGCAACAATGCAACACTGTTGACTCATATACAGCTTCTCACCCACTGTAATTCCCAGGTCCTTTGCTGCAGAACTGCCACTTAGCCAGTCGGTCCCCAGCCTGTAGTGGTGCGTGGGATTCTTCCACCCTAAGTGCTGGATTCTGCACTTTTCCTTGTTTAATCTCATCAAATTTATTTTGGCCCAGTCTTCCAATTTTTCTAGATCACTCTGGACCCTGTGCCTACCCTCCAGCATGTCTACCTCTTCCCCCAGTTTAGTGTCATTCATGAACTTGCTGAGGATACAATTAATCCCATCATCCAGATCATTAATGAAGATGTTGAACAAAACCAACTCCAGGACCGACCCCTGGGGCCCTCCATTTGATACCGGCTGCCATCTAGACATCGAGCCATTGATCACTACCCATTAAGCCCGATGATCTAGCCAACTTTCTATCCACATTATAGTCCATTCATCCAATCCATACTGTTTAACTTGCTGGCCCTCGGTTGCAGTGCATCTGGCCCCATGGACTTGTGCTCATCCAGCTTTTTTAAATAGCCCTTAACCTGTTTTTTTCACTACTGAGGGCTTCTTATCTCCTCCCCATACTGTGCTGCCCAGTGCAGTAGTCTGGGAGCTGACCTTGTCTGTGAAGGCTGAGGCAAAAAAAACAAACATTGAGTTCTCCAGCTTTTTCCAGATCATCTGTCACTAGGTTGCCTCCCCGTTTCAATAAGGGTCCCAAACTTTCCCTGACCTTCTTCTTGTTGCTAGCATAGCTGTAGAAACCCTTCTTCTTACCCTTCATATCCCTTGCTAGCTGCAACTCCAATTTTGCTTTGGTCTTCCTGATTACATGCCTGCATGCTCGAGCAATATCTTTATTCTCCTCCTTAATCATCTGTCCAAATTTTTCCTTCTTGTAAGCTTCCTTTTTGTGTTTAAGGTCACCGAAGATTTCTTTGTTAAGCCAAGGTGGTCATCTGCCATATTTGCTATTCTTTCTGCACATCAGAATTATTTGTTCCTGTGCCCTCAATAAGACTTCTTTAAAGAATAAGATATCTTTAAAATACAGCCTGCTCTCCTGGACTCCTTTCCCTCTCATATTAGCCTCCCAGGGGATCCTGCCCATCCGTTCCCTGAGGGAGTCAGTCTGCTTTTCTGAGGTCCAGGGTCTGTATTCTGCTGCTGTCCTTTCTTCCTTTTGTCAGGATCCTGAACTTGACCATTCATGGTCACTGCTGGCCAGGTTGCCACCCACTTCTACTTCCCCTACCAATTCTTCCCTATTTGTGAGCAGCAGGTCAAGAGGAGCACAACCCCTAGTTGGTTCCTCCAGCACTTGCATCAGGATGTTGGTCCCAAAACTCTCCAAAAACTTCCTGGACTGTCTGTGCACTGCTGTATTGCTCTCCTAGCAGATGTCAGGTTGATTGAAGTCCCCCATGAGAACCAGGGCATGTGATCTGGAAACTTCTGTTAGTTGTCCAAGGAAAACCTTGTCTATCTCCTCCTGGTCTACCTCCTCCTACTATCTCCTACCTTCTGATCTGATGGTCTATAGCAGGTGCCCACCACAACACCATCCTTGTTGCTCTCACTTCTAAACTTAACCCAAAGACTCTCAACAAGCTTTTCTCCAGTTTCATAGTGGAGCTCTGAGCACTCATACTGCTCTCTTACATACAGTGCAACTCCTCCACCTTTTCTTCTCCACCAGTCCTTTCTGAATAGTTTATACCCATCCACGACCATACTCCAGTCATGGGAGTTACCCCACCAAGTCGGTGTTATTCCAATCACATCATGGTTCCTTGACTGTGCCAGGACGTCCAATTCTTCCTGCTTGTTTCCCGGGGGTCTTGCGTTCTTGTACAGGCACCTAAGATAACTAGTTGATTGCCCCACTTTCTCAGTATGAATCAGGAAGATCTTAGGTTCTGGACCATTGCACCTTCAAGATCTTCCCCAATTAGGTTCCTCCACCAAGAAATAGACTTCTGTCATTGTCCCCTCTTCAGGGTTGGTAGGGAATCCTGGGACCACCCTCCCAACCGGGTTCTAATCCAGGGCCCAATAGTAGGCAACTAAGACTTCCACCTAGGGGTGTTATGCTGCTGCCTCCCTGGATTGCTTCCTACCAGTGTCCCCTCTTCCCACAGAACCAAACACAAAAGCAAAATTTCTGACCTCCAAAAATCACATGCATGGTCAGATCTATATCTCTAAGCTCCAGGCAGCAAGAGCTCCTGGGATACTCCTTCCCAAGAGCTTAGTACACGGGGCAGCTGTCTTCCGCTGTCTGCTTCCTTCTGATCTACTCTGCTTCCCCTTTTAAGCTCCACCTCCATTGCAGGTGCAGCAGTGTGGGGCCATCTGGGTCCAGAACTGCTTCTTAACTGCTTCTTCTATAGTTTGGGGTGTGTATTCCCCCTCACAACCCCCAATTTGGAATATAATTTAACCGTGTGCTCAAGTCCCACTGGGGAAAGCCCCATTGGGACTTAAGTCCATACTGAAGCATAGTCAGTGGAGTTACGTCAGGGATAAATGTGACTCAGCAGCTTTCCAGCAGCTGCCACCTGAATTAATCCAGCTGTGACAGCTCATATATTTGAAAGCCAGTAGGGATCACCTAATCTAAGCTGCTAGCCAGAAAATCCATATAATTTTATCTAGAATTATTCTTGCAGTGGAAGAAATAATTTGTCCATGCTACATAAGTGAACTATTATGCCTAATCACTTTTCAAGTAGGTCATAGTCTATTTGGGGAAGCAGCAATCCACAGTTTATCTGGCATCATTTGCATCCACTTCTCTGAGGCTGCTACCCCCACTTAATTGCATGTTAAAACTGTGCAAAAATATTTATTCAGTATCCATGTCTAAGTGCTTCTCTGTCTCAACTAGAAGTCCTAGAGTTACCCTAGTGAGACAGTCTGCTCTCTTGAGGCTTCTACTCTAGTTGTGAGGGGCAGCTTGTTTAAACAAGCATCTGCAGGAGCCAGATGCTCAGCTGATGTAAGCCAGCATAACGTAATTGAAGTCAACAGAGCTGAACTGATTTGCATCAGCTCAGTATCCAGCCTCTGAACTTTTATGTGCTTCAGCAAATTTTATTATTTTACTTTTGGTATTACAGTAACATTTAGACACCCCAACCAAGCTTGGAAGCACAGTGTGCTAGGGGCTGTACAAACCTATAGTTAGTGAAAGTCCTTCCCAGAGCAGTTTATAGTTTAAGACCCCAGTCCTGCAATGACTTAACTTTACATACTGTGAATTCATAGCTTCCAGAAGGAACCATTGTGATCATCTAGTCTGACCTTCTGTATAATACAGGTCAGAGAACTTCCCCCAAAGAATTCCTACATCAGATCTTTTAGGGAAAAAAAATCCAATCTTGAGTTAAAATTTGCCAGTGATGGAGAACCCACCGTGACCCATTGGCAAGCTGTCCAATGGCTAATTACACTCTCTTAAAATGTATGCCTTAGTTACAGTCTGAATCTGTGTAGCTTCAACTTCCAGCCATTGGATTGCATCAACCTTTCTCTGCTAGGTTGAGGAGGCCATTATTAAAATTTGTTCCCCATTCAGGTACTTATAGACTGTAATCAAGACACCTCTGAGCCTTCCCTTAGTTAAACTAAATATATCAAGCTCCTTCAGTCTATTATTATAAGGCATGTTTTCTTATTGTTCAATCATTCTCATGGCTCTTCTCTGAATCCTCTGCAATTTATAAACATCCTTTTTGAATTGTAGACACCAGAACTGGATGCAGTTTTCCAGAAGCTGTCATACCAGTATCAAATATAGAGGTAAAATAACTTCTCTACTCTTACTCGAGAGTCTCCTGTTCATGTATCCAAGGATCACATTAGCCCTTTTGGCCACCACATCACACTGGGAGCTCATGTTCAGCTGATTATCCACCATGATCCCAAATCTTTTTGAGTCACTGCTTCCCAGGATGGAATCCCCCATCATGTAAGCATGGCCTATATTCTTGTTCCCAGATGTATAGATTTACATTTAATACAGATAAAACACATATTGGTTGATTGTGTCCAATTTATGAAGCCATCTGGATCAATCTGTATCAGTGAGTTGCCCTCTTCAATATTTACAGCTGCCCTCCCCAGTTTTTATATCATCTGCAACTTTATCACTGATGATTTTATCTTCTCTTCCAGGTCATTGATAAAAAATATTAAATAGCACAGGGCTAAGAACCAACCCCTAAAGGAACAAAACAGAAACAGAGTTGATTGCTGATGATTCTCTATTCGCAGTTACATTTTGAGGCCTATCAGTTAGCCAGATTTTAATCCATTTGATGTATTCCATGTACATTTTATATCCTTCTAGGGTTTTTTTAATCAGACTCCTGTGTGGTACCAAGTCAAATCCCTTATAGAAATCTAAATGTATTTCATCAACACTATTGCATTTATCAACCAACTTGTAATCTCATAAAAAATATCAAGTTAGACAGGATCATTTTCCATAAACCCACATTGATTGACGTTATTTATATTAACCTCCTTTAATTCTTTATTAATCAAGACCAGTAGCAGCCTCTCTATTACCTTGCCTGTGATCAATATCAGACTGACAGGCCTATAATTACCAGTGTCATCCCATTTACCCTTTTTAAATATTGTCACAACATTAGCTGTCTTTCAATCTTCTGTGACATCTCCAGTGTTCCAAGATGTATTGAACAAAAGACTATGAACAGTCTAGCAAGCTCCTCAGACACTCTTTTACAACTCTTCGATCCAAGTTATTCAGACCTGCTGATTGCAAAATGTCTAATTTCAGAAGCTGCTGTTTAACATCCTTCTGAGATGCCAGTGGAACGTAAAGAGTGTGATGTGACTATATCATCTCTTTTTCTCCCAAATACAGAACAATAATATTTATCTAGCACTTCTGCCTTTTCTGCATTATGATTGATAATTCCACTATTTCCTTCAGTTCCATCAAAGTTAACGGAAATATTCAGAATGTGCAAAATTAAGCATATGAACAAGTCTGTGTAGGATTGTTGGCCTATACAAGAGAGAAAAAGTGTGCAACTGTTAAGCTGGGATGAAATAGCCCAAGCACTGGCACACCTGGCACAGAATGCACCTTTCTTATCTTGTGGTCTAGTGTCCTACCCACTACACAATACTATCCCTGAACTGAACTGCCAGACTTTGAAGCCCCCTCCCCCATTTTTTTAAATGCCAGTTTAAGCAGCTAACTTTATTTAAATTCCTTCTATCTTGACTCATATTAAGGGAGGCAAAGAATATTTTGTTTTATTTTTGTGTGACACTTCTAGGGAATTTCAAGCCACTCTCTCAGTGAAGAAACCCAGAGATCTCTGTGAAGACAGTAAACAAAGCAAAAACTGATAAACTTCTTATTGTGTGTGCACAGTTAATGTTACTCATTGCACTCCATGGGGTGGAAGGTTTTTACTAGAACTGTGTTAAGTAGCTTGAAAAATTAATTTTCCTATAATAGAGACATCTGAAAAGCATGATCTTGCTGTGCAGTAAATCAGTTCATAAGACAGATTTATTCTTTTATCGGGAATTTTCTCAAGGGGTTTTAAGGATGGAAGAACCAGTTCTGATAAAATAAGTACTGGCTTGAATATCAGTACAAATCTCTCTGAGAAAAACTGAAGCTATTTTGGAGGCTCAAAAAGTTAGGCGAACTTTTTGGGTCAGACGTTCAGGTGGTCTAAATTAATGTAGTTTCACTAAAGTCAACTGAGCTAAGCTGATTTATAGCAACTGAGGATCTGGCCCAGAACTAGATTCTCTTTAGCTTTCTAACACTAAGCTACCTTCTGACTTTCTCATTGAGAAAACAGGTGAAGTGCAGATAAGAAACCACCATGACAAAAGATATTTTCACAGGGATTTCAACCAAATTGAGCCAAATTGGATAGCAATTCACACATAATAAATTTGGACCCAAGAAGTATGGTTAGTTGAGAGACAACATGGTCCACTGGAGAGGGGTCCTAGGTTTTGTTCCTGTCTCTGCCACTGATCCACCATGTGCTCTAAACCACTCACTTCATCCATCTGTGCCTCAGTTTCCCCATTCCTCATCTGCATGTGACAGGAAACTGTCTCTTTCAAGTTTTATGGCAGACAATCACTTCTATCAGCAGCTTCTGCCACTCTGAGCTACTAACTTTTTGCTGCTTCCCAGACTGAGAGAGGGAGTGTTTCTTGGCCACATCCTAAACATTCCACGATTAGCAAAACTGGGCTGGAAATATCATGACAGCAGGCTTCATAACACAGTTTCTACCCTGCTTTGGCTAACTTTGTCCTCTTCAAATGAATGGACAGTTCTATTGACCTCCCTGAGCTTTGGAGGTGGCGTTCACCTCATTTTGCCTAGTTGAGATAAGCATGCAAACTTCTGAACTGAACCTTTTGAGTTTTACCATCATTACTTTACAAGTGTCTTTGTATGGGAGTTTTTTTCTTGGCATAGTGCTACATACAATTAAGAGTTCCACTAGCTGGGTTGTTCCTGCCTGCAAAAATGAATAGTTTCTGTACGAGTTTAAAAAAAAAAAGGAATTTCAGCAGTTGAAATATACAATAAAAATGTCACTGCTATCTTTGCTTTAATTATGGAGCTCACACTGTGATTATATTCTATACCAGTTTGTCAGAAAATGAGACTGTAACCATTATTGCTAAGCACTGTAACATCTCTTCTCTTCACTGAGTTTGTGTGCCCTCATTTTTATTCAGTCATATTCAAACTATACCCTTTTTTCCAGGTTTGCAATAACTAGGACATTTTTCTAGCTCATTTTGCCTGCTATAAATTGAATAGCCTGGAAAAATTTTCTTCATACTCCTATGTTTAAATGTACAGATCAAGGGCAAAAAGAAAAAAAAAACCCAACCAAACCTCTTTTGCCATTCACACCATATGTCTTCTATTGTGGCAGCGGATCTCCATGGCATATTCTGCAACTGAACACCAGGTCGAGCTTCCATAAATCAATGCAAAGAGTGGACAATGGTGAGAATATACAAGTGGTAATTAAGCAAGGCATAATTTTGCCCAATATTTGTCCCTTCTATCACAAGGAATGGCTGAAAAGATCTAGACATCAGGTTTGAAATAGCTGGACTTTTTGGCTGAAATCTCAGTAGGGTCATTTACTATGAATTATAAACTGAGTTCCAAGCAATTCACTATTTGTGGATCTTTCAGATGAACAACTGAGGTCCCAAACATCTCACCTGAGAAAGATATTAACTGTAACAATCTGCTTTTATTGCATCCATCCAGATGAGTTTATACAATTTTCTTTTTTACAGACCTTCTGTACCATTTTGATGTGTAGCTGCTCATATCAAACTGTCTTTCCCTCAGCAATTCTAATATCACCATGGTACATGGATTATATATATAAAAAAAACACACAACCACCACTGAGAGCTGTCCAGAAGGGCAATCAATTCTCTGTCCAACTGTTGGCTGAATCATGGGCAGCTCTCTTTGAATACCTCATCATGTTTCTGCTGTTACATATGCTGAGTTTGGATAGCAAAAGGCCGTGTTGCTTTTCATATACATAGCAATACTTAGAAGTCAAGTGATGTTTCTTCTTGAATAAGCTTTTTGGATAGAGCTGGTTGAAAAAACTTTAATAGAACTATTTTCTGTCGGAGAATGCAGTTCTGGTGAAATCTGAACTGATCAGAGTCTGGAGTTTTGAACATCAGCTTCCCAGAGGAGGAGAAATCAGTGACATGGAATCTGGATTACACTAAACAGAACGTGCTTTATTCTCACACATACACCAGTCCTGGAACAGAGGTGGTCAGACAGCATGAAGTGCAATCCTTCTTTCAGGAATCTCAGTCCAGCTTTAATGCCTGGTTTTAGAGATCAATTCTACCTCAAGAACTGGCTCTAATCAGAGCCCATGGCAGAGAACAAACTCTCCTGCTGCACTCACGGCTCCCTGTCCCAAAGCTGCTTCCACATCAAAACCTTGCATAACTCAACACAAAGAACACCACATCATGTCTTCTCCAGAGTCAAAACTTCCTTGCCCATTAAAAAAAAGACTTGAAAGACTATGTGTAAGAGTGCCACCTTCCACAACAAGTCATGTTACAATGATTGAGAGAAGTCGGTGGAATGTGGAAGGCTGCAGATACTGGATCCACTGTCTGTGTTCTTCTGATGTCCCAAGTATGTGTAGTGTCCTCAAAAACATAGGGACTGCTTCTGAGCTCACTTAACCCTCAGGTTTTGCTCTGTTGTAATTCCATTGACTTCAAAGGAGTTACTCCTGGGTTACAGCAGAGTCGCTAAGTGACTCATGGCTTCTTACCGAAAATGTTTAAAGGGGAAAAAAATCAATGAAAACTAGAAAAACACAAAGAACCCAAAAACATTATTAAGTAGAATGAAGCATTTGACTAGGAGTTGGCGGATGTGATTGTAGAGCCATTGGCCATTATCTTTGAAAACTCATGGCGAACGGGGGAGGTCACGGATGACTGGAAAGAGGCTAATGTAGTACCCATCTTTAAAAAAGGGAAGAAGGAGGATCCGGGGAACTACAGGCCAGTCAGCTTCACCTCAGTCCCTGGAAAAATCATGGAGCAGGGCCTCAAGGAATCAATTCTGATGCACTTAGAGGAGAGGAAAGTGATCAGGAACAGTCAGCATGGATTCATCCAGGCCAAGTCATGCCTGACTAACCTAATTGCCTTCTATGAGGAGATAACTGGCTCTGTGGATGGGGGGAAAGCAGTGGACGTGTTATTCCTTGACTTTAACAAAGCTTTTGACATGGTCTCCCACAGTATCCTTTCCGGCAAGTTAAAGAAGTGTGGGCTGGATGATTGGACTATAAGGTGGATAGAAAGCTGGCTAGATTGTTGGGCTCAACGGGTAGTGATCAATGGCTCCATGTCTAGTTGGCAGCCAGTATCAAGCAGAGTCCCCAAGGGTCGGTCCTGGGGCCTCTTTTGTTCAATATCTTTGTTAATGATCTGGAGGATGGCGTGAACTGCACTCTCAGCAAGTTTGCAGATGACACTAAAGTTGGAGGAGTGGTAGATACGCTGGAGGGTAGGGATAGGATACAGAGGGACCTAGACAAATTAGAGGACTGGGCCAAAAGAAACTTGATGAGGTTCAACAAGGACAAGTGCAGAGTCCTGCACTTAGAACGGAAGAATCCCATTCACTGTTACAGACTAGGGACCGAATGGCTAGGCATCAGTTCTGCAGAAAAGGAGCTAGGGGTTACAGTGGACGAGAAGCTGGATATGAGTCAACAGTGTGACCTTGTTGCCAAGAAGACTAATGGCATTTTGGGCTGTATAAGTAGGGGCATTGCCAGCAGATCGAGGGATGTGATCATTCCCCCCTATTCGACATTGGTGAGGCCTCATCTGGAGTACTGTGTCCAGTTTTGAGCCCCACACTTCAAGAAGGATATGGAAAACTTGGAAAGAGTCCAGCGGAGGGCAACAAAAATGTTTAGGGGGCTGGAGAACATGACTTATGAGGGGAGGCTGAGGGAACTGGGGTTGTTTAGTCTGCAGAAGAGAAGGATGCGGGGGAATTTGATAGCTGCTTTCAACTACCTGAAAGGAGGTTCCAAAGAGGATGGATCTAGACTGTTCTCAGTGGTACCAGATGACAGAACAAGGAGTAATGGTCTCAAGTTGCAGTGGGGGAGGTTTAGGTTGGATATTAGGAAAAACTTTTTCACTCAGAGAGTGGTGAAGCACTGGAATGGGTTACCTAGGGAGGTGGTGCACTCTCCTTCCTTAGAGGTTTTTAAGGTCAGGCTTGACAAAACCCTGGCTGGGATGATTTAGTTGGGGATTGGTCCTGCTTTGAGCAGGTGATTGGACTAGGTGACCTCCTGAGGTCCATTCAGACCCTGATATTCTATGATTCTATGACTATGTTGTAAGATCCAGTGTGTGGGGCTGCATCCCAGCTTCACTAGCAAGAAGCTGCACTTTGATGTGCTTACAGGAAATGATCCAGACCCTTTTTGTCGCTTGGTAGGGTCAATATCATTCCAAATACCCTCCCATATGCAGATTAGAAAACTGACCAAAACTTGACATTTTATATTTGTGGAATAACCCAGCAGTTTCACTGTTGGAAATCTCAACCACTTTCACAGAGATTTGCCAGTTCCCCTTCACACTGTACATTTCATAATCATTTTTGCAAAGGGAGATTTTAGTTGGTAAAATCAAACCAAACCTCTTGCGTGTCTTGGTTGTTGTTGTTTGTTTGTTTGGCTGTTGGCTTTTTGGGGAGGTTGTTTTGTTTTATTTTGTTTTGTTTTGTTTTGAGGGCAGAAGCATAGAAATTAGAGGTAAAAAAGGCCTAATAGGTAGGTTTTGTCCAAAAAATGACCATTGACATTTTATTTGATGATAAACTGAGTCTTTCACTAAATTAAAATTTTCAAGGGACTCCTTTGCTTTCATCCAAAATGTATGTTTTATTCAAAATCTTTGGTTTTACATGTTTATACTGAAATATTAATTTTTCTGTGAGGGAAACACGTTTCCTGACCAATTGTTTGGTCAGTTTGTATTTTTCCATCCTCCCTCTCAATGTAGGATTACTTTACAGTGCTTTGCCCCGAATCACCCACCACTTCCTTGGTTAACATATACCATACTCCTCAGTGTCAGGACATTTTTTCCTGGTGTACACTTTTTAAAGTTTTCTTCAGTTAGTTTCTCCTAACTACCTGCAGTTCTGACAGCTGAAAACACCCTGATTTTTTCATTCCTTCTCTCCTTATTTACCCTCTTTCAAACTCAGAGGCTAAAAGCTTGCCAAACCACACTGATTAAATGTGCTGCTACATTTATTTTTCTGAGGAACAAAGAACCAAAATGTATCAGTTGTTCTTTCACATGTGAAATTTCTTTTGGAAGTGGAAGTGGTCAAATTATTCATTTCAATTTTTTATGTGAATTTTGCCCTTTTTTTCTAGTGTAGCTATTAAAATTTTGTGAGTTTCACAAACTTGTTCATTATTTATAATTGCTTATCAAGTTGCTTTGTGAACAAATTTAGTTTCTGGATTGTTCACAGGTTGTTCACTCTGTGCATATACTATTAGCTTTCATTCAAGCTGCACGACTGTTCCCCAAAGTCACATGATATTGTTCTGTGGTCCCTGATTGGGTGAGCTAAGCTTTATAAAGAGTTCTTTTGTCTGTTGGCAGATGATCAAACATTTGCAACTGTTTGAATCTCATGTGCAAATAGTAAAAAGAACTTCCTACTAGTTCTTGTGATACTTTCATTGAATCTGACCAATACAAATGTTCACAAATCATCAGACTAAAGAGGTTGTGAATACCAGAGAAGGGAAACAGTGGGTTTTTTTTCCAAGTACATTCACAAATATTGTTTTTTTTTTTGCTTTGATAGGTTCCCCCATCTGAATTAAAATATTTTTCCATAGATTTGCATAACCCTACCATAAAGCCCTAGTCATTTTTTATATCAACGCAGCAGCATTTCTTCACCTTTTCCATGTCAGGACCCCACCTTTTATCTAACCAGGACTCAGCCTTCCATTTAACAATATGAGAAGGGCAGTGTGTTCTTGATCCACAGGCTGCAAATTCGTCTAATACAGGCACTTGCTTTCCGTACCTAGCTTCATCCGCTGTAGAGATGGGTCAAGGAGCTGATGGTGACTCTGGATCAAGATCAGGCTCAAGTACCAAGGAAGAGAGAAGAGCTGGAAAATTATTAATTCCCCTTGAGACTTTGCCATGCAACTAGTTCAATCAGAAAGGGCTTAGATATCACAGTGATGTGTGTTATAGAAAACCCTAATAAAAGATGGTACTCAATATG
The DNA here is from genome assembly GCF_025201925.1 of Gopherus flavomarginatus. Classification (NCBI taxonomy): domain Eukaryota; kingdom Metazoa; phylum Chordata; order Testudines; family Testudinidae; genus Gopherus; species Gopherus flavomarginatus. The sequence continues at coordinate 8,359,017 of NC_066619.1, read as the reverse complement.
AAGGATTGAAAGTGACTAAGCGTAGATTTTTTTGTTCAGTGGAGCCAATCTCTTTTAGAAATTTCTCATGAAATTTTGGGTGCATCCAAACTAGAACCAGAATAATAAGCCACATCAGAATTTCAGGTCTGATCTAAAAATCACAGGGATGGGTTCAGATCCAAGGATTCAAACTGAAACATCTTCTCCTGCAGATATTTAAATGGGCTTGGATTTGAGGTTCTGGTTTTGGCTCAGATTTGTTTCTGACCATTGAGTGTGCATCACTATGTTTAGCGGAGTGTATTATTAATACATAGACCCAATGCTAAACAAATTTAATATGGCACATAACTCTTTGCTATTCGGTCTTAAATGAACAAAATATGTATTCTATAATGAATATTTAATTAGGACTGCAATCTGAATATAAGGAATAGAGCCCCTACTGCTGCACAGACAGATGAGAATGAAATGAATTACCATCATGCAGGGAGTGATATTAATAGTGTCCAGTTTTATAAATGAATCCAATTTTAAGCCACTTTAGCTGCTATCATACTGAGAGAGAGTGCAACATGTCTAACAAATCATCTCTGTACTGGGAAAAGGCAAAATGTAAGCCAGAAATAAATTTCATTTCCAGATGTTTTCCTGCATTAAATATTTGTAATTATTTTGCTCTTACTAGTCAAACGTTGCTTTTAAAAATTAAAGACAGTGCTTTCTTAAAAGCAAAATGTGGCAGAAGGCATAGTTTTAGCAGATGTACAACAGTTTGAATTTTCTGCCTTTCCATGTGATTGGAGATTTAGTTTATTTTTTATCAGCAGTACTTATTGGGTGACAACCCCCCTCCCTTCCCGAGACTATATAAGGAGAGATCAGCTTGGTTGAGAGCTTGTAGCATGCAATGTGTGCATGAGACAGATTTGTAGACAGGAGCTACAGCAGCTGGTCGATGAACCTCAATAAGGACCTGACCCTGCATATGCTTACTACTGAGTGTAGTGCTTACATCTGTGAATTTCGGCATTCATACTAAAGGGAGCAACCTTGCAAAATGTCATGCATGTGAGTAACTGTAGTCATGCGAGTCATCCTCCCTTGGGATTGCTTACATATAAGTGTTTGCAGGATCAGGGGTACATTTGGAGCTTTGGTTTGAATATGTACACTTTGGAATTTCCAAATTGGGGGTAGAAATCTCAAACTACAACATGCTCTCACACCACCAGAATAGCTGGTATTTCTTTCCAGCCATGCCTGTAACGCTACAAGGACTGAGAAGGGTTTTTTGTGGATGTAACATTACCCCAGGTAAAATCTGGACCTCAGTTCTCCAACCTGGGTTTCCTTTCACATTGCTTCACTGTGAGAGTTACCACTCCTGGTCTCCTCACACCTTACAGCCTCCAACATGTAAGTTACTCACAGTTATAGTATATGAGTGCTATCGGCAGCCACTCTTGAATTACAAGGAAAGCAACACCAGCAAATTCCTAGTCCTGGACTTTCCCCAGAAGTGTATGTCTTGTACTGCCCAGTTCTCCCCTGGACAATACAAAGTATATAAAGTTCATCATTTTATTAATAAATAATAATATACACAAATTCTGTTATCCCAAATGGAGCTTTCCAAACACTTCAGTCCAAACACACTGGTTTAGATAAAGCACTCAAATAAATGTATTAACTACAGAAAGATAAATTTAAAGTAGTTACAATAATGAGGCATAAAAGTGAGAATTAGTCACAAGAAAATAAAAATAAAACTCAACTAATGCCTAACTTAACGAGCTAAGTGAATTCAAAGCAAAGACTTTTTCAACACATGCTACAGCAATATTACTGACTGAAATTCTTTTGGTCAGGATCTCTCCTCCAGGCCAAAGCTGTTTCCTTTGTTCCTCGCGTGTTTGGGGATTCTGTGAATAGAGAGAAAGAGAGAGAGAATTTGTGGTGTCTGCTCTCTTTCTTATTGCCCCTTCTGTCTCCTGAACCAAAGCTGGAGGTGATTCTTAAAGAAGAGAAAGTCTGTGTGGATGGGAACCTCCAGCAGTTTCTCTGTCAAGATGTAGATTTTTGCCCACATCCTCTTTCTTGCCAAAGAATGGCCACTTAACCAAGCGATGGCAAATTTGATTTTGTTGACACCTGGCTGATGTGTCAGCTAACCTTTTGTCTCTTGGGAACTGGTTTGTGACTGCTCTCCAGACTATGCATATATCTTAATACCATTCAGTAGAATCTTGTAACTTTACATACAATGTGGCCACACATATTTTACCAGGATAATAATGATCAGCAAATTATGAGTTTCCAACTGATATGTCACAAGACATACTTTGTACAAAATTGATCATAGCCTTGTAAAGGGGATGAACATAGGGGTACAGCTTGTCATAGTGGAGTAAGCATGTAAGAGAAAATCAACCTTTGGACAATTTCAAGGATGAGAGATCCCCATAGAGTAGAGATGAACTGAGTCTAAATTAGAATTTTTCCAATGGGAGTTTTAGAAGCAAACATTGTTGACCTATGTACAAACTGAAGTCAATGAGCATTTTACCATTAACTTTAATGAGAGCAGAGTTAGGCCAATGCTGAATTCTTCTGAAAATCTCCCCCTTTAACAATTACTCCAGTTTCACTTTGCCAATAAGAAGAGATGTCTTCTCTGCTGGAAAAAAAAACAAAACAAGGCTGGATAAAAGAGAGGGTAGTTATTGCTTCTAGCCACTCTAAGAACTGGGACTTTTTCATGGATTTTCCAAAATAAATGAAAATTTTGCAAAGTACATGAGAATTTCATGGAAGCGTGCAACAGATTATGGATAAAATAATCCTGATTTATTTATGTTCGGTATACAAATCACCAGATTCCCTTTTCACAGCATGTTTTTCCCCCAATAAAAAGTAGATAATTTGAACAGCACTACTTATCATTAAATACCATGAGATTAACAACTAGAATTTAATTTCTCTCAGTGAAACAATTTTATCAAGGGATAGGGTGTTGCTTATCACATGTCTGGTAATTGGAGAGGGAGCTTAGTACTGAGTTATGTGCCTATCTCCCATTGAAATTCAGAGATGGAGGATGGTTCAGTGACATGGCTGTAGCTTGGGGGACCCCTAGTCTGGGCTTAACGTCTCTTTCCCTCAATTCCCCTCTATGAAAGGGGGATAGCAATACTGCCCTATCCCACAGGGACTTTGTGTGGAGAAATACATTAAAGATAGCGAGTCCCTCTGCTACTACGGTGACAAGGATGAAGAAGAGTGCACTTACCACCAGCATGACCCCTCATAGCAGGTTGTTGTATAGCAGCACTTTTCATTCTATTGCCCTATGCCAATGGTTGCTCCAGTCTGTGGTGTCGTTCTCTTCTTGCAACTCAGCACTCTGAGCACATTACCATATTTTAGATCCACCCCAACTGGGGTAAAAAAGTCCAATCAATAAAAATCCAATGTCTTTATATATCATCTTCAGCTCTGACTCTGGGGCTAGTGGTCCTTACCCCTGTCTCATGGGGTTTTAAATTCTCCTTATCTACACCAGGGGCTTCACGCCACCTTCTAGTGGCTGGTAGGGGAAGCCAGGTGCTCCCACTACATTGATTTTCAGTCCCAGGGCCTGAAAAGAAGCATCCAAGGTCTGGTCTATCAGACACCTGTCAGCTGCCTCTTCCTTCCTGACCTCCCCCCACCCTGCCCCCAACCCCAGAATTTCTTCCTGCCATCAGCCTTTCTTCAGACCTCTTCCTCAGCCCCTTCCTGGGATCTTTATAATGATCAGCATCTCCCAGGGCTTCTCCCTAGAGTTCCATTTCCTACCATTGTGTCAGGATGAGCTATAGGATCTTGTTCCAATGTTGTGTCCTTCAGGTTAACTCTCCCTCCCCATCCCCAGCATCCTCTTTGCCTGCAGAAGCCTTCATCTTTAATTTGGCCCCGTCCACCTTCCAGGTGCAATTAGGTGTGTTCCTTAACCTCTCAGGCCCACCTTAACTATTTCACCACCTGCATAGATTAGGCACCCCATCACAGGAGGCCATAGTGAAAATATGGTCGTTTTGAAAATTCCAGCAACTGGTCTCAGGCCAGGTCTCAGTGGACAATAGGTATCTATATTAAGAAAAAACACCCTGCCCATCAAAGTTAGTCCCCTTGGTAATCCCTTTTGTCAGAAAAGTTAAAAGGGTCTTGGAGACAGAACACTATTCTGACTCCGTAAAAGGTGGCGCCCTCCAGCTCGCCAAGGAGGTATGATAGATGCTTGAGCGATGCTAGCAGTTCTGTAGACCACACAGTACCTATTCTGTGACTAAAAAGGCAGTCAGTCTCCCAGACTCTGAAACATGCACCTGTCACAATAAGTGAATGCAGGTCTATAGTCATAATAATTCTTTTAAAAAATGGTGTTATCCCAAGTTATCTGGGGATCTCTCACATGATATAGCTGTGGGACAGTGATTGTTTAATCCACCTTAAATTTGTGTCACCACTGTATATTGATTATCCATTATCCTCATGCAAATGGCATGACTTATCCATTGAAGCAGCTGTGCATTGTTTTTAATGTTAAGTGAATTCTTTTAGTGCTCCATGAAAGGTGTCAGATTAACAGCCCTGGGGACTGAAGTCCTCTGTTTATCCACAGAACATATTCAAACCATAATGACAGAACCATTCAAGCAGCTGACTCTGCCATTACTTATTTTGAGGGTTTGTTGCAAGACTCCTAGGGCAAAATCTTGCCTTGAGCCTGCACAGAAGAAAATCTAACAGACTCCAAGGTGGGAAACGTGTAAGGAGGGGGACAGGAGACCAGTAACTTTGATGGCATGATATCCCCACTGCCACTAGACTACTGTCAGCTTCCCATGGGTTTGGGAAGCTATGAGCAGGTGTGGGGGGAGACTGAGGCACTATTCACAGTCCTAGAAATAAGTGAGGACTCCAACAACAGGATTAGACAGTAGAGATCCATAGTGCTGAAAGTTCATGGTCACACTGAACTTTATTCTAGGTATCTAAAACCTCCACAGCGGTATTATTGATCTATTTCAGCCAGCTTAATGGTACATGACCCCGTGGGTGTTGCTAGTCTGTGGCTGGACAATGTTCCCTCCCTTGTAATGAAGGAACTGTCAGTTGGGCTGAATTCTTCCTCAGCAGATTGTTCAGTCATATTGCCAAATGTCCACTGAAATCTAGGATGACGTGAGACCACCCAACTCAAATTGATCTGTGCCCTACCTGTATAGTGAGGATTCATTTGAATGGATATCTTGGAAATGCAGTAGGTGCTCATTACTTTCTGATATCTGCCACATATATTGCATGACCTGACTGCTCCAATTCTTCTGTTTTGCTCTCAGACCAGCTGCAGTTAACCATTATAGAATGTTTTTCCTTCACCTGTTTTCATTTGGAGCTATAATAGGCACTTATTCTGAGCACTGTACCATCTAAGGAATGTCTTTGGAAAGATAGTTATATATATTGTGTGGATGAGGGTTATGGAGATGCCCTTTATCTCAAAATAAGAAACGGCTATTACAGAATCATGCATTCATTGCTACATTCTTGACTGGAGTTGATGCAGAATTACTGGGTGAAATTCTTCCATCTGCATTGGTTAGAAGGTCAGACTAGATAATTATAATGAGCCCTTCTGGCTTTAAATCTATGCATGTATGTCACAGATAGGAAATATATATTAAGGTACCATCACCCAATCGGAGCGAGATTGTCCTCTATGGTATCTTCTCCAGCGTTCTGAGTCCAATATTAAATGTCAGATGTGGGTCCCAGAATAAATGTAAGTGAGGTACTTTGCAAGTCAGAATAAATGTGCATACACAGGGCTTTGCTGTGTGAAGGGATAATTTGGTATCAAAGTCAAAAAAATCTCAAATACAGATGCATAAAGTTAGGTACGTAAATGTATTTGTAAGAGCTTTCACTTTTAAAAGCCTGTATCATTTAAAAAATCATGTATGTTTTCCGAACCATCTTACAAAATTGAATAACAATAGCATTAACATTTTTCATTAATTTTCTGGGTCATTCAGAAGGCCTATGACTCCCTGATAAATTCTATTGGACTTTTCCAGAAGGACGTATATGCATGGAGTTCCTATTAGCTGAGATGCAATTCCTATAGGGGCTAGGAGGGGACTTGACTCCTTCCCAAATCAACCCACAGAATTATTATTCCAGAAATGAAGACATTCCCTGGGCAATGGTCATTAGATCCCCAGTTCAGCAGATTTCAGAGGGGCAGGATGGTCTTATCGTTAAGACAACAGAATAGGCAAGTAGATTTGATAGTTGGTTCTACCAAGTTTGCTGTGTGATCTTAAGCAAGTCACTTAGGCCCATATTTTTAAAGATGTTTAGGTGCTGTGATGCTCAATGTCCTAGTAACTGGCTGATTTAGAAGCCTAGATTTCATTTTCAAAAGGGATTTAGGCACTTAGGAGTGTAAATTCCATTGATTATTGATGGCATTTAGACTTCTAAGTGCCTAAATTTCTTTAAAAATGAGATTTAGGCATCTCAATCAGTTAGGTACTACAACATTGAGCCCAGCAGCACCTAAATACCTTTAAAAATCTGGGCCTTAATCTCCCCACGCTTCACTTTCCCATCTGTAATATGGGGATAATACCACTTCCCTGTCTTGTCTTTTTCAATTATTTTTGTCAAGGCTGATACTGTCTCTTACTATGTGTATATTCAGCACATATGGGGCCCTGATATTGTTTGGGCATTACCATAGTAATAAAATAATAATGGATACAGAAATGGGCTCAAATTGCAAAATTTGGCTGCAGACCTAAATCTGAAAACCTCCAATATTCAGTGGCATTCAGATATGGATCCATAAATTCCAAGACCAGAAAGGACCATTGTAATCATCTAGTCTGATCTCCTGTATAACACAGGCCAGAGAACTTCCCCAAAATAATTCCTGTTAGAGCTAGAGCAGATCTTTTAGAAAATAAAAATCCAGTTTCATTTTAAAATTGCCAGTGATGGAAAATCCTCCCTGACGCTTCATAAATTGTCCCAATGGTTAATTATCATTCATGTCTTATTTACAGTCTGAAAGTGTAGTGTTTCAGTTCAAGCCAGTGGATCTTAGTAAACTTTTCTCTGAGCCCATTGCAAAATTAGGGGCCATTTTCCAATTCCAGTTCCATGGACTGTGAAGATATCCAAAGTTAGGAGATGTTCACATGTGAGGGTAAGATTTGGACCTACCTGTTTTTGGAAGTATCAACATTTTCTTCCAGTCTGAAGCATCAGCTGACTACAAAGGCTGGGACTCTCGAAGAGTCTAAGGGAGATGGCTGCCCAACTCCCACTGAAATGTAAAGTTAAGCATCTGAAACCTACCTCAGGTGACCCCACTAGCTCCGTATCTGAGTGTCTCACAATCTTTAATGCATTCATCCTCCTAACACCCCTGTCAGGTTGAGAAGTACCATCACCTCCACTGTACAGATAAGGTACTGAGGCACCGAGAGGACTTGTCTAGACCAAGAGTTAGTGCATAGCATGCTGGGGTTTACAGCACACTGGCATGCCCTTTGTGTGGACCCTGCTACTGTGCATTCAAGTACACTAAGGGCTTGTCTTCACTACCAGGGTAAGTTTACCTAAGTTACGAAACTCCAGCTACATGAGTAATGTAGCTGATATTGACACAGCTTAGGTCGACTTACTCCAGTGTCTTCACTGCACTACATCGATAGGAGACACTCTCTTGTCGACTTCTATTACTCTTCTCATACAGGTGGAGTACCGGGGTTGACCGGAGAGGGCTCTGCTGTCGAATTAGCGGGTCTTCACTAGACCCGCTAAATCAACCCCCGTTGCATCAATTGCAGCAGCGTTGATCTCCCGGTAGTGAAGACCAGCCCTAATGCCCATAGACTTACTCTGATTTCAAAGCGCGCTAAGGAAGTTTTAGTGCTCCATAGCAGGATCCACAGAGACAGCTAGGGTGCTGTGGCTTTGAAGACCAGCTTGCTGCACACTAACTGTGCACGTAGGCAAGCCCTCTGTGACTTGTCCAACTTCACATCAGAAGCCTGGGGCAGAGCTGGGATTGAAGCCAGGTTTTAGGGTGTCACTGAAGTATTTCTCTCACTGAATCTGTCTAGAAAATTCCAATCTAGGTTATCTATTGAAACATTCTAACAAAGACTTCTTCTGCCTCCCAGGTAACTGGCATTTATTTATTCTCATGCAAAGAAGACCTCATCTTGTTTAAGGGAAAAAAATTACTAATGAGCACACAAAAAAGAAAAAAAAATCATTCCACTTTAGTAACACAACACTGCATCAACTTTGTCTGAGAATTAAGAAGAGTCATTTTCATCCAGGCTCCTCCCAGCTTCTGCTTGTCCTTGCTTATGTTGTAACAGAGGTACGATGCTATTGCAGAATAATAATAATTTGCATTTACTTAGTGCCTTTCATTAAGGATCTGCAAGTGCTTCACAATCATTAATTAATTCTTACAACAGCCCAGCATTTTAGGTGAGCATCTGTGCACAGCTCTGACACTAACTCACCCTGGGACCTTGGGAAAGCCACTCAATATCTTAATGACTCTGTTACGCTGTGTCTAGAATGAGTGTAATACTGACCCACCTCACAGGGATGCTGTTGGGGTTAGCCAGCCTTGCAACGTGCTTTGAAAGGCAATGTATTGTCTTACAGACAGGGGAACTATAGCTCAAAGTTAGGGGCTAGTATCTGACTATAGGTCTACTCCAGAGCAAGATGGGATGAGGAAACACCACCATCTCAGAAATAGCCCTGGGAGGACCTGTGCCTGAAAGACATCATGTTGTCTCCTCTGCTACCTCCTTGTTTGCGAGAGGTGGTTGGTGGTAATTTGTTGCTGGCCTATACCACCTTTCCTTAGTCCTATTCCCCTCAGGCCCAAGGTCTGGGCAGCTCAAGTTAGGTGTCTTAGTAGGGGTTCTTACTTCCAAATGCCAGATGAGCAGTCATTTATGTGGCATTATTTACCTGGTGCTCAGCTGAGCCTAGATTTAACCTCCTGTGTAAACCTTGGTGCAGAGCCTGGTTATGGAAAGTTGGCTAGTTGGTGTGTTATAAAAGCCTCTGTGCCTATCCACAGAGGATATGAGTTGTTATAGCCCTCCTTTGAAGTTTGGCTCTTTAGTTCATGCTCTGACAGCTTGTGCTTTTAGCTCTGGCGATCCCTGGTTCAGTTCCCCCCTGTGTCAATCAAGGTGGCAGCAGTCTCATTAATACAAGAAAACAAGTCTGCTTGTGAGTGAAGTCTGCTGGTCTATAAAATTCCCTGGGTTCAATTCTGTTTTCATTTAAAGTGGTTTAAATCTGGAGTGAAGCAGTGGAGATATTCTGACTTTCCACTAGTGTGAAGAAGACCACAACTCTAAAAAAATACATGATACATTGTGGAAGTCATCATTTTCCAGTTTCATCTCATTTATGTTATGATGAGGTTTTTTTAATGTGATCAATGTGGATCTGAGCATAACTGCTGGAAGCATGTGCTTATAGACCACAGGGCCTGCTGGTTAAAAATACACGACTGTTACAAATATACGATTATTGCCTTCAGCCACTTTCTGTGCCATTATCTGGACATGTTCCATCCATTCCTAATAGAGAATTCAGTGGCCTCTTTGGTGACAGATCGGTGCAAGGGAAAAGAAGAGCTTTGGGAAGAAGACCCATTCTTGTTCCACAGTTCACGATGTATTATGCAAGAAGAGCAGAGAACAGGAAGAGGAAGTGTAAAGGCATTTGCAGTATGATGGATGAAAATCCAAGAGTAATTGGAAAAGAATAGTAGTGCTGAATGCTGGCAGAGCAAAGTGACAAAGAAAAAATGAAGGAAACGGGAGAGAGAAAGAATGGGATCAGTGATGGGTAAGATTTAAAATGTTAAATGTTAGTTGAATTATGAACTCTGTGTGTTCCTTTCCCTCCACTGAAGTTATTGCAGTCATGAACAGTCCATGCTTTAAAATTAAATATTGGTAAATCTAATTGTCTCCTGTGAAGTGGAACCTAGAATTACTGTATCTTGAAGCTAAAAGAAAAAAGCAAACCCAGAACTGGATCCTTAGCTTATAAACAATGCTGCTTTGAGTTTCCTATGAAACCTGTGTCTTCAGCATCCTCTCTGCCAAATGGCCACTGAGGATAATAATCAGAATAACAATGCATTTCATTGTGTAGCACTTTCCATCCCAAATGATCCCAAAGCACTTTGCAAACATTAAAACACTCATAAACAGAAGCTTTGCATCTCAGCCTAAGGCTCCAACTCAAGTGTTAGATTGCATTGACTTTTCAGGAAGTTTTGACTGAATAAAGGATTGGGTACAGGCTATTAGACTGGGCCTCTACCAACACAGCAACAACAAACTCAAACCCCACAACTCATGTGATTGATTTCATGAGAGTCCTCCATTTACCTGCTTGTTTCTTTTATATTCTCAGCAATTTCTTCAACACTCTGGAGAGTCGAGTGGTCCTTTCATTTCCAAAATGGCTGCCACGGTTTGATGGGGAAACAACATATTTATGTGGGATTCCAAAGTGTTTCTGAAGTTCACAGTAAATTTGAGTCCGTGAAGGGGGGAGCCCTGGGGAAAACCTGTTACTTTATGTCCTTCCTGAAGCATAAAATTCAGCAAAAATTCAATAGCGCTGTCAAATACCAAATAGGCAGGTCAATATGTTAAATGGGAAGTAGTGACACTTCTAGAGAAATAGGCCAATGCTTATGGCCAGCCTGTGATATAAACTGTAATGATTTCACACCTGTACTCTTACCCATCGGTAGAGAGGTGCTTTGTCTGGCTCTGCAGAACTTACAGCCTTTGCCAAAAGGATATTTGAGTGTAAATTTGTATACAATGATACTTTTAACACTGTTATATATATTGAATTCATTTCATTCAAAATTTGAGGTGAGTAAAATGGTTCAGATAAAATAAGAACTCAGTTGAATGTATAAAGTGATCATACCTCCACACCAAAACTCTGTCACTGTTTGAAAAAGTTCAGTTGACTTTTTCTCAGAATTGTATTTCATTTTTGATGTCGTCTATCTATCTGTATTGCCACACGGCAGTATAATTTCTGACCACCTTTTCATGCACTTCCTCCTCTGCTTCCAGCTATAAACAGAGAAGAGACTGCTGAGAAAAGGGTGTTCTGGAGATATTCTGATCTGACCAGAAGCTGTAATTCCCAGAAATCTTCATGTTCTTGTGAAATTTACTTCCTTCAGAAGGTTAAGATAGTTCAGAGAAAGTTTGAGTCCAAGTTCTCATCCAGACTGAAGTGAACATTGAACCTTTTGAGGTTCACCCTTCATGGGGCAAAATGGACATAATATTTTTGACTTTATTTTTCTCACCCTTTGTTTATCTTGTCTACCTAGATTGTAATCCCTCTGAGGCAAGGCATGATTATTACTCTGTATACATACTGTGCCTAGCATGATGAATTCAGTTGCAGCCTTTAGTCACTACTCCAGTGCAAATAAGTAGTTGTCAAAATGTTTTTTTCTCTTTGGAAACCTATTACAAAACTCCTTTTCCAACCCTTTAAAATTTGCCATTCTTATACAGTTCTTTGAATCCTTTCCATTACAAGGACCGGATTAATCTTTTGTGGAACCCAGCACCTGGACCGTGGTCCCATCCCCTGTTCCACCCATGTTCTGCCCCGAGGCCTTCACCCCACCAGGCCTTTTCCCTTTGAGGTTCCACCCACCACTAACACAGGGGGAGGGGCAGAGAGACGTGAGCTGGGGGCAAGAGGGGAGGGGTGAGTGGCAGGCAAGACCTCGGGGGGAAGAGGCTGAGTGGGGGCAGAGTTTAGGCCTAGTGCCAGGTCACCATCGGCACCATTGTAAACCCGATACTGTTTCCAGTACAACAAGTTGCTGACCTTCCAGGTAGATAACTAACGTCAGATACGTGTTATCAAAGTTAATTCCCCACTCTGGCACTTTGAGTGCAAGAGGTGGGGGCCTGCAAGGATTCTAAAAATTAATATTGGCCACTCGAGGCTTATATTAAACTCCCAAGATTATAGCTTCTCTCTGACCTTGGATGGGTAGATACTGCCACCAACTAATTAAATGAAATGTGCACAAACCTCTTAAGACACAAAAATCCAATTCTGTTCTTAAAAAAGGTAAACGTTATTAATAAAAAAACAAGAAAATACATATGGAACTCAGGCTGTTGCTAGATTTTCAAAAAGGCAACTACAAGGATTAAGCACCAAAAGTAATTTTCTTGAGGTCCAGCTTAAAGATTAAAAGCAAAACAAAAGCACCTGGGGTTAGCACAGAGGAATCCACAAGCCATAAAGAAAATAAAAGCAATAAACCTAATTGCATCTTCCTAGGCATTTCCTGATCTACTTACATATCTGGGCTTTTAAATGAGTAGTTTCTAGGTATGATACTGTTTTTTTTTTTCATACCTGGCCCAAGCTTCTCACAGCATAACTGCTCTGTCCCTTCTCTCCAGGAGAACAACCACAGACAGACAAAAGGGGAATCTTTTTTCAATTTTAAAAAGTTCTAATCTTCCCATTGGCTCTTTTGGCTGGGTGCCCACTCACTTCCTTTTACCTATGCATAGCAGTGAGACTTTCTAATCCTTTACAGGTAAAGCAATTAGCGAACAGCTACTAAGAGGGATTTTTTTAGCTACTGGCTGGTTGGGTGTCCATAAAAGGGAGCTACACTCCCTCCTCACTTCATTTATCACACATGTTCATCACAGTCTCTGAGGGACTGTCCACACTGCAATCCCAGGGTGTGATTGAAACTCATGGAAACATATTTGAGCTAACTTGAATATCGCTAACTTGGGTCTAGAGGGTGTGCTTCAATATGGGATGTTTGAGCCCACCCAGAACCCTGGAAAATTACGCAGGTGGCTAGCCCATGGTGAAGTCCATGCTGCCATGGCTTCACTACTCCAGCAGCCAAACTAACTCGGGTTTGTCTGCAGAAGCTACATTCATACCTGGGGTTGCTGTGTAGACATACCCTAAAGCTAGAAAACATAACGTTATCCCTAAAAGGACATTCATTTCCTCTTTAGGTAACCAGTGGGAATGTTAAGCATTGGTTTTGCATCTCTGCAGTGACTGGGATAGCAACCCCTGCACTGCATTCAGGGGTAAATACTGCCCCTAGCCTCCGCTACTATGGTTTATGCTAAAATAAATGCATAACGTCTCCCCACGTTCCCTATGCAGGAGACTGATTTTTCAAATCTGTAATAAGTTGCCTTTGCACAATTGTTGAAAAAATACTGCTAGACTGGTTGCTATCCCCATGAATGTTCGCAACAGTAATAGATCTCATAATGCACTATGTATGTAGTGTGTCAATGCAGATTAACAATATAAAAAGTTAAGCTATGTTTTATATTAGCATTATTCTTAATGCTAATGTAATGTCTAACCACTAAGACAGCATTGTTATCATGTTAGTACTGTAGATTGTAATGACAAAAGGAATTAGATGGGTTTTCTATGTTAAATCAATCATTAAGCGGTGGTATAATTATTTGCTGGTAGTGAAGCTCTTTTTTGCCCCCATTGTAAAATTGACACAGCGTATGAAAGTAATTGTGCTGTTTTCATTGCAGCAGGGCTCCTTAAGATTAGAGCTTTGGAGGAAAGAAGTGGAAATCCTAATGCTTCTGACTTTTCAGGAGAAATGCATGAGTAATATTATTAGCCACATAATTAATCAGATTGGTTTCTTGTGGTCTACAAAGCGTACATTTCGACATGCCTTCGGATGGGCAGGGAGAGGGGTAGGTAGGAAAGTTTGCATCTCCTGAGCTGCTACACTTTTACTTACAGTAAAACATTGCTTCCAGTTATTATCTTTGCCATTTCTGCTTATGCGACTTGCATTTTGAAACCATTATTATGTAACTCTAAAAGGAAATATTTTATCTTTAAATAGAAAATCATATAGATCGTAAGGTATTAGTAACCCTAATTTTAACCTGGATATAAAAAATCCTAATTAAGATCCTTAAAGAAGATAGACTTATTGGAAATCCCTATGGTACTTACATGGTCCCCATTATTGTAGTTTTTGAGTAACTCACAACAAACCTCTGAAGTACAGAGAGACTAAATGGCTTTCCCAAGGTCATTCCAGACATCTGTAGCAGAGAAGGAAATTGAAGCTAGTCTCCCTAGCCTTAAACTAGTACTGTAACCACTGGACCATCCTTCCTCTCCATTACCATTGGACAGTAATGATAATGGTTATAGTAGTAGCATTGGCAGAGAATCATCTTCAAAAGCGGAAGGGAACCCCATTGGAAACAATGCTAAGGTGGACAGGAATTAGGGAAGCAATGAAAACTGGTATTGGGACAAGGGGGAAATATAATCACTTATTGGAATACAAGGACAGGTGCAGTAATGGATTCCCCGGCTCAAGCTTTTGCATCTCCCTACTTGTACTGATGCTCTGCTCCATATACACCACACCGCAAAGGGCTGCAAAGGGCCTCTACCAGCTATATCAAAGAGCCCTCTGGTGCCATACACGATCTCACTGTGCAAATACTTATAGACTGTGAACAAGTTGCCTCTTAACCTTCTCTTTGATACTTAGTAGTCTGAGGTCCTGAAGTCTTTCATCCTAGAACAGGTTTTCCAGATCTTGGATCATTCTTGTAGCTCTTCTCTGAACCCTCCCTGAATTTTCAGCATCCTTTTCAAGAGGGAGACACCTGAATGGGACCCGCAATACCAAAGGTGGTCTTATATTTGTCCTATATAGAGTTAATATCACTCACTGCTCCTACACACTATTCCCAGGTTTGTACAAGATGCTATAGGCCGATGAAACATTTCAGCAAGGCTTGAGGTTTCTTATGTATTTTTCACCAAGATTTCAGAACCTCTTCAAAGTTTTAATTTTGTGAAAGCTGAAATAGGTGCCGTAGCAAAGCTCTACAGAGCCAGCAAAATAGCAGAATATTGCTTTTAGAGAAGAAAGGTGAAGGTCTAGAAACCTTAAAAAATAAAATAAATTAAACTTTAGATTCCATAAAATAGGACAAAACTAGTGGGAGGGGCAAAGGGAGACATTATCTGCTGACTGATGTCTATTGTCTCTTTTGCAGGTAGCAGTGCTTAGAACAGGAAGGGATGTGAGAAACCGATAAGAGCTTTTCTTTTCCTCTAAAGGTTTTATTTGATTTTATTTTAGCTTTTGATTTTGCTGGGTATCCAGATTTTCCACTTCCTCCCCCACCCCCCTTTATCTTTGCTTTCAGTAAAATACAATGATTTCCCCCCCCCCATGGCATCCCCCTAAGGGTTACTTTAAGAGAATACTGAGGCACCTTGCCAGTTGAAGAGAAATGAAATTAGGTATACTATATACAGTAGGTACTGCTCCACCTGAAGCAGAGTTACACTGAGACCTCTCACTGAAAAGGCATTGTGACAGAGGCCCAGTTTAGATCTAGCAAAATTAAACTCTATGGAATACATTTTATCTCCCTTACTAGTGTAACTCCAGTGACCTCAATGGAGCTACTTCAAATTTAGGGATTAATCCAACTACCGCTTCAGTCAGTGGGAATTTGCCACTGATTTCAATGTGAGCAGGGTCAGAGGTGAAATTCTGGCTCTACTGAAGTCTGTGACAAAAGAAGGAAATCCATTGGATTTTTGCCATGGATTTCAGAAGTGCCAGGATTTCACTCTCGCACCTTAGCACCCACTGCTGCACGTCATAGTCTTCTTCCTTAAACCAATTAGACTGAGGGACTTCAATACCCCTCAGGATGCACTGGCACCTTGCAATCTGACAGCAGACACTGGAAGTAGAGTCTGGCCTATTGTACTGTTTTGTATCCATCTGCCTGCCTGCCAGTCTAACCTGGTAATACATGTTCTGAGCATTGCAAGACTTCAACTTCCATAGTAGTTTTTAGGGCTCAAAGCTCTAGTCAGACACTGATTTTTCAATTTCCCTCTCCACGAATGCAACAGCTCTTTAAAGAGGCTTTTCAAGGGCTTGCAGAACAAAGTTGAGGAGCAAAAGAGAGACAGTAAAGGGCACCAGAGGCGAAAACCGTGCAAGACAATGTGAAGCTCTGTAGTGCCCATTGTGCTAATTTCATGCTTTCCACACCTTTGAATGAGTGTTCAAAGTGTTTCATTTCAGGAGCTACAGAGCCATGATAGAGATGCTCCATGAATTCTTAGTGCACAGCTGATCCAGGATGCTGCTACTAATGTGCATATATTGGAACTCTAACAAAAGAAAAAGGCTGTCAGCAGTAATGGGTGGTACTCTGAAGATACATAGTCAACAGAATGATTGTGGGTATAAGCATCAAAGCGGGCAGAAGGTTATCCTAAGCTACCCATACTCATCCTAAATGTTTGGTCTCAAATCTAAGCTGGAAGTCTTGAGATAGTGCTAACCCAGTAATATTTTCAAATTTTCTTCAAATTTAACTGGGCTGGAGTACTTCAAGGATGGCTCTTATCATGGCATTTTGGCTTTCAAAATCTAAATAGCCTGGGAACCACCTATCTGAAAGACCTCCCCATATTGCCACAGTTAAGACCAGCAAGGGCATGTGTACCAGAGACCCACTTATATACGTGAAGGAGCAGCTGGTGGAGTGTTCTCCATAAGGACCACGCAGCTTTGGCACAAACTCCCCATTCCAGTCTTTTATTGACCTTCAGATAATATTTGTTTTCCCTGATTATGAAAGAATTTGAATATGCTGTTGGAAGGTCATAATAATCTTAAACCTATTTTAAACAGTGGATTATAATCTATTATAATTAGTGAATGTTATTGGGGGTTCCTAGACCAGTGCATTTGTATCAGTGCATTTTTAAAACATGTGAACCTAGAGAAAATAATGGGTGCTCATGGACTGTATATGAATAAAAAGAAATAAATAAGCATGATATAAAAACACACATACAGGGGTTGTCTACCTGGACACAATAAAAGGCAGGATAGTTTCCCAGACATTCACACCCTCTCTTGCTATACATTACGTCTCCATGTAGAGAAGTCCACATTTACAACAAATTCCTCCGAACCTCAGAAAATAACATGGTCCAATTTCCCTTGGGTTAGAACACTTTGCACATTGATGGTTGAACAATATGCAGATAGGAATTTGGGAAGGCCAAGACCATAACCAGGTTCAAAAAGGAACTAGATAAATTCATGGAGGATAGGTCCATCAATGGCAATTATCCAGGATGGGCAGAGATGCAAAACCATGCTCTGAAGTGTTCGTAGCCTCTGTTCTCCAGAAGCTGGGAATGGGCAATGGGATGGATCACTTGATGATTATCTGTGCTGTTCATTCCCTCTGGGGCACCTGGCATTGGCCATGGTCAGAAGACAGGATACTGGGCTAGATGAACCATTGGGCTGATCCAGCATGACTGTTCTTATGTTTCTTATTCTATACATGATGTGTTGTTGGTTTTTTTGCCCCATATTATCAAGCCAGCAATTCTCCATCCTTTTAGAATCCTGCTAAAAATGCTTCCAATATATTGACAATTCTCCAATAACAACTATGTTCTGAGATCTTTCAGTGAACCAATTTTTAGTCACTTTAATATGTGCCATTTTAATTTGTTTAGTGCTAGTTTTTTGGTAATATAGTCTGTGGTCCTAAGTCAGATGCCTAACAGAAATATGTTACATCAGTCCAGTTGTGTTTATCATCTGCACTTGTAATTCATCAAATAAAATATGTGGGAATGTATTTGCATCAATCAGGGAATAATATATTCACTAATAATATTCACTCATGGACCAGCTTTAGTATATTTTATGTTTTGATCTAGTTCTTATTTTATCCAAACAATTCAAAAATAATCTGCACAAAGCATTTTAATTTCCACATAAACAAATAACAAAAGATATACCGTAGCATGTCAGAAAATAACTCCATTTTCCATATGAACTTGATGCTCCTGAAACATGGTTGTTCATATCAATGGGAGTAAGACCAGGTCCTTGTTTATATATAATGCATTTCAAATGCACCCATCACTGAAGCATCTAAGATTAGCATCATATACCCTAATACAGGACTATTCTTCCTTCTGATTAAAGTTTATAAAGTGCTTTGAGACTCAGATGAAATGGAATATAATGCATAATCCAAAGTACGAATCTCTTACTGCATAATATATGTATGTAAATATTTGTAGACTAATAATGAATATACTAATATAACATAAGGAATGACTCAGCATTTCAAGGTTGTTCATGTGGTTAAATTGTTTTGTAATTATCAACTGTTCGTTCTTCCAAGAGTAAAAAGGGCGTTCCACTGGTCTGCTAAGGTGACCTTAGGCAAAAGGTTTCCCCTCTCTGTGCTTCAGTTTAGCCATCTGTAAAGTTGGGGTGGAGGGGGGATAATATTAACTTTCCAGGAAATTAGGGAGAAAACAGACAAATACAAAGGGACAAGTTTTTAAAGTGCTTGTACACAAATGCTAGAAGTCTAAATAATAAGATGGGTGAACTAGAGTGCCTTATGATAAAGGAGGATATTGATATAATAGGCATCACAGAAACCTGGTGGACTGAGAGCAAGCAATGGGACACAATCATTCCAGCGTACGAAATATATCGGAAGGACAGAACAAGTCGTGCAGGGGGAGGAGTGGCACTATACGTGAAAGAAAATGTAGATTCAAGTGAAGTAAAAAAATCTTAAGCAAATCCACATGTTCCATAGAATCTCTATGGATAGAAATGTCATGCTCTAATAAAAATATAACATTAGGGATCTATTATCGACCACCTGACCAGGACAGTAATAGTGATGATGAAATGCTAAGGGAAATTAGAAAGGCTATCAAAATTAAGAGCCCAATAATAGTGGGGGATTTCAATTATCCCCATGTTGACTGGGAACATTTCACTTCAGGACGAAACGCAGAGATAAAATTTCTCGATACTTTAAATGACTGCTTCATGGAGCAGCTGGTACGGGAACCCACAAGGGGAGAGGCAACTCTAGATTTAATCCTGAGTGGAGCACAGGAGCTGGTCCAAGAGGTAACTATAGCAGGACCGCTTGCAAATAGTGACCATAATATAATAACATTTAACATCCTTGTGATGGGAAGAACATCTAAACAGCCCAACACTGTGGCATTTAATTTCAAAAGGGGGAACTATACAATAATGAGGGGGCTAGTTAAACAAAAGTTAAAAGGTACAGTGACT
The DNA here is from genome assembly GCF_025201925.1 of Gopherus flavomarginatus. NCBI lineage: Eukaryota > Metazoa > Chordata > Testudines > Testudinidae > Gopherus > Gopherus flavomarginatus. The sequence continues at coordinate 8,339,699 of NC_066619.1, read as the reverse complement.
AAAGTGAAATCCCTGCAAGCAGCATAGACACTTTTTAATGACACCATAATAGAAGCCCAACTTCAATGTATACCCCAAATTAAGAAACACAGTAAAAGAACTAAAAAAGAGCTACCGTGGCTTAACAACCATGTAAAAGAAAAAGTGAGAGATAAAAAGACTTCCTTTAAAAAGTGGAAGTCAAATCGTAGTGAGGCAAATAGAAAGGAGCATAAACACTGCCAAATTAAGTGCAAGAGTGTAATAAGAAAAGCCACTGAGGAGTTTGAAGAACGGCTAGCAAAAAACTCCAAAGGCAATAAAAAAATGTTTTTTAAGTACAACAGAAGCCGGAAGCCTGCTAAACAACCAGTGGGGCCCCTTGACGATCGAAATACAAAAGGAGCGCTTAAAGACGATAAAGTCATTTCAGAGAAACTAAATGGATTCTTTGCTTCAGCCTTCATGGCTGAGGATGTTAGGGAGATTCCCAAACCTGAGCTGGCTTTTGTAGGTGACAAATCTGAGCAACTGTTACAGATTGAAGTGTCACTAGAGGAGGTTTTGGAATTGATTGATAAACTCAACATTAGCAAGTCACCGGGACCCAATGGCATTCACCTAAGAGTTCTGAAAGAACTCAAATGTGAAGTTGCGGAACTATTAACTAAGGTTTGTAACCTGTCCTTTAAATCGGCTTCGGTACCCAATGACTGGAAGTTAGCTAATGTAACGCCAATATTTAAAATGGGCTCTAGAGATGATCCCGGCAATTACAGACCGGAAAGTCTAATGTCGGTACCGGGAAAATTAGTCAAAACAATAGTTAAGAATAAAATTGTCAGACGCATAGAAAAACATAAACTGTTGAGCAATAGTCAATGTGGTTTCTGTAAAGGGAAATCGTGTCTTACTAATCTATTAGAGTTCTTTGAAGGGATCAACAAACATATGGACACGGGGGATCCAGTGGATATAGTGTACTTAGATTTCCAGAAAGCCTTTGACAAGGTCCCTCACCAAAGGCTCTTACGTAAATTAAGCTGTCATGGGATAAAAGGGAAGGTCCTTTCATGGATTGAGAACTGGTTAAAAGACAGGGAACAAAGGGTAGGAATTAATGGTAAATTCTCAGAATGGAGAGGGGTAACTAGTGGTGTTCCCCAAGGGTCAGTCCTAGAACCAATCCTATTCAATTTATTCATAAATGATCTGGAGAAAGGGGTAAACAGTGAGGTGGCAAAGTTTGCAGATGATACTAAACTTCTCAAGATAGTTAAGACCAAAGCAGATTGTGAAGAACTTCAAAAAGATCTCACAAAACTAAGTGATTGGGCAACAAAATGGCAAATGAAATTTAATGTGGATAAATGTAAAGTCATGCACATTGGGAAAAATAACCCCAACTATACATACAATATGATGGGGGCTAATTTAGCTACAACAAGTCAGGAAAAAGATCTTGGAGTCATCGTGGATAGTTCTCTGAAGATGTCCACGCAGTGTGCAGAGGCGGTCAAAAAAGCAAACAAGATGTTAGGAATCATTAAAAAGAGGATAGAGAATAAGACTGAGAGTATATTATTGCCCTTATATAAATCCATGGTACGCCCACATCTTGAATACTGTGTACAGATGTGGTCTTCTCACCTCAAAAAAGATATTCTAGAACTAGAAAAGGTTCAGAAAAGGGCAATTAAAATGATTAGGGGTTTGGAGAGGGTCCCATATGAGGAAAGATTAAAGAGGCTAGGTCTCTTTAGCTTGGAAAAGAGAAGACTAAGGGGGGATATGATAGAGATATATAAAATCATGAGTGATGTTGAGAACGTGGATAAGGAAAAGTTATTTACTTATTCCCATAATACAAGAACTAGGGGTCACCAAATGAAATTAATAGGCAGCAGGTTTAAAACAAATAAAATGAAGTTCTTCTTCACGCAGCCACAGTCAACTTGTGGAACTCCTTACCTGAGGAGGTTGTGAAGGCTCGGACTATAACTGTGTTTAAAAGAGAACTGGATAAATTCATGGTGGTGAAGTCCATAAATGGCTATTAGCCAGGATGGGTAAGGAATGGTGTCCCTAGCCTCTGTTTGTCAGAGGATGGAGATGGATGGCAGGAGAGAGATCACTTGATCATTGCCTGTTAGATTCACTCCCTCTGGGGCACCTGGCATTGACCACTGTCGGTAGACATATACTGGGCTAGATGGACCTTTGGTCTGACCCGTTCTTATGTTCTAGGGAGGAAAAAAACTATCTACAAGCTTGGCATTTATTATTAATTATGGTTTAAAAACACTGATAATCAGTATCAAGGTATTATTTGCTACTAGTCTAAATGGATGAAAGGGCAAAGGATAATTTCAAGCTTAATGATCTGTCAATCCAGAAAGACAAAAAAAAATAACCATTTTTCTCCAGGTTCATCTGAACACAGGACCTCAAGGCAGAGAAGTTGAATTGATACTAAATTTGTACTATGGTCCCTTATTTTCAGAAAATTGCCTCGTAATAAAATGGAAGTACTCATCATTTGTTAGTATCAGCTCGCAACAAATTTATTGTCTAGAAATCGATAAATATTGCAAGTTATCAGGATAAAGCCAATATCAGAAGAATACAAATACTACCTTTTCTAGTGTAAACCTCCACAAGTCCTCCAGCATCCAGAGAAGTCAGGTACAAGCCGAATTAAGCTGCATTAAAACACATCAGTAAATCAAATTTTCAGAGCTCTGCAAAACATTTGCAAAGCAGGCAAGAGGCATGTTTCATAGTGGTGGCTTTGAACCAAACAGAGGAAACAAACACTGAGGAGGAAAGAAAGTGTTGTGAACATACTTTTGTAATTTTTTTAATTGTTAAAGAAACAAATTTGCTGATTGTTTTTTTAAAATTAAATTTTAGAAACTGGAGTATTTTAGGAGAGAAACTAGCAGGAAGCTCTATCCTCCCACATCTGTTGTTTCCTGGATACAAGCCAGACTTTCAATGTAACACTAACTCACAATGCAACAGAGAAAGGACAAACATGCCCCTTCTCTTTCCCTGATTAGAGGATGTCTCATGAATGCACTCCCTGGGCAAGCTTTATAATAGACTCATCCACTTTGTGCTCAATTGTAAATTCAGTACCTACCACTGTCAGATGTTTAATCTGTTGAACTCCATCCTGTTAAACATTTGATGGTAAGCTGGGCTGGGCACAAACTATATATATATATATATATATATAGTTCCATTTTTAAAAAAAAAGATGACCATCCTGGGAGCTTAAACAAGAATGCTGTGTGGCATGCAAAGTTTGACACCACCAATAGCTATCCATTTTCATTCAACTGGAGTTGTTTAAAGCAAGAATATTCCAAACGCAAAGAGAGGAAAATTTTTGAAAAGCTTGTCAGAGGATCAGACCAGCACAAATTTTTAAGTGTTCGTCTCAGCACTAGTATGCAAACTCTGTAGATCTGTTGTGTTTCTCCCTATATATGCTCCTGAATACAATGTTGCTGGAGCCAGGTTGGTCCCAGAATATTAGAGAAACTCCCCTAGCTCACAGAAGTGGTGCAATTACAACTGGTCGGGGAAATGGGTTTTTGTTCCCATTAAAAATTTTGACAAAAATAAAAATGCTTTTGTTTCCTTTGAGAGAAACAGGGTAGGTGAGGTAATATCTTTTATTGGACCAACTTTTGTTGGTGAGAGAAACTCGCTTTCAAGCTTACACAGAGCTCTTCTTCAGATCCAGGAAGCTGATGCTATATTCACACGAGCACTTATTTTGGCAAACCTTATGTCACTGAGGGGTGTGAATATTCCACCCCCAAATAAGTGGTAGTGTTCACAGCACTAAGTCAGTGGGAGATCTTCTCCTGCTGACATAAGTACTGCTGTTTGTTGGGGGTGGATTAATTATGTGGATGGGACAGCTGTCCTGCTGTAAGCTCCCTAGTGCAGGCATAGCCTTAGCTAAATACAAGGTGGAACAGATTGTTTAGCATAAGTAGACCATTCCTGGTGAAGTGTTCCATTAGCATCTCTCCAATCACAGGGAAGAAATGAAGGGGAGAAAGGGAAAGTAGCTGGAGGAGCATTGTTAGTTAGTTATAGTTTGTTGTAAATAAGCCATAAATCCAGAATGTCTATTCAGGCCATGATTTTTCATGCCTAGCAAAGTTATGATGCAGTTATGAAGTTCCCAGGCTCTTCTATTGAATGTGTTGTAAGATTTTCTTTGAGGATGATGAGGACTGAGAGGTCAGATATAGAGTGATCATTTTGTGAAAAGTGTTCACCCACAGGTGACGTGGTGTTAACTGGCCACTTCACTTTGAATAGTCCCTTGAACTGTGTGTTAACTATTGATGCTAAACAATCTGTTCCAACTTGTAATTTAGCTGTGACACTCTAAGGTCTCATCTACACTGCAGACTTACATTGGTATAATTATGTTGCTCAGGGGTGTAAAAAATCCACATCCCCGAGCAATGCAGTTATACCAACCTAACCCACAGTGTAGACAGCACTATGTCAACATAGCTACCACCTCCTGCAGAGATGGATTAATTAAACAGATAGGAGAGCTCTCTACTATCAGTAGAGAGCGTCTTCATTAAAGCAAAACAGCAGTGCAGCTGCATCAGTGCAGCTCTTCCAATGCAATATATATACCTGCCTCTGGAAATTTCCATTACATGCGTCTGACGAAGTGGGTATTCACCCACGAAAGCTCATGCTCCAAAACGTCTGTTAGTCTATAAGGTGCCACAAGACTCTTTGTTGCTTTTTACAGATTCAGACTAACACGGCTACCCCTCTGATACTTGATCTTCCCTTAGTTTCCTACATCTGAAGAAGAGCTCTGTGTAAGCTCGAAAGATTGTCTCTCACACCAAGTTGGTCCCAAAAAATCATGTTCTTCTCTGTGGAAATGATGGGAATCAGGTGGTCCAAGGTTCTATTTTCCTGCTGACTGCCTGGCTTCTGGCAGCAAGTCACTTCAGTTTTCTGTCAGTTTCCTCATCTGTAATTGCTCATACTTAAACATATGTTTCACAGGTGTGCTCTGAGGATGAATTTGTTAGTATCTGTACAGTGCTTTGAACATTCACTGTGTTATAAAGGCTTAATATTTATGTATGTATGTATTTGCCAAGACTAAAATTAGAGCTAAGTGAATCACTTCTGGTGAAACAAGAACTGACATGAATTTTCACCGAAAACTTGATCAGGACCCAACCTCAACCTTGTTCACTAGGGTTAACTTAGAAATAAATGGTGTGCTCCTTTCACTTCAATATAGAGAACTGGGCATATTGAATCCCTCAGAAAGGCAGCCCATGCATTATTTACAAACCCAGGAGTGCTGGAAACCTACTGAGAGAACTTGATCTTGCAATATTTCCAGACCAAAGAGGTCAGTGTTTAAACATCCAAACTTTTAGAGATTTACCCATGGTCATCTCAGTCAAGATGGACTCCAGAAGTTCTGTTAATGGAGCAGAGTGGCTGTCAGACATTTAAAGAGACAGCATATGTCAGATGTCAGAAAAAAAATATTCAATTTTTTTCATACCCTGTGAGTCAGCTATATTTCACAGCTCTCTTGTCAATGGAGAGGCTTAATACCAACTGTAGTGGAAAGATAGCTTTCCAATTAAATCACAGCTGTGAAATAGAACTTTTTTTTTTCTTATTTCCAGTTGCTAGGAATGGAACTTTGACCAAAGGCATTATAATGTAGCTAGATTTATAAAATGTGCTAAACCAACCAATTCTTTAGTGCATATGCGTTGCACACAAACAATAATTGAAGGGACACTGAAGTTAAACATCAGACTTCTGCCTGAATATTTTTTTTTATGTACCTGCTATTGAGACTAATGATATCTGGGATCATACTAACTGAATGAGATTAGAGAAAAGGCACATTTCTTCTCTACTTTTTTCAATTTCTTTACTTCGTGCATTTGACAGCACTTTTTGTGTAGTCTTCTCTCTGTATTGTCAGTCAGACACTTTCCCTTGCTCTTTGTGTGGATTCTTCAGGCAGCAGCAGGAAAGGGACCAGTGCTTAAAGAATGTGATATAAAATCACAATCATTGGCAGGGAGATTCAGACACTGGTGCAGTACCTGGAATTAATTTTAACTCATTTGGGACCTGATCCAAAGTCCACTGGAGTCAGTAGGAGTCTTTCCATTGACTCCAATAGAGTTTAGACCAAACCCTTTAGCTATATCTATCCTGGGAATTTTACGTGATTCTCCCATTGTTTTTCTAGCACTGATGTGGGTCTAATGGTGCTAGCAATGGTAAGAGAAGCCACCAGCAATTATGCAACTAATTTTGCAAAGAGCTTGCCTAGCTGATATGGTAATAAACCGTACTCCTAACATTGCTCATGCCAGTTCAGCTACTCCAGGGCTGGACTAACAATGGCATAATTCCTTATCATTCTCAGTACAGAAAAGGCCATATTGAAATAGGGATGGTATTTTCAAAAGAAACTAAGAGAGTTAGGCAACTGGCTGCAATTATATTTCAATGGTACATGGTATCACAATTCAGGGCAACTGCACCTGTAGTTCCCCTCAGTGATACTCCTGACTGAGGTGTTTCCAGGCTGATCAGTTCCCTGCCTTCACTGTGTTAGTCCCAGAAAATACTGTCTGCCCAAGTAGCCTGCTTCACTTCTCTCTTCAGAGATGATACCTAGTGAAATTGCTCCAGTTATAAAAGACCACCTAGCTCTTTCTAAGCAAGTACATTTTATTCTTAAGTAAAATCATTACATAGAAGTACCTACACACTTGCTAATGAGTTTGCTAGAGATCACCCCACTTCTTGTTCTCCAACAGGGGCTCTGGCTGGTGTGAAATCCTTCCAACCATTCCCAAAGGACTAGGCCCTCCCCTTCGAGAGAATGTCCTCTCTATTTTCTGGATCAGAATGAAGGCCCTGAATCAGCTTAAACTTAGGCTATGTAGTCAGAATTCCTTTTGTTTTTTGTTTTGTTTTTGTTGGTTCCTGGAGAATCCAGATTTGGTCTTTGAACTGTCTGCATGTAACATGTGACCAGCAGAATAGGTCTCCTCTTGGGGTGAAGCTTGAAAGGCTGAGTCTGTAGTTGGGGACTTTTCCATCCCTTTCTCCACCGTACTCCCTAGGAATTCCACTTCACATGTATTGTCCCAAAAGATCAATCATGTCTGCTATATTGTTCAGCATAGTCTTCTGAAGTTCACATAGGGAACTTTGCATTGCCAAGCCATATGTACATGGACTCGGAGAAGCTTTTTTGGCTTCTAAAAGTAGCTGGGAAGTCAATAAGCCTCCCATAGTGGATATTTTAATAACCAAAGTAAGGTGGTTTGCATTAAATACCTCAAATACACTAGATGATTTCTTTGCACCAGCAGCATCACCTCTGTCTTCTCTGGGTTGAGTAATAGACACATAGCCTTAATTCTTTGCAGATCCTGGTTTTCCCAGTACCTGGCCTTGTTTGCTTTTCTTTCTTTCTTTCTTTCTTTCTTCTATCTATCTAGAAAACTAGCTAGCTACAGAGAGAAAGAGAGACCGATCCTCTGCTGAAACCAGTGGAGTTATGCCAATAGATAATTTGGCCCATAACTCCTACAGAAAAATATTATGACTTCTACTCTTTTCTTTCTTTTGAAAAACAATAAAGTCATGTCTTCAGTCTGCTGGCATATCTTGCCTTGAAGTTGTTTATTCCTTCTGTCAGGTGTGTGTGTGTTTGAATTACTTTTTACTTTGTGCTTCAGGATTTGTTGACACCAAGTGATTGTGCTATTGATTCAATATTAGGGAAACAAAGAGTTTTTAAGTGATAACCTGTTGGTGTGCATTTTTGCTCTGTTCATATAAACCAGTGGAGCAAGATCAATTTACTCTCTGGTTGAATTGCTTTTCTTGTTGGCATCTAAAGCATACGTTAGAAAGCAGCTTCCGAGAAACAAATTTATTTTCCTCAAATGATGGTCTTTATTGGCAACATCTAGTTCTTTTAATTTTACAGTTGGTTTGCCAGTTATTATCTCTGTTTTCATGAAGCATGAGAAAAATGCTAGAACAGTTAAATGTGCTTACCATAAAGTTTGTGAATTAGTGGCTCCTTCAATTTGGCAGCAGATGTGGAATGAAACTGCACTATCAGATGTCCTATACTGCCCCCCACCTTCCATCCCCATGAACTATGGAAAACAATTTGTGTGGCATGCTCTACCAGTTTGCTATCAATGTGTCACATATACATGATGTCATCATATCAAATATTCCCTGTTATATCTGACCCTGGCACTTCAGCTGTGACAAATTGGAGAAAGTTGTAGTTTGGTGGGGAGGGGAGGGAGTTAAAATCCTTTTGATGCCTCTCTTGGAGATTGTGCATTTGAAGGAATATGCATTTTAAATAACTTGTATATCTCTTTGCAGATGCGTTCTGGGCAGGAGGCAGCAACTGCCATCAATGACTAAGGGACAAGTGACACTCTCTGTCTCTCAGAGGGTTTCTTCAAGTCCAGTTTGGAATTTCTCATTATATTGCAGGAATCCATTTAGACACAAACAAGGTTATTCCATGAAATGTTTTTGTGACTAAAGAGGACATCCAGCTCTTTAATCAGTGACAGAACATCTACTCTGACAAGACTGAGTGATAGAGTGAGCTCTGCTAGCACCTTTGCAACTGAAGGGGAATATAACTTACAAGGAGAGACAATATTCTCATTAAATTGCCACTGGTTCATCAATACTCCACTGGAAATAATTATTCCGTATATGTTTCATGTAAATGTCTGTGTCAAATGAAACCTTGTTTTGTATTTTGCAGATGTCTGATCCATGATAATTTGGCTAATGCCTTTAGGTCATGAAATAGCTCTCTGCTCCTTCAGTTCTGACAGAGGCTCTGGTGAGATTGTGAGAGAGCTGAAGGAGAGGAAAAATCTCCTAAAGTCAAACTTACAATGTTAGTAGAGTGTGTAGTCTGCCTTCCTCCTCCTTTGCAGGAGCATCAGGTTTCGACTTGGGTAAGTCAGGAGTCCAGGGGTATGCTTTGCAACAAGGGGCTGGATATTCAGAAGTCACCATGGGAGAGCGTGAGTTCTCATCACATAAATGCATGTCTGATTTGCTTTTATACATAATGTATAAGGATAGGGACACTCACTTTAGGCACAGCTCTGAGCAATGCATGGGACTTAAGGTGCACCACCCCAGAAATAGCCCCAGGAAGCCCTGTAACTCACAGACATCCCTCTGAGTCTCAGCTTCTCCCCTCCCAGCAGCTCACACAAGGAACTCACATGCCCGTAGCCCTCAACCCCCATACAACAGAGACTGCTTCTTAGTGGGAAACCAGCGTGGCTTACCCCACCAAGGGAAACAAGGCCCCAGTCCAGGGACAAGTCTCCTCCTGGGCAGCAGCTGTGGTCCTGAGGCTAAAGAAGTTGATGGAGTGGTGGGGGGGAGAAGGTAGGCATGGATTCACTCTTACCTTGTCTCAAATCAAGGCTGCCCTCAAGAAGAATGGGGGAGGAGACAGGCATGCTCAGCCCTTCCTCTACCTAGAATAAAAACAGCCCCTGTTCTGCAAAAGGACAATGGCCCCAGTAAAAGACCCAGGAATACAGAATTCCCATGTTAAGCTTCCCTAAGCACCACCAACATTGCCTGCAGCTCAACACGCCTAAGCCACTAACACTGATTTTGGGAGGGACTCTGAGGAGTTTTGTTGCCCACTCCAATTCTTGTTTTCCTCTCAGAAGTGGCAGAGCTGAAGCCATCTGTTGGAAATGTGCCAATGCAAATGGTTTAAAGAGATTCTGTCCATTTAAAATCTAGCTGCAGAGGTGGAGGGATAGAGGAGTTATCCCCTGGGACATTTAAAAACATTTGTATGGTTAAGTTACTAAATATATTATATTATATTATTTTTCGGTAACAATATGTGGCGTACAATCAATACAAACTGATGAACAGAGGGGTGAAGAAATGACCTACATACATCAATTTTAACTTTGCTGCTTGTAAGTAATGCAGCCAAACCCATTCTTATGAGAAAACCTCATAAAACCTTTATATCAGACTAGCCTATCGTATTACAAACATGCATGTGTATTTCTGCGTGTGCATGCACATTGCATAGGAAATTATAGAGAACAGGTCCCTGCCCCAAAGAACTTACATAAATCTAAAATAGATGGAGCTCAGATTGATTTATCAGTGTGTGTCTGCCTACCTGTCTGTCACGAGAGATAGATATATATCAGATTGGAGCTTATATCTTTTTCTCAACTTCTGCTATCATCGCTGTACCCAAGTCAGGGATCTTTGTCAGAGATTTATTCTGCAAATTAAATGAGCTATAGCCTCTTCCTTTACTTTAATGTACAGCCATTGCTATTTAAATTTGTTCCTTAACGGATGCGGTTCACTTTATTTTACTCTTACTGTGCCTGGGACTATTCAAAACTGACACATATAAAAAATAGTGCCGGTTCCGTGAAATAGCAGTGCCTTTGTATGTTCAAAGCTATAAATAAACACTGGCAGTTAAACTTCTGTGCTTTTAAACTTTAGCCTCTTTATCTCTGTCACTGTTAGAGGCCCCTATCTGGTCTGCCTTCCCTTTTTGCTTATGATAAAATGCTTATGCAGCAGTAATCAGTCTTAGTACCCTCCCTTCTCTTCTATTTGTTTCTTTCTCTTTTAATTTCCAAGTTCCAGACACCAGTATTCACTGCAGCAGGGCTAACAATTCAAAGCCCCAAGCTGTGTTTCTTCAAAGCCATCCTTGTCTCTTGTCTCTAAACCCTCAATATTGCTTCGGTTATAGTTAATGTTTTCGCTTATTCTACTTATTCTGGACATATTACAACCAAACTGTGTGAAGTAAAACATACATGGAAGAGAAGAGAAAAGAAAAAGCCCTAAACAATTCCACAGTTTTCCTGTTCTAGCTTTCCCAAGAAATAGTGAAAGGTTTCCACTTTGTTTTTTGGAGACCTATATGGGTACTGTTCAGTAGAGACGAGTTCTGTCTGGGACTTTGGATCTGAAATAACCTGACCCTTGTTCAGCTCCAGAGCTGTTTAGCTGAGCATCGTTAAAACTGAGGTCAAGATCGGATCAGATGCAGGTCCAGACTCAAAGTCTGTAGGTTCTGAAATTCCCAAGTCAGCTTCCTAATGGTCCCACTCCCTTTTGCAGCTCTTTGAACCTAGTCAATGGACACTGGCAGCCCTAATGATTGTATTGGAAATGTCCAATCTCAGGTGTAGCTTTTCCCATCACATTCACTTTTTAGACACTTTCGTCAATAGCAAACATTGTGGAGGAAGGTTTTCTGAATGTGTGTGTAATACCTTCTCATTTGGTTTTCATCTTTCAGTGTCTTAATAGCATTAATAGGATAATACTTAGTAACAGCATTAATATGAGTTTCTACTTAGCTTTCCTAAGTGACCCTGCTGGGATGCTTAACCCAAATGTTGTTAACAAGTCAAACAAGTTGCGTCATGACTGGATTTTCTCATACATAAGTAATAGAGTACCAGTGGCTACTGTGAACAGATTACTTCTCAAATGATTCAGAAATCACAGATATGAAGAAGCTTTCACGTCAATGGATAGGTTTTACTTCAAAGCAAACCTCTAGTATGTAAATAAAAGATTGTTCGTGTAGCATCTTTATCCATGACAGAACTGCCAGACCTCCATGTTTCCTTGGGAGATGCATATTTTTCAACTCAGTCTCTGCTTTCTCTCTATCAATTCTCTCTCCCTTTTTTTTTAATACAATATACTTCTCACCCTCCTCTGCCTCAGGCTGCTTTTAAGAGGTCATTGTGGATAGGAACTCCATTCCTTCCATTCACTGTCTGGTGTATGCGCATATAATCCAGTATCTATCTATCTATCTATCTTGTATAAAGTCCAAACTTACCCTCCTTGCAGGGGTTGGCTTTTATTTGCAACTCAAGCAACAGTAATAAAACACAAACCTCAGCCTAAGCTTTCCGCACATGCTTGACGATTCCTAGCATTTTCCAGGAGTTCTTCTGTCCCAAACCTTTGTTCTCTCTCCTCTTGCTCCCATCCAAGGGACATTGCATGCTCTTATATAGTCTCTTGTGCCAAGAAGGCCAACTTACCAGCTTGAGTCAGTAACAATTATTTGGCATCATCATGTAGGGTTCTAACAGCTGAGTTTACCAGAGAAGCCCTGTATTCTTAGATAGGGTCCTGGAAAGTACTCTATTCCCACTGAATTAAAATTGTACTTATCTGTGTCATTCTGCATACCTGGGTTAAAATGGAAGTCCCAAGGGGTCCAAATTGAGCAGACATCTCAGGAGGGAACTTTGGGTGGCATGGTAAGAAGGGGAAAGTGATGACAGCAGACAAAGGTGGAGCAAAGCCATAGAAACATAACTTTATCAAAATTGTGAGATTAGGGAAGTGAGGAACACACTTGGAGAGACAAGAAATCAGATTGTAATCATGCTTTGAATGGACTAAAGAAGAGAAAGATAACAGAGGAAAAGGGTGCAGAAGAGAAAGTGGAAAATATTTTTTGGGGAAAAGTAGAAAATAGGCAATATTCATAATTCATAGATGACCTCCTGGGGTCCCTTGGAACCTTTATATTCCACGATTCTATGAATGTTACTTATTTTTTTTTAAATAGAAGTGGTCAGAAAATAATGTTTTCTGCAAAAGAAATTCAAAATAAATGAAAAATATTCTTTTGTCCTCAAAACTTTTTCATTGACATTTGTAGTTGTTCATGAAAATAAGCAAAGAAACTAGGTGTTTTGGCTATTTGAAAACCAGTAAGCTGTTTGTTGTTGGGGGTTTTTTTTTTGGTGGGAGGAGGAAACATTTCCATTTGCAAAAAATAAAGCAGCCCATTTTTGGCTACTGAATTTTAAATAAAATAATTCCAACCAGTTGTAATTAGAAATTATTTTTGTCAGTCCATTCTATTGTTTGAACAGAAATGAAGAAGGAACACAATTGGGTATAGCAAAATGTGCCTGTCCAGGACACAACAGCACTGCACTTATTTCACAATCCCAGTGCCGTGTGTCAACATTCTTGACTTCAGGTCATTCAGGAAATGCTATGAAGCCCTACACAATTGTGAGCAAACCGGGGGTAATAAAAAGAAGATCAACCAACATGACTGAGGGGCTGACAATATTGACTTATGAGGAAAGATGAAAAGAATGCAGTAAATATTTACAGGTTGGTCAAATGCTAGCTAGTGGCGGGGTGGGGAATAAGGTAAACATCTCCAAAAAGTTCATTTGAAACGTGTGTGATTCTTACTGGTCAAATTCATTCCTGATGTAACTTTACTGAAGCTGACTTCAAAGAAGTTACACCCAGGATGAATTTGGCTGTGTGAGGAAGAAAGGAGATGGTCACATCTTCCCAAGGGGATATAACAGAGAGAGCTATGGAAAGAAACTGAGCAAAAAGAAAATGTAGACTGAATGTCAGGGAAATCTTACCAGAAAGATCTATGAGAGTAATGAATTAGTTAACGAATGAAAAGCTCTTTGAAGATGAAAAATGCTATTCAACTGCATTATTATTATCATTATTAATCATTAATCATTATTAATAGTAGAGCTGAGTAGTGAATAACGCATTCAACAAGTTTATGTAAGATTTTCAAAGGTGCCTATTATCAGAGGGGTAGCCACGTTAGTCTTGATCTGTAAAAAGTAACAAAGAGTCCTGTAGCACCTTATAGACTAACAGACGTATTGGAGCATGAGCTTTCATGGGTGAATACCCACTTCGTGGCATGGCATGCGTCTGACAAAGTGGATATTGACCCATGAAAGCTTATGCTCCAATACGTCTGTCTATAAGGTGCCACAGGACTCTTTGTTGCTTTTCAAAGGTGCCTATGGGAAATAGGTGTCCAGTGAGTATTTTAATGGGAGTTGGGTGCCTCATTCATTCTCTTATGAGCTTTTGAAACTCTCCCTGTACGTGTTTCCCACCCCCTGCATCCTATTCTGTCGGTGTTTGTCATTTGCTAGTCAGCAACTTACAGACTTCTTAAATATATCGGTTATTGAAAATGATTCTCTGAGTGCCTGATTCAGCCATCCTCATTCATTTCATGGCACTCATTTCTCTTTCTATTATTCCAGTGGTGTCAGACATTAATGTGCTACTCAGCATGATGAAGGGTGGCAAAATATAGCCCAGAAAAATTCCTACCAATAATTGTAGATTCACAGGGCTGGACTGCTGGGTGGTGTAAATTGGCATAGCGCCACTGAAGTTAGTGAAGTTACTTCAATTTATACAAGATAAGGATCTGACCCATAGATTTAAAGGCCAAAAGGGCTTATTAAAATCATCCATTCCATGCTTCCCGCATAATACAGCCCATAGGTTTTGACATCAGTAATTCCTGCAGTGGAAGGAATTATTTGTCACTACTATCTGAGCATTTACTGCTAAGCACACAAACTATTTCTTTCTTTGTGAAAAATACCAAGATATCATTTTTAAAAGAATCTCAACCATATTGACAATATTATCGAATATATTAGAGAATTGTTTAACCTAAAAATGGATTTTAGAAAAAATGACAAATATATATGACTCTTTCAAGAACATTTTCAATAAAAAATTCCATAACAATTTGCGGAAAAAATAAAGGAAAGAAATAGAAAACTTGGTCCTATTTTAAACACTTCTGAATTAAAGCAAGTTTGAAGTTGGATTATATTTTTTTTGTAAAACTAGTTTTTCCTGTTATTACTAGCCTTCTTTTGCACTAATTTTCTCTAATTTTAACATTTTCTGTGTGAAATTCTGACTCCATTGACTTCAACAAGACCCCAATTTCACCTTCTTTCTGTAGTTATTACTGCCTGTGAACTCATTTGCTGGATGCATAAATGGAGTGTGAACACAGTCAAAGTGAATTCAGCTTTGTGTTCTCACAGAAGTTCTGAGGTGTTTGCCCAGCTCTAATTAGTAGAAAGTTGAATAGTCTCCTAAGGGAAGTGATGGAAACCCCTTTGCTTGAGTCACTTAAAAATAGCTTGGACAATGCACTGGTGAATATGCTGTAAGAAACAATCCTGCAGTGCCTACATGAACTAAAAATACCACAAATACGTAAGTTTTATTCCTCTTTAAATGATCTCAGTCTGTCATAAATGAGAGATGATGTATGCTCACTATAATACCCAGACTTTCTTTGAAGATTGTTGCCTACGTATATTGTAGGATTGACAGGGACAGTCTTCTTTGATAGCTATTTATCCTCATGGGGTTGTGTTTCTTTGGTCTTCTGACCTTGAAACAAAACAGATAAAAATTCAAACATCCAGACAATACAATGTTTGCCTGAGTTGTAAACCCCTTTTGAACTGTGCCTGCTATCCACCGTGATTCTAGCTATCTTGGTCTCAGTCACAAGATTTGGCACAGGGGGCTTTGGAATCAGATAAGTCAAGAGCAAAGGACATCTCTAAACCTCCAGCTGCCAGAAGATGGGACTGGACAACAGTATGGATCACTCAAAGTTACCCTGTTCTGTTTATTCCATCTAAAACATCTGGCATCTGTTGGAAGACAGGATATTAGGCTGGATGGGCCTTTGGTTTGGCGCAGTATGGCCATTTTTACATTTTTATGAGGGAAAAAACAAACGTTAATCTTGGAAGCTGAGGGAGGAAAATTCTTCTTTACCAGAATGTCCAGTGTGATCCAGCTGCCATTAAAGTCAATGGGCAAAACTCCCATTGACTCTTGTGGGAGTTGGATCAGGTCCTTAATGCAATTGTCTCTTACACAGCCATGTCCCCCAAACACCTGTTCACATGTGTTATAGATTATTAGTATTACAATAGCACCTAGATGTCCCAACTGCAATCGGGGACCCAGTGTTCTAGACACTAGACATATACATACAAGGAGATAATCACAGACAAAGAACAGACAATCTACACAGAGGTTCAAATGTCAGATAGGAAGATCCGACAATGAACAGCTCACAAACAATATGCAGCCAAAAATTTATTCATAGACATTATTTCACTAAGAAGTTTGAACAACATATACATTTGAGAAAGTCATAATCTTGACAGGAAAGATCTGATTGCATTTAAGATACTGTATTGGGACTCTGCAGATCAGAGTTCAGTTTCCAGTTCTGCTACAAACTTTCTGTGCGACCTTGGGGACGTTCCTTAATCTTTCTGTGTATCAATTCCTGACCTATGGAACGGGAATAATAAAAATACTCCCCTTTCAGAACTTCTCATCTAGGTCTATTGTAACTTCTTTAGGACAGGATAGTATTCTGACTGTGAGTAAGAGTGCCATAATGGAACCCTAATCTTATTTGGGGTCGTTAAATGCTACCATAATGAAAATGGCAAATAATAATAATAATAAATAGTAATGTGTTTGTGTGCACTGTGATAAAAGAGAGAAAGAAATGAAGTTGGTCATATAAATTATTCATTGAATTATTTCCCCAGCTCTAGATTAAACATCAAAAATGTCAACTTGGGCTTCCATTCAGATAATGCCAAACCCACTCTCCCCACCACAAAACAGCTGAGGGCTTGGAAATATCTTGAAAAATATAGAAAATATACAGTTAAAAGAAATGAATAGCAAATCAAATGCATAATGGACCACCGAGAAGTAAGCTTCAATACGTGTGCGTGCCTGCGTGTGTGTGTGTGTGTGTGTGTGTGTGTACGTATTTGTGTGTGTGTGATTGATTCCCAATGATTTCCTATCAATATTTTGTGATGGCTCTGCAACTGTGACTGTAAGTCACATTTATTCAGAGCAATGATTTCTAAGGAGGGGGGTATCTCAGGGAGACTATTGTATGTCTCTGACCAGGGGGACAAGTTAAAAAAATGCACTGGAATTAATATGAAATGTTAGAAACAGTCTAAACAAATATTAAACCTTTACAATCCCTGTTACAACCAACATAAATAAATGAAACATAAGACCATATTTCTTCAACTATTATAGTCAAATGATAGTGTCTATATGCTCGGTGTATTGCAGAATTCATAACAAATTAGCCAAAATATCCCAATGCAAACATCAGCTTTTCTTGTACAGTGAGTGCATCACACTTGGTAAGAGAAATGGAATTTTTGTATTTAACAACGGAACTATTGCAAGACAACTTTGCAGAATAACTGGCTTCCCCTAGATGCACAATAATCACTCACAGTCCCCTAGCCTATTATAAATCTCCCTCCCTTCCTCTTAGTCCACCCCACTACTTCTTTTTCATTTTATTCTCTCTCTCTCTGAGGCTACGTCTAGACTACCTGCCATATCGGCGGGTTAAAATCGATTGATCAGGGATCGATATATCGCGTCTCATCTAGACGCGATATATCGATCCCCGAGCGCTCTTATATCAATTCTGGAACTCCACCAACCCCAACAGAGTTGTGGAATAGACAGGGGGAGCCGCGGACATCGATCCCGCGCGGTGAGGACGGGTGAGTAATCCGATCTTAGATATTCGACTTCAGCTATGTTATTCACGTAGCTGAAGTTGCGTATCTAAGATCGATTTCCCCCCTTACTGTAGACCAGCCCTGAACCTCAGAATCCTCTTTTGTGCTCTGAAGTGTGCAAAACCAAAATATGCACCTAGAACTTTGCACAGTCAGAAGGGTACATGATCGGTCTCAGAGACTGGCATGTAACAAATTATAGGCACCAGTGAGTTCAAACTCTGGATGTTTAGTTCCCTCAAAATCACTGACTGCTACATCCTAGGGCAAAGATCACTCTGTTAGCAATACGTAGCAGGTGGTTAAAATCACTGGGGCCAGCCATTATAGGGAGTTATGATCAAATGTATTAAGCCTGTCCAGAGGTGAAATTAAGCCGGTATGCCCTGGTACAGTGTACCGGCAAGAAACGGTGCACCGTACTGGGGTGGATCAGCTTCCCCTGGTGGCAATTTAAAAGGCCTGGAGCTCCCAGCAGCGGCTGGAGCCCCGGGCCCTTTAAATTGCTGCAAGAGCCCTGCAGTAGCTGCAGTAGCAGCAGCTGGAGCCCCAGGCCCTTTAAATCACCCCTGGAGCTCCCAGCCACCTCTGCAGCTGGTAGCTCTGAGGGTGATTTAAAGGGCCTGGGGCGTCCAGCTCCTGCTACCACAGCCCCACAGCCTTTTAAATCATGATTTAAAAAGCCTGGGGATTTAAAGGCCCTGCATCTTCTGGTAGAGGCCCCGCCCCCTCCTGAGGACTCCAGAGTACCGGTAAGTCCTTCGTTACTTTCATCCTTGAGCCTGTCCCAAAAATCTATGGATGCAGCAAGGAAGGGATGGAGTCAATTGTGGCAACTGTAACCAAAATGGGCTGAGTCTTGTAGATATCTGTTGCAAAACTATTAGCATTGATGAAGGGGAGGGATTTTTCAAAAGCATCCGTCCTACCTAACTCTGCTTCTGTTACAGCCACTGGGAGTTTTACCATTAACTGCAATGAGAGTAGCATTCGTCCAGCATTGAGACCTTTTCAAAATCACACCTTTATTGTTATAGAAAGACACAAACTTAAAGACAGAAGTCCCTTTATGGCATGGCATGCAACAGTGGGAAATAATTCTATTGTACCTTGCACAAAACCATGGATGAATTGCTAGAGCACTAAAAAAATGTCCTTTAATGTCCTCTCCTGTCTTCACAGCTTAGTAGGAAGCAGGGAACATCTGTTTCACTCCAGGAACTGTGCACAGACAAGAAGGCCCCTTGTCCATGCAATTAGGGATGTGGCCACAGGAAAAATGAAAGCAATATGGAATGTGTGTTGTAAGAATTATTTTGATAAAAACTCAACTGATATTTATACTTATACCTTTTCTTGTAACCTTCTTGAAGAAACATAGGTAAGTCTGGTTGTAAGTTTTCAACTAAATATATATTTAAGTTTTTCCAGACTGCTCTGTTACAAACTTTTCCAAAATGATTCTGTTTCTTGCAGATATGACAGATTTGACCATATGCAGGACATAGTCTAGGGTGGTCCTCCTTCTACAACTAGAACATTATTTCATACGCTCATATTTTAGTTTTAACAGTTTCACTCCATTTTCCTCCAGAGACTTTTTTTTTTTACATTTCTTTGTTAAATCTATGTTCACATCAGTTTGTTTCCTACCAAAATGTGTAATTGTTGTTGATTAAGTTCAGCAGTTTGGCAAATTCTCATTGCTTTTTCTCAGATTTAGATCTGGTTCTTCTAACTGTCTTTTTCTTACACTGATATCTTCTATTCCCATCACAATTTGATCTCTTATCATTGACTCAGTGTTTCTGGAAATCACATCTGACTTCTTATCTTTATAGATGTTTAAAATGATTGAAAAGTTTCTTTCTCTATTTAATTTCTTGAGTGAAACTGAAATCTTTCAAATATTTCATTTCTTTTTGGTAAACTGTTTTGGTAAACAATTCTTTTTTTTTAAGATAAACTCAGCTAACTTAATTTCTAACGGTAAACTCAGGTAAATTATATAATGAAATTTCTTCAGTACCAGCAGTATTCAAAACAATGCCAATCTTTTGTTCATCTTCCTTATGAGCAGATCCTCATGCCCTCAAAAATAAATCAAATTCTTGTTTAAACCTTTTCCAATTTTCTGCAGCATTTCTTGACATTTTTAGAAATGTGGAAATTCTTATTTAATCCATCTTATTTCATTATTTCATTCAAATTCTGAGTAATGTTGACCTCATTTTGTTTTAACTTTTTCCAGTTCTTTTTATCACTTACTCCACTCCTGGTACCACATGTTGTTTTATATTCAAGTAATCCACTAATCTTAAGAATTCATTGCGGGTAACTAAACAACTGTCTATATTAGATACATAGTTAACATATATATAGAACATCTAAATTCAGGTCAATCTATTAGTATAACCTAAAACCAGAAGCCTCCTCTAACTTTCAGCTTTCACACCCTGGAGATTCTATTCATTCTCTTAAATCCTCAGTAATACCACATCCAGCATACTGCATCCCTAGCTTTTTATAAACATGCTTCTGTCCCAGAGAGACTGTGGTGGACTTGAGATATATCTAAAGACTGAGTCAGAGAGACCTGAGTATTTGGTTGCTTTTAAATATAATGTTGTTCTACACACTGAGCTCATCACAATAGCTCCAATATTCACAAGTGGCCTCTGGAGCCTCTTCACATGTGTCTGGCCATCCCGTAAAAATATCCGATGCCAGAATTTGCAGCTCTTTATCTTGTAGCATGTGCTTCCTGACTTTCTGTAGTCCTTGTCAGGAAATAGAAAGTATTAATCAAGCCAGCTATATTTATTTTTATGTTACTTTTGTTATAATAAGATTAAGGATTTCATAGTTTTGTTAATTTGTGTCAGATTATTGTAACAGAGCTGCTCTGGATGGGAAACCTGCTATATTTATTTTGATTCCTTTATATATATATATATATATATGTATACTGTACATCTAAGTGGCAATGTTGTAATCTTAATAGCGTACATTGGAGGCAGTGAAGGTTTGAGCATTTGCTATATTACTCTCACCTCTTCTGGATCTGGGTGCAGGCCTTGGGAGGTCAGCAGGTGTCCCATGTATGACAACTCAGTGAATCCCAGGTTCCTCTTCTGTTTGTTGAGTTTATTGTATGAATTTTAGGGGAAGGGTTTAATGGCACAAAGTTCATGTGTTCACTTGTATTGGCTGATAGAAGTGGTTTCTGTCTAGAGTTCCCAGCCTGGAGTTCTAGCTGGTCCACCTTTCCTGGGTGTTTTGCCTGTCACACACATTGCCCTAGTGGCGTGACGATGATGCTATCAAGGCGTTGTCATTTAGCAGAGCTTGGCTGCAGTTTTGCTGCTCCGTCTTGCATGATGGTGAGGAAGTCCTTGTAGCCTATTACATTTACAGATCCTCCACTATTTGGCATTCTATTTCTTGCTTGTGCCATGGTTTAATGTTACTTTGCAAGGTGCTAATATGATCTTAAACTATGTTGTTTTCTTAGCGTGTATGGTTCTGATACCATGTATGTAAAAGATTTCACTATCTGGGTTGCTGCTCAGCTCACCTCTACTATTTGGTGTGTTGCTTGCCATTGCTTTTTTTGTCTGCATACTCGTGCATAGTAATTCCTCTTTCCACAGTTTCTGCAAATAGTGCTGTAAGCTGGCCATTTGCCTGCGTGGCATCTTGTACCACAGTGTCCACAGCTTTCATTGTGAGGTGTGCTTGCTTCATCACTGTACCTATGCAGGTTTATTATTATTATTATTATTATTATTTTATGTGGATTCCTGTATTTGTTTTTAAGCATATGCACTAGATCAACAATTTGAGGTGTGGTTATCTTCATTGAGCAAGAGCTTGTTTGCTCACTTTGCACATTTCTGTGGCCTCTGTCTGTGTTAACATAGGGTTCCTGAGCATTCTCATTTGAGTTCCTTTGTCTTTAATTCCTTATGACTAAAGCATCTCATATCAGCTCCTCTTTCAAAATGCCATACTCACATGAGTCTGAC
This sequence comes from Gopherus flavomarginatus, assembly GCF_025201925.1. Classification (NCBI taxonomy): domain Eukaryota; kingdom Metazoa; phylum Chordata; order Testudines; family Testudinidae; genus Gopherus; species Gopherus flavomarginatus. The sequence continues at coordinate 8,318,116 of NC_066619.1, read as the reverse complement.
ATTTTGAACAGCTTGGCATTATACTGGTCAATGTTTCTGAAGATGCTCGCTCACACTTGCTGAAGAGGTAGTGTTCATATATAACATTCCTTGTCATTTCAAAATGTTTTTGGAGCCTGCCCAACGTTTTGGAGGGATCTCTGCAGTCTGCTGGTGGCATACCCAGGTGCTGCTGGAGCATGCGGCTTTCTTTCCCCATCACTGGCAGTCAGATTGCAGTCCTTATTCTTTTAGTGTTTTTCATTCCGTCCTGTGGATGTTCTCTGAGGAACAGCCAGTTGTTGAAGACATCCCCTTCAATGGCAGTGGATCCAGGAACCAGAATCAGGCTTGCTGCGATGACTGAGTTTTGGCTTTAGTGAACTGATTATGTAACAATCAGATCTGCCGGCTACTTTGTCTTTTCATGGGCATATTTACTTCTGACATCATGTTCAGGTGGGAACCCGTCTTTCAATTCTCAGACCTCCTGATCTGAATCCCCTTGAATGTTAGGGAAGGTCCTATCTCAGCCCCCTCCTAAATAAAGCTTCAGATCAGAACTTTTTTTATGCTGATCAGAACCCAGCCTCTGCACCTTTTGAGCTTCACTCATCAGCACTGATCAGATTTTAGACATTTTCCTCCATAACAAAAGCCACAAGGGTCTAGTGGATATATTAAACTTGATTGTACAACTCTGTGCACAGCACCCAGTGCAAATAAGATACTGAGCCTCCTCCCCGTCCTGTCATGCTGCCCCCTTTCTGGACACCAGAGACAGATCATTACAAGCTTCCTCTGAAGACTGTGTTCTCTACTTGCAAGGTATCTATTTCAGGCTCCTTACAAGTTGCTTCCTTTCCTTCCAGCCTCCTATTCAAAAGAACCTTCCAAACTGGCCACTTGTCAGAGTGATGTGAATGTATTTTGACATCAGCAGGACACAGAGAGTGGGGTCACTTCCCTTGGCTTTTCCAATTACACAGCTTGTTGCCAGGAGCTGAATCAACCATGAATGTCATTCTTCTCATGCTGGCTAGGAGGGTGCTCTCTGTTCGGCCCTTGACATTTAACCATGTTGAATTATGAATGTGTTACCAATCACACTGTTTGCCTTGGAGCTGGAAAGGATGAATCACAGGGACTCTTTTTTGGAATTAGATTTCAAAGTGGACCATGCAATGTTTTTAAACAAAGTTTATTCAGAAAGCCCCAGTTATCTCAAGATCGGCCAGATAACAGGAAATAACATTTGCTCACTGTAGCATCCCGCAATAATACACTGTGTCGCTATCTGTGTGTGTTGTATGTTTTATCTCATATTAAACAAAAGTTGGATGAGAAGCCGGGGCATGTCCTGTATAATCAAATGACTGACATTTTTGCTCTCTCTCTTTATACAAAGTACTGTAGCAAAACTAGTGTACTGCTTCTGCGCTAGATGAGACCTCTCAGACAGTTTGGTGGAATAGAAGAGATTGAAGTTTCCTACATCTGCCCAGCAGTTTCAAATCTCTGAGAATATTCATTGATGATTTTTTTCTTCATTAAAGCATTTGCTGTGCAGGTGAACAGTATAAAGTAGGGCTGTCAATTAGTTGCATTTAACTCTCATGATTAACTCAAAAACATTAATAAATAAATGATTAATCACACTGTTGAACAATCGAACACCAATTGAAATGTATTAAATATTTTTTGGATGTTTTTCTCCATTTTCAAATATGTTGATTTCTATTACAACACTGAATACAAAATGTACAGTGCTCACTTTACATAATTATATTTTATTACAAATATTTGCATGTAAAATTATAAACAAAGAAATAGCACTGTGCTGCAGATCCTCTGATTGCCCAGGGTGTGCGGGCCGCGAGCAGCCCCTGGCCCGTGTCCCACTGTGCAGGTCCCCGCCCAGGGCAAGTGGAGGGTCTGCAGCTCCCCACAGCTGCCTGCACAGATCTTGATATGGCTGGGCTGCAGCCTCCCAGCTGTAGCCAGGTAGGGGTAAGAGCCGGATGGGCAGTTGTGGGGAGTCGTTGACCTTCCTGCCCTGGGTGGGGTGCTCGCAGGGGGGGGACACAGGTCAGGGCCTGCTCTCAGCCTCCTCATCCCGAGCAGGTGGAGAGTTGGCAGCTGCAGACCTGCTCCGGCTTGCAGCTTGGCCAGGGCCAGGGCTTCAGGCAGAAAAGGTGAGGTGGGACAGTGCCATGGAGGCATCAGGGGGCTCTGGCCCTTCCACTTTTGGAAAGGCTCCGTCACCTCTGTACAGAGGGAATTAATATTTTCACGTGTAAAATTAACACATTAATTTTACAATGATATTAATAACCAGCATGCTATTAGCTTCCATATGATACTTATAATTCATATTTTGAACAAATATTATTGCAGTAGCGTTTAAGATGTGAATACAAGGATGCCTAGGGTCACAGATGACTTTTGTGATGTAGTCACCCATATACTTGGATGTGGCTTGAAGTCATAAATCCACTGGATAGATAAGGTGGGTAAGGTAATATTTTTAATATAACCTCATTGTCTCTCTAATATCCAGGGACCAACACAGCTACAACTACATTGCAAATCCATGTTACGTCACCCAACAAATAGCTATCAAATAATGGCTGATCATTTCCAGCCACTGAAAGATTCAAGCTTCCCCAGCATGGCACTGAGAGGAAGCCCTTTGTATCTTGATACTGTGACTGGTCTTCACAATATTGGGGAAATCTTTGAAATGATTCTTTTCTTCTCTCCAATTGCTGTCATGAGGGTCAGCAGGGTCCAGTGGACAGGGCCCTGGGATTCCAAAGACCCATATTCTATTCCTGGCTGCACCATGGAACTGCCAATGACCTTGGGCAAGTCACTTCACCTCTCTGTGGCTATGTCTACACCATGAGCTACAGATGTGATTTTCCTGCTCACATACACATACTGGAGCTAGCTCAATGAGAACTAGTGCCAGTATAAATAGCAGTGTAGCCCCAGTAGTAGCAGTGAAGGCATAGCTTAGTCATGCCAAAGTACCTACCCACCAGTTTCAGGGCTAATGCTGGGCAAGTATAGCAAAAAATAGATGTGAATAATCCTGCATCGCTTCCTTCACTGCGGATACCACAGCTACACTGCTCTTTATACTCACACTAGCTCGATGAGAGCTAACAAGTATTTGTGCATGAGCTGGGGAATCACAAGCCAGAGATCACAGTGTAGATGCAGTCAGTGCATCCTGTTTCTCGTCCCAACTTTTGTCTGTCTGTCTTGTCTCTTTAGACTATCAACTCTCTGGGGCCAGAACTGAGTTTTACGATGTGCTTGCACAGGCTCTCTCACACTGGGTCCTGAGCTTGGTTGGAACTCTCAGCTGTCTTCTGCAACAGATAATGATATGAACAGGACAGATTTTGGGATTTGGGGGATGGCCAGTGAGACAATACTTGAGGACGCACCTCAAACTCAACAGACTCATTTTACATTATAAAAAAGTATGGAAGTAGTCAGGGGGAAGAGGAGGAATCTCTTAGTTCCCTTTCCCCATTCTAAGCTTCAGGAGGTTGATCCCAGCAGTCTGTTCTTTTCTTCCCGAATGGAGTAGAATTTTTTATTAAACGGGAAGCCGAGATTCTCCTCATTATTTCCAGGTACCCAAAATCAAAAAGCTGTGGGACTTGTGCATCTCAAAGGCTAACTCTCCCATTGCCAATTTCCTGAATAACCATAATACTTACAGTTGGTGGAAAAACAGTGATTATTTTGTGTGTGAAATGTTGGGAGGGAGAAGTCCTTTGACATTTTTAATCATTTCGTGCCATTTTTTTCTTTTTTTTTTTCTCAATGAAACACCAGATCCCAACAATTATCACTTTTAAAATGTTTTGTGCAAAAAACAAACATCAAAACCTTTTGTTTTTTGGTAAAAAAAAATGTTTGATTTTGAAAACCAAAACTTATTTTCCCCCCACTAAAAAAAAAATGTAATCAACAAGATTATCATTCCCAAAACCTTTTTTCTTCTAAATTAATTTGACAAAATATGTCAACATGTTTCGATAACTATCCAGTCCCTCTGAAAAATGTCATTTTCCTTGTGTTCAAACTGAAATTTAACAGATGGCAGAAAAGTGAGTGTACCATCAAAAGCATCAGAATGCTTTGCCTAACTTGGAAAACATAAAGATGCTTTAACCACTGCTCTCTGGTCCTTCTTCCCCACAGTCAACAGGCCAGCAGCAGAACATCTCACTGAAAGTTTTGCCAGTATAACATCTACACATCTGCTGGTGGGGGATACTAGGGAGGGATTACATTCTATGCTCCTAGAATGAGTCTTTTCTTCTTTGTTTTTTAACTGCTGTAGGATGATCTGCCAGCTCTGGCAGTCTGGCCAGATGTTATGGGGCAAGCAATGTTTAGGGCACCTTTTCTAGCCCCTTCCCTTAAAGAAGGTGAGCAGTGCTATCCTAAAAAGGGATGCTCTTCTGGCTAGGATGCTGCCGAACTTCTCCACTGCCCCGGGGACAGAGCTGAAGGGCCGCCAGTCCCAAGGCCACCTACATGCAGCATTGTGGCTACGACTGCCAGAGTTCATCTCCACCTGTTGCTTCGCCAGGCCACCATCGTCACAGGACTTGGGTTAATGATATAATGTTAATGATGATGAAATTTGATAAGATGATAAGCCGCATGAAGAATCAGTATGACTGGGGACTTTCTTGGGTGCTTCCTTGTCATGGTCTCCACACTCCACAGTACATTGCTCAGCCCTTTCATGACTGACCTTCAGGTCATCGGGTTACCTAGGGAGGTGGTGGAATCTCTATCCTTAGAGGTTTAAAAGGCCTGGCTTGACAAAGCCCTGGCTGGGATGATTTTATTGGGGATTGGTCCTGCTTTGAGCAGGGGGTTGGACTAGATGATCCCTCAAGATGAAGTCTCTTCCAACCCTGATATTCTATGATTCTATGATTGTTGATCGATTTTCAGTAGCATCCCAGCTCTTTGGCTTCACCATTGGTCTCAGGAATAGAGGGCTTGTTCCAACCAGCACCTCATTTCACTGAGACGGAGGGATACCATTGAGGGGAGGGATAGCTCAGGGGTTTGAGCATTGGCTTGCTAAACCCAAGGTTATGAGTTCAATCCTTGAAGGGGCTATTTAGGAGTCTCATAGACTCATAGACTATTAGGGTTGGAAGGGACCTCAGGAGGTCATCTAGTCCAACCCCTGCTCCAAGCAGGACCAATCCCCAGATTTTTACCCCCGTTCCCTTAATGGCCCCCTCAGAGTCTGGGGCAAAAAAGATAGTTGGGACTCAGTCCTGCTTTGAGCAAGGGGTTGGACTAGATGACCTCCTGAGGTCCCTTTCAACTCTAATATTCTAAATGATAGTTCCCTTGATAAGGAAATTTCCTCCAGTATTAGCAAGGCACTTAGCCAACTCCAACCAAAATTCTTAAACCAGAACAACATTTGTCTCTCCACCAAATTGAAGATCTACAGTGTAGTAGTTCTGACAGCCCTCCTGTATGGATCTGAGACATAGAAACTTTAGAAGTGTCATGTTAAACTGCTTGAGCAATTACATACGCGCTCCCTCCACTCAATAATGAGCATTTGCTGGCAGGACAGAATGACCAGTATTAAGGCTTTTAAGAGAACAAAACAACCAGTATTGAGGAAACGTTACTGAGAGCACAACTGAGGTGTACCAGACATGTCATCAGAATGGAAGGCCACCATCTTCCAAAACAGATCTCATCTCCCCAAACAGCTGAGTCAGGGCAAAAGAAAGAAGGATCATCCAGATAAGTGCTTAAAAGATAATCTGAACAGCAGTCTCCAGTGGGCTGGCATCAGTTGGAAAGAAGTTGAGCAAATGGCTCAGAACAGGAATCACTGGTGGTCTCTAACAAGATCAGCATGAACAAGATCAACAAAATCATCTCCATGCTGCACGTGAAAGATGCCACAGAGCCACATCATCAAACATTAAAGATACAGATTTCCCATGCCCTCAGTGAGACTGACTGTGCACCAGGGTTCAGACTTCGGAGTCATATGCATAGCCATAGATGAGAACTGTGACAAGATCGTCATCATCATCATCATCATCAGTGATGGCCTACCAACAACACTTCTTCTGGCATAACTTTGTTGTCAGGGATCACACCTCTTCATACTCTGACTGCTACAACTATGCTAGCAAAAAGGTATAGTTTACACCAGACCTTAGGAACCTATGAGCCTAACAAGGAGATTTTCAAAGGCACAATTTATAGTTAAGGGTCAGATTTTTCAAAGGTGTTTGGGTGCCTAAAGGTGCCTAGTAGAATTTTCAAAAGCACTTAAGCAAGTTAGGCTCCTACATCCCATAAAAATCAATGGGATTTAGATGCCTAATCTTCTTAGGCTTTTTTGAAAATTCCATTATAAGCATCTTCCACCTATAAACATCTTTAGGGGACCTTTGAAAACCTAACCCTAAGATCCTAACTCCCTTTGATATTCAATTGACTTAGGCACTTCAGAGTCTAAGTCTCTTTTGAAAACGGGACTTCTGTTCCGAAATCATGTGTGCACATATGAAAATTTTACCTGATAGCCACCTCTTGCACAACGATGGTTATGAGGCTTCATTAATGTTTGTGAGGTGCTTTGTGCATAAGGGACCATCGTGATCAACTTCTCTGACCTCCTGCACATCTCAGGCCACAGAACCCACTCCTGTAATAGACTCCTAACCTCTGGCTGAGTTACTGAAGTCCTCCAGTTATGGTTTAAAGAATTCAAGATACATATTATCCACCATTTAGACTAGTTTAAACCTGCAAGTGACCCATGCACTATGCTGCAGAGGAAGACGAACTCCCTCGCACCCATCTCTCCCGCGAGGGTCTCAGCCAATCTGACTTGGGGAAAAATTTCTTTCCAACTCCTTGTGTGAGAGGCACCATAAACTATAGGTCAGGTCCTCAGCTGGTTTAATTCTCATAGCTTTGAAACTCAGCGAAGCTACACTGATTTACACCGGCTAACGAAATAGATCCAAGTCCAAAAGCAGTAATAGTATTATTATAATGAAGATCCTGTTGCCAATTATCATAAGAGTAATTGAAAGCCTCCTGTATCCAACCTGGAATTCATACTACACTTGCTCAGAGAAAGAAGATAGCTTAAACTGAGAGAATAAAATGTTACTGACACTTCTTGCCATTTGCAGCATCAACATAAAATGTTGCAGGATCCCTGATTCCACCACAAAACAAATATTTCTGTAGGAGTTACTTTGTTTAAATGCACAATTCTGCTTTTGTGTGATCCTCTGGGTCACCCTCTTGAGTGAGAGAACATTGTGTGATGCTGCTTTTAATAGAACAGCCAGTGCCAGTGCTGCATTATGTATAAAAGCACTACAAAATGTTCTGAATGAAGAAGCACTTTGTACTGAAGAGGACGGGAGGGGGGGCAATTGAGGATCTCTCCTTGGGGACACCTAGTTCCTTTTGGAAAAGTTAAATTATTACTATTGTAAAACAAACTGGAGTGCAACTTAATTCGAAACCTTACAAACAGCTGTGGAAGAGCAGAATAACAAGCTCATGTTGAAAGAGAATGTTTCTTTAAAAATATCTGTCATAAAACACCTCTCTCTTTAAATAAAAACAAAAAAAGAGGCAAACTTAAGGACAAATCAGACTTGAGATAAGAGATGCGACAAATACCAAACCTTGTGACAGCCATTGAACCTTTTTACCTCTGCCGTTTGCTCTAGGGCTTCCTGTTGTGCGGTGGGAAAGTCGTTTTAGCTTATCGGTAGGTTTCCCCAGGGATGCTACTGATGAGTCAAAGTATGCCCTGGCCTACAGCACTACCCATCAACATGTTCCCCAACATAATAGTATCTGAGGGTCTCACACCTTCCCTGGGAAGTATAGAAGCATTATTGTCCTTATTTTACAGATGACTACCTAAACTACAGGGAAATCAAATGATTTGGCAAAATCACACAGGACATAAAAATTGAACACAGACCTCAAGAATTCCAGTGCAGTGTTCTTGCTGCTACATTACTAATGTGGTCTGGGCTGTTTTCTGGAGTGGTGATCCCATCCACTCTGTTCCATTTTGCAGATTTTCCATCTGTGGTATCTCCCCCCCGGAGGCAATGTTCTCACCCTCTCTGGCCTTTCAGGCCCCAGATCTCCCGCTGATCCATTACAAAAGTTCAGTTCCCCTTCTGGGGTACATCAAGGTCCAGGCCACTTCCCCAGTGGCTAACAGGGAGAAGGGGGGGTGGTGACCTGGGCTTGCCCACTACTCCAGGTTCCAGCCCAGGGACTCTGTATATAGCAGACATTGCCACATCCCTTTAACTAAACTGCATCACTGTTACACTTCTCAGGGGCACTTCCCCATGGCCACAGCACATTCTTCTCAACCTTACTTCAGGGTCTTGTTCAGGCTGAGTCCCAGCAGCCAGCCCAGAAGTCCTTCTCTCTCCTCTAGGTCTCTGCCAGTACTGCTCTGTTCGAGGTCCTGTAGCTCCCTTAGCCAGCCAGGCACACCATCCATACTCCTCCAGCTCCACCAAGGAACTGGCTCTCTAGCCCTGTAGCTCCTTTTATGTGAGCTTGCTGGGTCCTAACTGGCTGCTGTCCATGGCCTCCTTCATTGGATGCTGCCTCGCAACCACTCTAGGCCACTAGGAGGACTTGTCTCCTGTTCATCTCTGGGATAGGGTGTAGCAGGACCTCACTGCCTTCTGGACGGCCTAAAAGGGTCTAGTATTGCCCATCACAGGCATCAAGAAGTTAACGTCCTTCAAATGAAAGAAGACAGATCACAAGACTGACTGATGCTGGTTCTTCTGAGCTGCTAATATGTAAAGGGAATCATAGCACATGAGAGGAAGATGTGATAGACTGGAATAGGAATTTTGCAATAGATTGGGACTATCCTGAGAGCATGGGTCAGCATTAATGAGTTTTCAAGGTTTGAGAGTATTAGTTCCAGGGTAACCTATTAGGCCAATGGTAACTGTTATTTGTTCAGACTTATATTCTAAAATTCATATATTGTCTAATGATGCTTATTGAATAAAACTGTTCTGTGGTACACTCACAGACCTGTAAACAGTGCTCGTAGTAGAATTCCTGAAACTGTTTTCTCTGAAGCATGCTCTCCTTCAGTCACATGTTTGGCTTGATAGTGCTTAGTCATATATTCTGTTGGTGAGAGAGACAAGCTTTTGAGTTTACACAGTGCTCTTCTTCAGGTCACCAACATGGTCGCTACAACGCTGCTTACAAGAAAGGGTTATATTGAATTTTGCTGTCTAAAATGGAAGCTATCCAGACCTGAAGAAGAACTCCATGGAAACACAAAAGCTTGTCTCTCTCACCAACAAAGGTTGGTCTGATTAAAGGCTATTACCTCACCAACCTTTTCTCCCTAATATCGTGGGAGCAATACAGCTACAACACTGAATACAGTACTCATTCACATAGAAAGGAACACATTTCCACCACTGCAAGAACTGCTGGGTGAAATCCTATGGCGCGTGTTATGGAGGTCAGATGAGATGATCTAATAGTCCCTTTCGGCCTTAGCAACTATGGATGAGTTCTTCGCTCTATTAAAGTTTCTGGGAGTTTTGCCAGGATTTCTCCCTATGTATCTAAAAAGTAGGGAGACCACTGCTTTATTTTTTTTTAATTCTCTTTAAACATATTGCATCTCTTCTTTCCTACTAGCTGCAAATCCTAATAGTTTACCTTTTAGGTCAGTATTAACATTAGTACACTAAGTGGTTTCCAAGGAGTCAAGCAAACAGAAATCAGTCCTTATCAACATGGGTTACAAATATACTCTGCAGTTTAACGTACATCTGGTGCTGCGTAAAACAGAGAGCATCAGCAATCCAGATCCAGAGGATAAAGGAAAAGGATAGACAGGTTCTGTGTTATCTTTCAAAGAGGTAATTGCAGTTTTCCATATTGATAATATAATGGGACAGGTTTCACTTCCAGTTACTCTCTTCATACCCTAAATAACACTGTTGACTTCAGTGATGTCACTGTGGATTTATATAGTTATAACAGAGGGTAGCTGTATTTTGGCCTGGTATATTTTAGAGAGACAAGGTAGGTGAGGAAATATCTTTTATTGGACCAACTTCTGTTAGTGGAAGGTACACGCTTTAGAGCTACATAAAGCTTTTCTTCAGGTTCCAGCAAGCTCACCATCAACAGCAATCTATTTGACATGCAGACATTTTCTTCCACTGGAACTACAACTCTCCCCTATTTTTTTTTTCAAAATAGCAGCATGGAGAAGGAGTATGGGGATTAATTAATTTTTCCATTTGACTTAGCTGTTAATATTTATGAGCCACATTTTCAGCTGTTGTAAATTGTCTTAGCTTCATTGATGGTTATTTGTATTGTCATAGTGCTAGTCATAGACCAGGAACCCATTGTCCTAGGGGCTGTACTAACACAAAAAAATGTCCATGACCCAAAGAGCGAAGTATAAAACAAGAGGCAACAGGTAGATACAGACAGGCTGATACGAAGGAGGAAGCACAAGGAAACGAGTCAATATTATCAGCACAATGGGCTATGGTCTCAACACCACCTCAGCCCAGCTTCACTCAGGGCAGGGCCTAAAGTCAGAACCTATCCCCAATGACTAAAGACCTGAGAACACTTACTACCAGGCATGGGGGTTACAGCTGTGAGCTTTCCTGATGAAGTCACTGGGACGATACACTGCTAAGCACTGTGTCCCATAGCAAGCGTTCTTTGGATTGGGCCTATGTTTATCCAAAGGACACATGAGGATTTAGAATTTCAACTCCTATTACCAGTGACGCATTCTGCACAGTAAAATCCCTGCTGTCTTTTTTGAAAACGTATCCCTTTAAAATGTCGGGTTGAGAAAATAAAGCTACTCCGTGAATGGTGGACGGGAGGAGAAAGGAGGATGGAGACAAAGTGCAAAAAGATGGGGGCGGGAGAGATGCTGGTGAATTGGCAACAACCTTCTTTAATGGGATAACTCCTAAAGAAAACATGTTCTGGTAGCAGGTGAAGGTGCTGGTGGGGGAAAAGGAGGCAGCTTGCTTCCTCTCAGCACTAGTGGACCAATCTCATTTGAAAACACTAGAATTGCCCAGTAGGAACACCCATAACAACAGCAAACTCCCACTGGTCTGGGAGACACTCGAGTTCCATTTCAAGGAGTATGTCCTTATCCCCCAGCAAATCCACATTTGAAAATGTGTGCTGGCTCCCAGGGTCCACATGTGTATATTTTACTGATCTATCTATGTAGTTTTCTTCATTTCAAAAACTTGACAATTATAAGGGAGTGTGAGCTAGCGATTAAAGCAGGTGACTAGACATCATCACACCTGGCTTTCAGTCCTAAATCTTCCCCCATCTCACTACAGTATCTTGGTCAATGACTTAATCGCTGTCCCTTGTTTAACAATCTGTAGAACAGATATTGTAATACTTGCCTACATCACTGGGGTTTTGTGACTTAAAGTCTGCAAAGCAATTTGAGAACTATGCATAAAATACCTTATAAGCACACAGTAATAGTAGCAGAAATAATAGTCTCTTTACCTATGGTAGATTTTTCTCACAAATTGCAAGTCTGTAAGGTACATGCACAGGGAACCTCTATGCAGTAAATCCCACAGAAAACCCATTCAAATTGTTCAAATAAGATTCTAACAGAGAACAAACTTGGAATAAATCTAGAATCTATATAATGGAAAAGGAGTGAGGTGAATCGGACACTGTATGTCCTAAGGAATCAAACACTATGCAATCAGCTCACTCATCTGTATCAATGCATTAATGATTTATGTAGCTTTTAATTTACAACACAGACATATCTAAAATAATCAGGTAGAGGCAGGCATTAAAAATTCACTACATGGGTCATAAAATGATTAGTTATTCAAGTGACTTCAGATTTGTATTTCATTAAAGAATAATTTTAATTTACTTTTAAACAGTTTATATACAGAGATTTAAGAACTCTTGGAAGATGATTATGCAAAACTCCTGCTTTTATGCATTCAATCTATTTGAGACACTTTTTTTGCAAGCTGTGTTAATTTGTTTGAAAGCACATGAAAAATATAGCTCAATAATTTCAGGGGGGGAAGCTTTAATTTACAAAAAAAAAGTGGGTCTACATTATTATTATTATTTGCATTTTATATACATGCATGAAAGCAGATTTAAGACCAAAGGGGCATCTGTTCTTCCCTCTGATCCAGTCTAGTTGTCCCCCCTAATGTAACAAGCTCTCAAATCACAGCTGAAGTGGTTCAGCTGCATTTAAGCAGTAACATTCCACCCAGCTGCTGTGCAATGGGTTTGTTGCTTCATTGCAAGTGTTTATTTTCTACTGCCTTTCCTGATCAAATGCTGCAACAATCTGTAAAAACAATAGCAAGTCTAGGGGCAGTTTAACTCCAAATTAATCTTGCCCAGGCTATTAGGCACCTACTCTTTTTTTGTTGTTTTTTTGTAAATGCTTTTGCAATAAACAATTTCAGATGTCTCCCTCAACTCCGAGAACTAACACAATTATGTCAAAAACACTGCCATTATCAACCTTGTCAGGAAGGCAGTGTAGCTCATCATGTAAGTAGCCTTTGTGTTCTGTTTTTTAACTAGTTCTTTATTCACTTCTATGTCCTACCCTGGATCTCTGTAGCTTTTACCTTAAACAGATGCCTGTCATGTGGAATTTTATTGAGGGCTTTCTGCAACTCCAGATAAATCATGCTGTATGCGTTGACACTGACAACCTTCTCTGTAACCTTCTCAAAGTCAAAAGAAGTGAGGCAGATTCTTTCTCTTCCATATTCACAGTCTGACTTATCTCCCTTTGAGAAGACTTCAGGCCAGACCTTTAGCTGGTGCAAAATGATGCAGCTCCACAGAAAATGATGGGACTTTGCTGATTTGCACCACATGAAGATCTGGCTCTATAACTCTGTTCCTTTGTATGCCAAACAAAGTTTCTATTTTTGATACATGTTGTGAATGCCCAAGTTAAATGATTCAGTGAGGACATATTTTAAAAATGTACCTCGAGATACATAAGTTATTGAAAACAGCAAAGAGTCCTGTGGCACCTTATAGACTAACAGACATATTGGAGCATGATCTTTCGTGGGTGAATACCCACTTCATCGGATGCATCTGTTACATCTGTTAGTCTATAACATGCCACAGGACTCTTTGCTGCTTTTACAGATCCAGACTAACACAGCTACCCCACTGATACATAAGTTATTGATATCAGGATAATGCCCCTTAGAGCTGAACATTGGTACATTCTGGTACACACCTGCTTCACCTAAAATTGGAGTCTTATAAGACTTTTATTGGATATTGGCATGACTATAATTTTATCATTTGGAGACAATGGTGGATTTGTCAGGTCCATCAATGGCTATTAGCCACGATGATCAGGGATGCAACACCATGTGAGAGTCCCTAGCATCTGACACCAGAAACTGGGAGTGGACGACAGGGGATAGATTACTCAATGATTCCCTGTTCTATTCATTACCTCTGAAGCACCTGGCACTGGCCACTGTTGGAAGACAGAATACTGGGCTAGATGGGCCATTGGTCTGATCCAGTATGGCTGTTCTTATGTTCTTATCATAGAAGATTAGGGTTGGAAGAGACCTCAGGAGATCATCTTGTACAATCCCCTGCTCAAAGCAGGACTAACACCAATTAAATCATCCCAGCCAGGGCTTTGTCAAGCTGGGCCTTAACCTATTAATCCATCCACCACCACCTACATCTCCCTGTCCTCCTGGATTCTCTAATAGAGCTGCAAGAGTCCTCTCTTCTCCATCCCCAGCTGGAAATGGTTTGAGGCCTGGCCAGGAGCCATTAAAGCTACCAGTGTTGGCATTGTCTCTTAACAACCATTAGTTAGAAGCTGTTAGGTGACTATTGAAAAGTATCTGCTCTTCCTGGTCATGAATGAGCAGGCTTTGATAACCAGACAGACCCCGGTGATGAAATATCCATTGCCATATATGGTACAGACACATCACGTTAGGGGTAGACCCAGATACAGTATTAATAACTATTAAAGAATATCCCCACATTTATCACAAAAGCTAACTAAAGTTGATGGGGAAAAGCTCGCACTGGTTTTGGAGGGGTTTGGATCAGGAATTTTTTTCACATGGCAAAGTAAACTGTGACAGGCCTTTACAAGGTGCAACATTCTCCCTGCCACCAGTCAGCCTGTAACTACTCACACCTCACTGACTGGGTCCCCCCTTTCTGTCTGGGAGGAGTATCAGGCACTAAGTCCTGCTCTCTGCCCCACCCCCCCAACACACACACACTCACTCAAAGTGTACCTAACCTGGCTGCAAAGAAGATTGAGTGGGCCTTCCCCCTCCAAGGCCACGTTATAACCAGTCACACCCTTCATCACACTCATGCAACAGAACCATTTTAAATATATGTTGCAAAACCTTCCTGTTTGAAAAAGCCTTTCCACCATAAGTGACATTCACCATATAAAAACCTCCTTCCATATGCAAACCCCTATTAACCCCCTTCCTTCAAAACCCCTATCTGAAGCAGAATTTTGACCCTGAAAAGGTAGAAGTACCAGAAGACTCTAAGGAGACTTTGCTATTGATTTTTCTTGGAAGGCACTCAGAAGGAATTTTGACACCTAACTTCTATTGATTTCAAAGGAAGCTTGCCCCCTAAGTGCCTGTCAGGATCTGGGCCTCAGCTCATAAGGAGATTGGAGCAGTATTAAACCATAAGATAGGTAGAACCACAGCAGTTTCCCTGTGTTTGGGGCCTTCCCCGGACTTCTACTGCCATGGGTGATTTTGGACTTCAGATGAGCCCTCACTTTCTCAGAAGCAATTGTGGAGATTGAAGGGTGTTTCTTTTGCTTCTGAAGTATCATTGCCTACCTGCTTTGCTAGCATCCTGCAGAGGAAGACAAATGCTGTTTTCAAAGTTGCCTGCAAGTTATTAAATTGGAGGCTGTTCTGACATTAACTACTGACTTTCTCAGATTTGTCCTTACAATAATAGCCCACGGTGAGACCCATTCTCTAGGGTGTTTCTTCCATCTAAGACTGCCACTGCTCTGCTGTGCTTTTATTTTAAGGACAATGTCTCATGGGAGCCTGGCACTTTATAAGGAAAGTCTAGCAACCTTTACAGTCCATGCTCTTCCAAAGATGCTAACCCCAGGATAAAGAAAACAAACGAGAGTTAGAACGGAAAGAGAAGCTAAATGAAGATAAAAGTAGCAGAAAGTCATTTGGAGTCAGAGTAGCTCCTGGGCCTTCCTGCTTAAATTGGATAAACTCACATTCTGAAGCCTGTGGAGACTGGTGAACTGTTTGAAATTTGGAGCATTATGACAGACACTACATGGCAATCCTGTGCCTGCTGATACTTAGCCCTCAAAGGATACAGTCATGGATCCAGTTCTTGACTTGGGTAACCTGGCTGGATGTTGTCCAAATGCATCAGATATTTTAGCGTAAAGTGTTGCTGGTAGGTAGTGTAGTTTGTTTGCTGAGCAATAGAGGCTGCAAACACATTTCTTCTTATGTTGCCTCTATCAGCCAGAAAAGGGTTTTTGCTGGCACAAATTACAGGAAATTACCCAACCATCCAAGTATTTACTCCATCTTATATTAAACATAAAACTTCCAACCTCCCAAAGAATCCCATCAAAGTCTGCAGATGTTAATTGCCCGAAAATGATTTTTTGGGGATCTCAAAATATCTGTAGGGAAGCAGGGAGTCTAATGGTTAGAGCACAGGAATGAGACAGCAATGCAGTGTTCTGTTCCCAGCATCTCAAGAGGATCATATGGACCTGGACAAATCACTGAAACTCTGAGTGCTTCAGTTTCTCTGATGTGGCATGGGGGTTAGAAAGCAACAATCAAAGCCCACTGAAAACAATGCAAAGATTCCCATAGATCTCTATAGTCTTTGGATCAGGCCCATAATACACACCTTTATAAAGCAGTTTGAGATATTCAGATAAAATGTGTGGGGGTAGGGGGTTAAAAGGTGCACATAGGAGTTAGGTACCTCTTTAGGGTTAGAGTTAAGATCAAATAATAATATCTCATAATATGGGCTAATAATGGTCCAAATCCCTAAGTTCTTACTGAGGCAAAATCAATGGGAGCTGATTTCTCTGGGAGTTTTGGCTGATCAAAGACTGAAGGATTTAGCCCCTAATCATTAAGCTAGAGATGATCAAGCCCCCTCCCCGCTCTCCTGTTGTGGATGTGAAGTTCAGACCCGCTTCCATAACCTGGAACAAGACTCGAATTTGGTTTTGAATTTGGAAAGCAGGTTCTTTATCAGAAATGCATTTTCCTGATGCCTGTGTATACAATACCACAGTGGAAAAGGGTATATACCAGGGAAAAGGATATGACAGAAGTATGGCTGAGACATGTTTCTGCACAGATAGGCAAAGTTGATTTGTCTGAAATGAGACGGAAGTAGAGTCTCGCTCAGTTCTTGCCACACCTTGAGCATCCTTCCTGAAGATTCATGCTTGACTGAATTGGCCAGTTTTCCCCAATTGACAGAGGATTGCCATCTTTGTTCAACATTACATGAATATAACAGTTTTACTCCCATGCTACCACCTAAAGATATGTTCGATAATATTGTAAAGGCTATTCAAGAGAAAAAAGAAGAGTAAAATATATCTGCTAGTTAATGGAATTCAGTTGGTTTTCAGCAATTAAAAATTCCAGGCCAGAACTCCAAGTAATTGTGTCCATTTATACCAGCTGAAGATCTAGCTGTAAAGTTTCAATTGCTTGAAGGCTGTATTGGTTTTTGGTTTCTTTTTCTTTTTCCTTCATCTTTTTTTCCGAGGAAGAAACTAGGGATCATGCTTTTTTATTATTAAAAAAAAAGCAAAAGAAGGGAATTTGTCTTTATGAAAGAAAATACTATAGATATTTTGCCAAACAGGACACATAGTGAAAATAGATTACTTCATTTGAGCAGTATGTGGAAAATATATTTTTCCTGAAGCAGGTGGTGCAAATGGAAAGGATCAGAAGAAAAATGCCCTGGATGGAAAGTATTCTTCAAAATGTGATTTCTCTCATCGAGAGAGGAAGCAGCCAAATATTGTGACACAGAGCTACAGCATATTTTGATGGCTCCTCTTTGGGTTTTTGCTCTGTATTTTATTTAAACATGTATGCTTTGGTAGAAATACCTGGAGATTTTACATTTGTTAACTGAAGAGGAAAATAAGAAGACAAAATGGGATGTTAGCTAATGAAGTGACTGAGTGGTTGAGTTACTGGAAACTCATAAACTGGACAGGTTAGCTGTATACCTCTCAACCCTGGACTCTGAAATGAGGGGCAAACTACCTTGAAATGAGGGACATCAAAATTTGTATTGAACACACTATTATATTAAATATATATGTGCAAGCATGCAAATAGACTGGTACTTATCATGGAACTATGCAGTGATTCTGTGTACTAAAAGCGTACTTTATGCAGAAAGCTGTACCTGTTTACTTTCATGTGAGGGCTGGCCTGGCTCCACTTTCTTGCAGTGCAGCAGTGACTGGTGGAGATCATGAGATGTGATGACGTCATGAACCAAGATGTGCAGCTCGCAGCCAGGAAACCTTGCCAGTCAGGTGAATAGGGACTTTGCAATGACAATACGGGACTGCAGTCAACTTTAAAAGTCAGAGCCAGTGCGACACTTGAAAGGTAAGCTTAGCTGTAGATCTGAGAGAATTGGGCTTTGTCTCCACTGAGGAATTTCCTTCATTTAACAATTGGAGTCGCTACACTACTGCTGACTCCAGTGTGTAGACAAGAGCAGGCTGAGGTTTGCACCAATTGAACAGCTACAGTGAGGGGTAAAGCTCAGTTAGTTCAATCAGTACACATATCTTTTTGTCTAAATGTCTACACCAATTGCTGTGTATTCTTGAAGGTATATGAAGTCTTAGTCGTTATTGAAGAATCGACAAAACCTTCACAGGTACCTGAAATGGAACCCTGACCAGGAAATCAGTCACTATTCAGACAAGGCCAGGTAACTATTTTCTTTCATTCTCACCCTCTTCTGAACTATTTATTTATTTATTTCTATTCCTGGCAGGTCTAGAAACAAAAGTACAGAAAAGTACAGCTGGAAATTCCAGGAAAACTCAGAAAACCTATCCCGATGCAATTTTTTTCCAACCTCATGATCAATGATGATCTTATTTATAATTTGTTTACTAGCAACGTGCTTGATAAAACATAGGATGTCATGGCTGCTATCTCAAGTGACTGTCAAGGTAGCCCTATTTCGTGCTGGTTCTAATATCTCCCCATCATCATGATATCAGAGTGCCTTCTATCTCAGGTACTTGCATGACTCCATCATCATAGTATCTGAGCACCTCAGAATCTTTAATGTATTTATCCTTACGCCACCTCTAGATTATCCTCATTCTACAGATTAGGGAAATGAGGCCCAGTGAGGTTAAGTGACTTGCCCAAGGTCATACTGGAGGTTGGTGAAGAACTTGAACCAAGGTCTTCCAAGATGCAGATTAATGCCCCTAACCATTGGACCTTTTTTCCCTAGAAAGGCAGGCAGATGGCAACTAAATTACATAACATGCTTTCTCAGAACGTTGACAAGGGCTGCTCTCAGGTGTATTGTACATAGGTGGTGCTAGGGTTTAATTACAGTAGCATGTTGCCATCAGTCACTTCCAGCATTAGAAACATAAAGAAGGAGCCTAATAATCAATGCTGTGTTCACTGATTTCAGAATAGAGGAGGAGTAAAACTAGGAAAAAAAGGGCCTGTCAGATCCCAATACAACATCATTTATGCACTCAAAACCTTCAGCAATCCCACTTGTAGGTGCAGAAAGCCTTGTGGTACATGGGAATGGTTGTGCGTGTAAAATGCTTGAATGTGGAATTAGAAACAACATTGATGCAAAATGAAAATATGGCTGGGTGTGGCCATAATTTGCAAATCTCCTTTGTACTCATACATTTTACATTACTATTTTTAAAGGTTGTTTATGCTCACACATTTTTTTAAATTGAAAGCTGACCAGATTGTGTGTATTTCATAATGCCGTCACTTTCCAGAATAACATTCACAGTTTCTCTTTTACCAATTACAAATGTTAAGGACTTTTCTCCTATAAAAGCTATAGACATTTGTATTTTGGAAAAATACAATCAGTCAGGCTGTTTTAAACAGAATATGTATGTGTGTGTGTGTGTGTATGTAAATCCTGCATGATCATTTACCAGTAAAAAACCTGAACAAAAATAAAACAAAAAAACAAAACTACCAAGAATTGACCTCGTTTCTCCAAACTAAGCTATTTGCAGAGCAATCTAAGGACAAACTTTTGCTTTTGTACCCAGAATTAAAATACCAAGAAAAGAGTAACAAGACAAGACCAATCTTGCAATCTTTACCTGAGTGAGCAGTCTTTACTCATGTCAGTTGTCTCATTGAAATAAAAAGAAATAGACCACTGCGCAAAGCTCGGCAACATAAGGTGCTTGCACTAAGTCGTCAGAACAGGACTTCAAAGGGTCTTAAGAAGTGCATGGACCTTGTGCTGGCTTTCTGCATGGGGTGAATTTGACCCATAAGGACTTCTTACATGAAGACAAGCTGAATGAATAGGAAAAGATAGACTGTGCATTTGTATTTGTGTAAGTTTGCCTCAGACACCAAATTGCTAAGTGTAGAATGGATGGCTGGATGGATAGATATAAGCATTTATGACTATAGACTGTCTTTAAAAAAAATGGGATTTCTGTGCTGTATATTGCTGTGGACAGACACTTTCTGTCATTACATAATTATGTGCCAGCCTCCCACATATGGTGTAAATTATATTGTCATAGATTTTGTTGTGGTTTTCTTTTTGTTTTTGCAACATCCTTCCCCTTTAAAAAAATAAAAGCCAAACAAACAAACATATTGAATTGTAGCAAGGGTGAAAGATGTCAGCTGATTTGACCTCACTTGTGGGAGGTGAAAGTTTGAGGGGGAAGGTGAGTGATCCAGATGTTAGAGAGCTACTGTGGAATGTGAGAGACAGGTTGAATTCCATGATCTGCCATCAGGTTCCCATGTAATATTAAGCAGATTATTTAGTCTCTTTGTGCCTCTGTTTCTCATCTGTACAATGGAGATTACAGCACTTCCCTACCTCAGAGGAGTGTTTTGAGGATAATTACATAAGGAGCTCACATATATCATAATTGGGCCATATGAACACCTCTGATACAGATAGATAGTTGGAGTGTCATGGATGAAGTGTTTTGTTTAGCTGCATTACAGACAGCAACGTAACAAGATCCATCCCTCACCACCCCCCAATATGCACACACTGACTCACCACTGTACCACTATCCTGAACTGGAGAGCATAGGTCATTGAGCACTTGGCCTCTGTTGAGACTACTAACCTTGTAGTGAGCTTTGTAAAAGGGACGCATACCACTCATGGAATACAATGACACCAGCAACTTGTTTCACTCATTCTTAGCTTTCAGACGGTAATGACTTTTGAGCAGCACTACCCAGCAGGGCTGGGATAAGGGATAAGGACAATTTAACCAAGGGAATGCCACCTTAGCTCATTTCCAATGACTCGAGTCACCCAGCCTCCTGTTCTGTATCTTTTATTATTTCTGCAGCACAGATCAATGTGTCTTCTTCATTAACAGCTGCACCTCTACCCAACCGCCCTTTTGACAAAGGCTTTCTTTGTTAAGCTGTGATTTTCTCCCCACACACTTTTTAAAAAATGAACCTATGAGTAATTGTGCTCATCATTGTATGTGGAATTATAATAGCCACTATTGAAAATGGGGCTTTGTATAATAGAGCTTACTTGATGATGATCTGATGTAAAAAAACCTGAGGAGAATAGATTTACTAAGCAAAAATATTCCAGAACACATAGTATATCATTTGAGGGAGAAATTTAACTGTGATAATATAGAAACAGCCCCAAATGCAGCTAACCTGCTGGAGTTCTGTTTTGCGGCAGGTGGGCAAGCAGGGGACCAGGACAGTACTCGGGGGAACCACACCCCTTTCTATTGACCAGCCTAATACACGGATTATATTAAAGGCATAGACAGGGGAGAAGATATGTGCCAGCTGTGGGATTGGAAGTTAAATGAAGTAGGGAGAAACAGGAAGGCGGTTCAAGATGACAGGAACTGAAGAGGAGAAAGGCTCTTGTGCCCACAGTGATCAGATCTGGTCAAGGGACAAAGCAGAACGAATTGGATGGACTAGAGGAAGACAAGGTCAGTGAGATGGAGCAAGTGTATGAGTAAAAGTTATGAGTCTCTCCCTGTACCTGATCAACAGAGGATATGAGTCTATTACAGCATCAAGCTACAAAGCCTGTTTCTTTAGTCCATAGATTCCAAGACCGGAAGGGACCATAGAATATCATGGCTGGAAGGGACCTCAGGAGGTCATCTAATCCAACCCTCTGCTCAAAGCAGGACCTAATCCTAATCCCCAATTAAATCATCCCAGCCAGGGCTTTGTCAAGCCTGACCTTAAAAATCTCTAAGGAAGGAGATTCCACGACCTCCCTAAGTAACCCATTCCAGTGCTTCACAACCTTCCTAGTGAATAAGTTTTTCCTAAACCCTAAACCTCCTCCACTGCAACTTGAGACCATTGCTCCTTGTTTTTTATCTGGTACCACTAAGAATAGTCTAGAACCATCCTCTTTGGAACCCCCTTTCAGCTAGTTGAAAGCAGCTCTCAAATCTCCCCTCATTCTTCTCTTCTGCAGACTAAATAATCACGGTTCCCTCAGCATCTCCTCATAAGTCATGTGCTCCAGCCCCCTAATCATTTTTGTTGCCTTCCACTGGACTCTTTCAATGTTTTCCACATCCTTCTTGTAGTGTGGGGCCCAAAATTGGACACAGTACTCCAGATGAGAACTCACCAATGCCGTATAGAGAAGAATGATCACGGAACTCGATCTGCTGGCAATGCCCCTACTTATACAGCCCAAAATGCCATTAGCTTTCTTGGCAACAACGGCACACTCTTGATTCATAGCCAGCTTCTCATTCACTGTAACCCCTAGGCCCTTCTCTGCAGAACTGCTGCCTGGCCACTTGGTCCCCAGCCTGTAGCAGTGCATGGGATTCTTCCTTCCTAACTGCAGAACTCTGCACTTGTCCTTCTTGAACCTCATCAGATTTCTTTTGGCCCAATCCTCTAATTGGTCTAGGTCCCTCTGTAGCCTATCATCTGCAATCTTGCTGAGGATGCAATCCATGCCATCCTCCAGATCATTAATGAAGATATTGAACAAAACCAGCCCCAGAACCGACCCTTCGGGTACTCCACTTGATACCAGCTGCCAACTAGACATGGAGTCACTGATCACTAGCCGTTGAGCCCAACGATCTAGCCAGCTTTCTATCCATTTTATAGTCCATTCATCCAGCCCATACTTCTTTAACTTGCTGGCAAGAATATTGTGGGAAACCATATCAAAAGCTTTGCTAAAGTCAAGGAATAACACATACACTGCTTTCCCTTCATCCACAGAGTCAGTTAACTCATCATAGAAAGCAATTAGGTTAGTCAGGCATGACTTGTCCTTGGTCAATCCATGCTGACTGTTTCTGATGACTTTCCTCTCCTCAAAGACTTCAGTGACCATTGTGATCATCTAGTCCGACCTGCTGTATAACACAGGCCAAAGAACTTCCCTGAAATTATTCCTAAAGCAGATCAGGAAAACAAACAAACAAACAAACAAACAACAATCTTGATTTAAAAAATGCCAGTGACAGAGAATCAGCCATAACCCTGAGTAAATTGTTAAAGTAGTTAATTAGTTTCACTGTTAAAATTATGCCTTATTCCTGTCTAAAATTGTCTAGCTTCAACTTCCATTGACTGGATCGCGTTAAACCTTTCTGTGCTAGATTGAAGAGTCCATTATTAAATATTTTTCTCCATGTAGATACTTATAGACTATAATCAAGTCAACCCTTAACCTTCTTTTTCTTAAGATAAATAGATTGAGCCTCATGAGTCTATCACTGTGAGGCTTGTTTTCTAATCCTTTAACCATTCTTGTGGCTCTTTACTGAATCTTCTCTAATTTATCTACATCCTTCTTGAATTATGGATACCAGAACTGGACATCGTATTGCAGCAGCAGTGGCACCTGCTAAAATCTCACTACTCCTACTTGAGATTCCACTGTTTATTCATCCAAGGATCACTTTAGCTCTTTCCTCCACAGTGTCTCACTGGGAGCTCATGTTCAGCTGATTATCAGTCACAACCCCCACATCTTTTTCAGAGGCACTACTTCCCAGGATAGAGTTTCCCCATGCTGTAAGTATGGCCTACACAGGGCTGGCTCTAGGAACCAGCTTTCCAAGCATGTGCTTGGGGTGGCACTTCTTAAGGAGCAGCATTCCAGCTCTTTGGGGGCGGCTTTTTTGAAGGGGCAGCACTCCATTTTTTTCCCCTCTCTTCAGCGGCAGCACTCTGGCTGTTTTTTTTTCCTTGGGGTGGCAAAAAGCCTGGAGCTGGCCCTGGGCCTACATTCTTTGTTCCAAGATGTATACATTTACATTTAGCAATATTTAAGCACGTATTGTTTGCTTGCACCGAGGTTACCAAGAGATCCTCATTGCTCTGTACCAGCGACCTGTCCTCTTCATTATTTACACTCCTCCAATTTTTGTGTGATTGAAAACTTGATCTGTGATGAATTCATGTTTTCTTCCAGGTCATGGATAGAGATGTTAAATAGCATTAAATTAAATGTTCAGTAGTGTTCAACCTTCACTGACTCCTCCTTTGGAGGTCTCTGGTTTGATCCCTGCTGTTGGCTAAGAATGGTGCCAATCATACAAACCCGTGGAAGTGTCTACAAATGGGCTGGAGGGGGATGCCTTTTGAAAGGGATCTTTACATGCTCATAGAGATATCTGACTTGGTATATTTTTAATACACAGCAAGGAGATTTTAGTGACACGGCTCCTGTTAACCCCTGAAACCTATACAAATCTGAAAATTTAGGCTGAACTCCCCCTGCCTTTACAGTGTGGGCAAACCCAGGGGGAAAACCTGGTGTAAGAGCCTGTGGAGGGGAAAGAGGACCAAGAAAGATACTTCTCCCCCTTCTTCCCCCCTCCCTATCATACTCATCTTCCTGGCCGCTTCCCTCCAGCTCCTCATTAGCATCAGAAGTGGGAGGTCGAAGCTATACTTACGCTACGTCTGCACTACCTCGGGATTGATACTGCTGCGATCCATGCACCGGATGTCAATTTACCAGGTCTAGTGAAGACCCGCTAGACCGATGGCAGAGCATTCTCTGATTGACTCCAGTACTCCAGGAGGAACGAGAGGCATAAGGTAAGTTGACAGGAGATGCTCTCCCGTCAATCCAGTGTGGTGCAGACACCACAGTATGTCGATGTAGCTGGAGTAGCTCAGCTTAGGTCGACTTACTGTGGCAGTGTAGACATAGCCTTAGCAACCTGTTTCTGTGGTTCCTATGCCCAGTACATAGGTTCTCCCAAATCAATTGACATAGTGAAGCTGAGAGCTCTGTGACTGCCATCCATGGATTCCAAGGGTGAAGACATGGCTTCTGAACTTGTCTGGTTGTCTTAAGCACAAGGAAGGCTTCAGGGCAGCATGGAGTGGAAGCGCCAAAAAGATCCCCAACTCTCCATTTTATTTTCCGGCCCTATCCAGTCTGTACCCCCAGAGGGTATAATGAGTTGAGTCTATAGCTCCCCTGGAGCCCCACAGTTTTTCTATTAACTCTTTCTCCCTCCCACCACTCACATACCCCACAGATGGCAGTATACACAACACAGTCTCTATAGATTAGAGGACTTTCCACGTCATGTCTCCATGCTGCCATCCGCACTCAGATGGCATATCATCTTATCATTCGTGAAGTTCCATTCTCACTTATGAGGATATTTGCATTATCTTAAAGAGGTACTCAGTGGAGGGAGTTCCTCTCTGTGCAGCCGGAAAGCAAAAATAAAAATAATCACCCCTCCCACACACACATTAAGGACAATTTTTTTTCAAATTTGAGGCCTGAACTGATGCATAAGTTCTATGCCATTTCTGCATGGGGTGCATGGGGGTAGAATTGCGCCTCTGTATTAGCCAACTAAGACAGGTCAAAATTTGACCTTGTTAACCTTGAAAACATGCCTTTCACACTACCTGATTGTCAAATGCACTGCAAGAAGCAATCAATTGGACGTAAACATTTTGAGTACAGCAGTTTATAGCCATGCAGGGCAATGTATAATGAAACACTCCCAAATAAAGAGTGGACAAAAGTACATCCCTATTAAAGGTATAGATTTATTGACCTATTGATTTTTTTAAAAGGTCTCCATTCTAATAGCAGGCTATATGTAAATAAGAACAATTGCGAGCAAAGGACAAATTGACAGGAAGCACTGAAACAATGTGACTTATTCTGGCTTTCCGTAATTGCATTTCAGAATGCCAAATTATTTTTAACCTGCACTAGTCCCTCTTCCCATATTCCTTTAATATGATAAAACAGGTCTATTTCCAATGAGAACAATCTCCATCAAAATAAAGTCTGTGTCTGACCACTCCAGGCTGAATCATTTTAATGGACTTTTTAAAGAACAGAAAAATAAGAATTTATGGAAACCATTTTTTTTTTAATTTGGAAATAAGGAACAACTGAACATTTGAAAATTAAGAAATGAAATAATCAATATCCATTAACATTAATTTTAAAAAATGCATTTTATTATTCCCTAATTTTAAACTTTTATTCATTCATTGATGTCCATAAATTCTAGTTCTCTACCTATATGAATAAAAATAATGTGACGAGGCATATTGTTATGATATCTGTGTCTACATCCAGGTCTACAAAGCTGAGAAAAGGCTGTATCTTTTAACGTTATCATAAAACACCTGCGGAATCCGCTGCCACAATATGTTATGGAAACCAAGAGCTCAATAGACTTCAGCAAAGGATGAAACATTTATGCAGATAATAGGGACATCCACAAATTGGCTTGTAGATGGGTTCCACCGGGGCTCGACCCTCCTTGAGGGGGAGGGGAGCCACACCGGCCTCGCTGTCTTCCCTGCAATTACAATCCGCTCTGGCCTTTCGGCAGGGCAGAGCAGTGGCAAAGTCAAAAGGGGCCCAGCCCTTGGTTTGGGCGGGCGCCACACACAGTAACAAGCAGCTCTGGCCCTGTGAAGCGGGGCAGAGCAGTGGTAGAGTCAAAAGGGGCCCAGCTCTTGGTTCGGGCAGGGCACCAAACACAGTTATAAACAGCTCTGGCCCTTTGGAGCAGGGCAGAGCAGTGGCAAAGTCAGAGGGGGCCCAGCCCTTGTTTTGAGCGGGGCACCAAACACAGTTATAAACAGCTCTGGCCCTTTGGGGCAGGGCAGAGCAGTGGCAAAGTCAGAGGGGGCCCAGCCCTTGTTTTGAGCGGGGCACCAAACACACTTATAAACAGCTCTAGCCTCTTTGGCTGGGAAGAGGGGGAATCTGCCCACCCGGTTACGGGTGGCAGGGGGAACGCAGGCCCACCCACTCCTCTGCGTTCCAGCCCGGGGCCCTGGTAGCGGTTGTCACCGCTACTGGTGGTCAGTGGTGTCCTGACCGCAACACACTGATATGGGCAATGGTAGCTCTGCAGCCTGACTGGAGTCAGCTGCCCCCGGGCTACTTCCTAATTCCCCTTCTATTCCTACCTGGTCCAGGGCCTCTGTTCCGGAGACGTCCAGGACCATCGGTTCCTCCCAATCCGGGCTGGGCGGCAGGTCCGGTAGGGTTTCGGGGAATTCGGGCCACGCCTGGTCTGGCGGCTCCTCGGGGCCGTAGTAGGGGCGAGGCAGCTCTGGCGGCTCCTCGTCGTAGCAGGGGCGAGGCAGCTCTGGCGGCTCCTCGCCGTAGCAGGGGCGAGGCAGCTCTGGCGGCCCCTCGCCGTAGCAGGGGCGAGGCAGCTCTGGCGGCTCCTCGCCGTAGCAGGGGCGAGGCAGCTCTGGCGGCTCCTCGTCGTAGTAGGGGCGAGGCAGCTCTGGCGGCTCCTCGCCGTAGTAGGGGCGAGGCAGCTCTGGCGGCTCCTCGCCGTAGTAGGGGCGAGGCAGCTCTGGCGGCTCCTCGCCGTAGTAGGGGCGAGGCAGTTCTGGCAGCTCCTGTCTCAGCCTCTGGCTCGGGCAGTCTCCCAGTCACGAGCGTCGGCGGGCACGTCTGCTCCTGCCGGTGGCCGAGCCGCAACTGAAGGCTGGGGCCCGGCTTTTATTCTTCCGGGTTGCCGCCTGACCCTCTGAGGGGCGGGACTTCCGCTCAGCGACCCCGCCCCCATGGATGACTGACGGGGCTCGACCCTCCCTGAGGGGGAGAGGAGCCACACAGCCTAGCTACAAGGCTATATAAAAATAAATTATCATGCTTCAGTGTTGTTCTAACCACATCAGTCCCAAGATAGTAGAGACACAAGGTAGGTGAAGTAACAGTTTTATTGGACCAACTTCTGTTGGTGAGAGAGCTTGAAAGCTTGTCTATCTCACTTACAGAAGTTGGTCCAATAAAAGTTATTATCTCACCTCCCTTGTGTCTCTCATGCTTCAGGTCTTAACCAACCAGTAGCTGATGTGGGTCAGGAAGAAATGTTTGTGTAGGCACATTATCCCATAGCTTCTCCTTATGGGTTTTTTGTATCTTCCTCTGAAGACTCTGGTACAGACCTCTAACAAAGGAACACAGTACAGAGTTAGATAGTCTACTGGTCTGATCTAGAATATTTAAAACAGGTGAGGGATAGCTCAGTGTTTTGAGCATTGGCCTGATAAACCCAGGGTTATGAGCTCAATCTTTGAAAGGGCCACTTAGGGATCTGGGGCAAAAATCAGTACTTGGTCCTGCTAGTGAAGGCAGGGGCTGGACTCAATGACCTTTCAAGGTCCTTTCCAGTTCTAGGAGATAGGTATATCTCCAATTGTTATTAATAATTCATTAAAATGGACCATATTGTTTTGTATGACTTCCATGTACTTCTGATTCAAATTATATGATAAAGTATTTGCTCAGAAGGCATGTCAGCAAATGAATATTATTTTTCCAGCTCTTGATGCAGATGTCACCAATTTTTTCTTTTAAAATAAAAAGTCAGAAATCAGGGCCTGCAGCAGATCCAATCTCTGGGCAATCTAGCAAGAACAACAAGCCTATAGAAGGCTGCTTGATTGTCTATGCCACCTGATTGGTGGGAAGAGTCAGCAGACCAGCTCGGTGGCTACTCAGAGCGTTCACCGGTGGCTGTGACAGCTTCTATGCCTGTTTAGTCCCAGCCTTGGAACCAGCCTTGCCCCTGCAGTGCCTCACTCTAGGTAACCTGGCTCTGAACCTTGGCTCTGACATCTGGTGTCTGATTCTGGCTCTGAACCTGGGCTATTATCCCTGGCTACCAACTCCTGCTCCAACCACTAGGCATGACCACCTACATCCCAGTCTCAGAGAAAAAAAAATCTTCCATTTGGAAAGATTCTACTGATTCTACTGGTTTGACTGAGATTCCATATACTTTAAACAGAGAATGTCAGCACAAAGGATAGAAACTTTTTAACTGCACCCACTGCGAATAGATAGTGATTCATTGACCAGATACCACTTATTTGAGAAAAGAATGATCATTTTGAAAAGAGAACTTGAGCATAACATATTTGGGGAGTAACAACTTGTCCCGGTGTTTCACTTACAGTAGCTATCTGGCCCCTTGATTTCACAAAATAAAATTTGCAGTACCCCCAGGTGACAGAAGACAAAGTTGTCTGAACATTTAACTTCTCAGAGTAGCCCCGAAGAAAATAGAGAACAAAGTGGAAAGAAAATGGTAAAAGACAGGATGCTGAGTTATTGGGGAAAGAAATTAACTTCGTCCTTCGGTGTGGGAGTGAGAGCCAACGATTATGGCTCATGTTGAAATGAAAACAAAATACAGCCAAACCAAGGATGCCTCAATCATACAAACGAAAACATAGGGCATCTCCTAAAGCATTCAGTTATTTGCAACCATGAAAAGAGCAACTGGCTTGATGATGTAATTAGGAGGCTTCCCTTTTATACAACTCATAAGGTTATGTCTACATGGCAGCCAGGGGTGTGAATAGCGCTCAATTAGACATACCCATGCTACTCTTAATCAAATTAGCGTGCTAAAAATAGTGGCGATGATGCTATGTCGTGAGCTGCACAAACAAGTTTATATCCAGAGGCTTATACCATGGACTTGTACAGCTTGTACAGCTCATACTGAAGCCCAAGCTGTGGCATCCTCCCCAGTATTTTCAGTAAGCTCGCTAGAGCAATGTTTCTCAACCAGGGACTTGCTTGCTGCCTTCCTAATCTGTGTCAGGGAGATCTCAGGGAACAGTGCAGTCCATGGAACAGTTGTAGAGAAACACCGAGCTAGAGTACAGCAAGGGTGGATAGGTCTATACAAGCTTCCATTCACATCCCTGACTGCAGTGAAGAGGTATCCTTACAGACTTTCAGCATGTGCAGGTATCTTTTATAATAATTAGTAAAATGTAATGCCGGACTTTTCATGTATCAAATCGCTAGTTACAATTAAGTTCAAATATGCAAACCATTTTGAGTGAAGGAAGTAAGGACCCAAAGACCCAAACCTTTGCTCGGCGTTTAAAGGGAACCTTTTGAGGTTTGAGAATGCTTGTTTAAATTGTGTTTGCAAATTTCTTTGTGTACAAATAAGGTCAAAACTTACTGCAATTGTTGTTTATTTAGATCAATGAGATTACACAAATGCTAAAGTTAAGCACATGTTGAGTACTAGTGAATTGGGGCCTAAATTTGACAAAATCTTGTTTGCTTCATTTGAGTTCTTCCATCTTTACAAGCCACTGTATTTGTTTTCGGTATTCTTTACCCAGGCAGAAGCAGAAGCTACTGCAGATTTTGTGAGAATCTACCCTTGTGAGGTTTCCTATTCAGCTCCTGAAGCCAGGAGGTTCAGAGGTGATTGAGTAAGTTATGGATAAGGATCCACATTTCTGGTTGTCTATCCAAATCAAACCTTAATGTCAGAGATTTTAGGGGTTCTCCCATTGTAAACTTTCCCAACCATGTATAAGGCAGGGGTCTGTAATTCACCTTAAAAAACTAGAAATAGCTCTGTGCTAAAAAGTGAATTCAGCAAAACCTCTGTCTAATATCTTTTTTTTTTTAATTGACCAAGTTTAGATTTGTGGGAAATGATGAGCACATTGCCCTAATTTAACTTTTTTAAAAATCGTACTTTATATAATAATATCTGTTTGAGGAAGTGCCCATCATCATCATCTTCTTCTTCGTCTTCTTCTGCGTCTGTCCAGCATCTCTCACAATGGGCTGCTGGTTCCTCACTGGTTCTCCTAGATGCTACCACAATACAAATGATGATGACAGTGACAATGATCAATATTGTGTAACTGCTTTTAGCCTCCAAAAAAGAAAAAAGAAAAAAAAACAGGAAAGTAATATGGTTGCAATATTAAATGTTGAAAAGTGGCTTCTTGCAGAATGAGCCAGATTCTGCTATGCTTATTCTGAGTAGCATTTTACACAGTGAGTAGTTCCATTGAAATCACTGAAAGATGACACTACTCAAGGTGCGGAATGTGGCCCAAAGGAGCAAAAACGACTGACTTTCCTAAGTGTCTTAGCTACACATTTTATTATGCATAGCATGTGCCCCAAATCTATGTTTACATGATAGCACAGAATGGCTCAGAAGGTAATAGGTTTTGCCTTTTAAAAGAATTTGCATTATAAAAAATGTATTTAAGTGGAAATAGATCTAACGTAATACACATTTTAAAAGGCTGTCTCGAAATGTATTTACCTGGCAGAACAGCTGTTCTGGTCTCTTGAGTAAATAATTAAATGTTTTAAAGAAACTGCACATATACACATTTACCAGATAGACTGGAACAAATAGAGCCTATTTTTTCCCAGTAATTGACCTGGTAGGGCACATAGCTTCTGTCCATGCTTGGAATAGGTAACAGCTTTTCCTGTCAGGACAGGAGTGACTTTGGTCTCCATCATTTTCTAAATATCTCCTGAGAAACATCCCATCAGATGTAAGTTCTCTGTTTAAGCCAGTGGAGGACAGGCATGGGAAACAACAGTAGCATTGCACACCTTTCCACCAACATCTCCAAGCCTGACCTAGACAGACCACATCGCATGTACACAGCCCATGGAACATTGGTACCTTCTGAAGAAATGCCTACAGATGGCAGAATTTATTTACAGGTGGATCTTACTGAAGGCAGATCAGGAAAAAAAATAATGTTATTATAATTAATCATTTATTGTAGGAGCATTGCCAGCAGATCGAGGGAAGTGATCATTTTCCTCTATTCGACACTGGTGAGGCCACACCTAGAGTATTGTGTCCAGTTTTGGTCCCCTTGCTGCAGAAGGGATGTGGACAAATTGGAGAGAGTCCAGCAGAGGGCATCAGAAATGATTAGGGGGGTGGGGCACATGATTTATGAGGAGAGGTTGAAGGAACTGGGGTTATTTAGTCTGCAGAAGAGAAGAGTGAGGGGGGATTTGATAGCAGCCTTCAACCACCTGAAGGGGGGGTCCCAAAGAGAATGGAGCTCAGCTTCTCTCAGTGGTGGCAGGTGACAGAACAAGAAGCTATGGTTTCAAGTTGCAGTGGGTGAGGTTTAGGTTGGATACTAGGAAACGCTATTTCACCAGGAGGGTGGTGAAGCACTGGAATGGGTTACCTAGGGAGGTGGTGGAATCTCCTTCGTTAGAGGTTTTTAAGGCTCAGTGTAACAAAGTCCTGGCTGGGATGATTTAGTTGGTGTTGGCCCGCTTTGAGCAGGGAGTTGGACTAGATGACTTCCTGAGGTCTGTTCCAATGCCTAATATTCTATGATTCTATTATTCTATTTGTCTTATCAGAGCACCTAGGAGTCCCAGTCATGTAGGGTGACCAGATAGCAAGTGTGAAAAATCAGGACAGGAGGTGGGAGGTAATAGGAGCCTATATAAGAAAAAGCCCCAAATATTGGAACTGTCCCTGTAAAATCTGGACATCTGGTCACCCTACAGTCATGGTCCAGGATACCATTGTGCTAGGTGCCATACAAATACAGAACAAAAAGACAGACCCTTCCCCAAAGAGCTCCCATGACTACTTTCCTGGCTGTGAGGGTTCCATTCAAAGAAATATCTAGAGTCTCAGATATTTTCTTAGAGATAGACCAAGCCATTCGTATCATTAAAGCCAAACAGTAAAGCTGAGATTTAATGTTCTTCCCTCTCTGGTGGAAAATGATGGATGGTGCTGGGGAAGGTGCTAGTACCATACATCTTCTTTGCTTGCACGGGCGAAGACAATGGTGGACCTGGCAGGACATAGCTCTATTCCAGTTTGTTGCTTCAATGGGTTCTGCCTTCACACAGCTTTTATACTGGTGTAGCTCACTGATTTAAATTGATTTTCTCTTGATCTACCTCACTGCAGGTGAGAAAGCAGAAATCCAAATACACTCACAATCCAGTGTGTTAAAAATCTGGATCTGAATTGTTCACCTTTCTTGGGAGTCAATTCTAGCAATACACATACAGAGTGGGTTCACAATTATTTCAAAAGTTGTTTTCTAATTTAAATATTCATTAGCTTCCCCCTGACCCTTGATTTCCAACTGCCTATAGTGGGGGTTGAAATTTTCCATATTTGGATTTATTTTTTTAAGGGAATGGGGGCAGAGGGAGAAAGTCACAATGTTTGTTTTCACTTTTTGTTTTGGACTAGCTCTAACATACCCAGAAGAGAATTCTTCCTTAGCCTTTCCTTCTTTTAGTTTAATGAAACCTTCTACCTAACTGGGGCACATATTTGTTTATTCAGCAAGTAAACTAGCATATTTTCTGGCTAAAGTGACAAGAACAGATAAAACCTAGAATGGTATTCTATAACCCTCATGGTGTTTATGATACGTTTGTACAACTAGCCAGTTTCCTGCTGCTTTGGCATAGAACTTGTGTAAACACAGTCCCACTTCCAGCAGTGACTCGGGGACATACTTTCCCTCAAAGTCTTCTGCAGTAAGTTCTTGCTTTGTTTCCAGTGGCCACATCAATGAGAGGTGCTAGACCGAAACATACAAGCATGGCTATCACTGTAAGGAACACATGAGGCAACAGATCCCTGCACAGAACGATCACACTAGCAGCTGTTTCAGTAACATCGATAAAGCTAAGGCTGGCTCTTGCCAAATACAAAATCAAGGATCATAAACAATAGGAGGAAAACCAGGAGGCGCAAAGCACAGTCCAGACTCAGAGAACAGAGACTGTGACACAGGAGAGACTGAAATAGAGAGACAATATCCAGACATGCAAGGGAGTTCAAGAAAACAATTTTCACAGATGATCAGGAATCACAAAAGAGTAGGCCTAGCCCTGGGAGAAAGGTTGAGGATGGCAAAGATGTAGCAACCTTCTATCTGATCAGAATGGACACTGCTGAGAAAAGGACACAGTGACTCAAACCCCAAACACTGCATGAAGGCCTGTCCTGAGGAGATCAGACCTGCCTGTGACAGAGACCTGAGAGACGGGTCTGTCTCTTTTCACACTTAGGCAACACCTGACTTGAGAAACATGCCAATAAAGTCACTTTGAATGGAAGTGAAATTAATTTCTGAGCCCAGGTATCTGTTTACAAACTGGCATGATGCATAGAAATATGAACAAACTACAGCATGAAAAGTGGTCTGTTACATTGTACATCCTCCTCCACTGTTAGCACAGACGTGGGTAGATGAATGATGTATACAAGGGAATAAACAGAAGGGTAGTGGAGGAGACCCTCCACTTGGAAGAGTACCAGCAGCTCTCTGTGTGACCAGACCATTTGAAATAGCATGCAGCTAAAGCTTTCAGCCACAGGAATGAAATATTATCGTGTAGACAATAGCCCTGGCTCCTCTCAACATCATTGAACATTTCAGCTGGGTAGAAATTAAGACCTGTAACGGTGCAGACTTGCCGCCTCAGTGCCTCCTGCTGGTCAGTCCAGAAATGAGCTCTTTCCTGCCTCGGCACACCTCCTGGTGGCTGGTTTCTCTCCCTTGGTTACTGGCCCTGTTATCTTCACCACCTCTGGCCCCGTGTCCCTCCAGGAGCCTAGTGCTCCTTACCTTGGAGTGCTGCCCCACAGCCATGCCCCTACACACCCTGAGTCTCCTCTCCTCAGGGGAACCCCCCACCATACCCATGTTGCCTCAGTGGCTACTGCCAGTCATCATCTAGCCCCCTTTCTCTGGGGCAAACTGCAGTCTGTAATGGCCACTCATCATTGGCAAAGGTGTTGGACCTGCTGCCCTTCTAGCCCCAGCTGTCTCCCTGCAGCCCCAGTACCTCCCTAGACTTTCCTGCCAGGCCTCATCTGGGAGGTAGCCAGGCCTGAGCTCCCCAGCTCAGCCTTCCCCTTTCCCAGCACTTCCCTATAGAAGGTACCCTGTCTCTCCCTGGCAGCTAGGTCCTTCTCACTCCAGGCCTGGAGTGAGACTCACATGTCTCCTTACTCACAGCTCTCTTATCAGGGCCCGCTGTGCCCTGATTGAGCTGGCCACACCTGTGGCCACCAGTTACTCAGCCAGCCTCCCTCATCTGCTCTCACTCCTTTTATCCCAGGAGTAGGGTAACTGCCCTGCTAAAAGGCCTCTTGTGGGCGGGCTTGCGCCCGCCCAGTTCCCAGAAACCCAGTAGGCACAAGGCCTCTTGGACATACAGAACTAAGATTTGCTGAGTGAAGACTGTAGTTACAGTAACACTCATGTGGCAAAACAACAGTTCTTCATAATGAACATGCTTTGCCCTTTGCAAGTCATCTGTTAACCAAAATCCCATATATCTAAAATCACTATCGGTTCCTCAGCAGCATAGCATATGAGCACCACTCATGCATTTTTATTCTCCTAACCCCTACCCCTAGGAGCTAAGAAAATATTACCCCCATTATTATAAAAGGAGAACTGAGGCAATGAGAAAGTGAGTGATTTGACCAAGGCTAGGAATTATATGCAGAACTCATGTATCCCAGGCCAGAGCCTTAAGCACAAGACCTCCTTTCAGAAGCGCAAAGCACACACCTTTTTTTATTGACAGTGCTATCTTATAGAATGACTTCTATGTCTCTAAATAGTAGTAGAGACCCTCAAGACCAGATTATGATCTACTCTCATGCAGGGGCATGGGGCAGGAAAGATGTCACCTTCTCACTGTCATCTGCAAGTGCCAAGTAAAATAGCTGTCACTATGAGCAGCAAGTGTTCAGTCATTGCTACTTCTGAACAGCAAATCAGCTGGTACAGGTCCATGCTTCCTCCTCCCAGCATGGACAGGCCCACATATTGGAGCTGGTATACTGAGACAGGATGTAATAACAATCCCCACTGTTACCTATGTCAATAAAGTGCTACCTCCCATGGAACTTCTTGTTGTCTAGATCTGTGAATATTTCCTCTTGTATCCACATAAAAAAATTGGTAACTATGATAACAGACTGCAAACCATCTGAGCATATATTTAACAACTCCAAAAAACTCTTGTATTGACTTCCAGTGCAATTGTCTGGGTTCCTTGTGATCCATTAGGGTGATAAAGGCAACCCTCAAGACAACATCCTGCTTTGCCAGCCACAAGCGTTCAAAATCATGAGATTTTAAAAAAGGAAATGTGGGTTATATGCCTTTTGGGTTCTGAATCTGTGAGATGCATTTTGGTTACATTTTCACTCTTTTTCTCCCCAAACATGAAGGTGAGAAGTTTACTTTTATATTATATAAATTGAGATTCTCATTATTCTGGGGGTGTGGGCTTTAAGAAAAATAACAAATATTGCAAAAGACTTGCTAAAGTTGCAAGAGTTTGTAACACCACATGATTCATCAAAAACCCAATGCAGTGAGAGCAAGGCCCTGGAGTATTCAGGAGAGGAGTGATTGTGATTAATGAGTGGGATGATGGTCCAGTGATTAGAGTACTAACCTGGGCTGGGGCAGCGGGGGGGGGGGGGAGAAGTGGGGGCCTATAAGTACTTTAGATAGATAGAGACCATTCTGAATTGAGAATATAAGTTAGATTCCAGTCTCACTTACATCAATGTAAATCAAAAATATATTATCTCCGCAGAAGCTCCACCAGTGTAGACATGATGTAAGCAAGAGGAGAATCAGGCCCAGTGTCCTCATTTTAAGTTATTTTCCAAGGGACTGTGTTGCAGTTGTTTTTACACTGTTGCAAAGTTGAGGAGGAATGGCTGCAGAACTTGATGGTACATAATCACATTAATACTTTATTAACTAATTTGTCAATATATTAGTGCAATATTTTATTGCATACATTATTAACTGTTGCTGGTAAATGTTTTATGTGGGTCCTTTCCATTTTCTGTTTTGATTGTGATGAATTTTGAGTCCAGAGAC
This sequence comes from Gopherus flavomarginatus, assembly GCF_025201925.1. Taxonomy (NCBI): domain Eukaryota; kingdom Metazoa; phylum Chordata; order Testudines; family Testudinidae; genus Gopherus; species Gopherus flavomarginatus. Next base: position 8,281,485 of record NC_066619.1, on the reverse strand, counting down.
CTTTTTCCTTTGGAACAAGAACAAGCAATAACATTACATTAAAGGAGACTTATGAGATCTAAACCAAGTCTAGTAAACAAGAAAAGTGACATTTTTTCTTCCTTTTAATCTTTTCTCTTTTTCCCATCTAGTTATATTCTTTGCTCTGAAGCTGCAGGGTTTATGACTTTAAAATCCCGACTGGTGAAGCTCAGTAATTCCTTGCTTTTTCCAGTATCTTTATGAAACATCTGTAAATCTGAAGTAATACTTGGGAACTGGTTCAAGAAATAACTATAGTTGAATCAGAGCAACAACATGGATGTGGTAATATCTTTTATTGGACCAACTTCTGCTGATAAAAGAGACAAGCTTTCAAGACAACAGAGCTGTGTGGCTCAAAAACTTGTCTCTCTCACCAACAGAAGATAGTCCAATAAAAGGTATTAGCTCACCCATCATGTATTTCTAATATCCTGAGGACTGACACTGGTACAGCTATACTGCATATAGTTGAACCACCAAGTAATAGCACTGATAATATAAGTTCAACATCCTAGGAAATAAAAATCATACTAAAACTAGCAACACTAGACTATAGGAAAGGAAGTTAAAAGGGAGGAAGATAAAACCCAAAGTCATGAAATTAAGAATATTTTCAAAAGTACAATTAGCATTTAGGCCTGAAATTCTGATTGACCTTCAATAGATTCATAGACTCTAGGACTGGAAGGGACCTTGAGAGGTCATCGAGTCCAGTCCCCTGCCCCCATGGCAGGACCAAATACTGTCTAGACCATCCCTGATAGACATTTATCTAACCTACTCTTAAATAGCTCCAGAGATGGAGATTCCACAACCTCCCTAGGCAATTTATTCCAGTGTTTAACTACCCTGACAGTTAGGAACTTTTTCCTAATGTCCAACCTAAATCTCCCTTGCTGCAGTTTAAGCCGTTTGCTTCTTGTTCTATCATTAGAGGCTAAGGTGAACAAGTTTTCTCCCTCCTCCTGATGACACCCTTTTAAATACCTGAAAACTGCTATCATGTCCCCTCTCAGTCTTCTCTTTTCCAAACTAAATAAACCCAATTCTTTCAGCCTTCCTTCATAGGTCATGTTCTCAAGACCTTTAATCATTCTTGTTGCTCTTCTCTGGACCCTCTCCAATTTCTCCACAACTTTCTTGAAATGCGGTGCCCAGAACTGGACACAATACTCCAGATGAGGCCTAACCAGTGCAGAGTAGAGCAGAAGAATGACTTCTTGTGTCTTGTTTACAACACACCTGTTAATGCATCCCAGAATCACGTTTGCTTTTTTTGCAATAGGAGTTGAGTGCTTGACGGCTACTTATACTTTTGAAAATATCCTCCTGAAATCATTAGGCTTCTCATCAACTGTTTAAATATATCATACCCATAACAAAGTCACAGATGTCATACAGACCCCGGGACATAAAATGAAAGAAGAAGGGAATGGTTAGATGACTAGGCTTCAGAAGTCATTCAAACCATACACGCATCCTTTGGAAATAGAAATCCCAACCTAGAGAAGCCGTAGAAAGGAGTGGAAAGTATTCATGCCTGCTGCTGAGCCATGCCATGTGGATCTGAAGAAAGGTACTGTAAAATTGTTTCCACTCCTCGCTGGGTGCTGAAGAAAGACAGACACCACTAAGTAGTGGTGAGCTAGCTAGTTCCTTGATGGCCCCATAAGACCTGTTTTTGGAGATGATGAGTCTGGCAGTAAGTCCCCAGTGGATGTTTTCCAAGGTGCTAGATCTTCCATTTGAGAGAGCTAAATTCTACAACCAGCTTCTCTATCTTAACCTGACTATGTGGAAGTTGAAGTAACTACATAAAGTCAAGCTGTTCAGCAAAAGGGCTGACTGCCTAGTAAACACTGGAAGACCTTTAACTTCACACATTTACCCCCTTTGTAGTTTAGATAGTGTTCCACCAGAAAAATCCCCAGCCACTCCTGTCCCCTGCTGGAGACTATCTTGCAGTTTTTGAGAGGCATCATTGGTCACCATCAGATCTGCCAGGAGATTTGACAAACTGAGCGTATGAATCATCTGTCTCTCTGAACTACAGCTATTTTCCCCACAGAAGATTTTTTCCATCTCCCAGAATGATTTATTCCAAAGTAAATATCGAGTTCTACCTCAATAAGTTTATTTTTCTGTGCATTCTTTCCTCCAACCTAGTAACTTCGGGAAAAAAGGTTATGCCTATAGAGATGCTAACAGCATTTTGAATATAGCTGATCAAAAATTCTCTCTCAGAATTTTGTTTGGATGGAAAACTGGGGTTTTGACTAAGCAAAAATTGTCTTTGAAATTGCTTTCTTTACAATTTTTTAATTTTTTTAATTGGAGAACAAACAAAATATGATTTTTTTTTGGTTGCCAAAACACAAAAAGGCTTTGGTTTTTCATTTTTTTCAATGAAAATTAGATTTTTTTTCACAGAAAATGTAGATAAATACATTTTCATTTTGTGTTTGTTGATATTTTCCATGAAAAAAAGAATTCTGACTGACTCTAATTTTGTAGTTTTAGCTATATTGTTCTTGGGAGTTTAGGAGAGCAGCAGAACTTTCCATCTCTTGTCATAAAGGCAGCAAATACTGCAAATGCCAGATGCATATGTCCTGGACTCCTCTCAGCTCCTGATCAGGCAGGTTACTCTTTTCCTGAGATAATAAAATGTCACTCTGCCCTAGAGGGATTTCTGTGCATGAGGAATGTGGGCTGAAGCACCTATCTCAGAAGCATGAAGGGCAGCAAAGGGGTTATCCTGTGACCAACTTTCACACTAAACTCACAACAGACCCCTTTCTCACGAAGCTTCAATGCTGCATGACCTTTCCACTTTCCAGCTCTGGAAGTTCTCAGCCTGGCATCTGAATAGTGGTTCTATAGATAAGATGAGGTTTTGCCTCCACAATGTTTTGCCTCCTTGGTAGTAAGCATAATAGTGCTACATTTCCTAAATTCTTCCCATATGATGAGAGAAGGGAAACAACCACAACCACAGTTTCCAGGTGTATTTTCCTGTTGACTAAGTAGCAGCGGCATATGCTTTTGGAGTCAGAAGATCTATTATATTTCTGCTCATGCTGCTAAATTCTAAGTGGCCGTGATGATGCTGAGCATGACAATGGTGGAATCCATGGAGTCCATCAGTTAGTCAAAATTATGCACATGTGTGTATATGATATAAAATCTATATTATTAACAACAAGAGAAAACATTATCTCCATTTTACAGATGGAAAACAAGTCACAGACCATCAAACTCACTTGTCCAGTGGCACATGCGACATATCAGAAGCAGCAATTGAACTTTGATCTTTAGTCTAGCAAGTGAAACACAATTCACTTTTTCTTCCTCTTTGCTCCCTTATACCATAGCCTACTTCACTATGGAGTGCACGAAAAGACCAACTGTCACGTGCTGTTGCACTAATCTCTACTCTATAAATTCCTGCCATTGTGTTGCAAAGGGATATGCAGGAAATTAAAGGGGAAACTGAAAACTGAAAGGAAATGAAAATACATTTCCAGCAATTTGTTACTAGAAATGTAGATCAATAAAATATGAATTGGAAAACATTATTAAAAAGAAAAACACGTCCAATTTGAAAAGTCTCAATCTTGCATTAAAAAACCCATTTGAAAAATTCTCACCCATCTGCATTATTATCTCTCTCTTATGTTTCAAAGGCCAATTGCGTAATTTCCATTGTCTTCTTACCCAAAACCCAACCTGATTTCTGTAAGGAGTTGAGCTGTACTCTCCCCTTGTAAGCCCCTTACCTTTAAAAACTGTTGGGGAATTTGTCTCCCATCTCTCCTTTTTTTTATTATTACTATTATTTAAGCATCATAAAGTAGAAGTCAGGTTGCTGCATTTTTTGAGACAGATGAAGCAAAGTGGTCCACTGGGAGCATTCAGCCCCTGTGCCTTCCTGTATTACGGCATATGGAGTTGCGTCTCCAGGCGCTGACATTAGCACTCCTGCTTCAGGTAACTCATTTAACTTTGGTGTCATTTTACAATAAATATACCATCCACCGACACAAATTAGACAGCTATTGAGATTAATTTTGAGGCACTATCGGCAACATCTTAAATCAAAAATCATTCTTTATTAGCATGCTCGGCTGTTCAGCACTCTTCCCCCCACCCCTCACCACCCCATCCCTGCCACAAGAATAAATGAGCCCCCATGGTTGACACAGCGCATCAAGTGTTTTATAATAGTCTAATTGTAGCTAATGGTTTGTGCAGCTAATTAAGGCCCTATGAATTACAGTAATCAGTCAGCCTCATCTTCTAAACCAGATAGTTCTATTCAAGCGTTCCTTTAGTAAGAAACAAAAAAAAAAAAAAAAAAAAAGAGAGAGAGAGAACATAATGATCTGCTAGGCTCATTAGAGCACAGCAAAATTAATAGAACTGATTTCACCCCCTTACTTATTAGTTATTACAAAAATATTTACTTAAAGCAACACAGGTTCATGCTGTACAGTCTTCAATAAGGGAGAAGAAAACAATTGTGTTTTCCCTCCTTTAGAGTCAAATTTTCATTGATGAAAGGATGAATCTGTTTGGGTGCAATGCTGCAGGTAAATCCTGCTTTTGAACAGATCATGGTTAAGAGGAAAGATTGCATCATGAAATATTGTGCTGTTTGGTTTAGCTTCACTATAACAAAAGGGAAGGAGAGGGCTATGGTTTAGGTTACTGGTTCCCAAACTTTTTACACAGGCAACTCACCAAGTGTCTTTTTTTTCTGTTATTGCAACCTATGTAGTGTCCAAACTCATATGCATCAAGAGGTGAAATCATAGGGCAGCAGCGTTCACCTCTGCTGCCACCACATCCTCATCCCACCCAGGGGGAGGCGGGCACCCACCTGCAGTGGCATCCTCTACCCCAGCATTGCAACCCAAATCCTGCAACAAAGGGAGGTGTGGGAGCCAAGGAGGGAGAGTGATTCCCTCTGCACTCACACTACTGTGGTCGTTCCTGTCGTGTGGGGCTGGGCCAGGCTCCCTGCTCCAGGAATAGCAACTTGGTGCACTGGGTCACAGCATCACTCACTCAGATTTGACCTGGTCACCCCCAGGATAGGAGCTGTTGCTGCTGGCTGAGTGTGGGGTAGGCATGATCTCCCGCATCCTAGTGCCTACACTCTGCATTGAGCCTGCAAACCACCTCAAAACTTCTTACAACCCACTCATGAGTCAGGACCCACTGTTTGAGAACTACTGATATAGGAGGAGTTGAATGGTGTAAATGCCAAGGAATGCGGTACAGGCCCTATTTTACAAGTTACTCTACTCAAATAGGCATATATTGTCAAAGATACTTATTGTGTTCCAACATGCATGAGACTTGGAGGGAGGAGCACAGGTTGAAGGAGGGAAGAGTTGGAGGATGCACCAGGAATCCAATCTGTGTATACATGGCTGGAATGCTAGATGCAGTTGCAGCATCTCTGTAAATAGGCTCTTAATAAATAGACTTTAGTTTTAGAAACATGGACTCCTCTCATGTTTTTACCCATCACACACAACATACTATGGTGAAGGAGCCATTTATGCGAGCTCCTCACCCTCTTTAAAATATATATCCTCACAACATTCCTGGAGGTAAGGCAGTGTTATTATCCATTTTTCACATACGGAAAGTTGAAGAAAAGAGAGAATAAAGCCCAACTCCCCCAAGATATTTAGGCTCCTAACTTCCATGATACTAAATATCACTGAGTATCATGACCTAAGTTACTGGCCCAAGATCATGCAAGGAGTCTGTGGTAGAACAGGGAACAGAACCCAGGTCAGGTCTCCCAACTCCTGAGGTAGTACCCTAAACATTGGATCATCCTTTCTCTCCTGAACAATATGATCATTCCAAACTCAGGCTGAAAAAAACTCTATTCTACATGACATCTATCTATCTATCTATCTGTCTATCTATCTATCACTGAAAATCTCAATCTTGCAAATCCATAGATGGCACCAGTCACTGGGGTTTTGAGAATCTGTGGGGGCGTGGAAATATTTTTTTTTGTTTTTGTTTTTTTCTTTACATGGAAAATTAAAAGAAAATCTAATGGGGGGAGAAAAGCAAGATGTTCTTATTGAATTCTCTTTTGTCTCCCATTGGTGTGTTTCCACCCTTGCATTTCAAAAGTTTACTTGCTGAATATCTTTTTGAAAAGTTCTTGTGCCAAACAGATTAGTACAGGTGACTGCCTGGCACATTGCAATTTTCTTTCCTCTTTTATAAAACAGCCTTTCCACAATATCTTCACACCAGCCATTTAATATTTATGGTCTGTAGAGTCTGGCTTTGCACTTCTAAAGCTGCTACACGATTATTGCTCAAGAGCAAACCTATGCTAAAATTCTGCATTCCTTCATTTATGCCTAACATTTGTGAATGCTATTTTCTGTGCTTGGAAGGGACTCATGTCTTTAGCTTGAACCAAACAAGCACATGGGGTCCCAATTCAGCAAAGCAATGGGACCATTCACATGCTTAAAGCTAAACATATGCTTAAGTGGTCTGCTGAACCAGGTCTTGCTCAAGTTGCAATTACAAAACTAATTTACATTGGTCACTCTCCCCTTGCCATTCCAATCCACAGACTCATTGAGTAAAGTCTGAACTGGGTTGCGTTGGTTTTATGATGCACAGATGGGGACTAGGATGAAAGTCCCATGAAATATATTTAATTTGTGATCTATCTAACACAGATTTGAATTTCTTTTCAGACGTGAAGGACAAATATATTAGCTAGGAATGAGCTGAATTGTGGATAACAAATTTCAAATGAAATTTGGTAATTTTGGATTCACATAAATATTTGCTATTAAAAAAAAAACCAAAAACCTCCTATATAACAATGTAATTTATACCAATGCACCCCTTACCATAGTCAATGGGGACCACATCCTGAAAGAAACTTTTCCTGAACCTCCTCTTCTGGCCTTCAAACAGCCCTCCAGTCTCACGAAGCTCTCCATCAGAAGCAAGCTCCCCGCAGACTAGGGCACACAAACTCAAAGCAGCACCGGACCCTGCCATAACAGTAAATGCAGAACCTGCAGACATAACTCCACTGTCATGTTGATCAATACCTTCCTCCCAAAACACACCTTTCATGGGTCCTACACATGCCTATCACAACATGTGGTGTACTTCATCTAATGCACTAAATGCCCCAATAACAACTTTGTGGGTAAAAGCAGCCAACCTCTAGGCTTTTGAATGAACCCACACAGAAAAATGATAATAGACAAAAGCACCATATCATCACTGAGTGAACAGTTTTCACAAAGTGATCACACCATTTTCATCCTCAGAGGAAATCTGTGCAGCATCTTCAAAAGGTGAACCTTGGAACTGAAATTCATAACTTTGCTAGGCACTAAAAATCATGGACTTACTTAAGTCACTGGATTTATGAATTACTACAACAATCTGCAACCCACAAACCTCTTCCCCCATTTTTTGTCTTATAACTGCAAAGGAGTTAACTGACTGCTTCACTTTGAATGCTCTCTTACAATAGACATTAACTAGTTATGCTACCATTCCACCTTGTTTTTATCTGTGATACTCTGAGTACCTGTCCCAGACCTGAGGAAGAGATCCATGTAGTTCAAAATCTTATCTCTTTCACCAACATAAATTGGTCCAATAAAAGATAATATGTCACCCAACTTGTCTAACTACTGAACAGCCATAAATATTCATCCTGAAAAAAAAAATTCTACTCAGGCAGACAATTAAGGCCTGATTCAAAGCCTATTGAAACCAATAGAAAGACTCCATTGGGGTGCGAGTTTGCATGGGTCCTCAGACCTATGTGTAGAATCCCACTGACTTTAGTGAAACTCTTCTTCAGTTTAAGGGTCTGCCTGGCTAATTCCTTTGCATGTTCATTCCCTCAGACTAAGAAAAGTCAAGACCCAAAGGCCAAATCCTGCAAAGATTTCCCATCAGGCAATATGCTTATTATTCCCTATAGTAAAAAGGTCATACTTTGGACAACTAAAGTGTCCAGTCCAATTCCTATCAAAGCAGTGAAGATCTTTCACTGATATCAAAGGAAGTTGGATCAGGTCCAAAATAGATAACAGAGGGACAAAGGAGCATTGGAAAGAGGCAGTATGACATTATTTTTTTTATCAGAGGGGTAGCTGTGTTAGTCTGGATCTGTAAAAGCAGCAAAGAATCTTGTGGCACCTTATAGACTAACAGACATTTTGGAGCATGAGCTTTCATGGGTGAATACCCACTTCGTCAGATGCATGTAGTGGAAATTTCCAGGAGCAGGTACATATATGCAGGCAAGCTAGAGATAATGAGGTAGGTTCAATCAGGGAGGATGAGGCCCTGTTCTAGCAGTTGAGGTGTGAAAACCAAGGGAGGAGAAACTGGTTTTGTAATTGGCAAGCCATTCACAGTCTTTGTTCAATCCTGAGCTGATGGTGTCAAATTTGCAGATGAACTGAAGCTCAGCAGTTTCTCTTTGAAGTCTGGTCCTGAAGTTTTTTTGCTGCAGGATGGCCACCTTAAGGTCTGCTATAGTGTGGCCAGGGAGCTTGAAGTGTTCTCCTACAGATAATTATTTTTTTTTATTATTTTCACTATTAAAATAAATGAAACCTTGGCTCCTTGATCTATCCCAGTCACTCAGATCAAGTCTATTTACCAACATGTATCTTCTACTAATTTAGTTCCCTGTTCATTTGCTACCCTATTTCCACACAATCCTCAGCCATTATTGGCATAAATACAAGAGATTTGGGAGTTATATACCACATACTTCCTCAGCAAGACATAACAAAGCAATTTTCAATAATAAATAAGAGAAAGTCACAGATTTATAGATTTTAAGGCCAGAATGGGATATTAGTTTATCTAGTCTGACCTCCTGTATAGCACAGGCCACACAATTTCAACCAATTCCCCTTGTATTGAGCCCAAAACCTTGTGTTTGACTAAAGCACATTTTCCAAAAAGGTATCCAGTTTTAGTCTGGAGAATCCATCACTTCCTTTAGTAGTTTTTTGCAGTGGTTCATCACCCGCACTAGTAAAAATGCATGCCTTATTGCTTATTTGAATTTGTCTGGCTTCCGTTTCCAGCATTGGTTCTTGTTATGCCTTTCTCTTCAAGATTACATTGTACTTTGATACTTGGTAATTTCTTCCTGTGAAGGTATTTATACATTGTTATCAAGAAAATAGTTTAATTTTGAAATACAAGGCCAATTGCGCAAAATCTGTTCTCATGATATTTTGACACTTCCAGTCCTGTCTCTTACTCTCTAGAAGTAGGAAGTGTGATGTTACCAGCATACAAGAAAAGCAGAGCAGGGAGAAATTATCCAAACGCTTTTTGATCTAAAACATTTGGGTGAAGGTTTGGTCCAGTTCATCATCAATCAATCATCATCATCATCACAGTTTATTCATCCCTGGGATGTACTATGTCTGTAAAATAGATTACTGTGGGTCTCAGGTTAAACTTGAGCTAGTAAGATATGGTATAATGTTATCAGTGGCAGCAACTGTAGCTTCTGAAACCAACTTTTCCAAAGTGAGTGTGATAAATAGAGCCACTTTCCCTGTATTTGAGAAACTAGCTTTCTATGAGTTTATCGTAGGATGCCTGGGGAAGGCGGGGGAGGGGGCATTAGAAAAATCCTTCATTTGAGTTTGTAAATTTTATTGGCAATAGTGGCATCATCTTTTTTTTTTTTTTTAATCCTGGGATTTATTGCTTTTTACTTCAAAGCAATATGAATTTGCTAGAGATGTTTCAGCTCAGTTCTTCAGACTTTCCTTCCTGTTCAATCACTTTGCCTTTCCGCTTCTATGTTGATGGGTTTTTTTTAGCTTTCCTCCCCTCTAATTCAGCTGACACGCTGCTGAATTTAGCTCTTTACACATCTGCACTAGGAGTCACGCCACCATTGGGATTTTTAAATATATCGCTTAGATAGCCTTCCCTTTTTACAAGACTTGCTGTGACTATGACTATTTTGGTTTGGGATTTCTGCATCTAATTTATTTTCATGCTTTGGGATAATTTTTTACTTCCTTACTCAGCGGTTTGTTTTTGGTTGGGTAGTGGGTGTGTTATAGGTTGGTTTTCTTTTGTTTGCTTGGTTTTTGTTGTTGTTGGTGGTGGTGATGGTTTTTTTGGTGGGAAAAATATCATACTCAATGGGCTGCTTTGTTGGCTTCTAAATATGTGGGTTGTTTTTATTTGCTACACTGAGCAGGAGAGTTTCAGATCAATCAAGGGTTCTCAGAGTGATGAGTGAGAAAATGTTCCTAGTCCAACAAATCTGAGATAAAACTAAATTTCACATGATTATTTTTGTACTTTACAACTCTCATAAAACATTCAACTCCTCAATGCCCTCACCTTTGTTATCAATAATGACATCTTAGATTATCATCTTCATTATTGGTGATGTTTGTTCACACACTGGTCAGTTTCACTCACTGGGCCAGTTTCATTCTAAATTATGTGCTAACTTCTGACAGCACAGACATTGGGAAAAAAACATCTACCAGCTGAAAGTCCTCCAGGAAGGGTGCTGTTATGGTGCAAGATGCCCCGATCTTCCTTTCCACTGGGGGTTGTGCAACCAACCAACCCCTGAAGTGGCAGTGTTTGCTTGCGACAGAGTGTCCAAAAGGCAGATAGGATATGCCCTGGTTCAGGACATCTCATTATGGTCCCTGATCCAAAGCCCATAGAAAACTGGGTGTCTTTCCATTGACTTCAACCAGGTCAATGGAGCCCTGAATGGAATACTTCCCTGGTAGGAACTATAAGACAGAGCAGTGTTGGAAACAACACACATCCTCCCTGGGAGTGAAGTCCCAGCTATATTTATTGGTGCAAATTGCAATGTGAATTTTTCCCACGGGCTATAGTTTGTTTCACTTCCTGGTTCTCACATAGCAAATTCAATTGTGTCAGAACATTGCAGGGAAAAGTCTGTCTTAAACAAACCAGCAAAACTGTTATCGGTATAGTTAAATAAGATAAAATAAAAAATGGGGAAACATTTCTATTCCTATCAGAATATTAATCCCTCAGTAGTTAGTTCTCATTGAGTCCAAACTCCCAACAAAACAAAAGAGAGCTGGCAGTGTCCCATAAATAACCATAGCTGGGGAGGTGGATGCCTGTTTCCCTATGTCCTTCATCGCATTTAGAGACAGATCCAAAATCTACTGGTCAGTGAGAGTCATTATTGTGTCTTCAGTTGGCTTTGGACTAGGCCCCTCACTCTTAAAGTCTTACAAGTTGTGGTTTTGGTAGCATGAAATGGATTAGTGAAAATCACCTTTTAGTGATGACCATGAAGTAGTCGTGGTGAGATGTAGGGTAGCTCTGGTTCAAATTGCTCTCTCTCTCTCTCTACATAGAATATATAGAATAAATATATATCTATATACATAATCTAATCTAATCTATCTATATATAAATGGCTTTAGATTTTGAAAGACAAATTTCATTTTGGTAGAAAATTTCCTGGTTATTTGTTTATTTTGTTGTTGTTGGAAACCATTTTCCCCAGTAATTGTTTTACTGGAAACTGATATTCCCCCTACCCCAATCCACTTTTTTGAAAATTGAAAACTTCTCTAATTTCATTTAAAAAAAACTGAAAATTTTTCACATGATATTTTTGGAGAGAAAAAAACATTTTAAAAAATAAAATAATGGCATTTTTGACTAGCCATCAGGAAGAAGGAGCCATTTAATCCCTCCTTAGCAAAACAGAAGAACAAGTGATATAAGTGCTAAGAATAGAGGAGGGAAAAACCTCTCCACCTCTGCATCAAAATTAAATTCAGCTGAGTTTTCCTTTGGTGCAACGCATATCTCCGCAGGGCTCCTGCATAGTGGCACAATAATCTTGTCCTCTCTCTTGTGTAGGTTCCTCATAACAGTAAACCGAACCAACAGGTATTGTCAAGGTCAGGCTGAAGAATGGGACCTCTAGGTGCGTAACAGTAATCTCTCCATCACCCACAAACATTTTGCTGCAGCTGTCAGAAAGCACAGCCCCAGGTTTATTGCAGCTGGTGACAAATGTTATGTTGACAAGACCCTTCTGTTTCGAACACTTGGTTTAAGCTTGACACTTAAATTAGCCATCAAGAATCACATGTTCTAATGAGTGTCCTTTGATGTCTGGTTCTTCTTCAAGTGAAGTACTTCTCTTTGCCAAGGTGACCTCAAGGAGGGATGCACTTAAATTATTGTTCATTTGAAGGGCTTTTCTGGTAGACAGCACGATAATCTCATCTTGACAGTGAGCCGGCCAAGGGCTAGCTTTGAGTCCATCTTTGTCCTTTTCCCTCCAACACCAGTTTCGTGTCTGTTCTCAGCCAGAATACAAATCAAATAAATGGTTTGTGTTGTGATGGAAGGCCCATTATTTCTGTAGCAAGCCACAGTAATAAAGGGCTCTTTGCAGTAGTGAAGTGATAGCAATATTAAGACAATCAAACCCTACTAATTCACATTTTGCTATTCACAGTTCATAGAGGTGAGAATAAAAAGCCAAATTCCTAATTTGATAGCCAAGGGCTAAAATAAGATTTTGTAGTGATTTATGAATCGGATTCTAAACTGGTGTAGGTTGATGTAGTTCCGTTATGCAGAGAGGAAGCAATTAGGGCTGGGACTTCAGAGACTTGTGTTCAATTCTCTACTTTGCCACAAGCTTCCTGTGTGATCATGGGAAGCACTTATCCTTTCTGTGCCTCAGTTCCCTATGTATAACAGGGGCATAATCTCGGAAGAGGGATGTTTAATAAACACTTCAAAAGATGATGAGTTGCCCAGATACTGTTGTGATGGGGACCATAAAGGCACCTAAGATGGATGGCCCTGTTACAATAGCAAAATATATTACAGTATTTATGGGTATAATATCAGGTAAAGTCATTAAAGAAAACAACTAATCAACACTTGTCAAATAGATGAACAAAATCCATTTTCCAGAATGCATTATTCTTGCTGTTCAAATTGTGTTGATTCTTCTGAAGCCCTTGTCTTTAGGAAGCTCTGACCACCCTTGACTTCCTCTGAAGCCATTGGGAGATAAAGACACCAGATACCTTGCAGGTGTGATCAGTGCCTTGCAAGATCTAGCCCTACGCAGGAGAAGTGTGGAAAGACAGAAGAGGTGAAATTTACTAGCTCAACCCGGACCCAGTGAGCCAGGCTGCCCCTCTGCACTAGTTGCATGAGAAAGTGAGGCCACTGAATCTTCACAAACACAGATTATTTGGCCTTCCCCCAGAATACTCTTTTCATAGCCTTCCATGCCAGATGTGCAGAAACCCCTCTTGATAGTGCTCTGTGTGCCTGCGATCCTCTCACTGTCAGTATGGATTTGCCTGGCTGATGGGGCCTTTTACTGGCTCTTCTCACCATTATCACCATTAAAGGCCAAAGCTACAGATGCTTCTTAGCAAAGTTCCATGGAAATCAAATTAATAAATAAATTCCTGGTGTAAGTTCTTCGCGGCATCAGTTCCTCAGAGTGTCTCTGGTTCTGACATGAGCATCTTCTGCGATCACGGAGAAAAAATGCAAACCCCCAGTCGGAAATGAAACTGAAAACAGTAATAATTAATTAATAAAAACTAATTGGGACCAAACTCTTACCCAGGTAAGGAAAGGTTTGCAAGATTGGTTTAGAATTTGGAGAAGTGTGGATATAATTTTGTTTCAGGGTGGGGTTTAGAAAGGAAAGAATTTTTTTTTTATTTGGTTCATCCATCTTTCAATTACATGAACAGGTTATGGTTGCAGGCAGGGAGCTTAGCTGAAGAAAAAAAAATTAAAACCCAGAAAAAGAAAACCACTTTCTGAATCTGAAAGGCAATAAAAGTTTGATTAAAAAGTACCTCAGAATTATTTTAGATTCCAAGAAGACTCAGTTTTTTTCCCCCACCTTCTGTCATGACTTTGAAGTTGAAAAGGTCATATTTTTTTCACCTACTCGCTAATGGCTCCATTGCGGTAACTATAATTGATTGTAAAGTTTTTTTTTTTCATTCTTTATGAATTCAGATCCTGCAGATTAGGAGCTTGCAAGATTATCAGGCAACCACAGTCAGAACTGAAGAATTATCAGAGGATAATCTTGTACTATTGCAAGCGTCCTGCTATTAGGTATCATGAAATCATTCACTCAAGGAATTGTAATATATTGCTCAGCTGCTCTGCATTGTTATAGTCCCCTTCATTCCCTTTCAAACATGCTTTCATGAACTATGTGGCGATTACGGAAGGCACATAATAAGCCTCCATTGTAAAGAGGAGCTGATTTTATTTTATTTAAACCAAAGTTCAGGTTGAACTCCCACTCTCCCCCCACTCTTTACTTATTAGAATAATGAAAAGTTTTTTATAACTTTATCCATTTATTACCATGGGCATTCTACACTCTCTCACTTTATCTCTCTCTCTCTCTTTCCTCAATTCATTTTTTAGTTGGCTTTAGGAGATCATCATACCGGGCTAAACTGGCTGTAAATAATATAACCTCCACCCCTGCCAGGAGCAGCCTGAGCTGTTTTGCCAGCCAGGGTGGATAACATTGTTAGTGACTCCTCCCACTCCAAATGATCAAGCCATTAAAATAAATAAAACAAAACAGCAGGCCAGTCAGTGGAACAATCACTCAATCAATAAAATACAAATGCTAAAGAGGCCTGATAATCAGAGTTGAGCAAAGAAAAATAAAGCCAAGCGGCATCTGAGTATACTGCCCCCTGGAAGTCAGCAGCTGTGATGACCGCCCTGTTTGCCTGCCCCTAGAGCCAACTGAACAACCAACACTCACATATTTTCCATATTTTCGCATACTTTGCCATCTAAAAATGTTGTTTGTACTTACACTACGGCCGATCAAATAATTGTTTTTGTTTCAGTATCTGAAATGAAAAAAAATAAATAAAATAAATTCTTCAGGCTAATCCAAAATGGACTGTTGTTGTTGTCATTGTTTTTACTCATCAAAATTACAACTCCCTTCCCCCCGACCAAAAAAAAAAAAAAGAACAAAAAAAAAAAACTTTTCAAGTCAAACAAAACATTTTGTTTAGTTTCATTTTCAGGTTGCTGGTGCTTTTAGATAAGTCTAGCTAAACTTTGAAATTAAATGTCATTTTGAAAGAAAAAGTTGAACTTGATGACTCCTAAATGTGATCTGAGGCCCAGCAAGGGGTCGGAGAGTGAGTAAGGAGCCAACCCCCTTACATGACACACATGGGTTGCCCACAACTGTAGTCAGCAGAATGCAAGGACTCATTGGGCCTCGGCGGTGCACAACACTGTAATGGGGGCAGGGAAGGAAAGAAAGAGGTGCAGCCATGCCCCCCATCTCCGCACTAACTCACTGTGCAAGCAAAGTGTGCTGGGGAAAAAGTTGCCTCTGCCTGGGCAGTGCATTGGGCATCTCAGAGAGATTGTGTTTATTTGACACATACGAATAATGAATATGTTAGAATTGGATAGATAGATAGATAGATTTCCTCTTTATATGGAATCTCTCCTCACACTGAAGTGGTTCCAAAACTCTTATCGTTTTTTTTTTGCCATTCTCTGCACTTTTTCCAATTCTTATCTATTGTGACAAAGTTCCTCCTTTACCTTGGTGGGTCCCGCTTATTGGCGGATTTGCTCACCTCAGTGATCTTCCCCTCTGGTGGAACCCACAGCTTGGGACAACTCCTCCTGTGTCTGATCAGAAGTTGCGAGGTTTGGGGGGAACCTGCACCCGTCTTCTACTCTGGGTTCCCGCCCAGTGCCCTGTGGATTGCAGCTGTCTATAGTGCCTCCTGTAACAGCTGCATGACAGCTACAACTCCCTGGGCTACTTCCCCATGGCCTCCTCCAAACACCTTCTTTATCCTCACCACAGGACCTTCCTCCTGGTGTCTGATAATGCTTGATTGTCTGATAATTCCTCAATCCTCCAGTATCACACCCTCTCAGTCTCACCTCCTTGTGCCTCTTGCTCCCAGATCCTCACACACACTTCCTCTCCTCTGGCTCCTCCCCACCTGACTGGAGTGAGCTCCTTTTTAAACCCAGGTGCCCTGATTAGCCTACCTTGATTGGCTGCAGGTGTTCTAATTAAAGTAGCTATCTCCACTGCCTTCTAGAAAGATCTTAATTGGCCCCAGGTGCCTTGATTAACCTGGAGCAACTGCCATTTGGTTACCAGGTTACTAGGGATATGTTTAGCCTGGGGCTAACATACCTGTTTCTCAGTACTTTACTGTACATCTGGCCTTGCCCCATCACACTATATCTATATGTATCTATATCTATATTTTATATGATACAGGTATGCAAATACATAGATAGAGATATCCACATAGCTAGATATAGAATTGCCTTCTTCTACTCATTCCCTTTGAAGCATTTGTTAACAGCCCCGTCTGAAGATATGATATTGAGCTAGATTGGTCTGAGCTACTGTGGTCATTGTAATGTTCTTTATGATATAAGATGCAAGGATATGGGGAATTGGGACCTGATATTTAATGGTGAATGTTATAGTTAGATGCAGTTCACTAAAAATGAGGGCACAAATGGAGCAGGTTGAAAAACAGTGTGACATATTACAGGAGTAGTTGGGTGATGTTCTGTAGCCTGCGACGTCCAAGAGCTCTGACCTGATGATCAGCAAGGTCCTTTCTGGCCTTCAAGTCTATGAGTGTTAAGTAGTGTATTTGATTTCCAGAGGCACTGAGAACTCACATACTCAATCTGGTGTAAGTGAAATGTGAGAGTGCTCACAATTTGAGATGGTCAAAATATCCCTTTTTTGCACAAAAATCACTTCATGCTTCAAATGAAATTTTCTCACAAAAATGCTTATTTTTTCTCCAAAAAATTCAGGTGATTGTCAAAAAAGAAAAGTGTTTTTATTTTTTTAAATCTTTTTTTTGACAACTAAACCCAAAAGAGGTTCACCTTATTTTTGACAAAAAAGAGAGAGAACAAATATTTTATTCAACAAAAATTCCAAGAAAAATGTCAACATAACAAATAATACTTTCTTTTTTTTGGAAGATAAAATACATTTTTGACCAGTTCTACTCAGAGTCTCTGACCATCAGGTTTCAGCTACTAGTAGCAGGTGAATCCCAGGTCTGGAACTACAGTCTGCAAATACCATGTGCACTTTTCAGAGTTTTAGTTATTTCCACTTTAATGCCAGAAATTAAACTGCGGGAATCTCAAAATGTGAGTAACATGACTTTGTACAGTGTTTAGCACAATCCAGCACTGATCTCAGCTGAGACTCCAGACACTACAATAATATAAATAATAAAAATGAATGATTGTCCTTTCTGTCTTTAACAAGCTTTGAGATGGGACACATTCTGAAGATCCCCTTCCGTATCTCTCTTTTTCCTGTTGAAGGGCTACCTTCATAGTCAATGCAAGCCATGTTAATTACAAAACTAAGCTTTCTCATGTTCAAACTTCCATAAATCTCTTCTTTAATGGCTAGGCAGCTGGCGTGAAGCATGCTAACCAATAGTGTCTTACTGTTTTCTTGTAGTTTCCCATCAGTCTGTATCCATGTGTTACTTTTTGTCTTACATTTATACGGTAAGCTCTTTGGGGCAGGGCTATCTTTTTGTTCTGTGTTTGTACAGCACCTAGCAGAATGCTGTCCTGGTCATGACTGGAGCTCCTGGGTGCTACTGCAATAGACAAATAATAATATTGTTCTCATCATGAGGTCTGCATCTCTGATTACATACTCACTGTGACCAGCAGACACCCACAGAATGTTGTTAGTCACCTGACTATCAACCATCACAAGCACTACTCTCAAGGCCTCATTCTGTCTGTCCAGCTAGTGATAGGCACTCACCAGCCCTTGAGTCCTCATAGAGTTCCCTCTTGTGTCCAGCCCCTTATCCACTGGACATTCACAGAGTTTCCAAGCTTGCTGTTCCTAAAATAACAGTACACACCAGCTTTCCAGATTCAACTCAGAGCCATCCTTTTGCTTAATACCACAGCACTGAGATATATTTACAGTGAGAACAAGAATATGTTTATTAGCAAAGAACAGAAATGTAAGTGTTAGTGAGCAAGAATACTGGAGACAAATGGTTACTTATAAAATAAAAGCATAGCATGCTTTCTAGAGACTAAACTTAACTAATTGGTTAACTTCCTGGCTACAGAAGTTTATCTCACCTGAAGTTCCCTTCAGCATTTTCAGTCAAGCCTGGAGGAAAACCTACTTTCATGAAGCAAGTTCCCTGTCCATTTACTTCCTAGGTGATGGTCTCCTACATCCCCCAAAATATATTCAAACAAACCTTTGATATGCACCTCAAGATAGGCTTTCCCCCTACACTCTCACCCTCTCTGTGCTGTTGAAGTCTTCCTGTTACTTTTCTCCCTTTGACGGTTTTGCAGTCATTCATTAGTTTCCAGGTCACACTGGTAAAAGGAGAGCCATTGTGAAGTATACAATATTTCATTTACATAGAAAAAGCAAGCTACAAAAGCAGTTCTTGTCTGACAGCAAACCTGTTTCCCACCTTTGCTGGTGACCAGTGCTTAGACACAGACTTTAAGAACATATTTTCAGCATATGGTCATAACTCCTTACATAGTATATTTATATACATTTCACAACCATATTGATAATCACAGAGACACCGGCTATTATTAGAAATCTCACATAATACTCTTTGGGTGAGCTAGAATGTAAATACCAGTTTCAAGCAATTCCTGTGACTCCTATGAACCCTCTGTGTGCCTCCTGCCAGTTGTCACTCTGAGGTTCCTGGCTCATGCTCACTCTCACCCCAAACCTTTCAGTCTTGACCTGCCAGACCGTGCATTCTTGGGTACAAACAGAATAATAAAACAGACACGTTTCCTAAAGCATGGGGTTTCTCTGTCTCTCAAACCAAAGAGTTTATCTGACAAATTTTACCTTGTTTTCCCTCCCTTTGTTGACTGTGATCAGATTGCAAAATGATCTTACTTACTGTTTGTCCTTCAAAGTTACTCACAACATTTCTCCAGTGAATAATTCTTGGTCTGCAGATTGCTCATGAGCAGTTTCTTATGAATGTATGTTCTGATGTTTAATTACATGAATCATATGGTACAGTTTATCTTCCGTTATTGGGCAATTCATATAAATAAGAGGACCATGCATTCCAAAGGACATATTTGTACAATTCTGTTCCAAGGCTACAGGATGCAGAAAAACACTTAACTTCTAAGCTAATTAAACTTTTCCTATGCTGCCTATGTTCTCCCAAAATCCTGATGTAGAAGAGACTTGTAACTATACTCTAGATAGCATTAAAGTTGCCAACTCTCCAAGACTGTCCTGTAGTCTCCAGCTATTAAAGATGAACCTTTAATTAAAGATTATATTATGTAATGAAACCTCCAAGAATACGTCCAATCAAAATGGGCAACCTTAGATAGCATGGAGATGGATGTGTCTTAAATGTAGATAGATATTACATAATTCCCATGAACTTTCCTTAGTTAATGGAAGGGACATCACTTTGGTACCTTGATCTTGAGTTGTAGTTAATGTTATTTCTTGTTTATTTTGTTGTTATATTAATTTATTTCTGTTTCAGATGCTTCCTTTGATTAACGTACAACATGTTTTCCCTATTCTGTTTTTCTACCAGCATAGGCACAATCTGTCAGCAACATTATCTCTTTATGAGTAACATTTATTATATAAAATTTCAATAAACAGTCTTTTTAACAAAAAAAATATGTATATTTTTACACCAAATATTTTATTCTGATAAAATGAATACATCTGACACACAGACTATTATGATGCACGGGCCTATATATGTTCAATGCCTTTTATACTCACAGTAAATGGAAACTGATGCTCACAGCACTGAGAAGTCTTCCATCAATTGTTTAGGCATATTATAGAGACAATCCCATGTTGTTATCTTATCCCATTTCTCTACCATCTCAAATGTCCCATATTTGTCGTCTAACTGCTATGTAAGTGACATCTTTGGACTCCCATTTACATAAGCAGCGGGGGAAATATTGATTGTGTGAAGGATTTATGATGTTCTCTACAGTTTTCCAAAGTGGATCTCCTCCATGGTACTGCCTGAGCACACACTAATGCTGGAGGTTGCCTAGCTCTAAAGTAGGGGCCATTTCTAGAGCCGTTACTCACATAAACAGTTCTTATTAACGTGAGCAATGTGGTTCACTCCTGTGGGCCCAATTGTGATTGAAATTCACACCAGCACAAGGCTTATGCACTTCTTAGGCCCTCAAAATACAGCTTCACTGGCACTAATAAGTGGTCCTGGCTGTCAACCCCAGGCGGAAGTTTTACCTTGTTAAATAAAGGATTCAGAATCCGGAGCTACATCCTGCACTACTTTACTCTCACTGATGCCCAAGAGATTATCTATGTGAGGTGACCAGGATCTGGTCCTTCAGCTGCAAGCTTACTGGAATGGGCACCTGCACTTTCTGAGTGCTTGTACAGTGTTATAAATTGGGAATGCCTGAGGCTGCGGACAGGACATTGGACTTGGAGTCGGGAGTCCTGGCTTCCACAAGTTTCCATTCCATTCATAAGTTCAATAAATTCCTTTTGTGTAACCTCTCAGTGAACCACGCAATAATGGCTGATCCCTCTTATGGGAAGTACCGTGAGATGTCTGAATGCTAAGAGTTCTTATTACAACCCCTGATCTTTCAGCTTCATGCTGGTGGGTGGAAAGCTTTTCCTCCGTGGAACTCCAGTGATGTCAATGAGATATA
The DNA here is from genome assembly GCF_025201925.1 of Gopherus flavomarginatus. NCBI lineage: Eukaryota > Metazoa > Chordata > Testudines > Testudinidae > Gopherus > Gopherus flavomarginatus. Next base: position 8,260,608 of record NC_066619.1, on the reverse strand, counting down.
ACACAGTCACACACTATGAACTCACAGAGTCGAGGCCATAGTCTAGGACAAAGGGAGGACAGGAGCTGTGGTATAACTGAATAAGGGCAGGAACCCAAGGAGAGAGTTAACAGAATCTAATCCATGCTTGCTTACTTCTTCCAGCAGCCTTGAGCAGTTGGTGCCTTTGCCATTAAATATTTTCACATGCAGGTTTTCTATTTGCCTTGAATTACTGAAATACACTAAGCACATCTCTCCAAGGACCCAAAGCGATGGTGTAATAGGTTCCTGATAATAGCTTGAAACTGTACCGCAATCTAGTTTTAAAATACAACACAAATCTTTATCTAAAAGCACTAACACCTCAGTCCTGTGTTCACAGAGTATGTTTTCATATTTTCTCTTGCAATGCATAACAGGGAGGATGTGTGTGTGGGGGGGGAGGTGAATAGCTACAAGAGAAATGATGCATTCTGGGCAAAGAGCCAATTTTAAAAGTCTGTTCTCTCCAGTTTGCTGTCACTTGTCGTGGTTAAACAAAACACGGACTAGAAAAAGAGAAATTGGCTTCAGTGTAAATGTCAACATTCTGATTAAAGCAAACACGAAGCATTCATAACTCTTGACAAAAAAAAATTAAACTGAATTATGAAGAGTATGCAAATTAGGCCCTTAGTCTGTGTGATTAAGGGTATGTATGAATTTGCATTTTCTGTTTCTGTTATTAAAGCCCATGTAACAAGAAGGGGTGCTTGGGAAAGTGCATTTGTGCTTTTGTGTATATATGCATGCTTGTGTGTGTGTGTGTGTGCATGAGTGAATTAGCATGATTGTGCATTTGTGTGTCTGAACATCTGCATGTGTGCATGTGTATTTATGTGTGTTTGTGTGTATGCATGTGCATTTTTAGTGTGTGCACATTTCTGGATATACATATCTGCATGCATGTTTTGGGATACACGTTTGTGTGTATCTGTGCATTTTGGGGCATGCACATCTGTGTATGTGTGTGTGAACCTTTCTGGGTATGCACATCTGGGTATGTGACACAAACAACATATTTTTCACCTTCTAATAAGAATTCATCTACAAATATATATGTATGTAAATAATGCCTTCATTCAATATCAGAAATGGGTATAGATTTCTAAATCTATGAAACAGTGGGTATTAGGTAGTAGTAGTAAAAAAAATCCTTATAAATTGAGAATATTCAAAATCTATCATTTTCCAACTAGGGCAAGAGAGAGCTATTAATAATTTAGATATGAGTAGGATATGGGCCCAGTTCCTCCCTTCCTTTTTAGATACAGATGTTGGGATCTGAGTTGTTTGAAATGCACGTTTGCAAAGTTCTCACCATGCATCCAGGACATGAAATTTTAAAGTTAGCATAATATATTTGAATTCTGTAATTAAAATTAATGGGAAGATAAAAAATAAATGGCCTGTGTTGGTCCAAGCTCTCAAAAGTGGCATATATATTTACTGGTGGTGTGCCATGCTATGGATGAGGTTTGTGTATGAATATGTGTTGGTATGTTTGTCTATCTACGTGGGATTGTGGTGTGCATGTCTGAATGTGAAAGTTTGTGTCTATGGCTTAAACTAGCCCTCCCCCCCACACCAATAAGTATATATAAATAAATTGACATAGCATGTGGGACACCAGACAACACATTCGCTGACATTAGAAAGCATTTGTACCTTAGTCACTGCGGTAGCTGTATACTTGAAAGGTTAGTTTTATGCCAGGGGTACTCCAGGAAATTAGAAGCAACCTCCTGATCTTCTGGTTATAAAAGGTTGTGTACTGAATCCAAAGAGATTACTACAGATTTATTCTGATAAGTGCATTAAACATACAAATTTATTTTAAAACCTTACTAGACAAAGTGGAGATTGGTCTGAAATGAGTTAAGCATGTTCAAAGAGAGCCAGGGTTTATCTAGATTGCAAATGACACTGTCCCCCTTCCCCTCCTTTGTTTGCTTCCTAAGGAAATGTCACACTAATATGTTCAGCATAGCACTAGCGTTCTCCTTTTTTTCCCCCTTTAGAAGTTAGGGCTTGTATGCTGGGTCTCTTCTTTCTTTCTATTCAACAGAAGGATCTATCTATCTATCTATCTATCATCGAATCATAGAAATGTAGGACAGAAAATGAGCTTGAGAGGTCATCAAATTCATCCCCCCTGCGCTACCTAGATCATCCCTGAGAAGTGTTTGTCCAACCTATTCTTAAAAACCGCCAGTGGTGAGGATTCCACAGCCTCCCTTGGAAGCCTACTCCAGAGCTTAAGTACACTTATAGTTAGAAAGTTTTTCCTAATATCTACCCTAAATCTCTCTTGCTGCAGAATCAATCCTTTACTTCTTGTCCTACCTTCAGTGGACACAGAGAATATTTGATTATTAAACCAGTTGAGGAGTATTATCAGGTCTCCCTTGTAATCTTCTTTTCTCAAGGTTTTGAATGTTTCCTTTCAGGTCAGGTTTTCTAAACCTTTGATCTTTTTTGTTGCTCGCGTTTGGACTCTCTGCAATGTTTCTGCATCCTTCCAAAAATATAATGCCCAGAACTGGACATAGTGCTTGGGCCTCATCAGTGCTGAGTAGAACAGGACAATTATCTCCCATGTCTATGACACACCTGTTAATATACCCCCAAACGCCTTTTTTGCAACTACATCACACTGTTGACTTACATTCAATGCGTGATCCAATTTAACCTCCAGATCCTTTTCAGCAGTATTTCCATCTAGTCAGCTATTCTCCATTTCATATTCTCCAGTAATATTTTGCACTTGTCTTTACTGAATTTTATTTTGCTGATTTCAAACCAATTCTCCAATTTCTCAAGGTGGTTTTGAATTCTAACCCTGTCCTCGAATGTGCTTGCTAATCTATCTATCTATCTATCTATCTATCTAAGAGACAAGGTGGTTGAGGTAATATCTTTTATTGGATCAGCTTCTGCTGGTGAGAGAGACATGCTCTTCTTCAGGTATGGGAAATGTACTCCGAGTATCACAGGTAAAAATAAGATTGAAGAGATTACTTAATATAAATAGTTAACTGGCCATTTCACTGTGAATGGTCCCTTGACATACTAACTTATGTGAAACAAACTCTTCCACCTTTTTTTTTTTAAACTTGTGATGCTCTGGGTACGTCTACACTGCAATAAAACACCCATGTCTGGCCCTTGTCAGCTGACTCGGGCTCGCAGGGCACCAGCTCCAGCCCAAGCCCAGATGTCTACATTGCAATTTTATAGACCCCAATCACAAGCCCACTGAAGTCAGTGAGTCTTTTCAGTGACTTCAGTAAGTGTTAGATCAGGCCTCTAAAGAGATGGTCAACAAACAAGAACAGGCAAAGTTCACCATATTTGGAAGGATGGATGCTGAGCCCAAACTTATCTGTAACCCCTGGTCCAACGTGCATCAAAAACAAAATAAGGGCATTTGCATCCCATCTAGTTTGTTAAATAACAAAATCAATTACAGAGATAAGGGCCAGTGATTTTGGGTGCTTCCTTTTTTGTGATGTCCAAACTCACATACCCCCCCACTCCACTGCCCACTCCTTTAAAAGCATCTGATTTTCAGAGATTGGATGCTTGGCACTTTCTGAAAACCAGGCCTCCTGAAGGTGTCTCAAACTGGACACTCAACAGTCAGGGCTCCCTAATTCACTAGTGACACCAAAATCTTAGCCAAAATCTACATTTTTCCATAGACTTTCACACTGCAGAACCACTCTGACACTAATAAGAACAGAATCCTAAATGTTACACTGAGATACCAAATCCTTCTCAAATTAACTATTTTACCTCAGAGAAGCCACTGTGGTCTGTACAGCTGTGGTTTTAGCTCAACCCCAAAGACAAAGAAGCTGATCTGAAGAGCAACAAGCACAAAACAAAAACGTCCCAGTTAAAGCTACTAACCAGCCAGGTACTAACTGAGAGTTTAAGAAATATCTCTCTCCACAGAAGGTAATTAATGTGGGAAAGGGATAAACAAAGGCAGCTATAGAAACTGCTTCTGTCAGTGTATTCAAGAAAAGATCGGACAGGGACCTTTTCTGATCTCTCTAGACCCGTCAGAATTTTATACATTTCAACCAAGTCTCCTCTTTTTCTGACCAATGCAAAGTGTATGGGTCTAAAGTTCAAAAGGTCCAGTCTTTTACTGTAGGTACAATAATCCCCCCACAAAAATGAGCCTACTTCTTTATTCCCTGTAATTAACTGTGAGCATAAATGCAAGTAATTATACAAGAAACGCCTTAATTTGCTGGTGCAAATGAAACAGGGGTGGCCATCTAAAAGTGCTAATAATTAGCTACCACGGTGGATCTATGGGCATCTACTCCTACCCAAAAGATGGGAGGCTGGACCCAGTTAAAAATATTACTAGCCTACACTGTGGTGTATTTAAAACTGTGTTTGAACTGTATCACTTTACATTTATGGAGAGTTTCCTGGCCCTGCTCAGGGAAGTGTGTGATCTGGGCCTCAGGGCAGTTGGTCTGCAGAAAGTCAGTTTAGAGTAAGGTGAGGTGAGCTATGCCTGCATCCGACGAAGTGGGTATTCACCCATGAAAGATCATGCTCCAGTACATCTGTTAGTCTATAAGGTGCCACAGGACTCTTTGCTCTTTTTTAAGGAGCAACTTGCTTTGTGTCCCTCTCTTTCTGAGTTCGTTTGCATTATCCTTCTGAATTCTAAGAATAAAGTAGTTTTACACAGCAACCTATCAGCAAGAGTAATTTTTGTTTTTATCTTCTCTGTCTGTATGCCATTAATATCTGAATCACAATTTCCTATAGCCTAGCTGTGGGGGCAGGGTGGGGATATGTTTGTTTTGTTTTGTTTTATCAGTTAGTTACTTCTTCAGCTCCCTTCCTTCTGCCCCGTTTTTGCCCTTAAGCTATTTCTTTCCAGCACACCATGATTGTACACAAATTGTGTGTTCAGTTCCATGCTGAATTTGCATTCACATATATTGCAATTCTACATTCAAATCAGGGGTATTTTCTTGCAGGCTATGAGAACCCTCAACTCCCACTGAACTCAACAAATATTAACAATTGGTATTGGCATTATTTTCAACATTAAACAGTAAGTATAGGGCTCAATTGTCAGAAGTCCTGGGTATCTAAATATCCAATTGAAATCATCAACATCAGAGTGATCAGCAGTCTCTGAAGATCAGGCACTATATGTATGTGTGTGCCACGTTTTGCTCAGCTGCCAGGGTACAATCCCTGGGGCCTACATTTTCTAAGATGACTGGTGATTTTAAGAGCCTGGATTTTTCAGGTGTCTCACTTGAAACACCTTCAATTTATTTATTAGGAAATCAATGAGCATTGCTCCCTGAAAATCAGACCTCTTTATAGTGACTCAAGTAGAGTATCCAAAAATTCTAGCACCCTAAATAAATAATCACTTTTGAAAATGAAGCTCTGGCCTGAATCCCATCCTCAGTTATATCAATATAATCTGAGAGAAATCAGGGGGAGGCAGGCTTAATGGGTCTAAGCAAGGAAAGAATTTGGTCCTGTTGTAGGTCTTGATGGGTAGGTGTCTACATCACCAAATCCATAATGACAACTGAAGTTAATTGTGCCCTTTTTAGCAGTCTCAGACAAGAGGCCAACAAATTTGTTGGATCACAGAGTTAGAACAGCAACAACAGCTACTGCTACCTCATTACTTAGAATTCTTCCTCGTCCCCGCACTTATCTTGCTTTTTCCACCTTCAGAACACTATCTAAATGATAACTAATTAACCAACTCCCTGAATTTGTACTTCCAGGTTAGGGGTTGAGATGAACTATCAGCGCTTACCCATTCCTTTATATACTCTCTCTTCTCTACTTTTTAATTCCTTTCTCTTCTCAGATGAAAACTATTTTTATTATAAGTATAATTCCTACTAAAGATAAGCTTTGGGCTGTATCTTTATTAATCCCAGACAAGATAACATTCAACAGGGAGAGGAAAAGAAATGTTAAAGAGAAATGGAAGATGAGGGTGAGACTGACAGACTGGCACAAAAGGGACTGCGTCAAATAAACTCTGCCTATGGTACTTAATCTATATTAAACCAATGTCCTGGACAATATGTTGTTCGGAGGACAATGCTGATGGAGTAGAGCAACACAATGGGTCATTTGGTTTCAGTGGGCCTTCTTGTGGGCAGAGCCTAATGCCTTCTGTAGGAAGCGAGCATTTTATATTAGTTAATGCTTCTTTCTTCTTTGTCGAGTTACACAGTTACAGAGGTTTACACTGAAAACACTCAGTATAACCCAATATCATGGGGCACAGATGTTATAAGTGAGATTACTACATGCAGCATCCTACAAGCACTTCATAAAATCTAATCACTAAACACCTTGTTATAAACTTAACGTCTAAACTTAACAGGTGAGGCAGACTAATTTGGCTATGTATTTGTCAATGTTCAGTTGAGGCCTTGGCATGAGCTGGCCCCGGGTCTTCCACAAGGGCTAACATGGATAAGACAGGGACTGAGAGATAGCAGACTTGTTTTTTGTCCCCATGTCTAATGACTTGCAGTTGGAATTTAGGCAATTCCCTTGAACTGTTTGGTGTCTGATTTTCCCCATCTGTAAAGCGGAGAGTAATGATGCATCTTCAACATCTTCTACAGGTGAAAAATATTATCATTTAAACAGGATTTAAACCATTATTGGTAGCCTAAGGCATACAACTTGGGCCTGCATAGAAGCATAAAGTGCTTCAGTGGTTTGGTTAATATATAAGGCCCACTTTTTAAACTTGAGTGCCTGTCTTTGGCACTTAGGACCTGCATCAGAATTCTCAGATGGCCACTTAGTAAACCCATTTTGCATTCAGATGCCAAAACATGTAATTTGGGTTCTTGCATTACTCTGAAAATTGGATCCTCACATTGGGCAGATTTCTAGGAGAGCCATATTTACAGTATTTCATTGCACTTTTATCATCCTTCGTGTAAGCACTGCAGTTCTGTAGAGTTAAATGAGCCACAAATGTCTTGCAGAAACCATCATATCCTCTTCATAATGAAAAATCAGGCAGTCTACAGTATGTCCAGCTGTTTGCCAGCCACACACAACTGCCTGGGGCAGAAATAAGAATGACCATGACCATAGTCCTACCTTATTTTATATACAGAGGTCCTACAATTCTCTTGCAGGATTCTGTTACCCCTCACTCTGGTTCATATCTGCACAAGGGTGGGGAAAATCAGTTATCTTCTGTTCATCTGTGTAACAAAGATACGTATTCTGTACTACGTAGATATGTCTGCTTCTGACCTGTAATTTCTAAATCAGAATCTTAAGGAGGACTATTCTCTATTTGCAAAGCTACATAGAATACTGATGCATAGCTGCAAAGACTTCACTCACTAATTCCAAGTCAAAAGTTCACTCCTTCCTCGGGTAAGGCAGTAATATTAAAAATACTATAGTCCTTAAAATGCAGTTTTCCACCAATCCCTCCTTCCTTCCATTCACTAACTTTCAGTTCCTAATGTTCCTTCTAATGTCCAGTAAAATTATTAAAGACCTCATTGCCAAAACCAATTATAATTAAGGAATGATTCTAGATAATCAGATAAAGTGAATGTGATAATCAGTTTCATCTTATTGCTTTCCTGTCTTTAGCTGGTACAGGTATCAGAATGATTTTCAGTATGTTATTCACACGTTTGGTATGAATTGGAAATGATTCGGTACAACAATGCACATCTTGTCAGATGAGCAAAAAGGGTAGTGGACAATGTATGAAGACAACATTTAACCCAAGTAATTCCGACCAATGTAAATTATGTAGACATCATGTTTTCTTATATTTAAAGAGTTATAAGTGAAGGAGGTTGATTGTTTGTTTATTTGTGGGATTTTTTGGTTCTGATTGTAAATTAGCACTAATTTGCTTCCTGGCATGTGTAAATGAGCATCTCAGAATTACCATATACTCAGGTTTTCCTCGCTCTTGGGAGGAGTGCTTGGTACAGCTGTACAGATCCTTTTCAACCAAACCGTGAAACCACACAAAGTACAGCTGCTTTTATCATTACAGCTTGAAATTCAGCCAAGGTTCATCAAAACTTTACCTGAAGGAGCTGAACTTGGGCCCAGTTTTCGGGGATCTGTACCAATATTTTTGGTTCTGCATCAAATTCCAGGGTGATCCACATGACACTTGGTGGAGTCCATGAAGCTTTTCTTGGGAAATTGTAATTTATTTCAACAGAATGTCAAAGTGAAACTCAAGGGATTACAAATCCGGGCAAACTGGAACTGAAGCAAATATTTGTTTAAGCCTCTGCTAGCAGTTAAGCTTCCTACAGCTCTGATGTTCAGCTATATTCTGATTTTACTAAGAGCAGCTAAGATGAATGATAAAAGACTGACAATACAATTTATGAGATAGGTGGCCACATAGCCCATTTTTATCTGTCTGTTTATCATTTCAGTGCTTGCACCCAGGAAGTCCTTTGCATGGAGGACAGCAGTTTGTCATGCTTCTTTGTAATGTGAGCTGAGTTTACATGTGAGAAAGCACCAGGCCCAGCTCTTTGCTCTTAGCAGTTACCAGTCCCAAGCCCTCTGGGGGTGGGTTAATGGGTGGAGAATATTTTTGTCTGAATAGATATAATATGGAAGTGAAGCGCTTTACAGTCAGCTCTTAACAACATGGACTTAAGACCTTATCATGTTAATTAGAAGTTGAAGAATTCCACCTGGATTTCAACAATTTCCACCCCACCATCAACCTCAGCCTGGACCAGTCGACACAAGAGATCCACTTCCTGGACACTACAGTGCAAATAAGTGATGGTCACATAAACACCGCCCTATACCAGAAACCTACTGACTCCTATACTTACCTACATGCCTCCAGGTTTCATCCAGACCACACCACACGATCCATTGTCTACAGCCAAGCTCTAAGATACAACCGAATTTGCTCCAACCCTTCAGACAGAGACAAACACCTATAAGATCTCTATGAAGCATTCTTAAAATTACAGTGCCCACCTGGGGAAGTGAGGAAACAGACTGACAGAGCGAAATGGGTACCCAGAAATCACTTACTACAGGACAGGCCCAACAAGGAAAATAACAGAACACTACCTTCCATCACATACAGCCCCCAGCTAAAACCTCTCCAGCACATCATCAACGATCTATAACCTATCCTGGAAAATGATCCCCAACTCTCACAAGCCTGGGGAGGCAGGCCAATCCTTGCTTACAGACAGCCCCTCAACCTGAAGCAAATACTCACTAGCAACTACACACCACACCACAGAAACACTAACCCAGGAACCAATCCCTGTAACAAACCCCATTGCTTTCTCTGTCCCCATATCTACTCTTGTAAGGTAACTCCCTTCTCTTCATGTGCCAATATGTATGTTTGCCTGTATCTGTAATTTTCACTCCATGCATCTGAAGAAGTAGGGCTTTTACCCATGAAAGCTTTTGACTAAATAAATCTGTTAGTCTTTAAGGTGTCACCGGACTCCTCATTGTTTTTGTTAGCTACTCATGCCCTTCTCAGGCCTTACTCCTGTGACTGGACTGGAGTAACTTGTCTGATGCAAGTCAGAAATCTCATCAATGTAGGATCAGTTCCCCTAGTACACCCAGCCTCACATATACGATACACGAGATTCTTCCCCTGCACTAGACAGGATCAAGTTCCTTTGCCTTAACATCCCTTCCAAAATATCCACCATGACAACTTCCCTTATGAGGATTCATTATAAAATCATAGAATCACAGAAATTCAGGGCTAGAAGGGACCTCAAGAAGTCATCAAGTCCACCCCTCTGCACTCAGGAAAGACCATATAAACCTAGATTGTCCCTTACAGGTGTTTGTCCAACATTGTCTTAAAAACATCCAATAATACAGATTCCACAAACTGCCTTGGAAGCCTATTCTAGAGCTAAACTACTCTTAGAAATTAGAAATATTGTCCTAATATCTAACCAAAATCTCCTTTGCCACAAATGAAGGCCATTATGTCTTGTCCAACCTTTAGTAGACATGGAGAATCAATCACTGTCCTTTTTACAACATGAAGATTGTTAATAGGTCTCCCGTCAGACATCTTTTCTCAAGATTAAACCTGCCCCAGTTTTGTTTTGTTTTTAATCTTTCTTATTTTCATTGCTCTCCTCTGCAATTTATCCAGTATGTCCACAACTTTCCTGAAGTGTTTTGCCCAGAATTGGACACAGTACTCCAGTTGAGGTGTTACCAGTGGGAACTAGAACAAGACACTTACCTCCCATTTCTTACATACAACACTCCTGTTAATAAACCTCAGAATGATATTAGCCTTTTTCACAACTCCATCACATGGTTGATTCATATTCAGTTTGTGATCCACCATAACCCCCATTCCTTTCAGCAGAACTACTACTTACACAGTTATTCTCCATTTTTAGTTGTGCATTTGATTTTTTATTCCGAAGTGAAATACTTTGCACTAAATTTTATTCAGTTTCATCTTGTTGAATTCAGACTAATCCTCCACTTTGTTGAGTCATTTTGAATTCTAATCCTGTCTTCCAAAGTGCTTGCTTATTCCTCCGAGCTTGTTGTCATCTGTAAATTTTATAAGCATACTCTCCACTCAGTTATCCAAGTCATTATTAAAAATACTGAATAGTACCTGACCCAAAACTGACCCCTGCAGGATTCTACTAGATATGACCTCCCACTTTGGCAGTGAACCATTGATAAATATTCTTTGAGTACAATCTTTCAACCCATTATGCACCCACCTTATAATAATTTCACTTAGACTGCATTGTCTTAGTTCACTTGTGAGAATGCCATTTGGGATTGTGTTAAAAGCCTTACTAAACTCAAGGTATAGCACATCAACTGCTTTCCTCCATCCACTAATCTAGTAACTCCATCAAGAAATTAGGTTGGTTTGGCATGATTTATTCTTGACAGATCCATGGCTGCTATTTCCTGTAGCCATCTTATCCTCTAGGTGCTGTGACAGGGTCAGGCCAGATGGCTACAAGAGAGTGGTTGAAGGTAGATACATTAGCTCCAGGTTAAGCATGTCCCTTTCCCCTGGGTAAGATAACAGAGACTATTCCAGAACATTCAGGAACTTTCTAGAACTATTTAAGGCAGGCAGGCTAATTAGGACACCTGTAGCCAATTGGGAAGACACCTGATATAAAAAGGGTCTCACTCCAGCTAGTGGTGTGTCCGTAAGGAGCTGGGAGTGAGAGGACGTGCTGCTGGAGGACTGAGGAGTACAAGCATTAACAGATATCAGGAGGAAGGTCCTATGGTGAGGATAAAGAAGGTGTTGGGAGGAGGCCATGGGGAAGTAGCCCAGGGAATTGTAGCTGTCGTGTAGCTGTTCCAGAAGGCACTCTAGACAGCTGCAGTCCACAGTACTCTGGGCTGGAACTTGGGGTAGAGGGTGAGCCAGGGTTCCCCCCAAAACCTCCCAACTCCTGATACAACACAGGAAGATCTCTGAAGCTAGCAAAATCTACCAATAAGCGCAGGACCCACCAAGGTAGAGGAGGAACTTTATCACAGTGCTTACAAACTGATTGATTAATAATTTGTTCCAGCATTTTTTTTCCAGGTATTGAAGTCAGGCTGACTAGTCTATAATTCCTGGAGTCCTCTTTGTTACCTGTTTAAAAGAAAGGTACTATGTTCACCCATCTCCAGTCCTCTGGGGCCTTGCTCATCTTTCATGCGTTCTTAAAGACTATTGCTAACAGTTTCAAAATTGCTTCAGTTAGTTCTTTAAGTATCCTAGATGAATTTAATCAGGCTCTGTGTGAGGCTGGAAAACCTGGTGGCAGCTCAGATCAGAACCCCAGGCCAATTCATTTGTGTGTTTAGTATAGATCAAAGTGTTAAATGTAGAGAACCTTGTCTACACTACTGGGAAAAGTTGATCTAAGCTACATAATTTGAGTTACGTGAATAGTGTAACTCAAATCAACGTACCTTAGATCTACTTACCGCAGGGTCACTCTCCTGTTGACTCCCCTTATTCTCCTTGTTCCGGTGGAGTACAGGAGGCAACGGGAGAGCAATCTGATGTCGATTTAGTGGATCTTCAGTAAACCCGCTAAATTGCCAGCTAATGCATCGATCACTGCGCATCGATCCCCTAGTAAGTGTAGACAAGCCCCAAGTGTGTATTTAGATGCTTAAACTTCATGAAACCTAGTGGAATATTACATGTATTGTTTTCATTTATCTGTTCCTGTTATAGTGTAAGAACAAACACTTGCGTTGTGCATACCCTGTTACTTAAAAAACACATCAAAGAAATCTTGTAAAATGCTAATGAAGGACTTAAGGACTTTAGCATTTTCTGTTAATTTCAAAGCAAGTGGCCATTATGTATGATGGTCAGAGATCAAAAGACTACGTGCATTCTTCACACACCATCATCAAAGGAAAAGCCAATGTGGGCAGAGAGACTATCAGCTTTTTTTCTGTGAGTAGAAATATGGATTCAAAGAAACTTCCTTTACCTCTGGCTATTTGTATCCTAACAGAGCAGAATAACTGAGTAAGAAGATGGAAATCTCCAAGTTATTTTGGGTACCCTGAAAGACTTTGTTGAAACTGGCAATTTATTACATTACTGCCACCATTTGAAGTTACAAACTGTGACTCATCTGTTATTCCATTTTACCAGCTTTAATCTATCAATAAAGCATTCTTTTTCTTAGCTAATAAATCTTTAGTTAGTTTACTATAGAACTATCTTTAATAGTTGTCTTTGGTGGGAGATCTGGAATAGGTATTGATGTGGGGTAAGTGACTGGTGTCTTGGGACTGGGAGAAACCTAATGTGGTGTGATCAGGGCTGGCATTTGCATTTAGGCAGCCTAGGCAATTGCCTAGGGCACCAGGATTATTAGGGGGCTGCATTTTGCTGCGGGGGGCAGCAGGCGGTTCCGGTTGACCTGCCGCAGTTGTGCCTGCGGAGGGTCCCCGGTCCCGCGGCTCCAGTGGTACTGCCGCAGGCATTTCTGCAGATGGTCCGCTGCTCTCGTGGCTCCGGTGGACCCTCCGCAGGCACAACTGCTGCAGCTCCACCGGAACCATGGGACTAACGCGTGGGACAGCGAAATGGCCCTGCGCCTAGGGCGCTAAAAATACTAGCGCCGGTCCTGGGTGTGATGTTTGGTTTAAGTGACCATTATACCAAAGTTTAGTTTGTCTGAGTGACGGATAGGCTGGAGAGTCTAAGGGGACTGTCTGTGATGCCATGTTCAGACTGTGTAGTGATCCAGGAGTTCACATTTGTTACTAGCTTGGTGTAATTTAATTATGGAATTTACCACCAGTTTGGGGTGTCTGCCCTTTTTTTCTGACAGTCTGCCGTGAGGTAGGCACTCACAATTGTGAGCCACTCCAGACAGCAACATAGGTGCCAATTCCCTGGATGTTCTGGGGCTGGAGCACTCATGCGGAAAAATTAGTGGGTGCTCTGCACCCACTGGCAGCCAAGGTTCCCTCTTCACTCTGCCCCACCTCCTCCCTCCCCCGAGTGCACCCCATCCCTGCTCCTCCACCTACCTCCCAGCACTTCCTGCCCTGCCACTGCCAAACAGTTGTTTAGCAGCGTTAGCACGCTCTTGGAGGGAGTGGGGAGGAGCGGGAACATGGCACGCTCAGGGGAGGAGGTGAGGAAGAGGTGAGGCTGGGGTGGGGATTTGGGGAAGGAGTTGGAATAGGGGCAGGGAGGAGGTGGAGCTGGGACAGGGACTTTGGGGAAGGGATTGGAATGGGGCCGGGCCTCATGGGATGGGTGGAGTGGGGATGAGGATGGGGACAGGGGCAAGTGGGACAGGTCAAGCACCCAGGGAAAGAGGGGAAGTCAGCGCCTACGGACAGCATGACACCCTGATGACTTGAATACATTTAACTTAGCTAAATATTCTTTAACTTGTTATTTCCGTATTTTGACTTACATTCCTTTCCCTCTTGATGATAATATTAACTATGATGAGTATCTGGCCCCCACTATCCTTTTTAGTGAAGACTTTAAAAAAAAAAAGGGCATTAAACAGCCTTCTTGGTGTCATCAGTTATTAGCTCGCCTTTTGTTTGCTTCCCACAAAGTGTGGGATGCCAAACCACTTGCAGGATATAAACTCAGGCCAGACAAAAGGGTAGGCTACAAATTAGTTTCTTTTATAGATAGTCTGACAAAGAAAGGCTATCAGAGAGAGAGAGAGAGTTATAGCAGCTTTCAGTCTTGTATTCCCCCATGTGGCTATTAGTTCTCTGTTTCTTTCAGCTGTAACATAACAGGAAGCAGTTTATTAATACTCAGGTGCTACTCACTGTTTTTTCTTCTTCTAACCTCTCATAATTCCTTACATTTCACTGATGCCTCTGCACAAGTCCGCATGGTGGGGACTTATGCCCAAGATGTGGGAACAGTGGTCTTGCATAGAATAAACAAAAGATTCTCAGAGTTTTTCTTTCTGAGGCCCTCCCCCGACATGCTATAAAAAACTTCATGGCCCACCTGTGCTACAATAACTGGTTTTCTGCATATAAAAACCAGGGTCATCACTAAAGGGTAGCAAGCAGGGCAACTGCCTGGGGCCCCTTGCCACAGAGGCCCCCCAAAGCTACGTTGCTCCAAATGGCAAGCTTCAGCCCCGGGGAGTGGGGCTCAGGGGACCAAGGATTCAGCCCCATGCAATGGGCTTTGGCTTTCTGTCCTGGGCCCCAGCGAGTTTAATGCTGGCCCTGCATGGAGGCTCCCCTGAAACCTGCTGGAGGCCTTCTAGGGTGCCCCTGACCCCTGATTGATAACCACTGGAATAAACAACCAAAGCAGCTGTAGTCCACAGGATATCTTTGCCTTCTATCCCTGTAGTCTATCATGATTGGGCTAGGGGGCCAGTCATTTTTTGGCTCAGTCACCCAATTTAATTGAAGACTTTGCCAGAGTTCTTGTGTGGCTGAGTTTAAAACTTGGATTAAGCCTTTTTTTAACCCAATCTTTTTTATTCTAAGTTCTCTTGTATATGAACACGTCTAGAAAACAGAGATTGTAGTATTTGTCTTTTGCCATTTTTTGGGTCTGGTTTTATTGTGTGCCCAGACACCGCAATGCTAAAAGTTCAGGATAAAAACTAGGACTCCTGTGGCTAGATCAGTCTATGGGCAATTCCACACTTAAAACGCTGCATCAGTGCAGCAGCTGTGCTTTAATAGAGACATTCTAAGCTGATGAGAGAGAGCTTTTCAGCTGGCATAGTTAATCCACCTCTGCAAGAGGCAATAGTTATGTCTACACTGACGCTTAGGTTGGCATAACTAAGTCACTCAGGGGTGCGGATTTTTCATGCTCCTGAGCAACATAGTTATATAGAAGTAATTCTATTGTGTAGACTGCCCTACGTAATTTGGGAGCAGGGAGAGGGGAAGAGGAAAACAACTTGCCAACTGTCAGAGAAATTGGAAATTTTACCCAGCATACATATCCTCCTATGCTGGAGCTGCGGGATTTATTAAATACACAGCAAGCCACTCTTAGGACACGTAGGGAAGGAATAAGATGAGAGACTGGGAGTTATTTGCAAGTGTAAAGTAATTAAAACAGGGGAAAGAGTTAGAACTGCATAGATGGTCAGAAGTTGATTTAAGCAGCTTATTGTAGTTGTTTATTCTTTTCATAGAATCATAGACTATTAGGGTTGGAAAGGACCTCAGGAGGTCATCTAGTCCAACCCCCTGCTCCAAGCAGGACCAATCCCCAGATTTTTACCCCAGTTCTCTTAATGGCCCCCTCAGGGATTGAACTCACAACCCTGGGTTTAGTAGGCCAATGCTCAAACCCCTGAGCTATCCCTCCCCCCCTTCTATATTAGAAGGGCCTCACTGTGCATGAAGAAGGAGAGTGATCTTTCATTCATAGATTTTGCTCATAGATTTGAAGGCCAGGAAGAATCATTTAGAGCATTTAGTCTGACGGCCTGTATAATACCAGACCAGAGAATTTCATCCCTCTACTTCTGGAATGGTCTTGGGGCTAAAATAGTAGAGTGGACATTATAAGGAGTAGGTTGAAATCCTGTTTTTGGTTCATATTCCCTGTGTGATCTTGGATAAGTCACTCTTTGTCTTTCTTGGCATCAGTTTTCCATTTGTGAAATGGGGATGGTAATAGATTTTAAGGCCAGAAGGGATTAGTAGATCATCTAATTTTACCATATAGCACAGGCCAGAGAATTTCACCCAGCTATAGCTGTACTGAGCCCATTCCCCTCAATTAGTATTGTGCCAAACCAGTAGATTGGGGCTTATGAGCTGTGCCTGGATCTATCACAGACTTCCTGGTAGAAGTCACTTTATCTGGGAATCATGGCTCTGCTTTTGCAATGGGGATGATTACATTTCCTTTCTCACTCTTTGTCTTTCTTGTCTATTTAGATGGTAAGCTCTTTGGCCCTGATCCACGATGTACCTTGGCACCTAAACACAGACTTAGGCCTAACTCATTCCCTCAAGAAGTGGATTTGGTGCCTAAGTCACCTGATTCCCGCCCCCAGGTTCCCCTGGATCGCTAAGCAGAGCTAGGAGCCTCCTGGCGCCCAGACTTAGGTGCATAGAGACACAAGAAGGGTAGGGCTTAGTACACACCAGTCATAAGCATCTCCTACTGGGTAGTTTATGTGGTTCCCTGTCTAGCATGCTGGTTTTTCTGGGACACATTCTTAGGGCACATCTACACCTTAAATATAAATCAACCTAAATTACATCGGCATATGGCCACCACAGTAATTACATCGCTTGGGCATATCTACACATTGCTCCTTGTGTCAATTGCACCAATTGAACTGTCATTGTGGGGCATTGTGGGATGGCTTCAGAAAGCCAGGAACAGTCAATGTAAGCAATACAGTGTCTGCACTGCATTGATCTCATTCTGTCGACATTAACTCTATGCCTTTAATGGAAGTGCAGGAGTCATTAAGTCAGTGTACAGGGTGAATTACATCGTCAGGAGTTAAATTGTAGTGCAGATGCTAATAGAGTTAGGTCAATGTAAGCTGCCTTGCATCAGCCTAAGTCTGTAGTGTAGACCAGGGCTTAGGCACCTACCTCTCCTCATTCATTATAGAGTGACTAACTCGGGCTTTGTGGCTCATGGTGTTGTTCCTGTGATTTTCTAGGCATCTTAATGTTAGTTTCTGTGATGCTCAGGTTTGCAATGTCTAAGTTACTTTGCAGATCCCACCCTTTATCTTGTACTGTCAGTATGCACAGCACCTAGGACAATAAGGCCATGAGCTGAGTGGAGGCCTTTAGGTGCTGTTATAACACAAACACTCATCGTGGCTTTAGAGGTGTGTGAGATGTCTGATTATTTAATAAATGAATAAATAAAAGACAAACATAGGCAGTTGTTATATATCATTGTATAAGAAAAAATATTGTCACTTTGTTGCTTTTGCTAGCTATTGTCCATGCACTGTGAGAAAAGAAAAATACCATTTTAACTGTAAGTACACATGTCTACAAATGGTGCAACCTGGCTTCTTTGAAACATCAATATTTTATAAAGTTGTCCGACTTGCAGTAGGTAACACTAGTGAATTAAAAATTAAAATGACAATCAAGGAGCCAGTGTGAGAAATCAGGCACTGTCCATTGTATCATAGATCTGCATAAGTTAGGAGTGGAGAGTTTCAGCAAGAAAAAGAAAATAACTCGTAATCTTGGGACCTGATCCAAAGCACAGTCTGTCAGAATCTTTCTATTGGCTTTCATGGGCTGTGGATCAGACACTGGAGTGTCTTTTTTGTTTTTTTTAAAGCAAGGTTGCTTAGATGAAGCTCTGGAGAGTTTTTTAATGTGCCAGATATTTTGGTTAAATCATTGCTGTGGGATTTGCTGGTCCATGGATAAATGAATTCAGAAAAACTTTCTTAAATATATATATTAAAAAATCAGAATGGTGTAAACACCAAAGAGGTATTCAGTGATACTAGGTTATCTCTAACTAGGTTTGTAAAGATTGGATTAGATTTTTGTTGGTAGATGTTAATAAATGTCAGTTTCATTGTACACACATGAATCTTTGAAAAAATATTTCCATCGATAATAAATT
This sequence comes from Gopherus flavomarginatus, assembly GCF_025201925.1. Lineage (NCBI taxonomy): Eukaryota > Metazoa > Chordata > Testudines > Testudinidae > Gopherus > Gopherus flavomarginatus. The sequence goes on along the minus strand of NC_066619.1, from coordinate 8,242,439 downwards.
TTACTGATAGGCAAAGTAAGAAAAATGCTGCTTAGTGTCATAGTAAAGTTTGATTTAAGCATATTTACTTTGTATATTTTGACAAGTAAGGATGCCCACTTGTGTTTTAATGGTTATGAAGCTTTAACTTTGTGAATCAGAACACCTACAGCCATTAAATAATTGTCCTCTGACCCCTGCTATTGTCTTACCCATCATAGTTTCTCTGAACTGTGAAAATTTAAATAAATAAAAATAGAAAAAAAATGCTTAAAAATCATCTGTCAAAATTATTAAAAAAAAACCTGTTGAATTCTGCTAAGCCTATATATAACTAGGGATAACTGCCTTGAATCAGTAAAGAACCTAAGCACATGCTTAATTCCTTCCTGATCAGGATCACACTTAGGCAAATGCTGAATTTTCAGCATACGCTTATATGGTAATGCTTTCCTGAATCAAAGACAAATGGACAGGCAATAATAATTGTAAATTTCAACTGAATAACCGGGGAAAACGAACAAACAAAAAGCCAAACAGTTCCTCTACTAGTGAGAGCTATTTAGGCTGTGAAATAGTCACTCCATGAGGAAGTTCCATTACAGAACTCACTTAGAACTAGACTCGATGCACAGAGCGAAGGAATATACTTCAGAGAACCATTCTACAGTAAAAGGAAGCTGGCCGACGTGATTAAATGGTTCTTTCCAACTATATTCCATGAGTCTATGACTGCCATCACATTGCACTGAGAGAAAGTTATTAAGGGATTTGTACTAAAAATACATATGGTATGGAGCTGACAAAACATATATAAATATTTAGATCTCTCCACCCACTTAGCTTTAACTATATCTAACCACAATAAAATAGCTGATCTCTTTCAAGTATTATGCCTTTAAGTTAAACGTCATTGAAATAAAATAGGGAAAGAACAATACATTTTGCATTCTTCAGAAGCCAGTGTTCAATAAGTACTAAGTTTTGATCGATTGATACGGTGTCATATTTGACTAAAGAGGTGGGAAAGTTGCTACTGTTGCTTTGTGCTGGCGAGAAGAAGAATGCACTATTGATTTTATATGTTGGATGGGCTGTCAGTGTACAGTGCATTGTTGATTTTGACTTTTATAGCCAACATGTTTCCTTTAATTGGATCATTTGTAAAAGAGAGGAGGGTACCTGTTCTCCTGTGACAGTGACTGATTACAATCATTTCATGTTTGTCAATATTTGATAAACCCACGGTTGCCCAACAACGGGGCTGAAAACAGCATCTTTATGCATTTGCTTGTTTCTCCTCTTTCCCACTCAGCCCCAATACAAGCAGCACCTGGTCCCCAGCAACTTTTTTTTATTTATTCCCTTGCTAGTTTCTCAGAGAGAGAAAGCAAGCCAATAAGTTTTCAGCTGGAGTCGATGCTAAATGTCATCTCTTGTTGAGGTGGAAGCATTGCGTCTCCCTGCCTTCCCCTCCCCTTTGTTTCCATCACAAATTTCTTAGCATATTTACCGAGTCTTGCAGTTGAGTGACTAAGAAGCACAGAGCCTTACTCAACTTTCTAGCTGTCCTATCTCTAGCACAGTGAATTGAGAACAGCCCCACTCTAACCCATCATTACCCTTAAACTTTCTTCTTCTCCTTCTTCCCATTATGATTATTTTTCAATATGTTGGATGCAAACGAGAAGTTCACTACAGAGAGGTCTGGCACTCCAGGAAGATTTGAGATATGCTCATACAGCATTGTTATAAATTATATGAAGGCAATGCATGTTGGTATTTTAATTGTGTCTTTGATGTTCAGTTCACAGATGGCTGATAATTTCATATGATGTACTAAAGAGTTCTATGTTTTATTCTTGAAAGAGAAGATCTATTCACCAGTCAGTCTCAATGTTTGTTCTCTTCTGCTTAGCAAAGCAAAGCCTTTTTTTCATTTTCACCTATGATCATTAGGATTATGAATGTAAATACACTCCCAACAGGCCCAGCAGGAAAAAACCTTGAAGGCACACAGGGCTCTCAGGTGGAGAGAACACGCCAAGTAATGAGACTCATGTCACCATCTGAACTTTAAGGCTACGTCTCCTGGGTAAGGCTGTGATATCTTTCGGATGACAAGTCTTCCACACTGGGGAGATGATAAACATCTTTGTTGTTTGCAGTCCTGAAAGCAGTTCTGCACCAAGTTGTTGCTGAGGTGGATTGGGAAAACTGGGTTGTCATCCTTCTGGAAAAGAGCAAACAGGTAATATTTAGAAAATCTGACTTACTAGGAAAGATTAAAAAACAAAACAACTCTGATCATCTTTGGGCTTAAGAAAAGAATACTGAGGGGGACCTAAAAGCACTCTGCATATTAAGGATTGTTATAAATAGGATAGTGATCAATTGTTTTCCATGTCTACGGAAGGTAGGACAAAAAGTAATGGGATTAATCTGCAGCAGAGATTTAGGTTAGCTATTAGCAAAAGCTTTCTAACTGTTAAGGGTGGTTAAGCTCTAGAATAAGCTTTCCAAGGGAGGTTGTGGAATCCCCATCACTGGAGGTTTTTAAGACCAGGTTAGACAAACCCCTGTCAGGGATGGTCAAGGTTTACTTGGTCCTGCCTCATTGCATGGAGTGGGACTAGACGGCCAGTTGAGGTCCCTTTCAGCTTCACTTTTCTTCACATTGCATTTCCCACTCCCTGACTTAACATTTGAAGAGATTTTTTCTTCGCATTTTCCTCAAAGGTGATCAAAAATGCTCCATAAAATCTGGTTTTCAATGGAAAATTGGACTTTCAATTCACAACAAAAAATGTGTGGTTTCTGTAGAAACTTTTGACTTTTAATTGAAAAAACAATCACCCCATCCCCCCCCCAACCCTCATTTTTAAAAATGTTTTTAGCCCTACTTCCAAAAATTTTAGCTCAAAACTAGAGTCTTTCAGTTAGAAATATTGCTGTGGTACCTTATTGGAGCTGTAATTTGAACGTGTTCTTCCCCATTTCCTCTAAGGACCATCTCTCCAGCCACACTACAACTCCCATGATGCACCATGGCCATCTGATTTTCATAGGCACCATGGCTATTCAGAAGAGGGAAGCTGCTAGTTTATTATGCGAGATATAGTAGAGCTAGGAAGCCCAGCCATTAAGTTCAGAACATGGAAGCCCCTGAACTATAACTCATAAAATAACATGACAGTATTTCAAAGTCTTTCTTCTTCTTCTTGTTTTCAACTGACTTTTTCTGGTTTTCAATTTTTCGCTGAAAAGTCAGTTTCCAATCACAAATTTTGATAAAAATATTTCTGTTTTGTTTTCATAGAATTATCCATTAAAACTCCTCACATTTTCCAGCCAACTGTCATGCATTTATTTCAAGGCGGAGGTAGAAGGGTTCAGCTGGGGCTCGTCCCCCTCTGGGGTGGCTGGGAACCAGGCCGCCTTACTACTTAGGTCTGGTGATTCAAGGGATTAGCCTGGTGGGGCGGCAAACAATCAGGAGCTCAGGTGCTCAGAAAGGGGCTGAGCAAACAGATAAGTTTAGGAGGCCCAGGTCCTACCTCCAAAGGACATGGGAGAGAGGGAGACAGTCACCCACATGTTGGGTGGCAGTTAGGACGCAGGCCCATGCACTCCACTGCATCCCAGCCAGGGGCCCTAGCAGCGGTAGATGACCCGCTGCTGTGCCAGTAGTGATCCTTGCTGCAACACGCTACATGGGCTCTGGGTGTGCTGCAGCCAGACTAGGGTCGGCTGCCCCCGGGCTCCTTCCTACCTCCCCCTCCAGAGGTACCTGTGTCTGGACAGAATCTTCCAAGGAGCCAAGTACCATGGGCTCCTCTGGGTACCCAATGAGCGGTAAGCTTGACAGCTCCTCTGGGTAACTTGCCAGCAGCAGGTGTACCAGCCTCTCCGGGGTCTGGTCGGCATCTGGCCAGTCCTTGGGTTGGCCACAAACTGCAGGAGTCTCCCAGTTGGGAGCTAAGCCACAGGCATCTGGCTTCTCCGGCGGCGGGCCTCTAGTGAGCTCTGGGGTTGGGCTTTTGTACTTCCTGTCCTGCACCCTGACCTCGGGGAGGGGAGGCGCAAGCTCCACTGTCTCCACCCACTTTGGCGTCAGGAGGGGCTCATCCCTTTCCGGGGCGGCTGGGAACCAGACCGCGTTGCTACAGGGGGAAAGGCAGTTTTCCTGCAGTGTCGATGTATTTATAGGCATTTCTATGGTGTTTCTCACCTTTATATCATAACACCCAACAAACATGAATTAAGGTTTGGAAAACTCTGAGGTAGAAAAATATTATCCCCCTTACAGAGATGGGGAAACGGAGTCACAAAAGGTTAACTGACTGAAATCCCAGAGCTCCTGATTCTCCATTTTGTGCCCTAACCACAAAACAGGCTTTTCCCTTTACATACAGAGGTAAAATGTCAATATTTTGTTGAAGTGTAGCATAAGATCGGAAGATTCCACACTGCTCATGATTCTCTCGCTGTCTTCATTCATGCTGTTTGTAACAGATTCAAGAGGTCACGAAAGTGAAGCAATTTTTATATCGATCACTGCCTCATTGTATATAAAATAAAATTCAGCCTTTGCATGTAAACCATTGATCTTATATTCTCCACCTCCATACCTGAAGAGATGTTTCCAGTCTGGGTCTAGGTTAAAGTTTCTCCAGAGTTTGGGTATCTTGGCTTCTGAGGTTTCAACTCAGGCCTACCTGTAAGCAAAATCCATCCGAGGTCTAATCACATTCTATATGGTTCAATAAACTGTGTGATGCTCAATCATTCCAACGTGTCTCCCATCACTCACTGCATCATCATCTCTCTGAAACATACCATTGTCTTAAAGATATGTGGCCAAAAGAATTATCCCAATTAGGCAGCGATCATTATGAATGAATGTGTTGGCTTTTTTTTTTTTCCATTTGTGTCATCTAACAGGATCTTAAATTAATTTTTATTCCTGATATTTTCCAACCAGTGCATTCGGGTTTCCTCATCCATTTTAGGCCCTTGTCATTCACACCAGTACCTTTAAGGATAATATGCATGGTTGCCAATATCACATCCTTAATTGGTGGTGTAATAATGAAACCTCGCTTCAGTCTTTCAAATGTCCCCAGCAAAACTTCTAGGGCAAAAGATTCTCAAACCACCACGCCACTTACCTCTGTTTCCCAAGCCCTCTTCTCCCCCTTTCTGAGACATATGCACCTTCCTTTTAAGACACTAGTCATTTTTATTCATTTTCAATAGCAGGTGTGAAATAGTAACTTGTCATCTGTCTTTTGTAGTGCTGCAAGCCAAAATTATAAATGGGCTGACATTAATGGCAGACCAAAATTTAGTGCCGTATTGGTAGTTGGTATTGAAAATGGTTTGATATGACAGATGAAATGCCTGCTGCAGCAACTGTAGTTAGACTTCAGCTGGATACATATGGCAGGAAAAAAAATGGTTAAAAAAAAATAAAAGCCTTGCTATAGGTAACTAATTTTTATGATGTTTCTTCATTCCCCTCTTCCCATTTTTCTCCTTTATTCTCCTCTTCTCTTTTTTATTTTTTTTCTTTTAAAAATATGAGCAGATTTAGTGCCTATGAAAGAGAGAGACTGTGCAGTTCAGTCTTAAGCCAAGAGTAGTGCTGGTAAATGATGGACAAGGTTTCTCTCAACCTCCAGTTTCGGCTAAAGTACTTCTTCACTGCAGGCCCAAAGTTAACGGCTGCAACCCTTGCCAATACAGTGAAAGACCTCTGCACAGTTCTGCTGATATACTCTTTAGCTTGACTGAATATGACCTGTCACAATCCCGTCCTGGTCCTCATTCAGGACCCCAGCCAGCATGACCTGCTGCAGCCCTTACTGTTCCAGCTCCCCACTGCAGCTTTGCAGTGAACTTTACTCCCAAGATACAGCACCTCCTTCCATTTCAGTCACGTCCCCAGACCTCCAACCCCATTCCCCTGGTTCTGCCAACCGATTTGAATGATTAGAAGAATAGCGCCCATCAGATCAAATCCATGCCATGCCATCCAGCTGCCAATGGTTTAGCAGAAGCATTTGTTTGATCAATGAAACAAGTCTTGTGTTCACTTCTTTAGAATGAAAATCACCTCCTCCACCCCCAAAAAAGGCTTCAGCATGGGCAGTACCAGCCTACCTGGGATCATATATACTTGCTCTGGCAGGTAGTCCATGCTGCTTCAGCTTCTCTGCTATTGATATCCAAGATAATTAGATTAACGCTTGCTCTGGGATGTCTACATATGTGGCAATCACACCTCCAGTTTCAGAGTAAACATATCCTTTGACTACTGAGGGTGAAATAGGTAGTGCCAGGAAAGCAAGCACAGATAGATATGTGAGGGATCTAACGCTAAAGTTTTTGAACCAGGGGCACCAATGCTAGTTTAAAACTGTTTCTAATTGGGTTCTGCCTCCACTGATTTTAATGGCGCTATATTGATTTACACTAGTGAAGAAGATAGACTGAAGCCTATGAGAGCTAGAAATTGAAGCCAGATTTCCTTGGCTCTGTTCTTTTCAGATAAACATCTGATATTCAGTTGTTTCTCTGATCTTATTTAAAACTTCTGCAGTCCAGAAACTGGGCTAGAAATCTCAGAGGAGCAGCCAGTGCAGAGGCAGGTAGACAAACAAAATCAAGCATTGCAAACAGACAGCCAACTTGGTTTTAAGCCTGAAACTGGCTCAGACTTGGTCTGAACATAGAGTGAAGGTTCTAGACAAGTTATTTTATCTGAACTGTTTTACCTGATCCTAGCTCTTATAACTCTACTCTGAACCTTCGCATGAAAAAAAAGAGAGAGTAAAGTTGTAGTGCAGTAGAAAAATCCAGTTATTTAAGTTCTAATCCAAAGAGACTGTACTGAAAGTCTCTTTTTTATTCAGCGTGCATATGCGCTGAGTCACAATTATAAAAGAACCATCAAAGATCCCTTTCCTACTTTCCTAAACAATTCCTCTCTGTCCTAGTTTTTGATAAGGCATTTTTAAGACACAATAATGCATGCATTATAAACTCAAGTCAGGCCCTGTCACCAAATAGCCAGTGGTGGGCAACATGGATCTGTCTACCACAGAGGTACAAGGGAAAATAAAAAAACAAAGGGAGCAGTCATTGAAATTACATATAGGTATTAAGTTCACCAACCCATTCCCTCCCAGCCTAAAGTCTTTTCCTTTTTTAATGAGGCAAGTCCAAAGTTCCAAATTCAGGTCTTTCTTTCTATCTGCTGCCTCCCTTCACTCGCCCACTGCGCTGCGAACTGGTGCCATTCCCCTGAGCACTCCTTTGGCAATTCCCTGGTGCTGCCTCTCCATATAAAACCTGTGTTAGAAGAGCCTGTATTTTATAGGGTCCCAGACTTCTCCCACTCCCAGCATGCTTTTCTGAAAAGACAGTTGAACCCAACTCTCCTCTGCTCCACTCTGTTAGTGGGTGAAATCAGCAGGACTTTGCCCTAGCCTGAGATAGGCTCAACTTTTCTCAAGCTTTCTTCCTGGTAAATAAAATTTCCCAAAAACCTTAGGGCTAGTCTACAATGGGTGTGTGTGGGGGGATTGACCTAAGATACTCAACTTCAGTTATGAGAATAGAGTAGCTGAAGTCGACCTATTTTAGGTCAACTTACCTCACGTCCTCATTATGCAGGGTCGACTGCTGCCGCTCTCCCATCGACTCCGCTTCCACCTCTCCGTGGTGGAGTATGGAAGTCGATGGCAGAGCGATCAGGGATCGATTTATCACATCTACACTAGATGCGATAAATCGATCCCTGTTAGATCGATCACTACCTGCCGATCCTGTGGGTAGTGAAGACGCATCCTTAGGTTTTTCCTGTGAGGGTGTGAGCAGGGTCTGAATGAACCCTTAGATTCTGAACCTGGCCCTGGTTGCTGCTGGCTCCACCTGGCAGAAGGGTTACAAAAGTTTACTGTATTCCAGACCGTAACTCAGGAAATGGGTTGGATCACAGAAACCCCCTTCGGAGCTGCCGACCGATGTGCCAAGACTACTTCTATCCCTGTTTCCCCTGCCAACTCAGGATCCCAGCACCCTGTCTTGCCGACCCAGACACTCCTGTCTGCTCCAACAAAGACCCAGAGTCTGAATTACCTGCCCCAAAGCTGCAGGTTTACCTGAAAACAGCTCACAGAAGTGTACTTGTCTTTAGCATCCAGATGCCCAACTCCCAATGGGATCTAAACTCAAATAAATCCGTTTTACACTGTATAAAGCTTATGCAGGGTAAACTCATAAATTGTTCGCTCTCTATAACACTGATAGAGAGATATGCACAGTTGTTTACTCCCCCAGGTATTAATACATATTCTGAGTTAATTAATAAGTAAAAAGTGATTTTATTAAATACAGAAAGTAGAAATTAAGTGGTTCCAATTAGTAACAGACAGAACAAAGTAAGTTACCAAGCAAAATAAAATAAAATGCGCAAATCTATGTCTAATCAAACTGAATACACATAAGATCCTCACCAGTTCCAGAACGCTCCCTTTTACAGGCTAATCTCCTTTTAGCCTGGGTTCAGCAATCACTCACACCCCCTGTGGTTACTGTCCTTTGTTCCAGTTTCCTTTAAGTATCCTGGGGGCGGTGGAGAGGTTCCTTCTTTAGCCAGCTGAAAACAAAATGAAGGGGTCTCTCACAGGTTTAAATAGACTCTCTCTTGTGGGTGGAGACCCCTTCCTCACTCCTTTGCAAAGTCCAGCTCCAAGATGGAGTTCTGGAGCCACTGGGGCAAGTCACATGTCCATGCATGACTCAGTCTTATACAGGCAGAAGCCAATTTCCACATAGTATCTTGTATGTCTCCAGAAAGACTTCTTATGTGGATTGGAGCCTTCCAAGCTCTTTTGTCTGTTAAGTGCTTCTGTATTGAGCACTTAATTTGCACATTCCTTTCCTAAGAAGTGACCAAATGTTTTAACTAAGGCTACTTAGAAATAAAGCAATTATACAGCCAATGTTCATAACTTTGAACACACAAATGGTGCTTGGATGAACATAACTAGGATGAACATAACCAGTAGATCATAAGCTTTACATAGATATGTTACATGGCATATGTAGCAAAACTCTATTCCAGTTATATCATACATACATTTATGAGCACCGCCCCCCGTAAAGTTTTATGGGGTACACTGTCACAACCTGCCGATCTGGTGGGTACCCTTAGTTTTTTCCTGTGAGGGTGTAAGCAGGGTCTGAATGAACCCTTAGATTCTGAAGCTGACCCTGGTTGCTTCTGGCAGAAGGGTTACAAAAGTTTACTGTATTCCAGACCATAACTCAGGAAAGCACTTAAAGACATAAAATCCATCTCTATTCAGGACAGCTCTAATTATGTGCTTAACTTTAAGCATGTGCTTAAGTTTGTTCCTGAATAGAGATGCTTTCCTAAATTAAGGCCTCAAGGTCATCCTACAGGTGACACTGTGGTGATTGCAGCAATGGTCATTATCATCATCTGGTTGGAAAAAAAAGTAAAAGACTCAATGAAGTTTCATAAACTCCTTGTTTCCTTTTTCAATTAAAGATCCTTTTCAGTCAAACTTTGAGTCACTAATAAAATCATTCAAAACTTTGCATTTGAATGCATTCCTCCCAAGAGTCACAAAGCACTTTACCAAAGCTTTACAATTAAGCCCTCTGATTTACTGTGTGTAGTAAGTGTTGTTATAAAGTATTACCCATCTTACTACTGGATGAACTGTGTTCTCGGAGAGCTGCGTCAATAAGGTTAAGTGATTGACCCTGGGTCACCCAGCAAGGCACCAAAGAAGGCAGTAATGAAACATATTTTCATTTCAAGAGCTATTTTTCACCAACAGCAGAAGTTCTGGACAGAACTCGGAGTTTTCATTCAGAGATATTTGTTGTTTTTAATAAGAGCTGTCCACGCATCAAAACATTCTTTTCTATTTTAATCAGATATCAGGCTCATCACCATAGTATGTGAGCACGTTTCAGGAATGCATTAGGCAATGTGACTACCCATGCATCAGACGTTTGTTCTCTCATCCGCCTCCCAGCAGGAGAAGCATGTGCAGGAGAGTATCTTGATTTTATAGAGTTGGGGTATATTGGGATGCAGGGTGGGGAGTTGTATGTTTAATACACATGTTGCTCTGAGTTTATGTTAGAGAAAGTTGGTCCATTAAATTGGTCTTGTACTCAGAGCAGAAGGTGGTGAGATTTGTGATGGTCTGTAGTCCCTGGGAGAGTTTAGTCCACAGTCTCCAACAGGCCCCTGACAAAATTCTTATTGAGCGCCCTTAAAAATGTGCCAGTTTCCACAGAAAATCCTGGTCCTGCAGTTCACTGCGCATAGTTACACTGCTGCATTTGCATGTAACCCCACTGAATTACAGGATAAGGTTCACTATATGGTAAGACTGGCACTTATCCAGGTATTGACAGTTCAATCACCTCAATATTTGCAGTATTCAACGTATTTTCTGTACGGATGTGGCAGCACAAAAGAACAGTGCAGATATTGAGGAAACCTTATCTATTTATCCTAGGTAAATGTTCACATTTAAGGGCTCCCACTTTGTGTGTATCTCTGCATATGTATTTCTCTCTCTTACACACACACACACACACACACACACACATACACACACACACAAGGGGTAAGTGTGCTAAATGTAAAATGAATGGGGAAAAAATGATTACGCAAACACACAGAAATGCACTACCTGTAGCATCAAGGAACATTGAAATTCAAACATACATCCTGTCTCCTGTCAAAACACAAAGCAAAGTTAAACTGCAATAAATTCCCATCAGCGCTGACAACATGAGACTCAAAAAGCTATTTTCTTACTTAGACGCGTATGCACTTGCTGGTGTTTAAGCTTACATCTGACTGGTTAAGAAGATTCATATAATATATGGAATGAACTGTTTCAACTTTCCCCCCCCCCCCGCTGCTATAATTTTTATATCTCATTTTACCTCTGTAATTAAGACAGGTCTGGTAGGTATTTAAATTAGCCTGGCTTTCATCTCTATCACACATTCATTTCAAAACTTTTATGAATATTTAATAGAGGTTTTATAATTCATGGTGATGTGATGAACAGCTTTTTGGCCGTTAAGTCAATTGACAAGGAAAAAAAAAAAAAAGCCCTCTCTTCAGGCAGAAATAATAACGATTCTATTTCTGTTCCTAGATTGGTGATTACACAGTCACCTGTTTTCACATTAAACTTTGATGATAAATTACTCAGCAACCATGATAATATCAGAAGTTTTACTGGCCAGAACAAATTGCCAGTAATTGCTTGCATGATAGAGGGAAAGTGCTGTTTCGTAGTCCTTCTCCCTAGGGAATTTCTGCAACCCCACAATCTAACTCTCTCTCTTTTCTTCTCTCTCTCTTTTTCTTTTTTTCTTTTTTTTTTTTGTTTCATTTTAAAGGCCGCTCACTCTGCCTTTTAAGAATATATTAACATTCCATTAACACTGCCACACTTTTTGAATGCATAGCGAGAACACAGGCCGAGAAGACCAGTTGAGTTTCAGATAAGCTTGAGTTCAAACAGGTTTATTTCTTTCTTTCTTTATGTTCAGTGCTCCCAGCAAACACTTTGAAATATATTTTTGGGTGGAGAAATGCCACGAGATTGTGAGCAAAAGATTCCACAGATGAGATTTACTTATTTTATATATAATGGATTTTAATACTTATAGCTGGGTATAATAAAATAATAATAGTAAATTATTAATTGTTATTTATTATTATAATAGGACAAGAGGCCCAGGGCCCATTAACATAGGGCCTATAAAAAACACATAAGGGCAGACCCTCAACTGGTGTACATTGTCATAACATGCCAAGGGAATTATAGGATCTGCCCTATCCTGATCTGCCTCAACAGTTTACAGTGGAAGGCCCTGATCCTTCAAAGACTTACCCACACACTTACCTCTAAGCAAGTGAGTACTCCCCTTGAACAGGCGTACAGACTGGGGCGTAAAAAGCCAAGACGGACAAAGTGTGGGAGAAAGGAAGTATTAATATTCCCGTTTTACAGATAAGGAGCTGAGGCACAGAGATGAAATGACTCACTCAGGATCCCACAAGACGTCTATTGCAGAACTCAGAATTGTACACAGAACTCCTGATGTTATATCTAGTGTCTTAACCACAAATCGTCCTTCTTCCCTAAATATAAAGATCTACAACCTATGGACAATAGATCGGTGAAATAGCGAAATAAGGCTTCACCTTTTAAATGGAGGAAGTAATTAACCACTGGAACAATTTACCAAGGATTGTGGTGGATTCTCCATCACTGACAATTTTAAAATCAAGAGCGGATGTTTGTGTAAAGCTCTGTTCTAGGAATTATTTTAGGGAAATTCCATGTCCTTAGATTAGATAATCACTATGATCCCTGCTGGCCCTGCAATTTATGAAGCTATAAACTTCAGATTATTTTTTTGTCTCTCTCCCAAGGCAGGATTGCAATCTACTCTTTGACCATTCTAGTTTTAACTATTCCTGATAATGAGGCTTCTACCGTTTCCCTGGGGAAACTATTTTACTGACTAATAAAACTCACCATCAGGAAGTATTTCCTGATGTCCATCCTAATGTTTCTTTTACACTGAATTCAGTAGTAAAATTCCCACTGGCTAAAGTCATGCAGGATTGGGCCCTTTAATGTGGTCCTATTACACTAAGCTTTGCACTCTTGAACCACTTAAACAATTGTGTTCAGCCAGAGGTTACTTTTTACTAGATGTATATTTGACCATCCTAATACCTAAGTAGCTTTGAAATATGTGTAGACAATTTGTATTCTCCCTTAGGCATCATTTGTCCAGTCTCTATATTGCAGGGCCTGATCTAAAGCCAATTAAAGTTAACAGAAAGGCTTTTATTGAAGGCTACTCAGATGCTTAAAGTTAAGCACATGCTTAAGTGGTTCACTAGATCCAGACTTTAACCCTTCCTCATTACTCAGTTCCTCCTGTCACTCCTCCTGCACTTCCCCCAAATTAGCACAGATGTATGAATGGCAAAGCTCAGCCGTATAAACTGCAATGCATCGATAACAAAAAGCAGTCTATCCATACTGCCACATCTATTGTGAGTGGGTATAATGTGTGTGTGTAGATATTTACCCTGGAGGGATACATGATATAATATATAATTATAGACATATCATTTATCCCACCAGAGTTAACACTCCAGAGGTGCCAAACAATAAACTTGGTATATGTTTCAGACACAACCATGCATGTGACTCTTAAGCACATGAGTATTCCATGTACTTAGGCTACTCACATGCTTAGAATCATGCATGTGCTTAAATGCCATGTTGAAATAAAATCTAAATAGAGCAAAAATCCCTTTTCTGGCCTTAAAAAATATTTCTCTTGGGCAACATAGAGCTAAGTGTATATGTGTGTGCATGTATGTTTGTGAGAGAGAAAAATAATTAATTAAGTAAGTAAGTAAGTAATTCACTTTCCAGCTGAACTTATGAATTTACTTGTTAAAAAAGCATAAACCAAGAGCATGCTCAAATTATTATTATTCAAAACCTTTAGCACTGGAAGCTTTGGATTATGGTAGTATAGCAAAAATTTGAAAAGAGGTCTCAGGATCTGTGAAGGCAAATGTTAAATAAATGTCAGTTGAGGCTGGTGTGGAAATTATCCCCTTTAACTCAGTGGGTTGCAGAGGTTAAATTAACCATTAATATTTCTGCTCTCTCAACACTTTCTCTTCTTTCCCTTCTTCTCTTTAAATGTGAACCACTTTGCCCTTCTGCCATGTGCATTGGCCAGGCCGGATGGTCTCTGTGCAGGGGAGTGGATGGACACAGGTCAGACGTCGAGTACCATGGCATTCAGGGACTAGTCGGAAAGCCCTTTGGTCTCCCTGGACATTCGATGAGAGACTTGGGGTCGGCAGTTCTTCAACGGGGGGGGGCTTCAGGGACGGACTCCAATAGGAGGTTGAGGAGATGGAGTTGGTTTGCAGGCTGGAAGCCAGCAGGTTGGACCTGGGTGTAGAGTGGGGTGGAAGGGTCACTGCAGAAACTAATTTCCCCCTGCAGTTATTCATACCTTCTTGTCAACTGTTTGAAATGGGCCACCCTGATTACATTGGCCTCATTACCATTACAAAAGTGATTTTTGCTCCAGTGGTATTCGACTGTTGAGAATAGCCCACTTCCACTTTAATTGAATTGTCTTGTTGGCCCAGGAAGGTTTATGCCCAAATAAATTTATTAGTCTCTAAAGTGCCACAAGTACTCCTGTTTTTGCTGTTACAGACTAACACAGCTACCACTCTGAAAACTGTTTCCTTCTATTGTTTTTGAAGTGGGAACACAATGCCATTCTCTAACTGACCAGTGCCCAAATACCTTGTTTTTAGTGCTGGCTGGAATGCCTAACAGCCATAAATGAACCACAAACAGGACTGACCTGGATTTTAGCACATTTAGAGCTTGAATAATTTAAATAATTCAATTCCAGTGATATGGGATTGATTCAAATAAACAAATGTTTACAATGTTGTAGCTGTGAAGGGATATCCATCCAAGGTTTCTTTCAGACATTTTTTTTTCCTTTCCATAATATTAGCCCTTGGTATGTCAGGCCCTGTTCCTACTAACATTTATGCACATGCTGTTCTTTAAGCATGAGAGTCGTCTCATTGAATCTAATCATTGGCCAAGCTTTTCAAAAGGGATCTGATTTAGGGAGCTTTGTTTTTTGGCTGCCAATCTTAAGACATTTTAAGGAGTCCTGATTTTCACAGCAGGGGAGCTCCCAGCTTTCTGAAAATCAGGCCTTGTCCACGTCTGTGAAGTTGGGTATCTTGAAACGGAGACACTTTTCAGAAAAAAAATGGTCAATGCTTCTTTGGTTTCCTACTTATGCACATTAATAGCCACTGACGACAAATAAACTGTGTAAATATACACAACCAGAAAGTCTGGCACTAAGATTTAGTCCCAGTGGTTTCAGGTGCAGATCATTACATAGGAAATTACCTTTGAAAAAATTGCTTCTAAGCAATCTGGACTCAACTCTGTGAATAATTTTTGCAAGAATTATTTCAAACACAAAGGATTGTTTGATGCAGGGTTAGAGTGTTCCAAGAAAAAAAAATCTTTTTTTTAGGAAGAAAGTATATACGGTGAAGATTAATTACAATACAGTGACTGCTGTAGCATGAGACTGTGGTCTAATGGTTAGGGCATAGAAATTAGCATCTGGAGTTTTAGGTACATACACCAAGCTCTGCCAGAGGTGTATTTTGTGACATTGGACAAATCACTTAACTTCCCATTCAAAAAAAGGGTAATGAAAGCAAAACTTATTGATCTCACATGAGTGTTGCATGGATTAATTAAATAATATTCCTGAAGTGATTTGATGTAGCTGGCTAAAAGGCACTATTTACAGAGTGCCAATATCTTCCTTCACATCCACAACACTCTTTTATTTCCTCCTGTCTCTGTCATACACACACAGAGACTTAAGCAAATTAAAAGGCAATAGGGGAAATAAATCAGATTGGAGAGAGACAGAGAGAGAGAGATTACTGTGGTTATCTCTGGTTTAAAACTAGAGCCAGTCAAAATCTTTTGAAGGTTTTTTTTCTTTGAAAAATGGCCTCTTTTTTAACCAAAATGTTCTTGAAACTCATTAGTTTTTCTTGTATTTTTTACACAAATTTTCAGCAGAAATGCAATGAACATTGAAAATTTTGATTTTTTTTCAATCTTTATCTTTTATTGTCTTTATCATCTGTCTTCTTTTTTGTATTGTATCACTATTGTCATTCATTTTTGTGTTGGTTCATCTTTTGTCATTATCTGGATGATGTGCTATTCAGTATACCTTGACTTTAGTATGGCTTTTGATACTGTCTCACATGACCCTCTCATAAACAAATTAGGGAAATAAAACCCAGATGGAGCTACTAGGCAGGGGCATTACTGGTTGGAAAGCCATTCCCAGGGAACAGTAATTAAGGGTTCATAGTCAGTTGAAAGGGCATATCAGGTGAGGTCCCATGGGGATCAGTTCTGGGTCCAGTTCTGTTCAATATCTTCATCAATGATTTAGATAATGGCATAGAGAGTATATTTATAAAGTTTGCAGATTATACCATGGTAAGAGGGATTGCAAGTGCTTTAGAGGACAGGATTAAAATTCAAAATGATCTGGACAAACTGGAGAAAAGGTCTAAAGTAAATAGGATGAAATTCAGTGAGGACAAATGCAAAGTGCTTCACTTAAGCAGAAACATTCAGTTGCACATATACAAAATGGGAAATGACTGCCTAGGAAGGAGTACTGCGGAAAGGGATCTGGGGGTCACACTGGATGACGAGCTAAATATAAGTCAAGAGTGTAACATTTGCAAAAAAAGCAAACATCAATCTGGGAAGTGTTAGCAGGAATGTTGTAAGCAAGACACAAGAAGTAATCCTTCCACTCTACTCTGCACTGATTAGGTATCAGCTGAAGTATTGTGTCCAGTTCTGGGTGCCACATTTCAGGAAAGATATGGACAAACTGGAGAAAATCTAGAAAAGAGCAACAAAAATTATTAAAGATCTAGAAAACCTTACCTGTGAGGGCATATTGAAATAATTAGGTTTGTTTAGTCTGGAGGAGACAAGACTGAGATGGGACAAGCTAACAATTTTCAAGTACATAAAACTTTTCTACAAGGAGGAAGGAGAAAAACTTTTTCTCCTTAACTTCTGAGGATAGGACAAGAAGCAATGGGCTTACACTGCAGCAAAGATGGTTTAGGTTGGACATGAGAAAAACTTTCTAACTGCCAGGGTGGTTAAGCACTGGAATAAATTGCCTAAGGAGGTTGTGGAATCTCCATCCTTGGAGATTTTTAAGAGCAGGTTAGACAAATTGTTGTCAGAGATGGTCTAGATAATACTTAGTCCTTCCTTGAGTGCAAGAGACTGGACTAGATGACGTCCTGAGCTCTCTTCCAGTCCTACAATTATATGATTGTAGGTAGCTCATGTGGTCTGGGTTCCACAGAGTCCATTTTCATTTGTTTGTTTTTCCATGTGTGTTTGTCACATTCAGTCTTTGTTGTTTTGCTTTGCCATATTTGATTGGTCAGCTTAGTCAGATAGTGAGAGACCTTCCAAGTACTATATAAGCAATGCTAAGTTAAGCACAGATCCCACTGAATTTTGGCTGGCAAAAAGACCAAGGCTTAACAGAACTTGGATCCACTGAGGGCCCCGACCATGGGAGTCAGAGTAGAAAGCAGGGATTGATCTTAAACTGCACCTTGGCCTCAGCTAGTCTTTGTTGCCTTTTGGTTTGAATTTACACTACTATTCTATTATTCATTATGGGACTGGATCTGAGACATTCCTTAAAACATAAAACATTAGGAACAAAGATCAGGAGGATAGACCCAGGGCTGGATTTAAAGGCAGGCAACCAACCTGGGGTGCTGGGTTTGGGGCCGCCGGACTTGCAGATTTACAGATTCTAGCATGCAAATGTATAGTCTTACATGACAGGAGGAAACCATGCATGCACATCGAGCATCAAAGTTGTGAAGTGGGCTACAAATGCAGTAAAAAAATAAGGTATTCAAAAGTTTAACAAATGAAATGGATGGTGCCGAAGACTCTCCTAATCTGGGAAGCAATTTTGTCTAGCACTGGCCGTGGGTAGAGCCTATGGCAAAGCCAAATGTTGAAGTAACATTTGGCAGCGGGTCTTTCAACTCCTTAACTGATGCTAAAAATCACCATCCCTACCCTCTATTCTTCCAGGCACTAGAAAAGTGGTTATGGGTAAACACAACATATGCCACCATTGCCCATACAACTGTTGAGGGCACCGTCACTGTGGGGACCCGTTCCTCCCCAGTGCAACACACTATCAACTCACTTTGCAAAGGTGTGTGCGTCAAAACAAGGCACGAGGCAAGGAAGAATCAGCCCCCTAGTATTGAGTACATTGCACAGACTTGCAAAAGAATACGCACAAAGCTGGTTTTCCTGAAAAAATGTACATTTTGTTTCAGTCGCCATTAACAAATACGTTAACTCCATGTGACAACTGATTAATTTTGGTTTAAGGTTATGAATACAAAACAAAGCATGCTGGTATGTAATGTGAATTTTAATGATGTCACAGCACTAGTAAAAGATGAGAAAGATAATTTAATTTGCTTTCTCTGAAAGGTCAGTTCTCCTGAGATGAAATTTTCCCTGAGGGTGTCAGTGCCTCTTATTTTCTCTCTCTCCCTCTATTTCTCTCCAGCTTTTTGGGAGAGTGTGCATTTGTATTTTAAGACATGGGTATGCAAGTTTTATTTTATTTATTTATTTAAATGGTGTCAAAAGACGGGAGGGTGGGGGCAGAGAACAGACATTTCATTTTTCAAACTCAGCCCATAAATATTTAAACAATGCATTTGATGCTCTTTTAGTTACTTATGTGTGTGCGTTGCAGCTTAGTAGCTAAAGCAAGAGTCACCTGGCATCTGGAAACACAGATGTGCTCATTGATCTGTAACCCTATTTACATTTGGACCTGGGAAGATTACAGGGAAATATGAGTGAGAAGAGGTGGTAGAATTGCCTCCACCTTTGGTTAGGCTGATGACCTCGATCCTGGGAGCTGTGGAACACCTCCTGCTAAGTGCTCATCTCCTTCCGCTGATACTGAAGTCAGTGGAATCTCTGAGTACAAGTCAACACTTCACAGGAGGTTCTCTGCCTTTCCAAGGTTAAAGTCCTAAGCCTCCATTCAATTAAACATCACATTACCAAGGTAAATGGATTTATACTGATTTACAACAGACTAGGTTTGGGATTTGATCATTCCTTCTACACTACAAAAATAACTGACCATATCCTCAGGTTGTGTACATCAGCATAGCTCCATTGAAGTCAACAGCATTATGCTGAAATACAGTACTGATGACCTGGCTCTCATTATGTATAAATGACTGTGGCTCAACCATCTTTTTCTTACACGTGTTATGAGCAGGTTAGGGAAGAATTTTTAAACTCTGATAAATGCCGGTGTCTTCTTAAGTGCTTCTTTTATTTAGGCTTCCCTCATGTTTTCCTTCTTGTCGCTCTTTGGGGAAGCAGCATGTTCTGGGAGATAAATAATGGCATTCATAATGTGCACTGAATGAGGCAGAGGTCCTGTGGAAAAAATAATAGTATGTAATCATGTAATTAAATGTTGTAAGGGAATAGAAACCTTCCTACCACATCAAGGCAGAGTCCATGGGATTTATAGATTTCCATAAAGCCTTTGATACAGTAGATAGAACAATTTTACAAAAGTTGTTATGTCACTATGGAATCCCTCAGAAATGTGTGACCATCGTTCTGAATTTCTATGAAAATATGACATACCAAGTAATACATAATGGTGAACTGACTAAGACATTTGAAGTCACTACTGGTGTCAGACTGAGGTTGTCTTATGTAGCCCATGATTTTTTTATTGGTAGTGGATTGGGTAATGAAAAAGACCACAGAACACCCAAGAGACATACAATTGACTTTCAAACAGATGTCAAAGAGGACCTTGACTTCCTGATGGCATCACCGTGCAATCCTGTACTCTTAGAGTTATGCAAGTCAAAACAAATGACCTCCAGGCCTATGCACAAATAATAGCATTGAAAATCAACACCAGGAAAACTAAACCCATGAGAATCAATACCCAACAATAAACATCCGTAACACTTTCTGGGACTTCCATAGAAGAGGTAAGATGTATCAAATGTTTTGGCAGCACTGTAAGTACAAGAGGTGGAACAGATGAAGACATTAGAGCCAGAATAGCCAAAGCCAGAAATGTATTTGTAACTCTGAAGATGATTAGGAGAAACAAATTTTATTTTCCAAACTAAACTTTGAGTATTTAACACCATTGTCAAGTTGGACTTCTTATATTGCACCAAAGTTGGACTTATTAAAACCTACTATCTGAACTTTAAGTTTTCATGAACAGCTGCCTTAGAAGAATCCTCACTATCAGATGGCCCAGAAAAAAAAATGAAAAATTCTGAAGAAAGATTAAACAGAACTCATTGGACAGGAAATTACAAAATGAAAATGTAGACAGCCAGAATATACATGGAGGAAAAAAACAAATAGCTTAACGAGACTGGTGTTGGTCTGGAACTCCCAGAGCAAAAGGCAGTGAGGCATAGACCAAGAATAACAAGGAAATGCACCATAGAAGCAGAATTGAAAGTTGACTGACATAGAAAGAAGACTGCAGCAGGAGACCAGCAAAGATGGAAGGCAGTGGTGATGGCTGTATGTTTCTGATGGAAGAGAGAGGCATAAGACAAGAGATGTAATTAAAGACTGTGTCATAATTTATACACACAAGAGGATTGCATTAAGGTTGCACACAATCATCCCTAGTTCTGGCATTCCTAACTTTTAAGTGCTTGATTTTGCACTCTAAATATTGTATTTTAAAGTACGATTTTTGTGTGTAATATATATATAAGGTGTGATTTTTCAGAAAGACTCAGAAATGGCCCAACTCTGCTCCTATTGTCTGACTGACTTCAATTGGATTTGATTTAGGCCAGTGCTGAACACTTTTTAAAATCCAACGCATTAAGGAGGGTAATGTAATTAATGCCAGTCAGCATGGGTTTGTGGAAAATAGATCCTCTCAAACGAACTTGATACCTTTTTTTTGGATGCAATTACAAATTTGCTTAATGAAGATAATAGTGTTAATATACTATACTTCAACTTCTCTAAGGTGTTTGACTTGGTACAGCATGATGATCAAAATGATACCGTCTGGCCTTGGGATCTATGAGGTACTGTTATTATATTATTTATTACTTATTTTAATGCCATGCTACCAAGAGATGCAGGACCAGATTTTGATCTCATTTATAAAATCATAAATGTAAAGTTATTGGTGAAATGAACAGCAGAATCAAGCCCACGGTATGTAGTATTAGAGTAGTGGGATAATAGGCCTTTCGAGACAAGTGAAGTCATTACATTCCAGAAGCATACAGTGGCTAATGTAAGGGAGCCCCTGTCTCTGAGATGGGTTTAATAATAACAGCTGTAGATGGACAAATGATTATTGCTAGTAACAATCTGAATATCCTACCACCAGGTAGGGATTTCTTTAAATGGCAGTGTTTAAATGGACAACGAAAGAGTTAAACATGTTTGGTTTAGGCAGTTGTTCAGGCAAAAGAGACGATTCAGACTGGGCACTTTCTAGACATGTGGGGTTTTGGCTTGGGAGAGACACTGGACCAGCACTGTAAACTAAGCTTGTAATTGCCTGCCTTGTCAAGCTCCAGAGCTCATGCCTAAGACACATCTTTTCTCCAGCCTCTGTTAATTTTGCCTTTCAAAACCCTAATGCCTCGAAGAAGAGCAAATGCACAGATCACTATAAAAGCACTAAAGCTGTTGAACTGGCACAAGGAGCTGGCAGCTTCTCCCACTTATCACTCCCCTCCCCTGTTTACAGGTTTACAGCTGGTTTTGGAACACTGCAAAACTCGTTCATTAGAGCCTAAAGCTGTCAGACAAGTTTGGATAAGAAAGAGCAGTTTGCAAGACCTTGATCCTCTGTTCCTTGTGTGTTAAATTTCCCTTTGACAAGTGTCAGGAGATCAGAAATGTTTGTTTTATTCCTTAGTTTGTGCAAACTTTTTTCTCCAAATTATTTTTATGAAAAAAAAATGGAGTAACGTTCAAACCAAATCAGCCTTCTGGGAACAATCCTGTACAATTGAATAGGGACAAACCAATAAGGTTTGATTGGAATGTGGCAGATACTTTGGAAATAATTCATAGACTTAATAAGGAATCTAATCACTACTAATCTAATATTAGAACGTAATAATTTATGGAATTTAATGAAGCATTATCTCATTTCTTTAGGGCTTTTTGGAACTGCCCTATAGATTTTGATAATTGAATCCTAATTCTATAGGATGGTTCAAACATAACTAAATCCTATAGGACTTTTCCATAAGACAGAGGTAGAAATTGTTCCGGTAAGTGTCAGCATGATACCTTAATGATATACATTGCATACATGTTATATACAGGGAACAGACAAAAAGGGGGGCTAAGGGCACACAGTACTTCTTGGTATAGTCTATGGGTAAAAGCTGATGGTCCTGCATAAAATTGTATAGCCAGGATTATGCAGGTGACATGTGGCAAGGGTTAGGGGGAGGTGAAATGCATCCCCAACCCAGTACCAGCATTTGGGCCATTAGCAGAACCCCACTCTTCCTCCCCCTCTATCTACTTCCATCTATGATCTACAATAGCAGTGTCAGTCCCTCTAAGCTACCTGTGTGTCAAGTGAGGTGCTCTGGATCCAAGGAAAGGTGCACTGTGAAGTCCCTCCCCAGACTGTTTCCATGGTAAGTGAAGCAGGGCAAGCATAGAATTTGCACTCTATGATTGATCCTACAGCCGCATCCTTGTTCCCACAGCCCTGTTGTGGGACTTCAGTGGCAAGGATGGCCCTGCACTGCCTTTCACCATGAGGGAGCACATTACACTGTGTGAATATGAGTGGCTTGGATGTGAACATGGACAGCTCAGGACTCGTTATGTGCTGTGGAACCTTGTTGTGCTTGGTTACTCATCAGGATCAAGCATCCATTTAATCGAGCTGTGTAAATATTAACTCATCCTCTGAATCCCATACCTACACTTGAGAGATAATAATAAGATATCTGTAAAATGGAGATAGTAATAATAAGTTAAGGATAAACAAGATGAATGCAGCTACAGAGTCAGATGTGTGAAGAGATGAGGCAAAGGGGATGTGGTAAGACCATCATTCCTTACCACTCCCTGGCATGATCTTCCTAAATTGCTTACAGAGGAAGGAAAGCAGGTTCTATGGCAGATGTAAGCAGGGAACTGTTTTCCCATCCTATGAATATTTTGGAGAGTTCAACATTTTTCCCCATCTTGAATTGGGACAAAGAGTTGGAATCTCAAAAATATTCACAAATAAAACTAATAATTTTTATTGAAATGTTTTGCTAATTTTGAAATGTTACATTTTGATTTCACTTTTTTCTTTTTTCAACCTTTTTTCAGTTGAATTGCCTTAAATTTTGAAATGAAACAGCGATTTTGAAATGGGAAAAATGATTTTTTTAAATTTTAAAAATGTCAAAAAACAATAATTTCACAATTCAAAAACTTCTTTTTCTCAATTTTTTTCAAGTTTGAAAATTTGTCAAAACTGAAACAGTTTGTGAATAGTTTTCATTTAGACAAATTGGTATTCCTGGGCTCTGTTCCATGGGAATGTTACTTCCCTCTCACACAGGTGGTCCAGAAATGGGCGGAGCTTTGAATCCACCTCTATCAATTGGCAGGCCTGCAGACTAGCCAACATGAGGAAGGAAGTAAACTGTATACCACCAAAAGCTATAGTAAATTACTCCCCCCTTGGAGCAAAGTGGGAGAAGGAGAAGATTTGTGACTTTCTGAGCTCTATTTCCTTCCTTGATCTGCCCCTGGAGCTATGTGGTTACATCCAGTCCCCTTACACAAGGCACAGTCTAGTCCTACATGATTTTCTGAGAGACAACACTACACCTAGGATTAGAACTTGGAGGCCTGCATGCTTAGAACATAAGATCCTAATACCTTTTAAGTTAATTGATTGCCTCAGTCCAGGTCCTAGTGGACATCACAAAATCACTTGGCATGCAACTACCTTTAACCAGCATTTTTGTGGCATGTCTAGTCATGGAGACTTACAAATCATTAGTTGTCCAATGACTGAATGGGACAAGGACACTGACTTAAACTTCTTTCCCTTAAAAGTGGTATCTTTCCAGTCTGAGAGTAGGGACATAGAAAGGAAGGATGGTCTTGGACTGAAGACACTGGGCTGTTGCTCAGATCACGCTTCAAGTTCTGGATCTCCTGGACTCCCTCTGTGAATCTTAATCTCTCTGTGTCTTAATTCCTTATCTAGGAAACGATGATAACAAACATTCCTTTTCTCCCATCATTTGTCTACTTAGGTTGTAAGCTGTGCTGGGCAGAGACTGTCAGGCACTGACATCAGAGAAGTCATTTGCTGGATAGAACCATCAGCAGTTTGACTGGTCCTACAAAACCCAGAACAATGTTGCATATACTTGAAGATCCTTTACTGGTACCTTATCTATTAACTAACTATTTACATATATACAGGCAAGTCTGTTTTTTTTAATATACCATTCCTGTAATAAAGACCCTCTCTCTCTCTATATATATATATATACAGTGCTTAGCACAATAGGATCTTGGTGAGGGGCTATAGGTTCTACCAGAAGCAGTAGACAATGTTACATCTGACCATGCTATTCCTGTTTTCTCTCCCAGGCATTTCCCACTATCACAAAATGTGCTTAAAAATAAAGTTATAGAAAGAAATATTTAATATACAGGTTGCTGTTGAGAAGGTAAGAGTTTCCTCATCTGCTGAAGGCAGGAGGGACTGCATCATTTTTTCAACCTGCGTCCCTACCACCTGCAGAGAAAGAAATGAAATCTTCTCAGGCATGACGAAGATAGATTCACGGTAACCTCTGTCCATAAAAATAAAGCAGAGAGGAAAAAAAAAAACCTAAAAAAGAAAACTCTTTAATTGAATCAGTTTTTAATTCTAGCAATTACTAAACCCACTAGAAACAAACACCACCTCCCAGCAGGATACAAATAAATATGAGAGCAGCAGCTAATTTTATAGCCCCAAAAGAGATAAGCAGAGGTGAATCAGCCCCTCTGAATTTGCAGTTGATATAATTCAAAAACTGACTAATATTGGACATGTGTAGGACCATGTGTCCCTGGTGCTGAGGAGAAATTCACTTCTGTACAAAAGAATACCCTAGCAGTAGGCCTGTGTAACACTTAGAAGACAAGGCTTACGTGCTAAATAAGTCTTCTGCCCAAGCTCAGGTCCCCATGAGATTTCCAGTAATAATATTTTTATGTATGTTGCCATACTGCCTAGAGCTGGGTGATGTATAAACACATAGTAAGGAGACTGAATGGCTTAAGATCTAAATAGATGAAACGTCAGCATCTCTGATTGTTAGATGGGAATTGAAACTCAGAGAGATGTCAGTGTCTTCCTGAAGGTCAGACCTGAGCTGAAACCAGCTCAACTGCATCCCAATCCGGTGCCTTTCCCACAAAACCATTCCTCTTTTTTATAATAATTGACACCAACCTTGTAAAACTGGTTCAATTTGTGCTGCTGTAATGGTAGACAATGTGCTGTGCATTGAGCAAGCAGGGCTGTTAATATGAAAGCCAATATAAAGAGCTGAGCAAATAATTGATTTTTCGGTTCAGTGGCTGAACTGAAAAATGGGGGGGAATGTTTCAGGTTCATTCCTGAAATGGAATTTTTTCATTTTTTCTCTCCAAAAAGAAAATGAAAAAAAAATCATTTCAGGTCAAACTAAATGTATCTGACGTAAAAAGTGTTATTTCCAATTCAGTTGATTTTTGCCCCTTTAAGAAAATCTACTTACATTTCAAAATGGAACATTTACAAACAAAATGTCAAATTGTTTAGAATTTTTCAAAATTCTTCTTTTTCCATTGTGATTATTGGTTGAAATTGCATTTTTTGGCAAATAAACAATTAATCTGAAACATTTTGCTCAGCTCTGCCTATGTGCTTTCCTAGATTTGTGCACACACCTCTCTCAGTATCATTCATCTAGGGCCAAGCAAAACTACTAACAATATTTTGCATCCTAATAAACATATTTGTCCTTCAATTTCTACTTGCATTACACACCAAGCCCTGTATCACATTTTTATAGGGATAAATGTTGTTATTTACAGATAGTGGAAACTGAGGCACAGAAATCAAGTCACCTACCCAAGACTGAATGAGAAGAACTAGAAACTTTTGTCTCCCACACCAGTGTTCTAACCACAAGACTACACAGCCTCCCAGGCCACAGTATTTGACAGGATTTAGTTCTGAGGATGGACTTATAGTCTGGTTTTACTTGATGTCTTCATAGAACATGTACAATCCAGGTTAATAATAATAGCTAGTTCTTATACCATGCTTTGCGTCAGCAGATCTCAAAGCGCTTTACAAAGGAGCCAGTATTATTTTGCCCATTTTATGGATGGTGAATCTGAGGAACAGAAAGGCAAAACAACTTACTCTTGTTCACGAAGCAGCAGGTCACTGAGCCAAGAATAGAACTCAGGTTCTACCAATGCCCAATGTACTGCTCCAGCCACTAGGCAACACTGTCTTCCACATATGCTGCTGACAGAGCATTCAATTCCTGGTGATGGGAATGTACAAAACTTCAATTGATTCTTTCCAGTTCAACCAACAGAGACATGGACAAACTGAGGAGTGAAACAAGCCCAACCTCGCCTTTTACTTAGGTTAGCCCAGAGTGGAGCCCTTAAAGGAGGAACAAATGACAGAGAAACAAACGTGGGGTGGGAGGTAAGGCTGTTGTCTGAAGATCATTGCATCCTTTGAACGCCAGGGAACAAGCACAGAGAGACGCAAACTTCCATCTGTGTAAGTGACACACTCAGAAAGAGAGAGGAGAAGGGATGGGGTGCAGCAGAGGAGGACATAGGAGCGAGACCTGTTTCTGCCAGCAGCTGTCCTTTATGGATTGGACAGCCAGTCCCAAACCTGGAAAGATGAGCTGGGAAATCATTGATGGCAGTGTCCTTCACAAATGAGGGACACTATTGGCCAGCAGCCCAGGGCTGTGAAACTCTACCTCCTTGGGACCCACCTCCAATCTGCACTGGCCGTGAAGGGACAGTTCTCTTCATGGCCAAAGGAAGTTCAGCGTCTTTTGGACCCTCTTGCAACTAGGTCTTCACATTGCAAAGCAAAGCAAGGATGGAAATTCAGCCTGCCTGTGCCTCCACAGGTCATTTGCTGCCAAGACAAGAGTCACCTCTGACTATATGAATAGTGAGGTAAGTGGGTGAAGTTTAATGGCTTGTGATATACGGAAGGTCAGACAAGATGATCTAATGATCCCTTCTGGCCTTAAACTCTAGGAATCTATGAAATGTCCAGAAAGGACATAGTTGAAAGATCCAGCATGAGGCCTATGTCCCTCTTCAGTGAGAGCTGAGTGGTACATAGACTGCATGCAGGCCCTCTGCACACAGGTGAACTTTACGCAGATTTAATGGCTGCTGAAAATGGCATAGATCAGCATCAATCAATGAAAAGAGGCAAAACTTTTTTCCATATCTATACACACCTGCAGTGGTCATACCTGTAATGCTAAGGACTCCTGCTTCCTCAGGTAAAGGGGGAAAAATCTTGCATAAATTGTTGGCAAAAGCATCCCAAATTCATCAAAATCTGGTTAGTTTTGTTCCTTTGTAAATCTTTAAATTGTTTGCTGTGATCTAGGTAATGTACCGATGTTTTCGTTACAAAGCATACCAGCTGGAAACCTGAGAAGAGATATTACAGGGATAACCATGGGATAGAGCAGTGGTCCCCAACCTTACTGTGGCCAGTAGCACATTCATGTTTTCAGAAGAGTGTGGCGGGCGCCACCAATTTGTCAAGGCTTATTTTGTATTTGTACATTAAATAATATGAAAAACATCATATTAAATATTACTTAATATATGAAGCGCTAAGATAAAAAGTATAATTTTACATGTAAAAGGTATTAAATTAAATTATTCGGCAATTACTCTTTTACCTTACCATGTGAATTTGCTCTTTTTTTATCTACCAGTAAGAAAAATAAAGGAGTTTTTACAAAATAAATATCAAACAGTTTTCATCTTATTTATTTTAAAAAAGTAAAGCATTGTTTAACTACTGGTCCAAATATATTTATTATTCTTACTTTAACATATAATGAAGCCTGCAGCCCTGGAGTTCTCTGTCCTCGTTAGGCGTGGGGCCACAGCTTCTCCGGCTAAAGCCATGGCCCCACGCCTGCCAGAGACTGAGAACACCAGTGCCCGCAGCCCCGGAGTCCTCTGTCCCCAGCAGGGGTGGGATCGTGTCTTCTCTCCAGCTTCGAAGCCAGAGAGAAGGGCCCGGCACATGCTGGGGACCGAGAACATCGGCGCCTGCAGCCCCGGAGAAGCCGGGGAGAAGCCGCAGCCCCACGCCTGCCAGGGACAGAGAAAGCTGGTGTCTGCAGCCTGCAGCCCTGGAATACTCTGTCCTCAGCAGGTGTGGGACCCCAGCTTCTCTCCCCTGCTGGGCACTAGGCGGGCACACATAAATGCCCCAGCGGGCGCCATGGCGCCCGCAGACACCACATTCGGGACCACTAGGATAGAGAATGGATAGATAGATCTGTACTCAGGCACCATATTCAGTATATCTGTAATTAATCAGATAGAGAACACAGCATGATAGTTTCAGGTGTAAAGCTAATGATGACATGAAACAAGCTTAACAGCCTATTGTTTTCTTCTCTTTAACCAATGGCCATTCTGGTAAAACTGGGACAATTCTTGAAGAGGAAGAAATACAGAGAGAGAACTTAGCTTGAAAGTTGTTGATGTGAAAGCAATGTAACAATGTGTCAGTGTATAGCCTGAATTTCCACAATATATTCCAGAGGAAAGATTTGGAGGAGGAGAAGAATGTGATGCTTGTTTTGTCAAAAGAGGTGAAACTATTTTCCAAATCCAGAACAACAACAACAACAAAAATACATTTTTTTCTCTTCCTTTCCTCATCTTTTTTTTTTTTCAGTGAAGAATCCTCCCCCGCCCCCTTCTTGTTGTGTGTCTTTGTGGAAAAAACTTGGGAAATTATATGGAAAAAATACTTAAAGAAAACAAATATTTATCCTGAAACAGATTCTTCATTGTTCATCCAGCTCTAATGACTATATATCTGAACATTGGAATGACTATAGGACCTAACTATGTTCTCGTAATCCAACTAAAATCCTGTACACACCAAGACATTAGCCTCGTGAAGGGAACATATAAGTACACAATGCTTTTAACTGCATTGTAACTATATCAGAGGCTAGCCATATTGTAATTGACTCCCCAGATTTATAGCTATAATGCAGAAGATGATTCAGCAGTTTTTGGACTCTTTTATATTGAACCCTGAAACATAAGGACCTTACATGGTTTCAGGGTTTCGTTACAAAGAAGTTTTTCACATGGAACAGATTTATAAAGCGTGGTTTGCATCTACAGTCTAGTGACTGGTCTAACTGACTGCAGTATTTGAGGTGGGGAAGGAATTTTCCCGCCAGCTCAGATTGGCAGTTACTTTGGGCTGGTTTCCTCTTCCTCTGAAGGGTGCCAAGATTATCCAGGCATATCTCACTTAATGATTTCCTTCCTATTGCAGGCGCCTGGGCATTGGTCTGCCTTGGGCATTGGTGCTCCTCCGTCCCTCCTATTTTCTTTCTGTAGAATATTATCTTCTAGCCTCCTGGGGACTGTAATACTTTGGTCTCATGGGTTTAGTGTGTGAATGCTGGGTGGTGAGGGGAACCTGTGCTATACAGAGTGGTCAGATTAGATGAGTGGGTGCACTCTTCTACCCTTGAATGCTATGACCTGATGACATAGAGAACAGTGATTGGCTGCTGGTGCCTCCTAAAAGCATTACTCTGTTAGCTCAACTGATGGAGGTCAGAGCCTTGGTGTTGAAGGTCCTAGATTCAAAATCTGCTGACAACCTGTATTTGGGGATTATTGTATAGAGCATTGCTTATCACGTGGATACAGTTAATACCCCGTCACATGTTAACATGGAGTTGTTTCTAGCTCTTTTTATTTTGAATGCCAGTTTTGCAATTGCAACGTTGTTTACACACAAGTTGATTAGGAACAAATAAGTGAATCTGTGGGGTTGTGAAGTTGATTTTCTATTCTGCTCATCTTTTTACTACCTCCTTTTACTTGAATAAATTATGATGATTATCATTAATAAATAATAACAATAACAATCCCACATAGCAAAATAATAAAGATTGATGAAAATTAGTCAGAGGGAAAAGTCCTTTTAATCTCTATGCTTTTTATGGTAATTATTCTTCAGTAGGGGAAAAAAAAAGATTAAAAAAAAAACAAGGAAAAATGCTTAAATGAATGCAGGATGTATGGGCTTTTGAACAAAATTAGCACATGTGCTCTATAACTGGCTAGCCTTTTATTTTTTCTTCTGGCACCTTGTTTCATGTCTAAATCATTTGTTGTGAAACGTAAGAATGCTCCCTTCCTTCTTTATTTTTTTTTATCTTCCTTTCGATTCCTCTCCCCTACCGTGTACTTACCCATTTGACTTCATGCTTCATTAGGATGCCGAGTCTAAACAGCCAGCTGGATGTGCCTGGCCTGTGTATGAGCATCCCGTCCCCACTGTTCTGATTGCTACCGCTGCTCCCTCTCTACCCTTTGAAGCTGCTCCAAAGGAACTTATCCCTCTGTTCCAGCTGCCATTTCATTAAGCCCTTGCTTCACAGGATTTTCCACAACCATTGACACATCAGAGCAAGGATATAGCCATTCAAATAATGAAGTTAAAAAAAAAAGGTGAGGGGGGCACAGTTCTGATGTGAAAATTGAAAAGGAGTACAAGGTTATTTAAAAAATAAAGGCCAAGTGTAACCTAATTTTTCACCATTTATCTTTTCTTTTATCCCTCAATCCAATTCCTTTTGACATCATTTTTCACTTGTAGAGACCCCACCTACGTGACTTTTGAAGGTGACTACCGGTTTAGCTCAAGAAGGTGTGATGGGGCAAGGCCAGATGGCTACAGTAAAGTACTGAGAAACAGGTATGCTAGCCCCAGGCTAAACAAATCCCTAGGACCCTGGTAACCAAATAGCAGTTGCTCCAGGTTAATCAAGGCACCTGGGGTCAATTAAGATCTTTCCAGAAGGCAGTGGAGATAGCTACTTTAATTAGAACACCTGCAGCCAAACAAGGCAGGCTAATCAGGGCACCTGGGTTTAAAAAGGAGCTCACTCCAGTCAGGCAGGGAGGAGCCAGAGGAGAAGGAGCATGTGTGAGGAGCTGGGAGCAAGAGGGCAAGGAGCTGAGAGTGAGAGAGTGTACTGCTGGAGGATTGAGGAGGACAAGCATTATCAGACACCAGGAGGAAGGTCCTGTGGTGAGGATAAAGAAGGTGTTTGGAGGAGGCCATGGGGAAGTAGCCCAGGGAGTTGTAGCTGTCATGCAGCTGTTACAGAAGGCACTATAGACAGCTGTGATCCACAGGGCCCTGGGCTGGAACCTGAAGTAGAGGGCAGGCCCGGGTTCCTCCCCAGCCCTCCCAACTCCTGATCAGACAGAGGAGGAGCTGACCCAGACTGTGGGTTCCACAAGAGGGGAAGATCACTGAGGTGAGCAAATCCACCAATAAGTGCAGGACCCACCAAGGTAGAGGAACTTTGTCACAGAGGGTAATAATGCTATGCATATGACTTCACTGACAAATTAATTTGGCCTCTTGCTCCTAAGTCCCCTTCTTACCACATAAAAAAAAACCCCTCACCCAAGTTTGAGGGTGCTTTAAATTGGCTCTCTGGTAATATCAGCTAAAACCCAAGTGACCTTGAATTTGGGCTGGTTACCCACCCACCCACTTTGCGGTGAGGACACAGGCTAAATCGTTGGCCTTCTAATAGTTCTCCAATGGTTTCCCACAATTTCCCATGTACCCAAAGGGACAGACAATTTTCCCCACAATTCACTGGGAACGAATCATAGGATATGCTGCCAGAATGTCCTCATGACACACACGCAGAGGATTGCAGCACCAGTGAGGATGTAGTCAGTCAGGCTACACTAGTGCACAGGGAACTGGCCTGGGAATCAGTGAATCTGTATGTAACTCTGGCAGACCAAGTGCCAGCTCATGCCAAGTCCAAGGCCCTCACTGAACACTGAAAAATGCATAGCTAGAAACCAGTCTGGCTCACCTGTGGGTTAGTATAGTTAAAAGGATGCTGCATGTATTAATCTTACTTACAATACCTTTATCCCAAGGTGTAAAGGTATATTGACAGGTTGCACTGTAAACCTCTGTAACTGTATAACTCACCAAACGGGAAAAAAAAGCATTAATTAATGTAAAGTGCTTGTCCTGTATAGCGGGTGGCCCACTGAAGGCAAATGAGGCATTATGTTTCATCAAAGAAAGGCGAACTTGTCAATTGAATTCTTACTTCCTCCAGGAAGGGGAGACCTGCACATGCACATCCCATCAATTTGGATTCTGGGGTGAAGGGGATAAAAAACCCTAACATGGAAAAACTAGCAAAGAATCCTGTGGCACCTTATAGACTAACAGATGTTTTGAATTCACCCACGAAAGCTCATGCTCCAAAACATCTGTTAGTCTATAAGGTGACACGGGATTCTTTGCTGCTTTTACAGATCCAGACTAACACGGCTACCCCTCTGATACATGGAAAAACTAGGATCTTTGTGATTTCTGGATTCTGAGGGGCAAAGATTGGTAAACATCAGCAAGCAATTCTCATGCTGCTGGGGCTGGGT
This sequence comes from Gopherus flavomarginatus, assembly GCF_025201925.1. NCBI lineage: Eukaryota > Metazoa > Chordata > Testudines > Testudinidae > Gopherus > Gopherus flavomarginatus. The sequence continues at coordinate 8,209,851 of NC_066619.1, read as the reverse complement.
CAGCCCCAAAGGACAGAGAGAGCTGCTTATTATAAAAGCTTATATGACCTTTTTTAACTGAACACTGTAACTCATTTGTGTATGTATGTTTTTTCTTTTAACCTTGTAAATAACTCTCAAGTATCTCCTTATCTAATAAATCTTTAGGTAGTTTATTACAGGATTGGCTACAGGTGTTGTCTTTGTTAGTGATCTTAGTACAATTGACTTGGGGCAAGTGATTGGTCCTTTGGAATTGAGAGTAACCCAAACATTTTTCTGATTTTTGGTGTTAAATCGCCATCTCTGACATAATCCAGCTGGCCTGGATAGCAAGGGAGACTGGAGCCTCCCGCTGTCTGTGACTCCATGGTAAGACTGTAACAGTGCTTTTGGAGTTCCCACGTGTTGGTGAAATGTAATTATACAACACCAGTTTGCAGTTTCTGCCCTACTTTTTGACAGTCTGCCCTGCGGTTGGCACTCACAGTTATGTGTCACGCCAAAAAGAATGACGGGAGTTCTTTTCCCAGTTCGGCCTTTCACCTTGGGCAAGACACTTTGATTTTCTGTGCTGGTTTCCCTTTGTCTGCCTTGTCTATTTAGACTGTAAGTTCTTTGGAGAGAAGCCTATTTCTTACTACGTGTTTGTGGCTAGCACAATGAGGTCTAAATGTTGGTTAGGGCTTCTGTGCCCTACTGAAATACTTAGAGCTACGGGGAGACCAAAGAAAGTTTGAGTGCAAAAGCGGTAAGGATCATCTATGTTCACTTCCTGCAGAGCACAGGCTGAAGAATTTCACTCAGTGATTTTTATGTAACCCCCACTCCTCCTGGGCATGGTGCTCTGTCCCTCTCTAGTGACACCGAGACCACTTAGAGATTAATGAGCATGCTAAGGGCCATGTGACTTTTAGCTCACGCAGTAGAGGCTCATATATTTAACTCCCAAGGTCCCAGGTTCAATCCTGCCCACCGATGGCCGGGGTCTGTTAGAATTACACTTATGTTGAGCCCAAGAACCTGTGGTTGAACTAGGAAAGTGTATCTTTTAGAAAGCCATCCTGTCTTGTTTATAGTGAAGCAGGCATCCTGATTATTGTGACTGTCTTTGGACTGACCTTAAAAATCAGCCACTGAAAGTCTAAACAGGGCAAGCCTTTCATGAATCTATTGTGTGATCACATTTCAGTTTCTTCACCCTCGTATCTGGGCATCTCAGAGACATTAGTGATTTTAACCTTCCCACAACCCCATGTGTTTGGGAGGTATCTCCATTTTACAGTTGGGGAATCAAGGCACAGAGAAATGAGCAACATACTTCCTAGACCTTACTCACACTCACATGCTAATTACTTCAATTGAACCAATTGTTGAGTATGGAACTACGCAAGCCTGAATCATGGTGCCAGAATCAGGTTCCAAATTACTTGTCTGAGGTCAAACAGGGTGCCTGTGACAGCGCTGGCCCTGAGATGCCAGATATGTTAGTCCTACTCCAGTGCTTTAACAAGACTAACCTTCCTTCCAGTGGTTAATTATGATTCTGAAGGCTATTCAGCTCAAAGAGTAGGACACATAGACTTTAGCGCTGCTCTGTGACGATTCATTAAGGCAACATTCAAATAAATAAAACAGCCATTTCTGAGTTGCTGGTATTTTTTTCTACCTGAATTTATTGAACGTCAATGCCTTCCCGTTATCAGTTCCTATGCGTGTGTGCACCGACGGGCGTTTTTGAGTGTTTCTACTAAGCTTCAGGACCTGTCATTCTGGAGCTTATTTTGTTTCAGTCAAAATGAAAACTTTTTTTTATCCCCCCCCAGCAGCCACATCTGCCCTATGGATGAATTTATTTCCTCAATCTCATGGTGCAATATTGCATTTCAGTTGTCACTTTTGATTTATCGTTACTTTAAACATTAAATCTTCCTTTGCATTTTTATTGGTTTCATTAAAAACATTCTGCTCATCTCTTTCATTTATAACCTCTATCAAGAAGAACAGAGGGAAAAAAAGGAGGCAGAAGAAGAATCTCTCTCAGCTTCTTTTCATGCCCCTCCCTGTACTCTTTCATATTAAGGATATTCCCTTTCAATTTCACCTTTTTTTTTTTTTTTTTTTTTTTTTTTTGTGTGTGTCCAGTAATAAATCCAAATCAAGGGCTTAAATCCACCAGCTCCTTGCAAATAAAAGAAATAAATAAGAAACTTCAATCTTTTGTTGGAAACAGAGTTTGTAAAAACATTTGGTAAATCTAATAACTTTTGTGTTTAATGAGGCACAGAGCATATGTCAAAAGTATGGTGTCCAAACGGCAGTTGCACTGAATAGTTTATCTGGCAAATGTGTTACACAAGGTTTGACCCTTAAATTGAGCACTGGGAGAGATAAATAGGGAATCAAAAGCACTCCCTTACAGTCACATGAACTTAGAGCAATCTGGTCAAGGAAAAAAAAAAAATCAGTAATGCAAGTGGAAATTATCTGTAAAACCTTTGGGGATTGGTTGAAGCATAACTATGGTGTCTCTTAAACCAGAGAATAGAGAAAACATTTCAACGTTCATGAAAGTGACTGTAATTAACACAAAAAGCAGGAAAGATGCAAGTCCTTGAAGGCTGAAATCTGAAGGATTCAAACTCATCCAGTGATCTGAAGACAATTCCAGACTAGTAAAGCAAACAGCACAGAACACTGCTTTACACCTTCAAGTCTTTGTCTTTTACTTTCCTTGTTCAAAGGCGACTGTAAGAAAGAACATTTCTGAATTGAGGAGGCAGCAGACAAGACATTATTAGGCCTCATTTTAGGGCTTAAACTTTTGATCAGCACCATTAAATAATGAGTGAAAACCAAGGGATTTTTTTTTAAATCAATATTTCTGTTTTGTCGGGGGGGAGGGGGGGGAAAAAGGAGAGGAAAGAATACTATTTGAAATTTTCCCAGCATTTAATATTTTTTACAAAACATATTCCTGATTTGTAAGTCTCAGAAATTTTCACTGGATGGGATTTTTTCCCCCTACTAGCTCCACTCCAGAATCCTGGGTTTTCTTGCTAGCTCCCCTAGGGTGAACAGACAGCAAGTATGAAAAATCAGGATGGGGGTTGGGGGAAATAGGAGCCTATATAAGAAAAAGCCCCAAATATTGGGATTCTCCCTATATAATATCAGGACATCTGGTCACCCTAAGCTCTCCTAATAACATGCTATATGATTTAGGGCCAATCACTTCAAGTTTCTGTGACTTTGTCTCTTTTCCTAACCTTTGCCCATCTATACTTGAACTCTGAGCAGGGTCTGTCTATTTCTACAGCACCTAGCATAGTGGGGCTCTGATCTAAGTTGAAGCCTTTAGATACTATGGTAATATAAAGCCTTATGATGAAAAAAGAGAATAAAAACTATGCCCACTGGAAGCAACATATTTCCTACCTCAGCTGTGTAAGGAACATCAGTTTCTACTGGGGATTTGCTTTCCATTGCTCTTTGATACGTTGCTCTTTTGAATAAGCCTATTATATAAAGATTGAAACATTAGGATTAATTACACCAAATGCTAGTGTAAACTCTAATGAAAAACATACATCTCTCGCACGGGCTGAATTCCTGAGAGAAATCTTGAAAATATTGACTTTGACAGTTTTTGCTCAGTGTGACTGATTACATCAGTAGTATAAAATACTTTAATAAGTAGCATTTTGTGCGTGTGTATGTATGTGTATGTATGCACACCCCCAGATAAGACAGGAATAACAAAAGGAGATGCTGAGGCTGAATTAGAGCTTATGATTCAAAAGACTTGACTGTTTCATCATGAAGCTTTCTTCTTGATTATCTCTGGATTTTTTTCCCTCCTTTCTTCATTTACAATAAAGCCCGTGTTTGATCTCTGTGTAAATAAACCAAGAATCAGGAAGTAACTAATGGACCCATCATGGGAGCTTGAAAATCAAGGTGAAACAATTGCTTATACAGTTCATTCACCTAGGCCTGGTCTACACTACACGTTTATATCTATTTTAGCAGAGTTAAACCAATTTAATGCTGCACCCGTCCACACAACAAGGCCCTTTATATCGATATATAGGGGTCTTTAAACCGGTTTCTGTACTCCTCCCCGGCAAGAGGAGTAGCACTGAAATCAGTATTACCATATAGGATTAGGGTTAGTGTGGCCGCAAATCGACGGTATTGGCCTCCGGGTGGTATCCCACAGTGCACCACTATGACGGCTCTGGACATCAGTCTGAACTTGCATGCACTGGCCAGGTAGACAGGAAAAGCCCCGCGAACTTTTGAATTTCATTTTCTGTTTGGCCAGCGTGGAGAGCTCACCAGCACAGGTGACCATGCAGAGCTCATCAGCACAGGTAACAATGCAGTCTCCTGAGAATCAAAAAAGAGCTCCAGCATGGACCGCATGGGAGGTACTGGATCTGATCGCTGTATGGGGAGAAGATTCTGTGCTAACAGAACTCCGTTCCAAAAGATGAAATGAAAAAATTTCCAAGGCTATGATGGAGAAAGGCCGCACCAGGGACTCAGTGCAGTGCAGAGTGAAAGTTAAGGAGCTCAGACAAGCCTACCAGAAAACCAAAGAAGCAAACGGAAGGTCCAGGGCAGGGCCGAAAACATGCTGCTTCTGCGCTGAGCTGCATGCAATTCTAGGGAGGTCCGCCACCACTACCCCACCCCTGTCCGTGGATTCCGAGGTGGGGGTGGTAATTTCAGCCATGGCTGAGGATTCTGCGGATGGGGAAGATGAGGAGGAGGAAGAGGAGGATGAGCTTGCAGAGAGCACAGAGCAGTCCATTCTCCCAACAGGCAGGAGCTTTTTCTGACCCAGACGGAATTACCCTCCCAGCCCTCCCAAGCCAGTAGCCCAGACAATGAAGCCATGGAAGCGACCTCTGGTGAGTGCACCTTTGTAAATATAAAACATGGTTTAAAAGCAAGCGTTTTTTAGTGATTGATTTGCCTTGAGGACTTGGGATGCATTCGTGGCCAGTACAGTTATTGGAAAAATTTTTTAACATGTCTGGAGATGGAGCAGAAATCCTCCAGGGACATCTCCATGAAGCGCTCCTGGAGGTACTCCAAAAGCCTTTGCAGAAGGTTTCTGGGCAAGGCAGTCTTATTCCATCCACCATGGTAAGACACTTGACCATGCCATGCATGTAGCAAGTAATCTGGTATCATTGCATGACAAAGGCTAGCTGCGTATGGTCCCGGTGATTGCTGGCATTCGAGCAATATCCAATCTTTATCTCGCTGTGTTATCCTCAGGAGAGTGATATCGTTCATGGTAACTTGGTTGAAATTCAGGAATTTAATTAAGGGGACAGAGATGGCAATTCCTACTGGGCTGTTTGCCTGTTGCTTAAAATAAATCCTTCCTTGCAGGTAGCCAAATGGGGGGAGGGGATAGGGGGGAACGGCACTTAGCTTTACCGCTTTTGGCTAGCAGGGATCTTCCCTGCTACCAGCCACATGGTGGGGGGGGGAAGGGAGGTGATTAGCAGTGGTCTTCCATGATATCAGCCTCGCGGTGGGGGGAGAGGTAAAGCGATCATCCCAGAAAATTGGATGGGGGGGTGGTTTCTGCTGCTGCATGTTAACAGGAAAGAAGCAGCACAGACTGGGATTTTCTTGGTATTTGGGAAAGGAGGGCACTGTGTATATGAAGGCTGCAGAAGCCGAAAGACAATGGCTTACCATGGCTGCATGCAAGCAGAATTCTGCTGCCCGGAGCTGTGTCTGTGAGATCTCTAACACCAGAGCTGCAGGCACTCAATATTAAGATGCAAAATGCGACCTTGTAGTGAAATCACATGTGCTATGTAAGGTGAATAGTGTTGTTCACTGTGAAAGAGTATAACCATTGTTCTGTAAAATGTATCTTTTTAAATACTTCTCTCCCTTTTTTACCTCCCCCATGCAGCTGCAAATTTTTCAAGCCTCCCTACTCCATCCCGAAGGCTAGCTCAGATAAGGCGGAGGAAAAAAAAGACTCGAGACGAAATGTTCTCGGAAATCATGGAAGTAACCCACAATGAAAGAGCTCATCTGAATGAGTGGAAGGACGTGGTAACAAATTACAGGAAAGATGCTAGTGAACGTGAGAACAGGAGGGAAGCTCGAGATGAGAGGTTGCGGCAGGAAGATCAGAAGTGTAGGCAGGAAGATCAGCGGTGACGGGATGCAATGCTGGGGCTGCTGCGTGATCAAACTGACATCCTCCGATGTCTGATGGAGCTTCAGGAACAGCAGCAGGGTCACAGAGTGCCGCTGCAGCCCCCGTGTAACCACCCTCACCCCTTACCATGTTCCACATCTTCCTCACCCAGACGTGTAAGAACGCGTGGGGGAAGGCTTCGTGCCCCGCCCACTCCACCCCCGTGGACAGCCCAGCCAAAAGGCTGTCATTACTTTGAAATATTTTTAGTGGCCTTTTCCTTCCCTCCTATCCTCCTCCCAAACCACACCCGGGCTACCTTGTCAGTTCTCTCCCTCTTTTTATATTGACTTTTTAATAAAGAATACATGAGTTTTAAACTATAGTGACTTTATTTCCTTAAGCAAGCTGTAATCGAAGGGGGAGGGTGGGTTGCTTACAGGGAATGAGTCAATCAGGGGGGGGGTTCATCAAGGGGAAACAAACACAACAGTCACACCGTACCCTGGCCCATGATGAAACTCATTTTCAAAGCTTCTCTGATGCGCACCGCTTCCTAGTGTGCTCTTCTAATCGCGCTGGTGTCTGACTGCACGTAATCAGCGGCCAGGTGATTTGCCTCAGCCTCCCACCCCGCCATAAAGGTCTCCCCCTTACTCTCACAGAGATTGTGGAGCACACAGCAAGCAGCAATAACAAAGGGGACATTGGTTTGGCTGAGGTCTGAGCGAGTCAGTAATGTGTGCCAGCGCGCCTTTAAATGGCCAAATGCACATTTTACCACCATTCTGTCCTTGCTCAGCCTGTAGTTGAACAGCTCCTGACTACTGTCCAGGCTGCCTGTGTATGGCTTCATGAGCCATGGCATCAAGGGGTAGGCTGGATCCCCCAGTATAACTACAGGCATTTCAGCATCTCCAACTGTTATTTTCTGGTCTGGGAAGTAATTCCCTTGCTGCAACCGTTTAAACAGAGTAGTGTGCCTGAAGATGCAAGCGTCATGAATCCTTCCTGGCCATCCCACGTGGATGTTGGTGAAACGTCCCTTGTGATCCATCAGTGCTTGCAGCACCACTGAAAAGTACCCCTTGCGGTTTACGTACTGGGTGCCCTGGTGCTCCGGTGCCAAGATAGGGATATGGGATCCATCTATCGCCCCCCGACACACAGTTAGGGAATCCCATTGCAGCAAAGGCATCCACTATGACCTGCACGTTTCCCAGAGTCACAACCTTTCATAGCAGCAGCTTAATGATTGCTTTGGCTACTTGCATCACAGCAGCCCCCACAGTAGATTTTCCCACTCCAAATTGATTCCCGACTGACCGGTAGCTGTCTGGCGTTGCAAGCTATCAGAGAGCTATTGCCACTTGCTTCTCAACTGTGAGGGCTGCTCTCATCTTGGTATTATGGCGTTTCAGGGCAGGGGAAAGCAAGTCACAAAGTTCCATGAAAGTCCCCTTACTCATAGACTCATAGACTTATAGACTCTAGGACTGGAAGGGACCTCAAGAGATCATCGAGTCCAGTCCCCTGCCCTCATGGCAGGACCAAATACTGTCTAGACCATCCCTAATAGACATTTATCTAACCTACTCTTAAATATCTCCAGAGATGGAGATTCCACAACTTCCCTAGGCAATCTATTCCAGTGCTTAACTACCCTGACAGTTAGGAACTTTTTCCTAATGTCCAATCTAAATCTCCCTTGCTGCAGTTTAAGCCCATTGCTTCTTGTTCTATCATTGGAGGCTAAGGTGAACAAGTTTTCTCCCACCTCCTGATGACACCCTTTTAGATACCTGCAAACTGCTATCATGTCCCCTCTCAGTCTTCTCTTTTCCAAACTAAACAATCCCAATTCCTTCAGCCTTCCTTCATAGGTCATGTTCTCAAGACCTTTAATCATTCTTGTTGCTCTTCTCTGGACCCTCTCCAATTTCTCCACATCTTTCTTGAAGTTGTGCCACTGCGAATCATCCCAAACTGAAAAACTATGTGGTCCCACCAGTCTGCGCTTGTTTCCTGGGCCCAAAATTGGCATTCAATGTCTAGAACCTGCCCCATTACTAGCAGGATCTCCAAAGCACAGGGGCCCACGGTTTGAGAGAATTCTGTGTTCATGTCCTCATCACTCTCGTCACCACTCTGCCGTAGCCGCCTCCTCCTTGTCTGGCTTTGCAGGTCCTGGTTCAGCATAGACTGCATGAGAATACCCGATGTGTTTACAACGTCCATGATTGTGGTCTTGATCTGAGCAGGGTCCATGCTTGCTGTGCTATGGTATTTGCACAGTTCACCCAGGAAAAAAGGCGCAAAACGGTTGTCTGCTGCTTTCACAGAGGGAGGGGTGAGGCTGTACCCAGAAACACCCACGACAATGTTTTTTGCCCCATCAGGCACTGGGATCTCAACCCAGAATTCCAAGGGGCAGGGGAGACTGCAGGAACTATGGGATAGCTACGGAATAGCTACTCACAGTGCAACGCTCTGGAAATCGACGCTAGCCTCTGTACATGGACGCACACCGTCAAATTAATGTGCTTAGTGTGGCCGCGTGCACTCGACTTTATACAGTCTGTTTTACAAAACTGGTTTATGTAAAATCGGAATAATCCTGTAGTGTAGACATACCCCTAGACAGCTCTGTGCATCTCATCACTGAAGGTTATGGTAACTTAAGTAGAGATAAAACAAACTTCATTTTCAAAGAAACAATGGGACAATGTGGTCCAGCTTTCACTGATTGTCAGTGGGAGTTGGGTGTCTAATTTCCATTTGTGCACTTGAAAATCTCCCCCATAGATTTAAGGCCTGAAGGGTCTAGTCTGACCACCTGTGTAATACATGCTAATCACCCGATAATCCCTGCATGAAGCATAATTTGTGGTGGAACAAGACAAGCTTCAGTACTGTTCAGACTCCATAGCCATCCATTGCCTCTCTACTGATTCTGCAAGCAAAAATGCTAACTGTGTTGCTTGTTTCTACCCTGATATTGCCAGCATCTCAACAAGATGGAGAGTCTTAGCTTCCCTATGGAGCAATAAGGTTTGGCACAGTTCCAATATGCCACAAAAAGTAGCCTGTTAATTGGGAATGTGTGTAGGCGATGCTCATAAAGCCATACAGCTCAAGTTTGATGTTGATAGCTCCATAGAACAACAAAGAGGCTAAAGGAAGAACCTCAAATGATTCAGTTACATTTGGATAAACATCCATGTGCAATGCAAAATATCCATCTGTCTAGGCTTTTATTAGGAAAGACAAGGTGGATGAGGTAATATCTTTTACTGGACCAACTTCTGTTGGTGAGAGAGATGAGCTTTTCAGCAACACAGAGCTCTTCTTTCCATCTATCTATCTGTCATATTTCTAAGGTGCTTCTGAGCTCGACACCTAAATATACACTCTATAACTTATTTTACTTGTGATTGACCCCAAGTTACTCTCTGTACTTGAATGCACTATTTTGCTACCTTATTAGAGCATAATTTCTGGAAATGTATCACTCTCAGGACACAGAATAACACCCTGTGGTCTGAAAATGTGGAAGACGAAAATAAACAAATTTATATTAAGGGATACGGTATAGAAAAAACATACATCAAATTGAAACAAGGGATATTACTAATATATTTTTATTCATTCATTTCAGCAGTGCCTTTGGGAACCCATATGGGATTAAGGCTGCACTGTGTGAGGCGTACAGATAGAGAAGGACAAACCCTGCCTAGAAGATCTTACAATCTAAATAGACAAAAGTGTGGGAGAGGAAATGAGTGAAATGACTAGCTCAAGGCCATGCAGAAGATCAGTGGCAGATATGAAAAGAGCATACAGGACATCTGAGCCGCAGTCCAGTGCCTTATATAGAGGACTAAACTATCAATGATTTTTTTTTTCCCTATTGGGGAAAAATAAGTCGCTCTTCAATGTAACAAGCATATGCAAGAGAAACAGGAAGAGAGTTGCATAGTGCAGAAATCTGGTAAAATGTCCGTTGAGCTGTTGCCTTACTCAGTTGTTTCATCTCATAATACGTAATGTATTCTGTAAAGGAATGTGCCGTGTTGGGGGATGGTGGAGGGAAGGGTAGAGGAAGATACATTATCAGAAGGAAGGACTTTCATGGGAGCAATATGTCTTACAATCTAATTGCTCTGTGTTTTATAGAATTTGATCATTAGGGTATCCTGCTTATGGTACCGCAGAGATGTAATAGCGAAATAAAGCAAGAGCCTATTAAACAGAAAGTTTAAATATAGCTACAGGGACAGATACTTCATGACAACTTGACAGATGTCTTGGAGTGATCACTGGTTCCTTCATCACTAATTACAAAATCGTTTGTCTTAAAGAAAGGACAAAAGAGAAGTAATTATGAAAAACAAGATTCTTAGGGGATAAAAGAGATAACATCAGTTTAAAACATTGAAGCGAGCATAACCATTTAGAATCATTATTAGTTTGGTGGAGCCAATGACAGCTTGGCTTTGCAAGCCAGTGGGAAGAGAGCTTCCTGTGCCAAAGAGAAGAAAACATTCAATTTCTTGTTATGCTAAACTTATCCCCAGACTCTAGAGATTTCTTTGATGAACAGTTCATTAAAATTTCCGACCGCAGATGAATTTGAGCTAAAATACACAAATGGTTTAATTATACATTCCTTTTTAATTACACTAATGACTTGTAATGTGTTTATGTTGGTTTAGAGTTTAATTTCTTCTCTTAGATTAGGTGGTTGACTTAAGGATTGTGCTTTTCCGTAAAATAGCATGATTCATCAATGTTTGATCATGAGTTAATCCAAAAATATTAAAGCTTTTGCAATCCTTGGAGGAATAGCAGTGCACACACACACATATACGCAAGCACGATTGCCTTTTCCTTTTGGATTCTTAGGGGCAGCTAAGCTCTTGCAACTTCGCCCAGGCAGATGTGATGTCAGGAGACAGAGGCGACCTGCAGCAGGACTTAGAGACCTGCTGCTGCTGAGATTACAGAAGGGAGATGGCAAGAGATGCAAAGAGCAGCTTCCAGAGGAACCCAGTTTAGTAAGGCTCCTAAGGGAGCTCAACTGTGAAGAAGCTCCCTGTATAGATTTAGGTGTGCCCTATTTTAGCACTAGGAGCAAAGGAAATATATAGGCTGCCTCTTCCAGACATATTTCAATTGCATATAATCCAAATGGAGACTGCAATATCTGGGTTCCCACAGGCATGGCATCTACTTTACTACATACTCTCTGTCGATGAGGCGAAGGGCAGTTGATTCTGTACAGCTCTATGTAAAATAACATTTGTGGAGATCTACCATCTTGTCTCCCTCCCAACGTGTGACAGGGTACTTCCCCCTCAGTCCATCATCCTTACATGTCCCTGTCACATCCTGTTTGACTGTCATCCCCATTCAGGTTATTACAACCCTGCAACATACCTTGCTCCTTTATGAGACCCTGTGGTATCTGGTGACCTACTTCAGTGGTCCACATGGACAGAGTGGAGGTCAAAGGATGCTAATTTCCAGACAGGGAATCGGGTAGGCATTTTAAGGAAATCATTTTCTGCCACTGGCACCAGGGTCAGACTGGACCATAAGTAGGGAACAGAGTATAGTGCAGTGGCTGGTGCATTAGAGAGCTGTACAGAGCTCCTGGAAAAGCTAGGCCCTAGGCAGCTGATTAAGCTCCACAGGTCTGTAGCCTCTAGCTGGGTTGCATAGGGCAGACATGGAAGTTTCTAGCTTGAGTGATGACTTGCACCTGAGTCTGAAGCTACTTCACCGAAGAAGGAAGCCGGGGGACTCTGACGGGCTTGAAGCCACTGAACAGCAATATCAGGTGTATTGGACAAGTATCCACATCACAGAAGCAGAACCATAGCTGGGCTGTAATTGGCCCGTCTTTAATGGTAGTCTTAGTAGGTTGGTCAAGGACTGAGTGAGGCATGTGGCGAGTCCAGGTTTCCAGCACCTGGAGGTAGTCCTTCAAGGTCCAGAGAGAGTCCCAGTTCTGCCCAGCATGCTGCCTATCTCCCACCCAGCTTTCAGGGACAGGTGGATAGTACAAAAGTGACTCAGGGCTTGTCCATGTGGTGCCCTAGTCCACATCAGCTGGAGTGTGAATTCTAATGTGCATTAGCATGTTGTGACTAACTGGCCAATGTGTCCCCGCTGGCATGCACTGAAAGCTTGCTGGAGCATATTAATATAGTCCCATTTCCAACAGTAGGACATTAATGAACACTAAGGAACAATTAGTGGATGTCAGTGGCATCCACACAGGCCAGTTACGTGGAAAGCACTAGTATGCCCTGGAATTAACATCCTTGTTGATGCAACCTACGACCCCACACAAACAAGCCCTCAGAGGGGAGTGAAAGAGGCGATGCCAGTAAAAGGACTGATACTATTGCAGAAAGTGGTTGTTGTCACTATGGTTTATTACACACCACTCTCTTTTTTAGTGACGCAACTGCAGGGGATTTTCTCCTCTCTAGAAGAACCACGCTGCCTGCTAGCAAATGAAAAATAAATCAACAAGCTGCTGCCCGATCTGCTGAATATGGGAAGGTGCCGTGGTGCAGATCCCATTCCTCATGTCAAAGTAAGAGGCAATGAGGATCTATTAGGGAGAGAAGAATCCACTGCTGAATTAGTAACATGATCAGAAACTAGCATTGATACAGCATATGCAGAAAGAGATGGCAACATGTGCCATAGCCCACAAGCTGTCACAGAGATGCATGGACCGCCATTGTATTTCAGATTGTTTCATTAAGTGCTCTGTCACGTGAGAACCAGAATGCTGAAAATGCAGCAATGACTGGCCAGTGTGCGTGTGTCACTGCCCTCTACAGCTGAGAACTGCAACTCAGCTACAGGAATGTCTAAATGTTGAGATGGGGGTCTGATTCCCAGCTCCAGGAGACATAGCACTGATCAAGCTAGTTCGCTAAAGAGAATGTAGCCACGGTGGTGCAAGCAGCAGGAGGGGCTGGACATCCTGAATACATGCCCTTCAGGGACACTACTTATGTAGTTGGGGCAGCTAGCCCCTCCTGCCACTCATACCTGTACTCATACCTGTACCACTCATACCTGTACCTGCCACTCATATCTGTACTCATACCTGCCACTCATACCTGTAGTCACTCTAATCGAGCGAGTGTGCTTAAAATAGAATATTGCAATATTCTATTTTAAGCACACTCACTCGATTAGAGTGAGTACAGGTATGTCTTCTCGATCTGGAAAACACACCCTCAGCTCGCAGTGTAGACATATCCTATGTGTCATAGATTCTGTACAGCTTACAAATAATAGAACTACTCCTTTAGCTCCAGAGGGGGAGAGGTTTGTGGTTTTGCAGCAGGCATGTCTTGGACGTTTTTGTTGTCATTCCTAAATTACCAGAAGTCATGGGGCATAGCGACACCTTGCATGTTGCTTGTGAATTCCACTGAATGTTCTTCAATAAGGTGAATAGGAGAGACCAAGAGACCATCATTATATTCCATTCACCAGTCACTAGTCTATATTCCCCTATTACATCACATCTTCCTTATCCCGCTTTCTAAAATAAATTAATGGAGTTTTGTGTTTCTCTTGGTGTGAAAACGCCTTGTGCCACCTTGCCTCCATTTTATTTATAATAATAATAACCATTAATAATAGAATAACGCTGCTGTAGACTTTAGGGAATCTTAATGAGGGGTCAGGATTCCATTGTGCTAGGCACTTCAAAAATGGGGAGAAAGCGTGGTCCAGTGTGTTAGTCTGGGCCTCAACAGGATGGAGTTTGATTTCCTGCTCAGCTACACACTTCCTATGAGATCTGGGCAAGCCACTTCATCTCTCTTTGCCTCAGTTCCCCACCTAGAAAATGGCGATATTACTGCTTCATGGCCTCACAGCAATGTTATGAAAATGAATATGATAGAGATTGTGAGGTGCCCGCCTACTGTAGGAATGGGGGCTATGGAAGTACATTAGATAGAAACAAGGGTTGTCAATTAATCACAGTTTTTTTATTGTGATAAAAAAAAATCACAGTTAATCATAGTTATAATCGCATTGCTAAACAATAGAATACCAATTGCAATTTATTAAATACGTTGGATTTTTTTTTACTTTTTCAAATATAGTGATGTCATTTACAACACAGAATTCAAAGTGTACAGTACTCACTTTATATTAGTTTAATTACAGATATTTGTACTGTAAAAATGATTAAAAATAGTATTTTTCAGTTCACCTCATACAAGTAACATAGTGAAATCTCTTTATCATGAAAGTGCAACTTACAAATGTAGATTTTTTTTGTTACATACTTGCTCTCAAAAACATAACAATGTATAAACTGTTGGAGCCTACAAGTCCACTCAGTCCTACTACCTGTTCAGCCTATCTCTAGGAGAAACAAGTTTGTTTACATTTATGGGAGATAATGCTGCTGGCTTCTTATTTACAATATAACTTGAAAGTGAGAAATGATGTCTGCATGGCACTTTCTGGCACTGCAAGGTATTTACATAACAGGTCTGCTAAATATTTGTATGCCCCTTCATGCTTTGGCCACCATTCCAGAGGACATGCTTCCATGCTGATGATGTTTGTTAAAAAAAATAATGTGTTAATTAAATTTGTGACTAAACTCCTTGGGGGATAACTGTATGTCTCCAGCTCTGGGTTTTACCTGCATTTTGCCATATATTTCATGGTAAAGCAGTCTCTGATGATGACCCAGCACATTGTTCATTTTAAGAACACTTTCACTGCAGATTTGGCAAAACCAAGAAGGTACCAATGTGAGATTTCTAAACATAGCTACAATATTTGACCCCAGATTTAAGAATCTGAAATGCCTTCCAAAATCTGATTGGGACAGGGTGTGGAGCACGCTTTCAGAAGTCTTAAAAGAGCAACACTCCAATGTGGAAACTACAGAACCCAAACCACCAAAAATGAAAATCAACCTTCGGCTGGCGGCATTGAACTCAGATGATGAAAATGAACATGCCTCAGGCCACTCTGCTTTGGATTGTTATCAAGCAGAATCAATCACCAGCATGGATGCATGGCCCCTGGAATAGTGGTTAGGAAAGATAAAAAATGTGGCAAAAGACCACCCTGGCTTAACCACGAGATCTTGCGTGACCTACAAAATAAAAAGGCGTCATATAAAAAATGGAAACTAGGTCAGATTACAAAGGACGAATATAGGCAAATAACACAGGAATGCAGAGGCAAGATTAGAAAGGCACAAAATGAGCTCAAACTAGCTATGGGAATAAAGGGAAACAAGAAGACTTTTTATTAATACATTAGAAGCAAGAGGAAGACCAAGGACAGGGTAGGCCCACTGCTCAGTGAGGAGGGGGAAACAGTAACGGGAGACTTGGAAATGGCAGAGATGCTTAATGACTTCTTTGTTTCGGTCTTCACTGAGAAGTCTGAAGGAATGTCTAATATAGTGAATGCTTACGGGAAGAGGGTAGGTTTAGAAGATAAAATAAAAAAAGAGCAAGTAAAAAATCACTTAGAAAAGTTAGATGCCTGCAAATCACCAGGGCCTGATGAAATGCATCCTAGAATACTCAAGGAGTTAATAGAGGAGGTATCTGAGCCTCTAGCTATTATCTTTGGGAAATCATGGGAGACGGGGGAGATTCCAGAAGACTGGAAAAGGGCAAATATAGTGCCCATCTATAAAAAAGGAAATAAAAACAACCCAGGAAACTACAAACCAGTTAGTTTAACTTCTGTGCCAGGGAAGATAATGGAGCAAGTAATTAAAGAAATCATCTGCAAACACTTGGAAGGTGGAAAGTGATAGGGAATAGCCAGCATGGATTTGTAAAGAACAAATCATGTCAAACTAATCTGATAGCATTCTTTGATAGGATAACGAGCCTTGTGGATAAGGGAGAAGTGGTGGATGTGATATACCTAGAATTTAGTAAGGCATTTGATAAGGTCTCACATGATATTCTTATAGATAAACTAGGAAAGTACAATGTATATGGGGTTACTATAAGGTGGGTGCATAACTGGCTGGATAACCGTACTCAGAGAGTAGTTATTAATGGTTCCCAATCCTGCTGGAAAGGTATAACAAGTGGGGTTCCGCAGGGGTCTGTTTTGGGACCGGCTCTGTTCAATATCTTCATCAACGATTTAGATGTTGGCATAGAAAGTACACTTATTAAGTTTGTAGACGATACCAAACTGGGAGGGATTGCAACTGCTTTGGAGGACAGGGTCAAAATTCAAAATGATCTGGACAAATTGGAGAAATGGTCTGAGGTAAACAGGAAGAAGTTCAATAAAGATAAATGCAAAGTGCTCCACTTAGGAAGGAACAATCAGTTTCACACATACAGAATGGGAAGAGACTGTCTAGGAAGGAGTATGGCAGAAAGAGATCTAGGGGTCATAGTGGACCACAAGCTTAATATGAGTCAACAGTGTGATACTGTTGCAAAAAAAGCAAATATGATTCTGGGATGCATTAACAGGTGTGTTGTAAACAAGACACGAGAAGTCATTCTTCCGCTTTACTCTGCGCTGGTTAGGCCTCAACTGGAGTATTGTGTCCAGTTCTGGGCACCGCATTTCAAGAAAGATGTGGAGAAATTGGAGAGGGTCCAGAGAAGAGCAACAAGAATGATTAAAGGTCTTGAGAACATGAGCTATGAAGGAAGGCTGAAAGAAATGGGTTTGTATAGTTTGGAAAAGAGAAGACTGAGAGGGGACATGATAGCAGTTTTCAGGTATCTAAAAGGGTGTCATCAGGAGGAGGGAGAAAACTTGTTCACTTTAGCCTCCAATGATAGAACAAGAAGCAATGGGTTTAAACTGCAGCAAGGGAGTTTTAGGTTGGACATTAGGAAAAAGTTCCTAACTGTCAGGGTAGTAAAACACTGGAATAGATTGCCTAGGGAAGTTGTGGAATCCCCATCTC
The DNA here is from genome assembly GCF_025201925.1 of Gopherus flavomarginatus. NCBI lineage: Eukaryota > Metazoa > Chordata > Testudines > Testudinidae > Gopherus > Gopherus flavomarginatus. The sequence continues at coordinate 8,192,725 of NC_066619.1, read as the reverse complement.
TGGAGATATTTAAGATTAGGTTAGATCAATGTCTATTAGGGATGGTCTAGACAGTATTTGGTCCTGCCATGAGGGCAGGGGACTGGACTCGAAGACCTCTCAAGGTCCCTTCCAGTCCTAGAGTCTATGAGTCTATAAGAACATAAGAATGGCCGTACTGGGTCAGTCCAAAGGTGCATCTAGCCCAGTATCTGTCTACCAACAGTGGCCAATGCCAGGTGCCCCAGAGGTAGTGAAGCTAACAGGCAATGATCAAGTGATCTCTCTCCTGCCATCCATCTCCATCCTCTGATGAACAGAGGCTAGGGACACCATTCTTTACCCTTCCTGGCTAATCGCCATTTATGGACTAAGCCACCATGAATTTATCGAGTTCCCTTTTAAACATTGTTATAGGCCTAGCCTTCACAACCTCCTCAGGTAAGGAGTTCCACAAGTTGACTGTGTGCTGTGTGAAGAACTTCCTTTTATTTGTTTTAAACCTGCTACCTATTAATTTCATTTGCTGACCCCTAGTTCTTGTATTATGGGAATAAGTAAATAACTTTTCCTTATCCACTTTCTCAACATCACTCATGATTTTATGTACCTCTATCATATCCTGCCTTAGTCTCCTCTTTTCCAAGCTGAAAAGGCCTAGCCTCTTTAATCTTTTCTCATATGGGACCCTCTCCAAACCCCTAATCATTTTAATTGCCCTTTTCTGAACCTTTTCTAGAGCTAGAATATCTTTTTTGAGGTGAGGAGACCACATCTGTACACAGTATTTGAGATGTGGACTTACCATGGATTTATATAATGGCAATAATATATTTTCAGTCTTATTCTCTATCCCCTTTTTAACGATTCCTAACATCTTGTTTGCTTTATTGACCACCTCTGCACACTGCGTGAACATCATCAGAGAACTATCCACGATGATGCCAAGATCTTTTTGAAGCATGGAGGGACATATAAATCTTTAGTGCATCTGACACGTAAATATCTTGCAACACTGAGTACAATAGCACCATGTGAATGCATGTTCTCATTTTCAGATGACATTGTAAATGAGAAGCAGGCAGCATTATCTCTTGCAAAAGTAAACAAAATTGTCTGAGCGATTGGCTGAACAAGAAGTAGGACTGAGTGGACTTGTAGGCTCAAAAGTTTTACATTGTTTTATTTTTGAATACAGTTATTTTTTGTACATAATTCTACATTTTTAAATTCAACATTCATGATAAAGAGATTGCACTACAGTACTTGTATTAAGTGAATTGAAAAATGCTATTTCTTTTTTTTACAGTGCAAATATTTATAATACAAATAAATATAAAGTGAGCACTATGCACTTTGTATTCTGTGTTATAATTGAAATAAACATACCTGAAAATGTAGAAAACATCCAAAAATATTTATATAAATGGTATTCTATAATTGTTTAACAGCAAAAGATTAATCACGCGATTAATTGTGATTATTTTTTAAAATTCCATGATTAATCATGATTATTTTTAATTGCTTGACAGTCCTTGTGCATATATTTGTAGACAAAATAAATATAAGTGAGCACAGTACACTTTGTATTCTGTGTTATAATTTAAATCAATATATTTGAGAATGAAAAAAATAAAAAAAATTTAAATAAATGGAATTCTATTAACAGCATGATTAATCAGGATTAATTTTTAATCGTGCAATTAATAACTTTTAATTTTTAATCACTTGACAGCCCTAATAGAAACATAATAAATGACAGACCCCAAAGTTTCCATTTTGCACATCACTGATGGGATGAGGGAACAAAAAATAATAGGATATTCTAGCCCAGATTAGCAGTGTGCACATTTGCTACCAATACACAGCAGCCATCACTAGCAGCCACATGCATGTTTTATATGAATATTTAGATAAGCATTTTTTTTTATTTTCTTACTTCACCTGGGCAAAGAGGAGAGGGTTAAAGGATGAAAGCTGCAGTGTGGCGATGAAGCATAGCATTCCAATCCTTACTTTCACTTTCCTATAGAGCTACAGAAAGATAAATAGAGCAATATCCATATTTTACAGTCTATAAAATCCCAATCCTCTTTAAAAAAAAAAACCCCTTATGTGTAATGCATACACTTTCTAGCTTATTTATTAACATATCTTTATGCAAAATGTATATAGATAGAACATTTTGTTTTAGGTGTAAACCAACATTTACATCTGGAAGCCAGTCAAGTGTACTTGTTTGTGGAGGGGAAGGGATATGAAAGGAATCAGAATTACCTGCAAACAGTCTGCAAGACAGGGCAAAATCCCAGGTTTGTAAAAAATACTCCTCCAACATCATCACAATTAAAAGCTTCATCAGAGATGTGAAAGTTTAAATATGCATGGGGATTGATCTACCATCTCTAGAATAGAATCTATACAGGATATAGAAAAGGGATGAGTAACTTGGACACGGGGGTTATTTGGGAAGGATTGTTAAAATGACATCTCCTTTGTCTGCCCTGTGTAACTAGGTTGCATGTTTTTCTGTCTCTCACTGTGTGTTTGTACAAAGCTTAACACAATGGGGACCATTATCTTGGTTGGGACCTCCAGCTGCTAATGTCATATAAGTGAAAATAAGAGCGCTACCCATTTCCTGAGATTTCTGACACTTTTGCTTCTGGGCACTTCATGTTTTCTCCTGGGATTTTGGCACGTCAAGTTCTGCTCCTCAGAGCTAGAAGAGAACAGAAAATAAAATGATCAAAGCTAACCCGCCCCAGATACAGACACTCTAGAACTTATAGGATGATTGTATTAGAATTGAGATCTGAATTTTGCAGCTGGCCCCTGTGGTTATATTGGGCCTAAATCCAAGCCTTGGTTCTGAACTCTTCAAACTGGGGGACAATTTGGATCAAGATCCAAAATTTGCAGCATAGATCAAAATATTTCAGAACTTTACAATTTAAAACAAAATTAAAAAAGAAAAAGAACAAAAATAAGCTTGGTTTGAATTTGATTCTAAAAAGGGGTAAAAGATTAAGAGAAAGGAATCAGTGGGGTGGATATTTTTCTTTCCATGTCATCTATCTATCCATCTGTCTGCCGGTGCCAATGACTGTACAATCTAAGCACCAAATGTAGGAATTGTGTTTCCCAATTATATTGATTTGACCAGAAAGACTATGAGGTTCCCCTCTGTTAGGTTTCCTATCTTCCTATCTTATACTTACTGTGGTTTATATTAATATTAATTTATTATTATTATTAGTAGTAGTAGTAGTATATCTCATTCATCTACACTTAGTCTGAGAAGGTTTTGTAGCAAAGGAGAGCTCTGCCTGGTCCACAGAAAATATTTAGATGTGGGCTGGCTCATTTTAATCTTTCATGGTCAGTCTTCTCACAGCTGATGGTCTTCCTCCCTCCTGGGAGCTTGGTCCTCTCGGGGAGCAGTACAGTCATCTCTGAGAGCCAAGTATTATTGATATCATTATAAATTTTATATATGTATTTGAATTCTGAAATCAGCCAAAGGTTCAAATAAAATTCAGAGCCCCATTACGGTGTGTGGAAGAGTATAGAGTTATATGGTCCCTAAATAATTGGGCCCAAATGCAGTGAGAATCTTAGAGAATAAGCCTTCCAATGTCTCTGCTTAGGGACACCGGCTTTGGATCCCCCTCAAACCTCATTTTCTCTAAAGTTATGTCTTCCCTTTCCTCTGTTCAGTGTCTCCCTTGTCTGGATACTGAAGCACTGAGCTGAGAGATCTCCATAGCATGAGGGACCATCACTGATTTTGAGACCCTTGGATTTAAGGAGATTTCTGTGTTTTGGCAGCAGTGTGTAGGTAATTTCCAAGGATTCAGAAGATAGGTGGTATATATGCAAGTGATTTATAAATTGGGTCTTTAATCTCTATGTTGATTGTACTAAACACCAGATTAGGCTGATTGTTATTTTGAATTAGTCTTGTTATGTGATTAGAGCGGGGCTTAGGGATTCACATTAAAATAGCTGCAGCTTAGAAAGGATTCTATACCATGCCAGGCACAATAGAACCTTTCAACTAGTTAAACTTTGGGTTTATGCTGAAACCCTGTGTTCTCACCATCAATGTTAAAAAGCCTTGTTAGGAGCCTATATATGTTATTTAGCTACTAATTCTTTAGCTCTCAGCTGCATTGAACAGTGCTGCTAACAATCCCTTATCATCCATATCCCACTACATCATGCAAATTGCTTGTTTTTCAGGATGCTCTGCATTTGTCACTGTGACACACTAGACAGACAATTAAGTGAGGGAAAACTTTAATTCGGCTTTTTGGACTGTACTTTAGAATTAAAAAACACTGCATACATTTACATATTTTTTATTTATTTTCATATACATATACTATTCAATATTTCCCCTTATAATTTGTTAGCACTAAGATCTGTGGTCAGAGGAAGAAAACACTGCTATTAATTACAGCACTGCAGAGGCATTGCTGCCAGGGATGTTATTTAGCTAAGATTAAAGTAATCTGTAAGAGTTGTGTGCCCCCGATAAACAGCACTAAAGAGCTCCAAGCTCTTAGAGTTTGTTTCTGGAACTGAAGTATCTCTGATAGAGTTGGGATCTTGGTAAAGTATTCTGGGTAATAGCTTGAAAATGAGCCTTGCAGTTCCTCATGTTCCGTAAAAGGTGAAGCATTTAATAGAAGGAGCAGAGCTTTCTGCCAAGTTCTTATAGTTGTATTGGGTGTTGATTCTGCATTCTAAATGAAGATGGATCTCCGATAAATTCCACAGAACAAAACACGACAGTTCTTTGGCCAGCTACAGTCTCACGACTGTCACCAGGAATAGATTCAAAGCGTTGTGGCAGTCCTGAGGTTAGAAATCAGGTCACTACACAGCCACTTGGGCTGAAGGAGTATTATTCTGAATTTCTGTTTGGCTAATCAGATCACATTGTACAAAGAATCTGATCTACATTTCTGCATGTGCAGGGCCTCAGTCTGTGATAATTATTATTCATTATTTATATTACTGCAGCAGCTAGAGACCCCACTGAGAGTGCAGCATTGTGTTAGGTGGTGTACAAACACATAGTAAGACAGTCCCTGCCCCCAAGATTTTACAATCTAAATAGACAAGACAGACAGACAGACAGGGAAGAGGAAATGTTGTTATCTCCATTTTTACAGATGGGGAACTAAGACATTAAATGGTTTACTCCAGGTCACACAGAGAACCTGTGGCAGAGCCCACACGGAACCTGCATCTCTAGAGTCACACTCCAGTGATTTCAATCACAAGACCAGATTTTCCCTTACAGGTAAAAGTAAATGCCTTAATCAAACAGGCAAGAGAGATTCATAGTTAATGATGTATTTTAAATACATTTACAGCTATGCATTGATCCACCTGGAGACGGTTATTTTCACAACCAGTAAAGATAGTATCTCCATTTGTTTTCTGATGGAAGCTTTGTTTCCCGAGACTATGGCATAATCTGAAAGGATGTGCAATTTCCCCAGTTCCATCCATGCTTGTGAGGACTCGGCTACTGATCTTTGTGCTTCTTGGCATAAGCTGAGTATCGGGTGGATCCAGGGAGCAAACCTCACTTACTATACTATTGTCCAATTAGTTGACATAGAGTGGTTGTCCATAAAATGCCAACATTTCCCACAACACAACAAGTAATATGTTACTACAGTTAGCATCTTATTTGAAGTATAGGGAAATAGAACAGTACATCAGATATATGTTAGTGACTGATGTTAACCACTGATATTTTAATGATGACCCCTCTATTGGGATTTTAGATCTTCATCAGAAACATCTAGTAGAGCTGGTCTAAACTCAGAATTTCCATTCCAGAGGAACTTCTGATATTTCTAAATTTGTTTTTGTTCTGAATCAGAATGATATTTGTAAAAAATATCCTATAAAATAAAATATTCAACCAAATTTGTCACAGGTCCGTTGAAACATTCTGTTTGGATCCAGTCATAGTGTTTCATTCTGATTTTACTTTTTAAAAATATTATATTGATCTTATCATTTCTATGATAACATTGTATAAAAATGATATTACAATGAAAAATCTAAACCTTCTGTTCAAATAGGGTGAAAAGTTTTGTTTATTTGGTTGGTTGGTTGAGTTTTTTCCCCTATTTTCCCCCCAAAATGTCATTGAGACCAATATATTCTTGCAGAAAATTTTGACATTGACAAAACATTTTTTTTTGGAAAAAACAGTTCATATTATGTCGCATTGGCATTTGCAACAGATGTGATGCAGTACTACTTTTGTCCATTTCTCTGTTCTTTTATGGTAGTTCCCATGTTCTTAAATCATAATGTGAAAGGCAAATTCTGCACAAATATTTCCCTAAACCATAAATAAAACCTTCTGTAAACAGGTCTATGTAATCTTCTGAGTTTCAAGATAGTTCCCATTGTCTTCTTTCCCTGGCTACAGTTCATTTCAAAATACAGCAATGACGCTCATGTTTCATTATTTATTATGTCCAGTGCTACTGGTAGATGCAACATGCAATTTCAGGCATCCAGCCTCAGAGATTTATGAGATAATGCAGGCCTATTTATGGGTGAGTTTGGTGATGGGTGATGCTCAAATAAAGAATGAGTTGCTATGTTTGGTATCCACCGGATAGCAGGATCATGCCACAGGAGAAAAAAAAAATCTACACCTGCTCCATGTAAAAACATAGGGCCAAACCTTGGAGTCTTCAGTCTTTTCTCTTTGAAAGATCCCTGGGAATGCTTTTTTGTTGTGTAAAGGCTGAGTGAAAATGAAGTAAGGGCTTCAGGATTTGGGTCATGCTTCAGTTTCTGACCTAGAGATGACATCATCACTTTGACGTCAAATAGTTAGTGCAAGGGAGAGGAAGTTAATCCTCCTGGGTTTTATACCTGGCTCTGTCACAAACTTTATTACCTTTGGCAAGCCACGTAACCTCCTGTTGCCTCAGTTTCCCCTTGTGCAAACCAGATATCAGAATACATGCAAAATAGAAGTCTTTTATAAGGCTCTATTAGTTGCTATTTGTAAAGCACACTTAGACCCTCGTGGGGAAAAAGATGAATAGAAAATATTATCTGACAAACAGCTTCTGTGTTTTACCCCAGAGGTGGCTGCATTTCAGTGATAGGTGAAGGGACACCTGTATATTGTAAAATTCTTCAATCTAATCATCTGCACAGATTTCCTTCCCCCCGTGTATATCTCTGAGATATCTTTTGCACTCTTTCTGTGGGGAAACTCCCACTGATCCATTTGAAACTTCCAAATGTGCAACACAGTGTAGGCTGAACATGAGCAGGCAAATCTGTGCACTAAAGATGCAGGTTCCAAAACAATATATAGCAGGCACATAAAGACCACACTTCCTTTGTCTCAGAAAGTAGGAGGCAAAGCTTGCCAAGCCTCCTCAGAGGTACCTCTGATGGAACATGCCACGGACATCCAAAGTTCAGTTCAGAAGGGACAATTCGGATGATAGTTTGCAGATCAGCTTGTAAATATTTATGATCCTTTTGTGCAAAAGTTGCAGGATAAAATGAGTGTAGCTGTAGCCATGTCAGCCTCTGGATATTAGAGAGAAAGAGCGGGGAGTGTCTTTCATTGGACAAACTTCTTTTGGTGAGAGAGACAAGCTTTCAAGCTACACAGAGCTCCTTTCAGGTCCAACAAAAGTTGGTCCACTAACAGGTATTACTACACCCCCAGGACTCCTGGTCTCTCTAGATAAAATATGTCATTCTGCTTCTATACGAGTTCTGTTGTGGACATTTACTGTTGTACTGCCCAGAAATTGATGTGACTGATACATTAGTCAAGAAGGCGCACTGGTCAATATTTTGGCAGCATATTGTAATTTCCCTTAGCTCTTCTCGCATTTATTCCTTAAAGGGAGTTTGAAAGCAACCCTCAGTATTGCATAGTAGTTGACATGCTATCCTATGAAGCTCTGTGGCTGCTGCTGCTGGCAAGGTCCACACAGAAATGTGCAATATTGCATCCAAGGCATTGGAGCAGCTGTTCCCTGCATGGCTCCTTGATCAGGAAGAGCCATTCTTCTACACGAGAATAAAAGCAAGATGAAGGTACAATTGTTTACCCCATGGTAGAGCTCTCGCTGCAGCAGTGTGATCTTTGGCAAGGTGTAACAAATAGGTGTAAACATGAGAGGAAATGGGAGAGGGAGGAAGTAGATAGCAGGGATAGGAATGGGTAGATACATAGGCTGAAAGGGCCAGATTGACAAGATGGAGATAGGTGGCTAGGGACATTTCTCAACAGTCCTTAAGTGGGGAGGGTGCCTAGCTTGTATTGATTTCAGTGGGACACAGTCACTGAACCAATTTAACCACCCTCCCCTTGACACCAAATGCATTTGTACTAGCTAAATACCTTTGTAAATCCAGCCCAAAATATATTATCCTTAATATGAATAAAAAGGATAAGTAACCTAGCCAGCATGATTGCTATTTCCTGGCATGTATGTAGTGCCAATATGTTTACAGACATAGATAGATATTTGCATATACGCTGCATAGAAAGGGAAGAATTCCCCCCAACACAGGATCTGTGGAGGACAGCTGTAAGCACATACACCCCTTCTTCATCAAATTCCAGTGCAGGGTATGTGGTGGGACTGGGGCTGGGCTGAGATGTCAAGGACAGGACGATGAGTCTCCTCAGCACATACTGCTCTCAAGAGCTTGGGCTGTTGCAGGATGTGGAGCAACCCATAGATAGTCCACAGGAGGCTTCCATTAATTACAGCCCCCTGAGGCTGGTCTAGTTTATGCCAGAACCTTTTCAGTCCCCAGAGTAACTCAGAATCTTCAGGGCACAAAAATAGCTTAAAATCTTTTTTTTCCCCTCACTTCTCTGGGCTGCACCGCCTTGTGCAAACTCTGGACATTTGATACCAAGTTAGTGAGCGAGAGAGAGAACTCAAGTTAATGGAAGTTGTGGAAAGGAACAGGTCCTTCGACAGTAAGGTAGGAGACAAATATCCCATCCCTTCCTAAAAATCGGTGTGTGCAGTGGGAAGGGGGATTAGAGTAAGGGAAGAAGATGAATCATCTGGCTAGAGACCTTGTGCAATGCAAGCACGTTTCACACTTTTGTTTCTTAATAAAATCCACACAAAAATCCCCAGGAGACTCAGGGAAAGGAACAGAGAGAGAGCAGGGGCAGCATCATTTTTAATAGGTTCATTCAATTTATGAATGGAGCACATTTTTTTGACAAAAACCCTGGGCTTCTTGAGAGGTGAAATAGGTAAAGGAAAATACAGTTTGGAACCATTAATTATGCTTTCTTATTGAGTATATAAATTTGATGTCAAATGGGCCTTGCTGAATGGTGTATATTTATTTCAAAAATATCAGTTCTGTGAGGCATTGCTGCATCATCCTATTGATTTAGGTATTTTTTGTTATTGTGCTTGATGCTTTTATGAAAGGCAGGCTATTAACAAACTAAATTGAAAAACTAGTGAGTCAGACTTTTCTCAGATGATCCTCAGAGCTGCCTGCATGCAGCTTTAAATTGGAAAATACTGTAAAAGACTTATTTTAATGGGACAGTCTCCTCTTTGCAATCCATAAACCTTACTTGTTGTTAAAAAAATATACAAGATAGAATTCTCATGCTCCAGTGCAAGCCGTCTATTTTCCTCTCCTATCTATAAAAATGTTAATCTTTTCATTTCAAAGGGTCACTATTTTTGACCTTGTTGGACGCTTGTATTAAAATCCCGTGTAAAACAAGCTCTTCTTAAAAGAGCAACACAGAATGTTCTGTGCTCATGAAAACGGCAGCCAGGAATTGGCTGCTCGCTGCTTTCCTATTCAAACATAGAGGTGGGTGGATTTGCTTCAGAGGAAGCAAAGAACCAAAGGTGAATATTTGTGGCACCACTTGGGGTTTCTGTCCCCTGGTCCCCCAACTTGAGGGTTTCATGCTGAGTTTCCTGTCCAAGAAAGACAAAAACTCAAAGTGAAATTAATCAAAATGCTAATGTTTCACCTGGTTTCTATGGGGAAGTTTGTAGCTCTCCATGACATAGGTCACCTGAAAAGGTTTGGTACCTTAGGGAATGCTAAAGGGTCTCATTCTGTAGCCCTTATTAACATGACAAAGATAAATTGGTAAACCACATAGCTACTGACTCCATCAGTCCCTTGGTGCAAGTCATGAAAAGGAAGGACAGTGTTGTGATTTGGGAACTAGAGTACAGTTCACAGGATCTGCGGTCATTTCATGGCTCTGACACAGTCGGCCTCTGTAACCTGGGGCAGGATGCTGGATCTTTCTGTGCCTCAGTTCCCCACCTGTGAAATGGGGATAATAATTCTGTCTTATCCATTTAGATTGTAAGCTGTTCACAACAGGGGCTGTCTCTTACTACATCTTTGAACAGTGCCTAGCACAATGGGCTGCTGATCTCAGTGAGGGCCAATAATAGGGCTTCTGGGCTTCTTTTGGTATTAACCAATAAACACTGATACAACACGCCCAATAAAATAAAATAAAATAAAATAAAATAAAATAAAAGTTTATCAAGTAATCACCAGAAAAACACAGGACATGGTTACTAACATGTAGGGGCTTGTCTACATGGAGCAGTAATATGGACTACTGAGATGTGACTTCTAAAGCCCATTAATGTATTGATCATTAATTGGTCTGTGTTGGCTCTGCTGGTATGCATTAAGTGCTCCCTAGTTTACTTTATCAATTGCATTTGAAACAGAACTAAGTTAAAGCGCACTGGAGAACATTACGAAACGATTACTCTTCACAACATATACTTCTGTAGTAAGCTGTGTATATAGTATACATTACTCATTACAGTAAAAAGAAAGGCCTCCAAAACTTCCAATTCAAAATTGCTAAAAATAACCTCCCAAAGTGAAATGAATAAACTAAAAAAAACCCCAATCAACCAACCAAACAACAAGAAATACAGAAGCCTTACCAATAATTATATGAATAATGAATTATTCCATGACCACATCCCTGTTTTACCAAAGATGAGTAAATTGACCATAATTTGGGAGAAAGAGAATGTTTTGCATGTTTCTATTCATTACTTGGGATGGGTATAATATGCAAACTAGACTTTTGTATCCAGCTCAAAACAATTGTCTTTCTGACATCTGAAAAAGCTCACACTTGAAAACAAATTCCCACTGTCTATGCATGAAAATTTCAGCCAGGATCAGACGGGAATTTACTGAAATATTGCAGGAGTTCCAGTTTGAGAGGAAGCAATGTCAGACATGTCAGAGGAGAGCCTAGTCTTCTTATGAGATATCCTGCCCAAATTTGCAAGTCATAGTGGTTTGGCTTCTGAGTGCTTCCCTGAACCAAACTAATTCTCAAAACTTCACATCACTAGTTGAAAAAATAATATTTTGTGTCATTCACTGTTCTGTATCTGTTATGCTGTGCCTGAACAATATGAGTCTGCTATACCTTGAAAGATTTGCCTTGTAATACGGGCTATAGAGGTTTGGGTGTATATTTATCCAAGTCCTTGGTTCAGGTCCCCACTGATAACTAACATACTTGGGAAGAGCCCCTTCTATTGAGGGAAAGTCTGTAACTCATACTACCATGGTTATACTTGTCTCCTAGAATCATCAATATGTTGGGCTGGAAGGGTCCTCTAGAAGTCATCAAGTCCAGTCCCCCTGCACTATGGCAGGACCACATAAACCTAGACCACCTCTGACAGGTATTTCTCCAACTTGTTTATAAATGTTTCCAATGATGAAGACGTCACAACCTCCCTTGGAAGCCTGTTCCAGAATTTAACTACCCTGATAGTTAGAAAATTTTCCCTAATATCTAACTTATATCTCCCTTGCCCCAGATTGAGCCTATTACCTCTTCTCCGAACTTCAGTGGGCATGGAGGACAGCTGCTTCCCATCCTCTTTATAATAACCCTTAACATATTTGAGGACTGTTGCTTTCCTCTGGAATCTTTTCAGTTTGTCCACCTGCTTCCTAAATTGTGGTGCCCACAATTGGACACAATACTTCATTTGGGGCTTCACAAGCGCTGAGTGGGACAATTACTTCCTGTGTTTTACATATATTTTGTTTGCACTTCTATGTCTTTCAGCCAAAGAATTAATAAGTGATTGACACAGGTTAATAAATTAAGCCTCACACCGCCCATGTGGTAGGTAAATATGCTGTAAGAAACAGGGGTATGTATATGTAAGACTGCCATTAGTTGGTTCCAATTAGATTGGCCCGATTTTGTGTCATAGGTCCTGTACCTCTAACAGCTGAGGGTGATTCTCCTCTTTCGTAAGATGAATGACCATATATTTTGAAGGAGGAAAATTAGTGTTCAGCCCCACTTCCATCATGAAGTTCTGAGTACCCATGGCATAGAATACAGTGACAACTAGCTAGTCCATGAGTTTGTTATTATCCCCATTTTACAGAGGGACAAATTAATATATACAGCCATCAATGCTTATTAAGCTGGCTGTTTCTCAGGCCAATGTTGCCTGATGACTGCCTTATTACCAAGGTTTCCCCAGGTCTGTGTAGGAATGCTGTGGTCTGTGACCTATAAAAGAAGTTGACTACAGTTAGTTCTGATTTGGGCCTTGCCTCACCCTCCATCAGGCTTTTAGACTCAGTCTGAGGCTTTTCTGAGATTTCTCAGGCCTGCATCCAAAATGTTCGGACATTCAGTACTGTGACTGGGAAGGAGATCTGGACAGAAGAGTAATAGAGAGATGAATCCAGTTTAGGAAAGAAGAGGGATCTAGAGACATTGAGACTCCTTGCTCTCTAGTCACTTCAAATCAGGGAACATAAACATATGAATATTTTTGGGAATGCTGGAGAGAGGGCTACAGGGCCCAGCTAAGATGAAATTAGGGATCAGAGAACTTGGAGGAGGGTACAAACCCTGTGGAATTTAAGAAGGAGATATCCAGTTGCCCTCCCTAGGAAAACAGAGGGGCTCTCTGTGAAGCTGAATCTTGAGGGAAACAGAATGTGGACATTGATCAGTATTTCATTTGGAGAGAGTGGCACACAGGGAGTGTGTGTGTGGAGTGAGATGGAGGAATGCAAGGTGCCTTTGATGTGTGCAATGAGCTTGGCCTACAGAGGCTATGAAGTGTGTGACTGTCCAGTATATGTAAATTAGTAACTGTGCTTATGAAATTCAATGTAAACTGGACCTCAGGCTTTTTGAGGACCTAGAGCAGGCACGGCAAGAAGGTCTGTGCAATCCCCATATCAAAAATGAGCCCCTTTACCCAAACCAACTCTCCCTCTTCTGGATCCACTTCCTCCCTCAGTTCCAATGAGCTACAAGTGGGCGAGTAATGGAAGCTCTGAGCTGGGTGTTGGGCAGACCCATACTGCAAAGACATCCAGCTGCCACTCAGAGCTGTGGGGAGTAGGACATTAGGGAAAATTAGCCCATTCAGTTGACTATCTCTTTAAATAGCAAGGCCGAGGTTAGGGTGATGTGTAAGATTTTATTTTAAAGAGAGGAGGAAGAAGTAGGAATTTAAACTAGACAGGAATCTTTTGTTGAGAGGCATACAGAACTCTTGATTAGAGCTGATAGAAACATTTTAAGTTGGATATTAGGAAAAACTATTTTACTAGGAGAGTGGTGAAGCACTGGAATGGGTTATCTAGGGAGGTGGTTGAATCTCTATCCTTATAGGTATTTAAGGTCCAGCTTGACGAAGCTCTGGTTGGGATGATTTAGTTGATGTTGGTCCTGTTTTGAGCAGGGGGTTGGACTAGATGACCTCCTGAGGTCCTTTCCAACCCTAATATTCTTTGATTCTATGATTTTAGTCAATTTTTTGATAAATGATATTTTGTTGAAATTCACACATTTTCAAAAAGGGTTAATTTTGATTAAATTTTGTTTAGTAACTTCTGCTTCCCTCTCCCCCAGACAAAATGTTTTGATAATGTCAAAATGCCCCACTTTGACATTTTCTCAATGTAACATATCATTGTTTTGTTATTTCAAAATGTCTTTCAGAACGTTTTGTTTTGGCATTTTCTAAACTAAAAGTTCTGGGTCATTTTGAACTTGTCATTTCGAAATTTCAGTTAATTATAGTTTTAAAAAAGTTTACAAAAAATAGAACATTGGTCAAAATCAAAACAAAGTGTTTCGAACTTCTCAAATCCAAATGTCTCGCTTGACCTGAACCAAAATTTATTTCTGGATTTTCAGTTATCACAAATTTTCTTGTTTTCAACTGTTCATCTCAGTTCTTGATGAGGAAATTTTCAAATCTCAAAAATTTGATGGGATGGGAAAAAAGGGTCCTACCCAGCTCCGGTCCTGAATTGCAGTCTCCTGCTTTAACCACTATCTATTGATAAACGGGCAAAGACTACCTGCTACAAAACATCTGCCTCTTCTATAATGCAATGTTTAAGAAGTAAGTATCCTGCCAAATAGCACAAAGATGTTTTAAACAAGAGGAGGTTTTTCTTGATAGGAAATGAAGATAGGAGCCAAGATGAAGTGAAATCCTTTCAACGGTAGCGCGTTGACCTATAGCACTGTATTACAGAAATTATACTGTACAAGTAAAAAAGAAGAAATCGCTTAAATGGCAGACTAGCCCCAAGGGAAAACCGACTTCAGTAGTAGACTTTAACTCAATTTCAGCTCCTTTGAGGTCAAATCTACTTCAGTTTTGCTTGGTTTCTACTCTTCCCCCCCTTCCCCCCACTCCCGTACTGACATTTATTTTGAATGGCATCCTCACATCTTGTTTAATTTTTTTTTATTAAAGCAAAAAAAACCCCTCTCTCCTTCCACCATCCTCTTCTGCTTGAAGATGGAAGGTAATGGCTTCACTCATCTTAAAAGGAAAATGATAATAATATCTTCCATTTAGATAGTGACTTTCATCCTGAAGGATCCCAAAGCAGATTATATATAAGGCCAAATCCTGGTCTCAGTTACAGGACTATGCATCCAGAGTCATTCCATTGCAATCAACAGCATTGTGTCGGATTTATCCAGGTTTAAATGACCACAGTATTTGATCTTAAGGAGGTAAAGCTATCATGTCACCCTCTCCTTAATTTTGAAGACAGCTGCTGATGAACAACACTCAGCATTTCTATGTAACCCACTGGTTAGTTAGTCCTCTCATTGCCTGATCTGAAGAGGATGTGAATCTGTTACCGTTCTACCATGAGCAGTTTTCCTTTTTTCTCAAACTATAACAGTTCACGTTTTTGATTAGGAGTTTGCTGGTTCAATCCCCCACATCAGCCCAGATAGCAGCTGTCACGTAAGTGAGCGCTCACCTGGCATTTGAACTACTGTGGGTCTCAGGTGGTTGGGACAAGTTCCTCTTGACCAGAGGAATGACGTAATGCACAACTGAGTGTGGGTGCTGAGGGTCCATTGCTGGGCCTGACCCACAGAGGATATGAGACTGTTACAGCCCCAGCTAGAGAACTTTGCCTCCATGGCCATATAACACATGCTAACCAGTAAGTTGCAATTACACAAGAGTTCAGGGAAGGCAGCAAAGAAACACACCATACACAATTGAAACCCTGAGTGGAAGGGGGAATGATCTAGGCAAGATGTATTTATTAGAAATGATCAGAATTACTGCAACTTTTTTGTGAACTTTCATTTCTATTTCTGGTTACACGTTCTGACTATTTCTAGTAATCATATGAACTGGAAAAGGGGCAGGACTCTCGGGCTAGCTTACCTGCTTTTGGAAGGGGTACATTGGGATCCTGGATGGTCGGTGTCATGATTACAGGACACCTGCACCTCTGAGCTCTTTCTGAGTGCACTCCTACAGGTGTCCAACCTTGTGCCTTTACCTCTCTAGGATGGAATTCCACCATTCTGCCACTCTTGGATTGGGCCTTGAGCAATAGTGTCCCATCAGGACCATTTGGGTTTGCCCCCCCCCCCCCGGTTCTTCCTTTCTGGAGTCTAGGACCAGTGGTGGATACAATGACAAGCAAGCCTTCTTAAACCAACATACTGTTTACTAAACCACAGGCAAAAAAGCGTGTAGAAAAAAATATTTAAAACAACAGTCTACATGGCTCACCATACCATGATGGTTCTGTTACAGAGCAGCTCTAATTCTGTTACAGTCAGTATTTATGTTCCATATCTCTATTGATTAGGACACTAGCATAGGACTTAGGAGATCTAGGTTTGATTTCCTTCTCTGCCACAGACTGCCCCTGTGAGCTTGGGCAAGTTACTTAGTCTCTCTGTGCCTCAGTTCCCCTTTTGTAAATATGTTGATAATAGCACTCCCCTACCTCTTGGAGGTTGTGTGGAGAGAAGTACTTTACAGATTGTGAAGTGCTGGAGATTTACTGTTGAAAAGTGCCAATTATTATTCTTACATTAAAGAGCATTTTATGAAGCCTAATATTATACTAGCACAGTAGGTGGGTAGTGAGTGATGCTCCCTTGGAGGCGGATAGGTCACTAGACTGAAAGTGAAGTTCCAGATTCACAAAGGTATTTAGGCTCTTTACTTTCTTTCTCCCTCATACCCTGAGATCAACATGGCTGCAATAACAGCTGCAAACAACTGAAATAAATGGAAGTTAGGAACCTAAATCGTTTTGTGGATCTGGGACCTAGTGTCTCATCCCAGCGCTACAACTAACCTTAGCCAAGCCCCTTCACACTGTTCTGTTTCTAATCATTAAGGTTGCAATTATGGCAGGGAAGACTTCGGTGACTTTTCCACTTCAGCCCCGGGACAGCTGTAGGTGTCAGCTGGGTGGCCCCCCCACAGCTCCCAGCGACTGAGCAGCAGGGGGACCCCCAAAGCTCCTACTGCTGCAGGGGTAGGAGTCCTCTGGAGTTCCCAGAAACTGAGTGTAGCAGTGGGACTCCACAGCTACCCAGCCGCCATGGGCAGCAGGGACCCTGCAGTTGCTGAGCTGTCATGGGGGGACCTTTCAGCCACGCGAGCAGTGAGGGGACCCTGCAGCTGCCAGGCTTCACAGGTAGTGGGGGGGGGACCCTGGAGCCCCAGCAGCTGTGGTTGCTGGACCCTCCTCTTGCCCCATTTTGTCAGGGATATTTTTAGTAAAATTCAGGGACAGGTCACAGGCATTCCTGATTTTTTGTTTATTGCCCATGACCTGTCCATGATTTTTACTAAAAATATTCATGACAAAATCTTAGCCTTACACCATCTTAAATATTGTCTTTTCTACTTACACTGTAAACTCCCCTAGCACGATGGGGCCCTTGCTTTTGGATGGGGCTTAGGTTTGACTGTAATGGAAATACCTATCTGTTCACCACCACTTCTTCCAGGAGATTTCCCATCTTCAAACTAGAAAAGCTCTACTCTGCTTTGCTTATAAAAGCTGACAAGATCTCAGCCTCGCATGACTATGACATCTGAGGCCTGGAGTTTCCTGTTGCTGTTATACAACCCAAACTCCAAATATTTGTGGTTGTGAATCTTGAATACTAATGCTGGCTGCTGCTCCAGAATTCTAATCTCAACTCCACAAACTCTTGATCTGAGAAATGGTTCTGGACGCCTCCAGAGACCAGGTTTTCTCATGATAGGTCTGTGTAGCCAATGATTTTAATTGATTGTTCGTTTGTTGTGTGATGTTATGATTAACTAACTTGTTATGTCACACATAATCATTATATGCTAAATAGAGTTACATTGTAGGATTATAGAACTATAAACTTGATTAAGAGTTAGAAGTGATAAGTATGCATTAGGTATCTAAGTAAGTCGGACTGAAAAGCAAGGCCTACAGGCTGAGGCCTGTAAGATTTTAGCTTTAGCCATACTCTGCCGTAGGCTTAAGAAATGTTTGACACAAGTAAATGAGTAAAGAATGACCCTATAGCAGAAGATTACGGGAAAAGGTGTGCCAATAGGTGATACTGCAAAAAATTAACAGTAAGAATAATTTTTTTCCTCACAAGATCCTGATAATTACATTTTTCTAACACATGCCCTAACCACAGGCTGCACTACGTGCATAAATGTTAATTAGGTATAGTCAGAATCACATTATTAAAAGAGGGTCCCCAGGTTAGGAAAATTGAGCTCCCAATGGGAAACTACAGCAGGAACCATCCCTCTACTGATGATCAATCCATGAGAGACCCATCAGACCCTAACACTATTTAAGTGGCGGGGAGTATAACAATATTTGTAACTTGTGTATAGGTCTGTATAGAATTTCTATATGCTTGGGTAATCATGACTTTAATTGTAACTTCAATAAAACTTGTAAAACAGACTAGACCTTGTACTTGTAAATGTATGTGTGGTCACTATCCTTTGTCTTTATGTGTTCCTAGAGACTCTAAATCTGAAGCAAATAGCAGAGGTGACTTTCACTCTGTTAAACATGAAACTGTAGCCACTGTGGAGCCGAAACCATCATAGTACAATACCACATTACAAAATTCTCTTTAAATAAAATAAAAGGTTACATCTGATACTTTCTTTGGGCCAAACCTAGTACAGACCATTTCCATGTGGAAATTAATCCCTGTGTCATCATGGGGTTAGCAGGGTTGCCCAGAGCATTATGAGATTAAGCCAGGCTCCACCCCTCTTTTACTTCCTGGTTTGTAAGTAAGTATTTGCCTTCCTAATTGTGGTGTGGTGGAGTAAAGTGCTAAATTCCCAGCTTGCAGTGCTTTCAGCAGGGTGTGGGGTTTTGTCACAATGGGTGATCCACTTATACCCCCTCCCCCTCCATATGAATGGAACTTTCTTGAATTTGCAGAAAGGTTTGGATCAAAAGTTTGAGAGGTTATAAAGGAGGATTTATATGATCCAGGAAAATTGGTTCAGTCATCCCCAGCTATAGATTGTGTGAAATTCATGGTATCATGTAGCTGGCTCCTGTATAAATAGATTGTACATTTACAAAGGAAAGGATTAAAACCTTCTTCCTTAACTACATACTGTAATTCATAGCAGGATAACCTTGTAAAGGATCAAATAGTAATGGGGGCAGTAAGGGCTTAGTGCACAGCACAGAAGAATGGCATGGTTTCATGCTTTCTAATGTACAGCCCACAAAGAATGCTGCAGTATGAATCTTTTCAGAATCCGGGGGCAGATGGGTGGGAGATCATTGTTTTGGGTCTGAATACTATAAAAGCTTACTCCTGCAAGCCATCTAGTCTATCTACCTTAGGCACTTATATAGTGCCACACTGAGTGCCTCTCAATCTTTACTCCCTGTGAAGTAGGGCAATGCTATTAGCCCCATTGTACAGATGGGAAAACTGAGGCACAAAAATCTATGTGACTTGCTCAAGGTCATATAGGAAGTGTGTGGAGGAGTAGAGACTTAAACCCAGGTCCTAGATTAATGTTCTCATCACTTGGCCATCTTCTTTCCCATTGAAACCAGTGGGACCACTCACCTTAGTAAGGACCACTCACTTGCATAAGGACTGAAGAATCCATCCTTTTATTAATACTGCAGAGCTTTTACAGCACTGCTGCCAGGTAATGTTCAGAGACTTCCCCTTGCTTACCCTACTCCTGAACGGGTGAATGTGCCCCCACCTCGCTTTTCAGCCGTCTTATTTTGTGATGTTTCACTGCTGGTGGCTTGGTGTCAGTGATTCAAATCCAAAGTCATTTTCTCGTAGCTTCATTGTTTCAGAATGAAATTGAAGAAGGGACTCCAGCTGTTTATTTGCAATATGCAGCAATTATGAAGTTCATTTCCAGAACCCGTCTGTAACTATGGTAACAGGGGTAATGCTGTGAGAATAAAGGCAGGTTCTACATGTAGTTACAGTAAGACAAACTTTGGGTTGAATTTTCATCCTTTGATGCATGTGTGGCACTCCCATTGATCCCCCACTCCCCAGACACTAGCAATAGCAAAGCAATGTTAGTGTAAAGACAACACAGAGTTTTCTTACTATGCTTGCATGAGCAAGCTAGTTAGGAGCAGCTTTTTATAAAGCAGTGGAGATATAGCACATTGTCAAAGTGTGTCATGTTCCCCTCTAGTGGCTGATACACCAGAGGACAGCAGCCGGTTATCACCACCAGTTAACAGAGTTGTTCCTTAATTTTGGCATTTCCTAACTTTTGGGTGCTTGACTTTGAAACCTTAGTCATGTTCTTCTGGCATAGTTTTTGGTGTGTAATTTTTAGGTTTATAGAGAAATCAAACCAAAAAAACAGAAATTGTATCAGCGGGGGTCATATTGACCTGTATAGGAGTCATCAACAAGGGGGGTACCTTCAGATCCGCACCACAGGCCCCTGCTACTTGTGCTAACAGAGTAATTGATAACGACACTAGGTTGTAATCCTCTACGTGAGCCAGTCACCAGAAGGGGGACGACAGACACACTTTGCCATTGGGTTTCAGGTATTTGTGAGACTCAAGAATTTGGGGTTCCATTCCAGGCTCTGGAGGGGAGCCTGCTCTCGTGGTCCCAGACACCTCTGCCTCTGTTTCTCCCAAGCCTGATGCTTCTGCCCACGTCCATGTGCCGGTTCTGTCTTTCTCCAAGGTCTTTCTTCACACAAAACTCCCCCCTCCTCCTGACTTCTCACCCCAGATCCAGTATCCTGGCCTATCAAGTCCCAGAGCACCACATGTAGGCTCTTTATTTGAGCTCCAGTCTGACTCCCAGTCTTCTTCCCTGGACTCCTCACCTCTCTTTCTTCCCCACGCCCAGGCTCCTTCTCCCAGTCTCTTTGCACAGCCATTCCCAGTCGCCTCCTCCAGATCTTAATCCAGTCTCAATCTTCCTCCCTACTCTGGTTCCCACTCCCAATCCCTCCAATTACAGTTCCACCACCAGCTCTCAGTTCCAGTCTCCTTTTCCAATCCCTCTTTCCCTCACTTCTCATTACTCTCAGTCTTTTCTGAGCCCCCCATCTGCCAGCTGCGGTTTCTCATTCCTGGACCCAAGTTCCAGTCTTTTTGTCCAGGTAATCTCAGTATCCCCCACCCAGCTACCAGTCCACAATCCCATTTTCCCAACCTACTCCATCCGCCTCTCTCCATGGCCTTATCCTTGACACCTCTGCATTTCCTCCTCTTCCGCTGTATTGCGTAGGAGCCATCAGGGGAGGACTGACAGGGCTGGAAAGACAGTGACCCTGCTCTACTTCTGGTGCCTGATGCCACAGTGGCCTCAGGAGCAAGAATTGCAGCCCTTGGATGGATTAGGCTCAGGACAGGTGGAATATCTGGAGACTGTAGCTACCAAACTGTATCCTATCTAGTTTATAGGTTTATGCCATTGCCCATCACTGTGATATCTGAGCACCTTCCATATAAAACAATAGCAATAGCTAAGTCCCTAGTAGACTTCATTGACTTCTCTTCTTGGAGTAAGGGATTTTTTGGGGGTGTGGGGAAGGGAAGAAGAGGTTGGTAGCTGTTTGGGAGTAGAAATGTACTTCAAATTGCGAGCATCATTAATGGTAGAAAGGCTTTCTCAAAGAGAAAGACCTTGCAATGTTTCCTGAAGATGGTCGGACTCTGAATTTGCCTTGCAAGACTGTTCCATAGCCAGACCCCTGACAGAGAATGCTTCATCGTGGGCTTTGGGATCTGCATTGTCCAGAAGTGCACAATTGTTGCAGTGGTTCACAAACCAAAATACAGACCTTGATGTAGCTGAGACGTGGACCATTAATTGCTTTGAAAATCGGAATTCATCAGGCATCAGAAACTGACTGTGAATCAGTGGGGGATCTTGGATGATGAGACAGATGTTCTAGTCTCTATTGAGTTCTCAACAAGTTTCAAACAGAGATTTTTGGAGGCCTATACATTGGCCATACTTGATTATTTTTTTTCGTGTGAATAGTATATGGCACATCCCTGGCACCAGAGCATCCCCCATGTGCAATTTCCAGTCCCAGCTCCAAAGCATGGAGGGTCTAGAATTTCTAAACAAAACAGCTGTAAGAATTTTTTTAAATGGAAAACACAATGTATTTTCTCTAATTCCATTCTCAGAAACAGCTCAACTATTTTTTCTAAAACTTTTCCAATACATTCAGCCTAAGGCAGATCCCCAACATGGCAAACTTCAGCTCAAACCATTAAAGTTTGACAACTCAAAACAGAGTCTTATAATAGAAAGTGTTGCAACCTTAACTATAAACTGTGCTCCCAGATCTGCTTATAATCACTGCCCTCTACTGGCAAGATTCAGAATTTCTCATCAGTATGTCATAGATCCCATAATTATAATAACTAACAAAGGTTCTGCTTTAGCTCAGGTGGTTGACCTAGGTGCTACTCCAATGAGATTCTAAATGGTCACAGAGTGCAGCTGAGTGATGACAGTGATGCTGTTATATCATTCATGATGTATCTGGTCATGGATTCACTGCATTCTGTTATTCATATTCATAATTAATTAATAATTATTAATCATTTTGTAATATTAGCACCCAAAATGTGTTGGATCATGATATAGATAATCACTACCTAAAGGGTTTGCAAATTATGAGCTAGATTGTGTCTTTGGGCATGGCCCCTATTTGACTGGTGGTGCTATCCCACTGCGCCTCAGGAATAGCCATGGGAGACCCCTCTCAAACACAAGTCCTTCCCTGCTGCCTCCTTGCTGTCTTTGCCTTAAACCAGCAGAAAAGTCCTGTTATAGCAGAAGTCACCAGGTTGTGCTCTTATACATAAGTTTAACAAGTTATTTTTCTTAATGTGCTAGCAAATGTTCAGTTCTTGGATAAGTGCTTATATTGGTCTTTGATCTGTGATGAATTTTGTTTGGAGCAGCTGTGACAAGCATCAAAGGATTTTGCTTTCTGCCTTAGTCTTTCTAATTGGAGTCTGTTCTGTGTGGGAAGTGTGCTTTGGTGTTTGGCCTGAGAGCTTTGAAAGAGGGCATTGGCTAAAAGCTGTTTGTAAGCACCTCTGTTCAAGGACTAGTCTATATGTGTAAATCAGTGGCTATCAACCTTTCCAGACTACTGTACCCTTTCAGGAGTCTGATTTGTTTTATGTACCTCCAAGTTTCACTCACTTAAAAAATACTTGCTTACAAAATCAGATATCAAGTGTCACAGCACACTATTACTGAAAAATTGCTTCTCATTTTTACCATAACATTATAAAAGAAATCAATTGGAAAATAAATATTGTACTTACATTTCAGTGTATAGTATATTGAGCACGATAAACAAGTCATTATCTGTATGAAATTTTAGTTTTATGTAGCCAGATGTAAAACTAGGCAAATAGCTAGATGAGTTGATGTACCCCTTGGAAGATCTCAGCATACCCCCAGGAGTACACGTACCCCTGGTGGAGAACCAGTGGTGTAAATAAATTGAACTTGACTGTATTTAGTCTCTCCATGTCACTGATTTCACCACCAAAAGGATGCTGACCCGCCAGGCCCACACATCAACTAACACCCTGCAGAGGTACAACAGTATGACATGCCCTGAGCCAGCTGAGTGAACAAGAGGGGATGGGTCTCAGAAGACTTCAGTAGTAATCAAGTGCATGTATAATCAACTGTTGAAAAATACTTAGTAGAAGTATGTGGCCCTTAATAATAATTTACACCCCTTTCAGACAGGAGAAGCTGCCTCACTCTCTTGCAAACTCTTGACCTTTGTTCTTAGCAAGCATCAAAACTCCAGACCTGGTCACATGAAAACATACTAACAAATTCTTTATACTCTGTAGTCATTATCTCCCCTCGGTTAGGATTTGAAGTTGTGTCTTTGGAGTGAGAGTGAACTGCCAGCCCACTCAACACATATTCAGAAACCATGCCGCCAGTCCGTCCCTCTAGGTGGGTTACTCCTTGTTGTTGACCAGCCAATTATCCTGCATTTTGGCAGGACCTGGATATGCACACACTGCGCTGTCACCGAGCAGCCCCCACTGAGATCAAGGCCCATTTTTCTAGACGATATACAAACATGTAGACAATTTCTCTTCTGAAGAGTTTATACATCTGTCATAGACAGATAGTTAAGGGTTAATGCCTCTTTTACCTATAAAGGCTTAAAAAGTTCACCTAGCCTAGCTAACACCTGACCAGAAGAACCAATGAGGGAACAAGAAGTTTCAAAAGGAAGGAGGGAAGTTTTTCCTTTGTTTAGAGTTTTCAGTTTCAGCCGGAGTGAAAAGATCAAGGAACCAGCCTCTTATCAGAGTAGTAAGTTTTAGAAAGGAATAAATAGGTTTATGTTTATTTTCTTTGTAACCTGTCTTATGAAAATTGAGGTAGAATCAAATTGGGTATTTGAGTAATTTCTTTGTGTAACTAAATTTGCGCCCAGGGGAACATCCTCTGTGTTTTGAATCTGTTGTCTGTGAGAGTAGCTGGTATGCTAATCTCTCCCAGAGGGTTTTCTTTTACCTTTCTTTTCTTTAATTAAAAGCCTTTGTTCTTAATATCTGATTGATTTTTCCTTGGTTTTTTAGATCCAAAGGGATTGGATCTGGACTCACCAGGGATTGGTGGGGTGGAAAGGAGGGGGGATGGTTAATTTCTCCTTGTTTTAAGATCCAAGGGGTTTGGATCTGTGTTCACCAGGGAACTGGTGAAGTCTCTCAAGGCTACCCAGGGAGGGGAAAGTTTTGAGGGGACAAGGAGTGCTCCAGACACTGAAATTCTGGATGGTGGCGGTGATACCAGATCTAAGCTAGTAATTAAACTTAGAAGTGTCCATGCAGGTCCCCACATCTGTACCCTAAAGTTCAGAGTGGGGAAGGAACCTTGACAACATCAAACAGGTAAAATGGACAAAGGTGGGAAGGAAAAGAGAGGTGAATTGCCTTGCCTCAGGTCACACAGTGGGTCACTGGCAGAGCTGTAAGTAGAACCCAGTTGCCCTGAGTACCAATCCAGTGTGCTAAGCACTGGACCATGCTACTTATTTTAGAGTGATAGCTTTTACCACATGTTGATTCTTAGAATGGCCAGGGAGGTCACTGACCCAGGGAAATTCTGCATTTTCCTCTGACACGTATTGTCTTCATTTTTATTATTTGATAAGCACCAACAGCATGTCCAATATTTTGTGAGATACAAACCATCAGCAGTCATAGAGAGTCAGCCAGCCTCCCACAGTGTGGTGGCGGGACATGGAGCACTAGATGCAGTTGCCAGAATGTGTGTGCTTGTGATCCCTCACTCCCTGCTCAGTACCTTTGGTTGATGGAGCCACTATCCACAAACCAGTGGCCACTGACTTGCTTGGCTCATTGCCATGGACTTCCACTTGGTGGCCATTCCTTCAACCTGCCCCCTTTGCACAGAGAAGTGAAATGGAACCACTTGGTTTTGGAGTCATTGTACCAACAAAAAGGAGTGCAGTTCAAGCAGGCTTTGACCCTACTGGAGTGGCTAGACTAGTCCTTGTCTCTATTCAGGAAGGATAGACTGGGGAAAAAGGGAGGAGGTGTTGCCTTATATATTAAAAATGTACACACTTGGACTGAGGTGGAGATGGACATAGGAGACGGAAGTGTTGAGAGTCTTTGGGTTAGGCTAAAAGGGATAAAAAACACGGGTGATGTCGTGCTGGGAGTCTACTACAGGCCACCTAATCAGGTGGAAGAGGTGGATGAGGCTTTTTTCAAACAACTAACAAAATCATCCAAAGCCCAAGATTTGGTGGTGATGGGGGACTTCAACTATCCAGATATATGTTGGGAAAATAACACTGCGGGGCACAGACTCTCCAATAAGTTCCTGGACTGCATTGCAGACAACTTTTTATTTCAGAAAGTTGAAAAAGCTACTAGGGGGGAAGCTGTTCTAGACTTGATTTTAACAAATAGGGAGGAACTTGTTGAGAATTTGAAAGTAGAAGGAAGCTTGGGTGAAAGTGATCATGAAATCACAGAGTTTGCAATTCTAAGGAAGGGTAGAAGGGAATACAGCAGAATAGAGACAATGGATTTCAGGAAGGCAGATTTTGGTAAGCTCAGAGAGCTGATAGGTAAGGTCCCATGGGAATCAAGACTGAGGGGAAAAACAACTGAGGAGAGTTGGCAGTTTTTCAAAGGAACACTATTAAGGGCCCAAAAGCAAGCTATTCCGATGGTTAGGAAAGATAGAAAATGTGGCAAAAGACCACCTTGGCTTAACCACGAGATCTTGCGTGACCTACAAAATAAAAAGGCGTCATATAAAAAATGGAAACTAGGTCAGATTACAAAGGATGAATATAGGCAAATAACACAGGAATGCAGAGGCAAGATTAGAAAGGCAAAGGCACAAAATGAACTCAAACTAGCTATGGGAATAAAGTGAAACAAGAAGACTTTTTATCAATACATTAGAAGCAAGAGGAAGACCAAGGACAGGGTAGGCCCACTGCTCAGTGAGGAGGGGGAAACAGTAACGGGAGACTTGGAAATGGCAGAGATGCTTAATGACTTCTTTGTTTCGGTCTTCACTGAGAAGTCTGAAGGAATGTCTAATATAGTGAATGCTTACGGGAAGAGGGTAGGTTTAGAAGATAAAATAAAAAAAGAGCAAGTAAAAAATCACTTAGAAAAGTTAGATGCCTGCAAGTCACCAGGGCCTGATGAAATGCATCCTAGAATACTCAAGGAGTTAATAGAAGAGGTATCTGAGCCTCTAGCTATTATCTTTGGGAAATCATGGGAGACGGGGGATATTCCAGAAGACTGGAAGGGGGCAAATATAGTGCCCATCTATAAGAAGGGAAATAAAAACAACCCAGGAAACTACAGACCAGTTAGTTTAACTTCTGTGCCAGGGAAGATCATGGAGCAGGTAATTAAAGAAATCATCTGCAAACACTTGGAAGGTGGTAAGTTGATAGGGAATAGCCAGCATGGATTTGTAAAGAACAAATCGTGTCAAACTAATCTGATAGCATTCTTTCATAGGATAATGAGCCTTGTGGATAAGGGAGAAGCAGTGGATGTGATATACCTAGACTTTAGTAAGGCATTTGATACGGTCTCGCATGATATTCTTATAGATAAACTAGGAAAGTACAATTTAGATGGGGCTACTATAAGGTGGGTGCATAACTGGCTGGATAACCGTACTCAGAGAGTAGTTGTTAATGGCTCCCAATTCTGCTGGAAAGGTATAACAAGTGGGGTTCCGCAGGGGTCTGTTTTGGGACCGGTTCTGTTCAATATCTTCATCAACGATTTAGATGTTGGCATAGAAAGTACGCTTATTAAGTTTGCGGACGATACCAAACTGGGAGGGATTGCAACTGCTTTGGAGGACAGGGTCAAAATTCAAAATGATCTGGACAAATTGGAGAAATTGTCTGAGGTAAACAGGATGAAGTTCAATAAAGATAAATGCAAAGTGCTCCACTTAGGAAGGAACAATCAGTTTCACACATACAGAATGGGAAGAGACTGTCTAGGAAGGAGTATGGCAGAAAGAGATCTAGGGGTCATAGTAGACCACAAGCTTAATATGAGTCAACAGTGTGATACTGTTCCAAAAAAAGCAAACGTGATTCTGGGATGCATTAACAGGTGTATTGTAAACAAGACACGAGAAGTCATTCCTCCGCTTTACTCTGCGCTGGTCAGGCCTCAGCTGGAGTATTGTGTCCAGTTCTGGGCACCGCATTTCAAGAAAGATGTGGAGAAATTGGAGAGGGTCCAGAGAAGAGCAACAAGAATGATTAAAGGTCTTGAGAACATGACCTATGAAGGAAGGCTGAAGGAATTGGGTTTGTTTAGTTTGGAAAAGAGAAGACTGAGAGGGGACATGATAGCAGTTTTCAGGTATCTAAAAGGGTGTCATCAGGAGGAGGGAGAAAACTTGTTCACCTTAGCCTCCAATGATAGAACAAGAAGCAATGGGCTTAAACTGCAGCAAGGGAGATTTAGGTTGGACATTAGGAAAAAGTTTCTAACTGTCAGGGTAGTTAAACACTGGAATAGATTGCCTAGGGAAGTTGTGGAATCTCCATCTCTGGAGATATTTAAGAGTAGGTTAGATAAATGTCTATTAGGGATGGTCTAGACAATATTTGGTCCTGCCATGAGGACAGGGGACTGGACTCGATGACCCCTCGAGGTCCCTTCCGGTCCTAGAGTCTATGAATCTATGAATCTATTGTATGGAAGACTATGATTCAGGAGCAAGCACTAGTGTTGGAGTGCCAGGTGCTTCAGAGCTCTGAACAAGACACCTAGGATCCATCCCATCATCTCCCAGGTGGTGGGGAAGAAATAAGCCATGCAGAGAGTACAAAATGTATCTTCCTCAGATGGAGTGACCTCCTCACGCCTGGGTGGTGATGAAAAGCACTGTCTCCCAACTGCCAATTCAAAGTCCTCAGACGAGGTGGATCGCATATTCAATTCATTTCACTCTCTCAGCTGTCCCTTGATTCTAAATTGTTTGACTGCTGCTGCTGTCTGACTCCAACCAGTGGGAGGAAAATAAAAGAGAAAGGAAGGGGGGAAAGAATGTCAGAGAAGGGACAGAAAAGGGATTTAATTGTACTGTGCTGTCACCAGCTGTAACATTCAGGGAGCTTTATGATATACAGAGTGGAAATAATTTGCATCTGTTCCTAGGTGCCTCACCTAAATATCTCAAACTATTTTGCTAGTTATCCCTCTGGGAGTTGAATTCTCACCTCTTTAGCTACTCTGGGCTTAGCCAGACTTCTAATTACTTTTACAGACCGTTCTGAAAGATGTTTTCCATTGTCCAAGAAACAGCCTAACCTTCACTGCATCAATCCAGGATGCTCATCCCTACTCAGAATATCCTATATCTTACCCGCATCAAATTGCAAAGCTCTCTCCTCTCTTGTGCTCTCTCCCTCGTTTTTTATAGCTGCTTTCTAAGTTGCCCCTGCTCCCATGGCTCTGTGATGAGTTTTGGATCGTTCACGGTGTTTAAACCTTTCAAGAACATTTTCCACATGGAGAATCCTCTTAAAGTGAATACATCATTGTACATGATTATCCATGCTTAAAGGAACAATCAGCAGAACAATATGTCCCACTCTTAGTGCTGCCAGTGAACCGCGCTACACATTTCTTTCTTTTCTTTTCTTTTTTTTTCTGGTTTGTTGTGTTTTGTCGGTTTGAATAGCTGCTGGGCTGGGAAATGGCTGCTGTGGTCTAATTCACAAACAAACTAAAAAATTAGGTTCTGATAAGCAAGGGGGAAATCTCACAAGGATCAGAAAATTGGTGTGGTGACTTCTCCAACCCCCCGCATTCAGATGACTCCTTCCCCCACAATTCAGAAGCTAATCAGGACTTCTCTCTACTCTTCTGCCTCTCATCTTCCTCAAAGCCATCTCCTCTCCTCTCCTCTTGCCTCCTGATACTTACTAAATCCACCTTGTTACCTTCTCCTTCCTATCCACTTCTTCCAATGAGACTAACAGGCCCCCTGAACCTCAAAACTCTGTTCTTTAACTCTATTCTATTGAAGTTCTCATACCATATCCATCACTGTGTCATCTGAACAGCTTCCAGAAATGCATTAAAGACACGGCTAGCATCTGGGGTTATTTCTCTCTCTCTTCCTCTATAACCTAAACAGGTCCCTTCCCCACTCCTGTTGATATTTCTCTTACTAGTGTCTCTGGTCTGCAGCTCTCCCTGCTGAGTTTGGGTCATTTCAAGATTTGTCCAGAGATTCTGTCTGGTTCTCACTTCTAAGAGAATCAGTTTGTCCATTCTCAGTTCAACCACCACTGAAGAAGATTAATCCTGAAGGGTGTTGGAGTACTCATGACTCCTAATGAGTCCCAACTCCCATTCCAGCTAATGGGAATTGTATGTGCTCACAGCTCAGAGAGGTTCAGGCCCTAAAGGTTGATAGTTCATAGACAGAACAAGGAGTAATGGTTTCAAGTTGCAGCGGGGGAGGTCTAGGTTGGATAACAAAATAACGAATAACAAAAAGTAAAATCTCTTTCAGCAGTGAAAAAATACTTAGCAGCTGCCCTTCTCATATTAACAAGATTTGATTTTTCTCTCAGAATGAAGGACCTGCACCTGTAGTTCTTGCCTATAGGTTTTTCTATATGGGTGGAATACATTCTGAAAACAAGCACTTAGACAACTTTCTCTGAAAGATATTTCCAAATGTCAGCATTTTCTATTACTTTGTCATTGACTTCTAATGTGGTTTCAGAATGATTTGGTCCTTTCATGGGTAAAGAAGAAAAATGAAAATATAAAACAATCTTATCACTCATTATTATGCAGCTTTCGCTTTGCAAAACACAATTTATTGCTAAAAACTCTCCATTCCTTCTGCTATGCCACTTCAGATGTCCAATGCTAAACAGAAAATGCTATAAAAATGTCTGCCCTCACTCTAAAAGATTCACATGATTGACAATAAAGTGGAAAACTGTTAAACATGTGACCTGGAGGCTAGTCCCATAGAATATTTATTCCCCCATGACAGTATTGCTCGGTTTGTTTCATTGTTTATTATAGGCAGTTGGGCATTTCGGCATCTATGCATGTGAGCCAAATCCTGTCATCTTACTCACATAAATAGCTGGCTGCAATGGGACCATTGCAGGAGCCAGGCAGCAGAAATTAGCCCACTGTGTAAAGAGCATGCAGTCTTTGGGCCACGCAGTAACTTTTAACGTTCTGTCTTGAATACATGGTGGCATGGCATAGCAGAATCCTGTGAGCAAATCAGAGAAGTAACTGGCAATCAGAGTGACTCAGTCTCTCCCCTTCCCATACCTTGTGGGGAGGAAGAAAGGTACAGCACCCGGGGGGCAGTTTGCTCCCTGCTGTGCACCTGGAAAGGGAAGGGTAAAGTCAGGGCTCCTTCTACTCTGTGTCCCTTCCCTGCCCATTCACTCATAGGGAAGAGTAACTCTTGGTTTTGGCCTGTAGCCATGAATGCAGGGCTGAGCAGGGGAATATGGGAGGCTAGTCCTCATCTATCTCCCATGCACTGCTGAGTAAGGGCTCTGCCAATCTAGCTCTATATAACTCAAAACCCAGAAGTGAATATAAACATTAAAGCTGAAAGAATTATGACACTTGAAAAGATTTTAAAAATGGACTTCCCTTCTTGCTGCCCTGGCCATTTCTTTAACTTTTGCATTTTTTCTCTGATTAGACACTGAAATATGACTTGCCCAGAAATGAAATCCCCCAAAAATAGCATCCTCAGAAATAGCAGATGAAATACGACATCCTCAAAATGGAATCCTTTTCCGCCGTTGCTGCAAAACTCCTCCATGGTTTGGCAAGAAATTGACGACAACACATGTGAAGTATTATGGACAAAAGGCAGACAATGAGGCAGCTAAGAGAACTCGGCAAGTTTGAAGCTCTGTTAGGTCAAAGGGGAGTGTCTAATGTTCTTGTTTTATGTACGGTGTGTATAATGTTACCCTCTAGTGGCTGGAGGATAAGAGCCTCAGTGGTAGAACCATTAGATAAGAGTGATCTCCTTTAGCTACAGGGTTAGTGATGCACTGATTTAATGAAGGTTTGGGGTGCAATCCAGACCAGTAAGGGGTTGTCTCACCATTTGCCCTACAACTTTGAGTGCCTCTCAAATCTTTGTTACTGTGGCTTCCAACCTGGGATATTCACAACCAGCCTACATGTAAGCAGGTCACTCCCTGAGCCACTGCATGCTAAACAACCCTAACTGTCTAGTGATGGAAATTTCAAAGATGGCTTCACTCTTTGCTTATATCTTCCAGAGTTCAATGACTTTGTTCCAAGAGGCACCTCGTGCTGTTCGTTCCCTTTCCCTCCCCATGATCCATCCCACGTTACCTGGGTCAAGAGAAGCATTCCCAGTGGGTGGGCATGGCACAGCTGTCTGGGCTGCAAAGAGAAGAGGAGGGCTTGCTCTCTGGAACGACAATCAGTTCACAGTCACGCCTGCTTTGGGAATTGCCAGCAGAAGAACTTCAAACCAGCTCCCTCTGACAGCAAAGAATATTTTTTTCAGACATGCTGGCAACTGAGCCCCATGCCAACAGCTGCAGCCCTGTCCCCAGCCCGTCCATGCATCTGCATCTCCTGAGTCCTGTTCGGGGTCAGTACAGCAGCCCCACCAGAAGACAGGGCTGGAGCGGGCAAGGCTGGGGGCAATACAGCTGTACTGAAAGAGCTGCCAGCATGGAGTTCTGCTCCTTTCGCTGCTGCGGTTCCCAGGAGAACTTTGAACAGCAGAAAGGAGAAGAGCATGAGGCCACCAGGCGGCCCCATGCCGGCAGCTTCTCTGGCACAGCTGTACCGCCCCACCCCTGTCCTCTGGCAGGGCTGCTGTACAGACCCCGGACAGGAGACGCAGGAACGCAACTGTGTGGAAGATCTGGGGTGGTACAGCCATGCTGGAGGAGCTGCCGGCCTGAGGCCAACCAATGGCCCCATGTTCTGCTCCTCCTGTGTCTTTCCAGTGTGCCTTACAGGCCATAAATAGCTTACAAGTACGGCGTACTGTACTGTACTACCCTACTTGCTGGGGTGCCTCCCTCCAAAGCTTGCCTTACTTGGAGCATCACAGCAACAGCTGTTATAGAAGCAGAGATGGTTCTGAGCAGGTGATTTCAGACTTCCCTTATGCTAATATAAATTGTCCCCAACAATATGCTTTCTTATATGGTCAGGTTGGTTCCAGCAGCAAAAAGTCCACTCACATAGGCCACAGAAGCTTCTTCAATACTTAGTGAGCATCACTAAACTGCTCAAGTTTGTTAAGACCAAAGCAGACTGTGAAGAACTTCAAAAAGATCTCACAAAACTAAATGATTGGGCAACAAATCAACAAATGAAATTTAATGTGAATAAATGTAAAGTAATGCACATTGGAAAAAAAAATAACCCCAACTATACATACAATATGATGAGGGCTAATTTAGCTACAACTAATCAGGAAAGAGATCTTGAAGTCATCCTGGATAGTTCTCTGAAAACGTCCACGCAGTATGAAGCAGCAGTCAAAAAAGCAAACAGGATGTTAGGAATCATTAAAAAGGGGATAGAGAATAAGACGGAGAATATCTTATTGCCCTTGTATAAATGGATGGTATGCCTACATCTTGAATACTGCGTACAGATGTGGTCTCCTCATCTCCAAAAAAGCTATATGGCACTGGAAAAAGTTCGGAAAAGGGCAACTAAAATGATTTGGGGTTTGAAATGGGTCCCATATGAGGAGAGATTAAAGAGGCTAGGACTATTCAGCTTGGAAAAGAGGAGACTAAGGGGGTTATGATAGAGGTATATAAAATCATGAGTGGTGTGGAGAAAGTGAATAAGGAAAAGTTATTTACTTGTTGCCCTAATATAAGAACTAGGTGTCACCAAATGAAATTAATGGGCAGCAGGTTTAAAACAAATAAAAGGAAGTTCTTCTTCACACAGTGCACAGTCAACCTGTGGAACTCCTTGCCTGAGGAGGCTGTGAAGGCTAGAACTATAACCGGGTTTAAAAGAGAGCTAAGTAAATTCATAGAGGTTAAATCTATTAATGGCTATTAGCCAGGATGGGTAAGGAATGGTGTCCCTAGCCTCTGTTTGTCAGAGGGTGGAGATGGATGGAGGAGAGAGATCACTTGATCATTACCTGTTAGGTTCACTCCCTCTGGGGCACCTGGCATTGGCCACTGTCAGCAGACAGGATACTAGGCTGGATGGACCTTTGGTCTGACCCGGTACGGCCATTCTTATGTTCTTATACTCTGCTTAAGTTATCCTTTCCTTTCTCCCATTTGACTGATAAATGGCAGAGCCAGAAATGACTATAACAGCTTAGTTGCTGCATGTCACAGGGCAACGTACATAGACTTCAGTAACCGAATCACTCTGTCATTAAATGAAATTATATTCTTGGCACATCGCCCTCATTTTCAAAGACTCTCCCATCTATTTCACTTGTGCAGTGCTCTTTCGTATTTGGATCTTAAGTGAGATACTTTGGTTGAGTGTCTTGCGTTTTAGGTTATTTATCAGAGAATTACACCATCCCAGTTGAATTATATATCCTAATTGTATTTATTTATTTTTAAAATAATGATCAATGCTGCTTCTAATAAAAAAAACTTAAAAATAAAAAAAAATAAATTCTGCTTCTATCAGCTGCTTTCTCACTATATTAGCAAATTGTGTTTTCTCTAGCAAGATAGAGAAGCCAGTAATGTGATAAGAAGTAATTAATACAATATAATCACAGACTAAGATCAAATTCATCTCCTCTCTCTTTACCTTGTCAAGTGCTTCAATATTTTATGTTGTAATGTGATGACCAGAACTGATCACTCTAATCTAAGTGTGGATCTGACTAATGCATTGTATAATCAAAGATTTCCCTTAGACTTAAATTCGTTTGCATTTTCTTGCTCTTCTTACCGCAGCATGGCATCCGTTAAGAGTTATTATAGTAAAAGATCAAGTTCTGCCATAGTTTCTAGTCTGAATGTAAAGCCTGCCTTTTCCAATAGGTTTAGAAATGGGGTGTTAAAATTCCCATCAGTGTTGAAACTGCATCGAATTATTAGGCGCATGCATCTTCTGTCTCTTACACTGTCTCTCACTCTCTCTTTTCTCTCTCTTTCTCCTCTGCTCAAGTTGCATTCAGTCATTTTTGTCCTTAATATGTATTTGAAATGGTACAAAGAGAAAATATCCGTCTTGTCTCTTCAGTTCAGTTATTTTGATTGGACTCTTCAATGAAAACTAAAGAGTTAAAGCTGGTTAACTTTACAAAATAGGGGCATGACCTTCCCTCTCTCCCCTAGATAGAGTTTATCCAGGTGAGATGTAAGGCACATTGGCAGGGCACTGTGGAAGGGAAGCGTGGGCTATCACTATTCATGTTGTAGTTGCTCTGTGGATAAACAGAGGATCCTGTCTCTAGAGCAGTAAGCTGAGCATCTTTCACAAGCACCAAATTCACCTTAAAAGGCACAAAAATAAAATAAAAAGGCAAGAGTTTAAACCAGGGACTCACCCCTAAGTTTTCCAAGCATTTCCACCAGCATTCAGACAAGTAGGGATACACCCAGCTGCAGTCTTTCTGACCACCAGCCTCCTAGCCTAGCACCCCAGAACAGTACTGTCCTGCCCTGGTCAAATCTGGTCAGTATATGGGTTTAGCACCTGGTCCACCTCTACCTCAATGTGACGAGGACCATCCACACATGTAGTAACCAAATGGAGATTTTTCCCAAACATCTTAGTCAAAAGCACACTGCTTTGGATTAAAAATAAAATAAATTTATTAACTACAAAAGGATAGATTTTAAGTGATTATAAGTGATAGCAAACAGATCAAAGCAGATTACCTGGTAAATCAATAAAACCATAAACTGAGTTTAACATACCAGATAGGTAGGATATGAATTAGCAAATCATGGAATCATAGAAGATTAGGGTTGGAAGAGACCTCAGGAAGTCATCTAGTCCAACCCCCTGGTCAAAGCAGGACCAATTCCCAACTAAATCATACCAGCCAGAGCTTTGTCAAGACAGGCCTTAAAAACCCCTAAAGATGGGAATTCCACCACCTCCCTAAGTAACCCATTCCAGTGCTTCACCACTCTTCTAGTGAAGTAGTTTTTCCTAATATCCAACTAGACCTCCCCCACTGCAACTTGAGACCGTTGCTCCTTGTTCTGCCGTCTGCCACCTCTGAGAACAGCCGAGCTCCATCCTCTTTGGAATCCTCCTTCAGGTATTTGAAGGCTGCTATCAAATTCCCCCTCACTCTTCTCTTCTGCAGACTAAATTAAGCCCAGTTCCCTCACCCTCCCCTCATAAGTCTTGTGCCCCAGTTCCCTAAATCATTTTTGTTGCCCTCAACTGGACTCTCTCTAATTTAGCCACAACTTTTCTGTAGTGAGGGGCCCAAAACTGGACTCAATACTCCAGATGTGGCCCTGAGAAATTCTTATCTTGAGTGATAAACAGGCTGACAGATTCTTAAGGCACAAGCTGCCTTGGCTTTGCATCTTGGGTTTCCAAACTTTCATGCACAGGCTATCAATACATTAGCCTGGGATCATCACTTCCCCCCGTTCAGTCTTTATTCCTCAGGTGTTTCCAGGTGTGTTGTTATAGGGAGAGTGAGCTACCATCATGATGTCATTGTGATCCTAATATATCTTCTTCCCACTTGCTGGAAAGCTCTTTTGTTGTGACCTGGGTCAAACAGTCCCCATTGTGTAGTGCTCTCTCTGAGAGGTTTCTATTGTACATAGATCCTGGCATCATCCCTGTGTTTGCATGCATTTCCTCAATAAGCCATTAACATTGTTTGCCCTTTTTACTGTTGTACCTGAAAGTCTGCTTGTGGGTGTTTTCAACATCTCAACATGTTTCAGTAACACATAGCTAGCCAAACTTCATAAACTCATATACAATGATAACACATACAATTCAACAAGCTATTAATGTTTAGCAGATCAAGACCTTTAGAATAATACCTCACAAGGCATACTTTGTACAAAACATATCCTAATGACATGATAGTGGTGAATGTTGGGGCACCAGGGTGTCACAATGCCCACTTCTTACTCTGACAAAACTTCCACTCATGACAATGTGGATTTGGGCAGACAAATGGGAGCAGAATTTAGCTGCCTCATAATAACGGGACAGCTCCTTAACTGGTGTAAATCAGCATAGCTCCATTAAAGTCAATCAAGCTTCATTGATTTACTCCAGCTTAGGACCTTGCCCAATATCTGCATGATTGTCTTCTTTGGGTTCTAGAGATCCATTACTACTCTAGCTACACTGTTAATTCTCTCCCCAGTGATGTGTCTGTGTATTGGTGGGACACCCAATATATATATATATATTTGTGCTTGAAATAAGAAAAAAGTTTTGTGCATGTAAAGACTAATAATATGACTCTAGAAATTAACTCAGGAAATGTATATAATTTAATTGGAAATAATAATCCTCCCAACTTGTTTTAGTCTTTTAGAACCACCCTATTAAATTGTGTAGCCAAGCTATAATTTCCTTTTAAATTCTATGGCGAGTTCAAAAAGCCTATTGAAATATTTTCATTGTCTATTACATTCCATGGGGCTTTTGTATAAGGGAACGTTCCTTTCAAGATGACAATTTCTGTGGTTCTCAGCACAGCACTACTATACTTAATAGCTGAGCACCAGCGAAATGGCCACAAACCAAGGTATTTCACTACTTAGTCACAATGGCATTTTAGGTTAAACAATCATTGGCTCAGCTGTGAAAAATGAGATAAATTAAAATTATTTTCTTCAGAAGGACCAAGGGCTTGGCAAGTAATATATTGAAGAAATTTCCTGGACATAATGGGTTACATTAATTTTCAACTGCAAAACAATTCTTTCAGCATTATTTTTCAGTGAAGAAAAAAAAAGAAGAATAAAAACACCCTGCTATTTGTGCTATTTATGTCTTGCTGAAATGAGAAACTACATTTTAAAGGGAGGATTAAGAAAGGCATATCAAGAAATGTTGCAAAAACTGACTGTAAACAATTCCAGCTAATTGATTAACCAATTGCCTTTATCCAAATGTGGTCAGTTTCAGCTAGGATGACATATAAAAATGGGTTGTTGTTTTTTTTTTTGGTCTATGAACATCTTTTAAAAATAACTGCTATGGAAACTAGTCCATATTCTGCATTAAGTTTTTTCCTCTTGCGTTCCTTCTAGTGGCTCAGAGCAGTTGCTAATGGGTTACAGAGACTGTCATTCATGCTGTAGGCACTGGCTTGAACTATTCTACACCAGAATTGATTAAAATTGTTGTTGTCTTACTCTGAAGGCCTTTTAGTACCCTGTGTGAAATGAGTGTAGTGGTCTCCGTCCTGTTTCTAGTAATTAAGGGTTGGTAAGTGAAGTTAATGGAGCTATGCTGATCTATACCAGCAGAGGATCTGGCTATGGTGTCCAAAGCAACCACACAATTTGCATTAATTGAGACCTTAACTGGGAGTCTCAACAAAGTATGAATGGGCATACTTGGAGTTCAGCACACAGAAGCAGCTGATCAAAGGAACAGAGAACCTACCTTATGAGAGGAGACTCAAAGAGCTTGGCTGGTTTAGCCTAACCAAACAAAGGCTAAGAGGAAGTATGATTGCTCTCTATAAATTTATCAGAGAGATAAATACTAAGGAGAGGGAGCAATTATTTAAGGTAAGCGCCAACAACTGACACAAAAAACAAAGATATATAAACTGTCCATCAACAAGTTTAGGTTTGATAACAAAGGTTTCTAACTATCAGAGAAATGAAGTTCTGAAACAGCCTTTGAAGGGGAGTAGTGGGGGCTAAAAAACTAACTGGCATCAAGCCTGAGCTTGATAAGATTACCAAAGGGATGACATTATGAGACACTCTATAGTGGCATATAGTTAATCTGTGACTGCTCATAGCAAATATCCCCTACAGCTGGTGATGGATAACTAAATGGGGAGGCCTCTGCGTTACGACCGAGAATTCTTTCCAAGGTTGTTGGGTCTTGCAGAAATGCTCTAAATGATCACCATATTTGGGGTTGAGAAAGAAGTTTTCCCCAGGTCAGATGGCAGAGACCCTGTTGTTTTTTTTTGTTTGGTTGGTTCATTGTTTTTTTTGCCTTCCTCAGTAGCATGGGACATGGGTCACTTGAAGGTTTCAATTAGAGTAAACAGTGGATTCTCTGTAACTTGAAGTTTTTATATCATGATTTTGAGGACTTCTGTAGCTCAGCCAGAGGTTAGGGGTCTATTACAAGAGTGTATGGGTGAGGTTCTGTGCTTGGCAATGTTCAGAAGGTCAGACTGTATAACCATGATGGCCCCTTTTGACCTTAAAGTCTATGAGTCTATATGGCTCTGTGTTAAGCTTGGAACATCTTGCACTCCTGTAGCCTCACCTCTTTTCTACATAAATACAAGACCTCTGTCTCTAGCGGTGTTAATTTTAGCATATTTCATCCACATTAAATGTATTTATTTGTATAAAATTGTATGATTTTAAAAAATCTGCAACACTTAAGGATTTGAATAATTAAATCTACGTTCTCTGGAAAATTCAGCACTCATACTTGTGAAATCTGCCAGCCACATAGTTAGCCAAGTCTTTCTCAGTGAAGGCATCAGCTTTGATCTTCTCCAGTACACTGCATAAATGTTTTTATATTTCTGTACCAGCAGAGTGAATGACCAACACCTTATGGCAAATCCCTAGATAATCAGTGCATCAGGATCTGCACAGACTGCCTGGTGGTTTCTGAATAAAGTATAAGGTGTTGGTTTTGATCCACCGAGTCCTGAATAGCATGAGACAGCTCCATCCGTGTTAGCAAAGTTGGGATTCCTACTGTACATGGCCATCAGCAGTTCAAGCGCCATATCATCTAATCTTCCATGCAGAATGTCTAAGTACTTATATCTCTGGCCACGCATGTACTCTAAGGCTTGCAATGCTGCTAACATCACGGAAGCTGATGCAGGGTTAGTGTAGACAAGCACTTATGCCAACATCATATCTAATGAGCTTATGTCTTGATATATGTCTGAAGATCTCAAATTTTCTTTTGGTATTTTAAGCTATTGCCTGGTTTACACACTCATCTCATCCTAGAAAACAATTCAAATAAAAGAATTTTCCTTTATTGGAAAAATGTAACATTTCAGAATTACTCTCCATTCTGAATGAGCCCAAAATGCTGAAATACTGAAAACTTTCAGCAAATGTCAGCCTTTAAATTTTCAGATTGGAACCAGAGAAATTCACCATTTTCCACTTAAATTAAACAATTTGACAAGTCACCACAGTATTCTTTTGTGTAAAACATTTTGAAACCAAAAACAGTCTGTTCAAAATGAAATTCTTCATTTTGATTTTTCTGCTCAGAACCTCGAAACATTTCATTAGAATTCACATTTTACCATGGAACATTTCAGTTACAGCAAATCTGTATTTTCCAACAGGAAATATTTTTAATGCAAAATATTTTGACAAGCTCTACTCCAAACTTCTTAGTTTTGTATATTTCTTCCTCAAACCATTCACTTTCCATGCGGACATTGCTAGAGCTCATTAGAGAAGCAGTGAAGCTTAGTGGCTGGAGCTTGGGGCTGGCTTCCAGGGATTCCTGTATTCCAATCTCAGCTCTGCCATCATCTTAGGGTCAGCTTAATCAACTCCAGTGGATTTAGATCAGGCCTTTACTTAGGGCAAAGTAGTCGGTCTGAGATTGTCAATTAATTTTAAGGGAGTTAAGCTCCCAGAGACAATTTCCTGCTTGTTGACGTACAATGGGAAATGGACAGTTAAATCCCTTAGGTTCCGTTGCAATTCTGCCCCTCACTTTCCTCAGTTTTTAAACAGCCATAAATAATAACATCTGGCTCACAGGCTGTTGTGAGGTTTAAATGGTAAATGTTTGCAGAATGCTTTGAACATGTAAAGTTTCATACAGGGACTTATTTTTTAGCATGATTCTCCACTCGAAGGACTGTGGGCCTGAATCACAGTCCCCTTTTGATGTGAGTAAAGGCTGCAGCATTTAGGCCTATGCTGCAAATCTACATTCCTTCCTTCAACCACAGCATGATCCAGGTACTAACCCTACAATGCATCTTGCTGGCAGATATTTATACCTTAAGTCCTAAAGATGCGTCACTTCCATATTTTCACGCTGACATAATTTTGACGTTAGCTTTATTGGGTTTAACCTTGCATTGGCCCTCACTTTATTATTCCAACCCAACTTTAACTGAGAGCCCTAATTTACAATAGGTTCTGTCAACCTCTTCTGGAACTGTTTTCATAAGCTTAGGCAGTCATTTGGATTTACACTAGCTAAATGGCTTGATGAAATACTGTATAATAATCCACAACATGTGAGCTAAGAAATATCAATTCCTCGTTCATTAGCCTGCCCCATTATTAGAAGACTCGAATTATGTGCTAGGAGTAGTGGCTACAACACCTGCTAATGTTTGTGAAAGGACATGGAATAAAATATGTCCCCTTATGTCACTGCCCCAGCTGGGTTTCCTGTGGCTTAATCTGCCCTCTCAACAAGCTGTACTGATTATAAATACAATGCTACTCTCATTGCCAAAGGCCATGGCATATCGCTTGGCACACTGCAACCCTCCAAATTTTTCCATTTGCTCCTTCACCTCAGTCGATCGTGGCTTCAGAAAGCAGCCTTCTGCTACCTGGCATAAGATGATATGTCATTTATAATTGTGCTCGCTTCAAAAAGCTAATGCTTAGCTTAATAAACTGAAAAGATAGTGAGCCCAGCATCCCAATTCCAAAGCAGCTCAAAGTTGCTGTTGTTATTTGGGTTCCGTGGTGCAGAGGGGACAGGAAACAGGTAGAGGTAGAAATAAATAGGTGATAGCATCTCTGGTATCCTGCAAGGAGAAAAGAAAACAGTTCTGCAACAAATCATGAAATATTAATCACTCTTATTGGAAAAAGGTTTTCTTATTTTTTTTTTATTTTTTGCACTATTTGATGATCTGAAACTCAGAAAAGAGTCCTGCTAAAAGTGGAAACTAAGTCAAGTTACAAAGGATGAATATAAACAAATAACACAAAGTATGTAGAGACAACATTAGAAAAGCCAAGGCACAAGATAAACTGAAATTAGCTAGAGACAGAAAGGATAACAAGAAAACATTCTACAAATGCATTAGAAGGAAGAGGAAGACCAAGGACAGAGTAAGGCTGTTACTTAGTGAGGGAGTAAAAATGATAACAGAAAATGTGGATATGACAGAAGTGCTAAATGACTTTTTTTGTTTCAGTTTTCACCAGGTTAGTAGCGACTGAATATGTAACATAGTGAATGCCAGTGAAAATGAGGTAGGTTCAGAGGCTAAAATAGGGAAAGAACAAGTTAAAAATTACTTAGACAAGTTAGATGTCTTTAAGTCACCACGGTGTGATGAAATGCATCCTAGAATACTCAAAGCTCTGACTGAGGTGATATCTGAGCCATTAGTAATTATCTTCAAAGTCATGGAAGACAGGAGAGATTCCAGAGGACTGGGAAACGGAAAATATAGTGACAATCTAAAAAAAAAATAATAAAAAAAAGGAAATAAGGACAACATAGCATGAGAATTCAGAGCTCTGTGCGCTTAGACTCATTTA
Organism: Gopherus flavomarginatus; assembly: GCF_025201925.1. Classification (NCBI taxonomy): domain Eukaryota; kingdom Metazoa; phylum Chordata; order Testudines; family Testudinidae; genus Gopherus; species Gopherus flavomarginatus. The sequence goes on along the minus strand of NC_066619.1, from coordinate 8,150,591 downwards.
CGTAACAGAGATTAAATGATCTGGTAAAGATGAAAAGATTAGAGCCTTTTCTAATTTCAATCTGATCAAACCAAGAACTGGATTGTGTGTATGTGTGTGTTATGTGAACCAGGGACGTGTAGTAAATCTACTGAAATACCCGTCCTTCACAACTGATGTTAACAGAGATGATAACAGGTAATGTAACCATCTATGAGTATTTGAAATTCAAATTCTTGCGGTAGAGAGGAATTGTTGAAGACAGTGCAAGGTGGGAGAAAGCTTGTTCCAAAACCTGATGATATCAGTTGAAATACTCCTACCACGTTTGGATGAGGCTCAGAACAGGGCGAACATAGGCAAAAGGAATTTTAAGCTGAATATCAAAACAAATGTTCTAGTAACTAGGAGCTCCATTAGACTGTGGAAAAGTCTCACAATTAAAATGATGTCAATCCCATTCCAAGAGTCATTTAAAACTGAACTATAGAAGACATCAGAATAAACACTAGGCAATCATTCTTAACTAACAGTTGTTCCACTGCACTTGCTGTTCAAATAAGTTTTTTTTTCTGTCTTTGAATTCCAGGATTGAACAGAAAGTCTAAGAACCTGTTTCTGGCTTTAATTCATCAAACTACTTAAGCACATGCTTAACTACAATAAAGGGCTTCAATTGCATTTACTTCAATGGACTGTAAGTATGTGCTTAAAGTAAGCATGTATTACAATGATTTGGTGAATAGGGAATGGATTTAAGCATGCTGAAGATAAGCATATGCTGAAATGCTTTGCTGAATTGTATCTGATTTTAATTCAATCATGGCAAAAAATGGTTTATTTTATGTAACAGACTTTCAAAGATGTGAGAGGAAAAATCATTTTCACTAATTTAGGAAAAGACACAGAAGAAAAGTAATTCAGATTTTGTCCAGAGTGCATTTCCTGCTTTCACATATATTATTTCTAGCAAATGAATATAAGATGTATGAACATATACTTGGAAGATAGTATGTGTACAATGCTTGTGCGTTCAGTTTATGAATGTTGTATAGGAGGTTGATCCAAGTCTAGCATCTACTGAGATTTAAATATAAATTTTACCTCCATGTGTAACATGTTATAATACAATAGAACCTTAGAGTTACGGAAAATTGTGAATGGATGTTGTCCGTAATTCTGAAATGTTCCTGACTCTGAACAAAGCACAGTTCAGTCTCCAGCTCCAGCAGCTGACACTCCAGGCCGGGCTTCAGCAGCAGCTGAGCTCCCTCCACAGCTCTGGCAGCTTCCTTGCAGGTAGCTTCTTTCCCTGGGTGGACTGGGTGAAAACAGTGCGTCCCCTCCAGGTAGGGAGGGAGGGATGAAAGTGGTGCAGACCCTGGTGCTGCTCCTGCTCCAATGGCTCTGGGCTGGCAGCACCAGCATTTTCACCTCTTAGCTATAAGTGGCTGCTCCACAGGTAGGGGTGGGTGGGGGACAGGCAGCCCAGATGTGCCTACATTTAAGATGTAATACAGGCACACTACAGTATTTGCTTTTTTTTTTTTTTTTTTTGTCTCTGCTGCTGCCTGATTGGTTCCTTCTGGTTTCACATGGTGTCTGGTTGACCAGTCAGTCCGTAACTCTGGTATTCGTATATTTGAGGTTCTGCTGTAGGTTATTTGTAGTGCACAATCTATTATCAATTATTATATTTATATGATTGAAAGGAACAAAAGGTGAAGAGAGCTGGCCTGAGAGAAACACAGGGATTCAATCCAGGACTTCTGAAGGAGACATGAGACATGAGCCCAACCCCCAGAGTATGGAATGTTCAGATCTGAGGGTTTTTTTCAGTGTGTTAGAGAACAGGGGGGAGACACATGGGATTTGGTTCTGAATCTGGATTCAGACTTCACCAAAGTTCAATGCTACTGTAACATACACAACTCAACACCAACAGCTGCTTAAAAGAAACCAACTGACTACCTGATCCCCGGGTCCGGATCCTGAGCTAGTGTAAATCAGTGTAGCTCCATTGATTTCAGTGTAGCTATGTTGATTTACACCAGCTGAGGATCTATCCCTAGAATATCTCCTCCTATCTCCTGTAACTGAAATTGTTGTTGTGTATCTACTTATAAATGAAACAGGGTATTCTACTGAAAATGGTACTTGGGGTTCATCATTTACATGGCTGTATAGGACAGTTTCATCTGCCTAACTGGTCTTCTTATTGCATTTTGTAATATAGGACTAGGAGCCTGATTATTCTCTCACTTGCTCCAGTTTTACACCACTTTAAATCCTTCATTGGACTCGTCTTCAGCTGGTGCCCATCAGTGTTGTTTCATTGATTTCAATGGGAGTTATTCCAGTGCATACAAGTAGGACATCAATTTGTTAATGTCTAAGTCTCTCCTCTAGGAAAATGTATTTTGAAACAGGATTCCACTTACTCTTACATTTCTACTTTTACTTTCTTAAAAGGAGGTTGTCCAGACAAAATCTCATTTAAAATATCTTGTGTACTTGTAACATTTTTGTGCACCTCACTTAGCTCAGTCAATCAAACTAGACAGATCAGTTTCACTTTCCGGTTCTCATCCACTAGATCTCTGCTGTTTTGTTTGGATTCACAATGCTGCAGGGAAATGAAAGCATTTCTATTTTTGCAAAGTATTGTAAAAAATTTTGGATTAGGAAAGCTATTATTTTTGGCCCAAACTCAGTTGGTGGTAGCACTTTAATGATATAATCTCACCTAAACCTAATAAAAAAGACAATTTACATTTGTTAGCTTTTCTGGTGATCATTAGAGGCTGCACGTCTTGGACATTAGTGTAATGACTTTGGCTCATGTTATTTTATTAAATCTATTTTTAAAGGTCTAGTGTAACCCACTGGTGAGTGTGTGTCCAAGGTTCCCTTCTGTGCCCGATCCACAGAGGCTGTGAATCTGCTCTAGTCCCAGCTAGGCTCTTTAGATCAAGCTATAGCAACTCACACTTTCAGCTCTGGCGGTTCCTGGCCCACCACCTGGAGCATCAGCTAACATACTCTCGTAGGCTACTGAAGATTTAAGATAGCTGATCATTACCAAAGTGTCAATGATATAACGCTATGGAGTGCATGATCTGCTGCTTTGAGAAGACGCTGAGAAGTATGGGCTTTTGCGTTCTACCCCTGGTTTTGCCTTTGTTGCTACTAAACACAACTTCTGCCTACCTCATTTTTCCCATGTGTAAAATGGGGATAATGATACTTATCTATCTCAAAAAAGTACTGTGAGGCTTAATTATCTAGAGCTGCTTTGAGATACTTAAACAAAAGGCACTGGATAGAGAAAAGCAAATTCATTATTAATTATTATTATTATACCCAGCTGACTCCTACCAGTACTGATCTTCATTTGGCCTCAAATCATTTCCAAATCTACATACAAAATGAACCATTTCCATTGTTTTGTAAGCTATCCAGACTCCTAGAGTTATCTGAAGTTTGATTCTGCTCTCAGTTACAATGGTGTAGATGGTATTGTGGGTAGCCATGTTAGTCTGTATCCACAAAAACAACAAGGAGTCCAGTGGCACCTGAAAGACAGGGGTCGGCAACCTTTCAGAAGTGTGGTGGCGAGTCTTCATTTATTCACTCTAATTTAAGGTTTTGCATGCCAGTAATACATTTTAACGTTTTTAGAAGGTTTCTTTCTATAAATCTATAATATATAATAAACTATTGTTGTATGTAAAGTAAATAAGGTTTTTTAAATGTTTAAGAAGCTTCATTTAAAATTATATTAAAATGCAGAGCCCCCTGGACTGGTGGCCAGGACCTAGATGGTGTGAGTGCCGCTGAAAATCAGCTCGCACGACGCCTTTGGCACCCATGCCAAAGGTTGCCTATCCTTGTTAAAGACTAACAGATTGATGTGGGCATAAGACATTGAGTAACTATTTTTTCCATTGATTAAATCTGGAGTAACTGCACTGCTGCCAGACGAGCAACTCTGAATCTACAGCTCTAAATGTGGGAGAGAATTTGGCTTTTTAACCCCTTGTGAGAGCTGCCTAGAAGCAGCAGATATTAGCAAGGAAGGAACATCACTTGCTGTGTAAACAAGAAAGTGGCTTTGAAGTTCTTGATTTGTGGGAAGAAATTCTGGAGACCTCAGGTCTCCTGGAGTGCGGTCTCATGGGATACTATGGGGCCCTAATTACCTGGGTAACCTTGGGACTGGAAAATGGGAATCTAGGTGCTGAAGCCAGGCACAAAGCTTCTCCTGCACCTCACTTTACTCAACTGAACTGCCCAGTTGTCACTGTTTGGTCCTACAAGCACAGCCAACAGCTTCTCCTTTCAGCCTTCCCTCAAGTGCTATTCAACCAGAAGACCTTACCTTAGAACGTGTTTCCTGATGCTAGTTGTGGTTCTTCTTCCCAGGTGATACCAGCACATGCTACTTCCTCTGTCACTCTCCTCGTCCTTCTTCATTTTCTCTTTCCTCCCTCAGGTACCCCAATTCAATGCTTGATTAACAGGTATGAAAGAGACGGGGGAATCCACTTTGTCCCTCTTTTTTTGTCTTCCATTTAATCTTTCTCTGTTACTTTTCACTCTTCATTCTCATAAAACAAGAACTAGGGGATCACCAAATGAAATTAGAATAATAGAATAGAATCATAGACTATCAGGGTTGGAAGAGACCTCAGGAGGTCATCTAGTCCAACTCCCTGCTCAAAGAAGGGCCAACCCCAACTAAATCATCCCAGCCAGGGCTTTGCGAAGCCTGACCTTAAAAACTTCTAAGGAAGCAGATTCCACCACCTCCTGAGGTAACCCATTCCAGTGCTTCACCACCCTCCCAGTGAAAAAGTTTTTCCTAATAGCCAATCTAAACCTCTCCCACTGCAACTTGAGACCATTACTCCTTGTTCTATCATCTGGTACTACTGAGAACAGTCTAGAACCATCCTCTTTTGAACCCCATTTCAAGTAGTTGAAAGCAGCTATCAAATCTCCCTTCATTCTTCTCTTCTTCAGACTAAATAGTCCCAATTCCCTCCTCCTCTCCTCATACGTCGTGTGCTCCAGACCCTTAATCATTTTTGTTTCCCCCCACTGGACTCTTTCCAATTTTTCCACATCCTTCTTGTACTGTGGGGCCCAAAACTGGACACAGTACTCCAGATGAGGCCTCACCAATGTCGAATAGAGGGGAATAATCACATACCTCAATCTGCTGGCAATGCTCCTACTTATACAGCCCAAAATGCCGTTAGCCTTCTTGGCAAAAAGAGCACACTGTAGACTCATATCCAGCTTCTTGTCCACTGTAACTCCTAGGTTCTTTTCTGCAGAACTGCTGCCTAGCCACTTAGCCCCTAGTTTGTAGCAGTGCATGGGATTCTTCCTTCCTAACTGCAGGACTCTGCACTTGTCCTTGTTGAACCTCATCAGATTTCTTTTGGCCCAATCCTCTAATTTGTCTAGGAAGCCAGTTTAAAACAAACAAAAGGAAGTATTTCTTCACACAATGGACAGTCAACCTGTGGAAGTCCTTGCCAGAGGATGTTGTGAAGAACAAGACTATAACAAAGTTCAAAAAACAACTAGATAAGTTCATGGTGGACAGATCCATCAATAGCTATTAGACAGGATGGGGAGGGATGCAAAACCATGGTCTGAATTGTCCCTAGCCTCTGTTTGCTAGAAGCTGGGAGTGGGCAAATGGGGACGGATCACCTCTTCTGTTCATTCCCTCTGAAGCACCTCGCATTGGCCACTGTTGGAAGACAGGATACTGGGCTAGATGGACCATTGATCTGAACCAGCATGGCTGTTCTTATGCTCTTATGTTATTATATTTTTCGATTCTAGCTATGAACAGAGGGAAGAGAGGGCATATGAACACGTCAGAGGTGGTCAAAAAAGCAAAAATAATGTTAGGAATCATTAAAAAGGGGATAGAGAATAAGACTGAGAATATATTATTGCCATTATATGAATCCATGGTACCCCCACATCTTGAATACTGTGTACAGATGTGGTCTCCTCACCTCAAAAAGATATTCTAGCACTAGAAAAGGTTCAGAAAAGGGCAACTAAAATGATTAGGGGTTTGGAGAGGGTCCCATATGAGAAAAGATTAAAGAGGCTAGGCCTCTTCAGCTTGGAAAAGAGGAGACTAAGGCGGGATATGATAGAGGTACATAAAATCATGAGTGATGAGGAGAAAGTGAATAAGGAAAAGTTATTTACTTATTCCCATAATACAAGAACTAGGTGTCACCAAATGAAATTAATGGTCAGCAGGTTTAAAACAAATAAAAGGAAGTTCTTCTTCACGCAGCACACAGTCAACTAGTGGAACTTCTTACCTGAGCAGGTTGTGAAGGCTAGGACTATAACAGTGTTTAAAAAAAAACTAGATAAATTCATGGTGGTGAAGTCCATAAACGGCTATTAGCCAGGATGGGTAAGGAATGGTGTCCCTAGCCTCTGTTTATCAGAGGGTGGAGATGGATGACAGGAGAGTGATCACTTGATCATTGCCTGTTAGGTTCACTCCATCTAGGGCATCTGGCATTGGCCACTATCAGTAGACAAGATACTGGGCTAGATGGACCTTTGGTCTGACCCAGTACGGACATTCTTATTTTCTTATGCCCATAGACATTTCTTCAGCTCTTGACAGAAGCCCATGTGGATTCCCTTTTAGAGCAAGTGTGTGAGGTGGCAGGCATGTTACACACTGTACCACAAAGCAGCTGTTGGAGCAGTTAGGATAGACTGGTTAGAAACCAATATTCATTGTTTACTCCTGGCTAATATTAGGAGAATTGCCATATTAGAATGAAGATATCCATTATTGACAAAAACTTCTCACAGTCACCATAATGGTTAGATTTTTTTCAGCTCCTGAGGGAGTTGGATGTATTAATGTGTTGTTGTTTTGTTGTTGTTATTTTCTGGCCCAGAATTAATTTGATCCATTCTTTAAGAACATGTGTATAACACAACAAAAAAAAAGTATTATTGGATTACAAATTGCACTTGTTGTTTTGGGGCGATAAACAGAATGATGAATGCAGTCTTTGTTCAATCACCTTTTTATTCATGAAAGGAAAAAACATGGATTCTAAAACCATTTATCTACATCAGGAGTAAGCCATAAACCTTTCAAAAACACTCCAAGTGATCCAGGAAGGAGCTGCTGATTACTGTCATAACAAAGGGGATTCGATAATGCTAATGACTGTTCTTATGGTAATCAATAACTCAGTGGAAGCTGCATGAATCTTAACAAATCCCTCCTCCCTGAGAAAATAAAAATTGTTAGAGTGCATTCTTGTGAGCGCCTGGTTAAGATAAAAGGTAAAGATTAACATACTCTGGTAGATGATGACTTCATGCTAATGATAGCTAAGCCCTGATACAAAGTTTTAATGTTTAGAAGTGAGGTCAAAGCTTAGCAAGTCTTTTATCCCACTGTTCTAAAATTCTGAACTCAGCTACAGCCTGGAAATTCTAAACTTAATTATCTGATGGATAAAGGCCCAGGCTATGACTCAGAATACCTACATTCAATTCCCAGGTCTGCTATAGATTACCAGCATGATTTGGGGATTTTTTTCCAAAAGGATTCAGGGTTCTCCTAACTTTGGGCAGCATCCACGCTGGTTGAAGTGCCCCAGTCCATCATGGGAATCATATGGCTAAGGTGAGTCATGGGAGTTGTAGTCTGCCTGGGGACCTTTGCCTATAGAAGAGAAAGAGGGCATGAGGCAAAATAGCAGGTCACATATTAGTGTCAAAGCAAGCCAAAAAAAAAAATCTCCTTAAATTTAGATCAACAAATGGAAACAAAACATTTTGATTCAGGACTGTCAAACTGTTTCATTTAGTCTGAAAATGTCCAGATGAAATGTTCTACCATTTCTAAAATGAAATGTAGCTGAAATTTCTGATCCTTTTTTTTTTAACTTTTTGCCACAGTTCAAGATGAAAACAAATAGTGAAACATGAGAATTTCCCACAGGGTGTAAATTCCAGTTTTCAGTCAGACTTACTGTTGTGTCAACCTGCTCATTGCTTGCCAGTGTAGGATTGTTTCCTATTTTATATTTGTTAATGTAACATCCAGCCTAGTTTTAAATATACTAAATGATGGAGAGTTACTCCTCACCTTCTCTACCATTTATCTGGGAGACAATTGCACAGACTAATAGATTTTATTATCATAATGTTGTTCCTGATATTCACCTTATACTTTCCCTTTCATAACTTCAATCAATCATTCCTACTTATGTGACCTTTTCTTGTAGTAAATCTGTTTTACAAAATTATCATGAAAATGTGCCAATGCAGGAACAAAATCTGCTCATCCACCTTTCTGATCATGTTACCAATATCTTCCTCTCCTATCAGTAATTACGTACCTTGAATCTAATACAAGTGAAAGGACAGGTAGAATTTTGACATCCTTGCTTCTTATTTACACCCTTCAAATATTTCTAGGCTGTTAACGTGTTCCCAATCCCTTCTCACTTGCGCCATGAAATCAGCCTGCCTATGTGACGTACAGGTATGTTACTACCTTGCTAGGGATTTATGGTAGCTCTGGTCTCAAATCTGCCTACTGAGGGGGTTTTTGCTCCATCCTCTGAAGCAACTGGATACTGCTGGATATTTGACAGGAATAGACCAGAGGTCTCACCCATTATGGTAATTCTGATACTCCTATGTCTTAGCAGAAGACTGGGAGCCAGAAACATCACTCTGCCTCAGTTTTCTCTAATGAACTTTGGAAATAATAATGCGTATGTGCCTCATGGATGATGGAGGGGCTCCACAGGTTCTGGTGGTTCCATCAGATGATTATTCCACAGAAAAGGGTAAAACATGAAAGCCTAATCTTAGGGAATCCCCATGGTGTTTCCCTTCCTCCATCTCCTGATTTTTCTTTTGTGAGAGGACAAGTCATATGATTTTAGCCTCTCTCTCACCCTTGTTTATCAGGAATATTTTCACCAGCATTACAGTAAAGTAAAGCCAGTGTGGGATCAGACATGTAGCTTTTGCTTTTTTTTCAACTATTTGCCCACTGGTAATGCCATGTGTGGCACTCATTTGGTCCCCATTACCACAGCCTCTGACAAAATTATTGCATTTATCCTCAGATACAATATATAATATTGAAACTCAGTGACTCATCCAAGAAGGCTTAGGGGAAAGGAGAAACCTGAAATCTGGTCTCCTGATTTCCAGCCTTGTACCTTAACCACCAGATCATCAATCTGCTTGCTACTGTTGGACACCTCTGCCCTGCACCTTATCAGGAAGCTGAGCTAGTTACTAGGTGAATTAAGTTACCTGGTTACCTGTTGCACTTCTAGTGTGAGGCACAGGCCCCCAGGCTGGCTAGTTAGTTCCACCTTGGCCTGTATATATAGTAATGCTGACTAAGTATAACTCTCGCACACTATATTTTCTGTGCCCTTAAAAGTGAGAGCTGTAATAATAAATTGAAATGATTTTGTGAATAAAACTGTCTTTGGAATTAGCTATTACATACACATGAATATACCAAAGCAAATTTATGATGATTAATTGTACTACAATGAACACCAAAGCACGTAATAATGATTTGCTACTTATTATAAAGCATTGCCAATATTTTGTACACTCAAGCAGCATGATATGCATGAAATCCAATGAAACCCTCTTAAACAAACGAAGGGGAAATGGATGAACTGATTGGTCTTGCAATGTTAAACATTGCTAAGGACAGTCAGAGGCCTCAGGGACTATTTTTCCCATAGGAAACCTTGCCAATGTATTTCTCATTAAAGTCAATGGGATGGTGAGTGAATGAGCCAATAAGAACACATGTACACTTTCACCCAAAGCTCAGACCAAAACTTCTGTTATTAATTTCCCCCAAATATCTATTGGTTTTTGCTAAGGATGGGACCAAGCCTAAACCCTTGAATCCAAACTCCACCAAAGTTTGCTGGTTCAAAATCTAAATCTCTTTTTTTTTAGTTTAAACTTCTCTTTAAAATGTTCACTCATTAAATCATAGATTTTATGGCCTAAAGATACCATAAGACCATCTACTCTGACACCCAGTATAACACAAGCTCGAGAGTTTCATGCCATTACCCCTGTATTGACTCCAATAACTTTGCACTTGACTAAAGCTTCTTCCAGCAAAGCATCCAGTCCTGATTTGAAGAAAACGAGAGCGAGTGAATCCACCCCTCACCTTTGTAGTTTGTTCAAATGGCTAATCAGTCTCACTTAAAATGTAATCTCTTTGCAATCCAGCATGGCAAGGACAAACTGTACTAGCACCTTTAAGCTTCTTTCCTGACTCATTCTCAAGAAGATCATACTGTAAATCTTACCAGGAGGCGTGTTCTAATGAGATTTCCACCCTGATAGTGCAGAATCCAGAGGCTTGCACAATTTGGAACTGCTCCAGAGATTTGTGTGCTTTTCCAGCATGAACTTCCAAAACCTTGAACTTGCAAAACATAAGGCCCAATTGTGTCCATTAGGAACAGGAGATCTGGGATAGTATTGGGCCTTAGGGAAGTATAGTGGGCCAAGAACTTTACAGTATGCAAAAGGCAGCATGCCAACTGCTGTTACCTAATTATTGGTCTCTCTGTCCATCATATCTAGTCAGCATTAATCCCCACAGTATCTATGTGGGATTCATGTCCCTTAAGGGAATGCAGGAGTCACATACCTCCCCCAGCCTGTCAATTACCAATAGAAGCATTACCAGGTGGTAGACTTTGTTCCCAAGTGAAACCGTGCCTGTGTTCTCTGAAGAATAATGGCTTAATAAAAGGAGAGATTTGTGGCTGATCAGTGTATGGGGGACTGAGGGGTTCCTTGCTTGTGATATTGATTCTGTAGCATTTGGGCAAACAACCCTTTGTCCGATAGGATTATTGGGTGTTCTGGTAGAATCTTCCATATCTGCTCGAACATGGGCTAGTTTGAGTACAATTCATCTGCAAAAAACTAAACTGAGTTATGCTCCCTGTATTGGGTCATTTCTTTGAGTGCATATGTTTTGTTGGTTCATAATAAGCTTGGAACATCAATAGACTTTCCAATAAGTAAACAACTCCAGCTGCAGGCCCACTGCAAACTTCTCCCTTTATCAAGCTGTTATTCTTCAGAGAACACAGACCTTTTGAATTGAGGTTTGAAAAAAAAAGAATTAGATAAGTTCATGGAGGACAAGTCCATCAATGACTATTAGCCAAGATGGTCAGGAACACAACCTCATGCTGTAGGTATCCCTAAGCCTCTGACTGCCAGGAGCTGGTACTGGAGGAGAGGGGATAGATCAGTCAATAATTGACCTGTTCTGTTCAATCTGCCTGAAGCACTGGGCACTGCTATTTTTGGAAGACAGGATACTGGGCTAGATGGGCCATTAGTCTGCCCCAGTGTGGCCATTTTTATGTTCTTAAAATGATGGCTGCTGTCCCATGAAGTATAAGGTAGACTATTAACGTTGATTGTGCACTCCATGCCAAGGTACATGGAATGCCACATATAACAATGGTGGGGAGCAATTAGGCCCACTGGGTTTAACTAAGGGAATTATTGGAGCTATAATGTTTGGTGCCTATTATCGTGTGTATTTTCACACAGCATATTCACTGCAGCTCGGGAGTGAAAGAACAAAAGTACAAAAGAAAGAAAGATGGGTTTGGGAGATTTTCTACAGCTGATGGAACTTAACATGCCAAGGGAACAAAAAACAAAGGTCAAACCCACAGCAAACAAGCAAACTGATGACAACCGAAGGAAATAAATAAATAAAGTAAAACCTTATTCTTATTCCCCATGGAACTGAATGAAAAACCTGTCCTATCGTATCTGTAGATTGGAGGCTACTGGGCTTTACAATGTCCTACCTTTCTCAGACGGTGCACTTGAAATAAAGTCATTGTGCCTTTCAAACGGAAAGATAAGTAATAGTACTCACAGGCTTGGGAATAGTGGCTTGCCTCAGCGTCTGGCCTTGGTAAAACAAAAATGTATTGCAGTTTAGAGAGATAGAGTGGACATGATAATGCAGAGCCGGTTTATGTGCAGGAATTACAGCTCCTAGCAGGATTAAAAGCCATTTTGAAAATATATATATATTACTTGTGGACAGTGTGAAATGAGTTGGAGGTCTGTACTCTTATAAGGGTAACTACAGGAATAATAAAAATAAAAGCCATTGAATTCACCACAAATATCTATGGTACCAGAAAGGCCAAGAACTCAACAGCCATGAAGAACATATAGTAATGCTTGAGACAAATTTGCAAGGGAATTGTGGGGAAGGTTAATGTATTAGTCCTTGTTCTCTGACTATATATAGGACTTTAGTCTCCAAGGCTGTCAGTTCAGCTCTTTTCATGCCCTGTTCCAGGGAGCTACATCTATACCTCAGTACTTTTCACGTGTGCTTATTTCACTTAAAAATGAAAATGCCTTCACTTAGCTGAAGTGCTCCTTGCTGCACAGGGACATATAAATGAGTTGAATCACTAGGATAAATATAGTTATACATTACATAAATAATGGACTCCCTTTTCTGCTTGTGTACAGCTCCCTTGACTTAAATGGTGTTTCACCCATGTACACGAGCCTATTGTTTCATTGTTATTCAGTTTACAGCTGTTGTCTTTCCAATTCCTTTATGTTTCCCCTTGTCCTTTTATTGTGGAAGATTCTCCCACTACTTTATCTATTGCCTTTCTTGTATACGCTTTTTTCTTTCTCCTTTCCAATCCCACTAACCCTAATATTTTCCATCGACACCTCTACCTCAATATAATGCTGTCCTCAGGAGCCAAGAAATCTTACTGCATTATAGGCGAAACCGTGTTATACTGAACTTGCTTTGATCCACCAGAGCATGCAACCTCTCCCCCCCGGAGCACTGATTTACTGTGTTATATCCGAATTTGTGTTATATCGGGTGGCGTTATATCAGGGTAGAGGTGTATTTTCAAATGGAAACCCTTCACTCATCACTTCAATAACTGGAGAAGCAGGGTTTGTAATAAAAGGATAGGCATCAGGAATTCTGGATTCTGTTCCTCACTTTGCCACAGACTCTCGGTATGACACTAGGCAAGTCTCATAACCTCTCCGTGCCTCAGTTTCTCTAACTATAGAGTTTGCAAACATTTTGAGTTTCTTAAATGGAATATTTGTTCATTCATACCCAACCTGAGACTCATTTCTTCAGCATGTCCATTAGGAAGTGAGTTAACAATAACATTAGTAATGAAGTATCAGAGGGGTAGCCGTGTTAGTCTGGATCTGGAAAAGCAGCAAAGAATCCTGTGGTACCTTATAGACTAACAGACGTTTTGGAGCATGAGCTTTTGTGGATGCATCTGAGGAAGTGGGTATTCACCCATGAAAGCTCATGCTCCAAAACGTCTCTTAGTCTATAAGGTGCCACAGGATTCTTTGCTGCTTTCATTAGTAATGAAGTAAAATACATATCCTAATCCTAAAATCCTAATTTAGTACACTGGAAATTAGAAGAAGGTATCTAACTTTTTGAGGAATGAGATTCTGGAACAGTCTCCCAATAGGTGTAGTGGGGGGAAATAACCTGACTACTTTAAGATGGAGCTTGATACATTTATGAATGGGATTACCTGTATATGAAGGGGCTGCTTACAATAGTCTGGGTCTGGTTTCAATGATGCATGGAGTCCCTTCCAATCCTAAAATCCTTCATTTATCTGGGCTTCCTAATCCTATCTACTCTGTCTGCATCAATCATGGTGCGCAGTCATCAAAGCATGGAAGGATGGTTTTATAATCAAGATGCTGGACAAAGAATCAGGAGGTGTAGGTTCAAATCTTGACTCTGCCAATGACATCATGCATAACCTTGGTCAAGCCATTTAATCTCTCTGTATTTCAGTTCCCATCTGTAAAATGGGATAACGCTTCCCTACCTGACAGGGATTTTGTATGGTAAATCCATTCATGTATGTGGGATGTTCAGATAATACTTTCATAAGGTCCGCATAAGTACTTAGATAAACTGTATTTTTGCACTGAGCAAATAGGGCTGGCTCTTTCCTTTGACTCTAATGGGCTTTGGATCAGGTCGATAGCCAGCTCTTATCAAATAATACCAGTAAGTTCCTGAATGAATAATAATGGTAATAATAATGTCACCTTGCACAAACCTAGAAAAGTATCCAAGCTCCCATTTATGAGTAGATTCTTGAAATTATTGCTGAGATGCACTGTCAGAATCAAGATCAAATACATCATAGCTCAACAATCTACCTTTTCAATAAAATTCTCACCCACAAATGCTATTTTCACCAACAGCACTTTCATGTCCCTCTCCCTAATCACTGAGTTGAATCTGTGTGTTAATAGACTTTCCATAGCTTGCCTAGTTCTTAAATGCTCCTTACTACTTGTAGATATCATGCCATCCTCAGGTAGCTGTTAATGCCTAAATACCGCTGATTAATGACCCAATGTAAAAAATTTGATTTATTGACATTTTATAACCCAGTCTGCATGAGTGATGGAGTCCCACAAATTCTTCAGCATGGACTCAAGGCAGGAGGTGTCTGTTTTCTGAACAACAGCTATTATTGCCTCTGTCCGTAAGGATGCGGACAGTCCATGCTCCTAGAATGAGTCTTTTCTTCTTTATAGTTTTTTAACCGCTGTAGGATGAGCTGCCAGCCCTGGTAGTCTAGCCAGATGTTATGGGACTGGCAATGTTTAGGGCAGGGTTTCTCAAACAGGGGTCGTCGCTTGTGTTGGAAAAGCTCTTGGTGGGCTGGGCCGGTGCGTTTACCTGCCCCATCTGCAGGTCCGGCCGATCGTGGCTTCCACTGCTCCGGGCCAATGAGAGCTGCTGGAAGCGGCGCAGGCCAAGGGACTTGGTATCCCCCATCCACCCCTCTCAGCAGCAGCAGCATTATAAGACACATATGGCCCATCAGACTAAACCATATATTTAGCATCCCATGATAGAAAGTTTTTTTCTTATTGAGCATGAGGAGATTTCTCTCCAGACTGCCAGCTGGATCTCCATTTCTCCTTCATTAGTAAAATTAAAAGAGTATGAAGAGTGATGTATAGGACTGTGAGACAGACCTGAACCATTTGATGAAATATGGGTGCTCATAATGACCTATGCACATGGAAACCTTGCACAGGTGTCAGTCAGCAATAGACAGAAAACAATACTTCATTCAGCTAACCATGTCTCCTAGGTTGAAATAAGGGAAAATAATGCAGAAGAGAGAAAATTGAAAGAAGCTGTGAGAAAGAGGATTTTTTCCTGTTTTCTCTTGATTTATCTATCTCCACAACATGAAGAAGTGCCCGTCTTAAGGTGTAGGTGCCATTGACAATGTTTTGTTGTTGGTGGTGGTTTTTTAATGTGAACCAACAAATAACAGATTCTACAGCATAATTTGATCCCTATGGCAGAAATTAGCCATTGCAAAGAAATACACTCTCTCCCCAAACTACCAGCCCTCATCTTGCTCCATCTTAAACAAATGCCTGGGCAAATGGATGAAATATAATCATACCTAACAAATGTATCATTAGCTCTATTTTGTAGATGGGGAAACTGAGGCACACCAAGGTCACCAAACAGGCCAGATGTGGGAATAGAGATCATGTGTCCTCAGTGCCAGTTGAGTTCCTTGCCCATTAGGCATCACTGTCTACTGGGGCTTTGCAACTTACCCTGAAGGCAATCTGATTTCGGCTCTTTTGGACCAAGGAGAAAGTCAATTCTAAATTAGAAGGTCCCAAATGGGGAACATCCTGCCAGCAGTTCCTTTCCAATTTGGCTAAGCCCTAATTTGGCTTTATTGGCTGATTGGACAAGGTGTATTTCACTGGTGCTCTAGCTGTCTTCTTTCCTGCTTCAGCTGTCACATGTCTCCTATAAACAAACATGACCCCCGAACATGAAGCAAAGGGTAAGGACCATCTTAGGGGACCCTCTTGATTACGGAAGATGAAAGGTCATTATAAAGTCCTACCAGAACCGTGATAGATTTACCCTTCTGAAAATTCTCTTCTCCAGAGCCCTCTGCAAACATGCAGGTTTCATACACCTCAGAGGATAGACCATCCGAACAGGCCCTTCTTCCCCATAGGAAAGGTTTAATCCACTATCAAAGTGCAAGAGGTGGAGCTCAGTCCTCAACGTGGGCAACGTTTCCAATTCCCAATCTCTAATGGCAACCCAAACACTGGATCAAAAGTGTGGATAACAGTGTGAGTGGAGTCCAAAGCCTCCTGGGACAGTCCCATGGTAGCCATGAAGTGCTGAGCCTTTTCCGACAGTTTCTCTTCTGTGCAACAGTTGAAGTTGTCACGCTCAGTAAAACTCAGCACTGCCATGGCTAGGATACCTCATCATCCTTAATATAGATTATTTTTTATTAATCTATTAGAGTTCTTTGAAGGGGTCAACAAACATGTGGACAAGGGGTGTTACCTGGGGTTCTTTCAATCCAAAGCTCTTGGTAACTTTACTCTGTGCGAGAAGGTGTCAGGAAATAAATCAGGGGAGACATGGCCGTCCGACCGATAGATGGCTGGCACAAACAGGACAACACAAGAGTGCTTTTACTTAAAGCTAAACTTTATTTAGTCTCAAGCACTTACACACGTTTGCAACAAGTTAGTAAAACACCCCCAACCCTTGATAATTACCAAAGCTGAGTGTGGCTTTCAAGTGATACAGCGGCAGCCCGTCTGCTGCTGCGGAACAAAAGATGCATCCAGAGGGAGAGGCCAGTCCTGAAACGAGTCCCACCTGTCTCATGCTTTTCCCCCTTATTTATACATTAGTAATTAAAGAAACCTTGTTAAGTAAGCAATTTCAAGCAAGAGGTTCCTTCTGATTATTGATTAACCAGGTGTGGTTTTTTTCAGAACTTGCAGCCTTGAGACCTCAATAGACATTCCTGGGACATATCCTACTCTTTGAAAATGCATGTATCAGCAATCTTAACTCAGTTCTTATCAGGAAGGATGCAGGGTCAAGCTGCCCTTTCAGTGGCACCCTAGACCTCCTCTGCCCTCCTGCCTTGGTCAAGCTGAGACTTGCTTATAACAGCTTGCTGATTAGACTTTCTTTAACAATAAGCCATAGTGGTTTCAGGCACTTTACTGGTTTGTCAAAGTTTCCCCATACAGGGGGATCCAGTGTACATAGTGTACTTAGACTTCCAGAAAGACTTTGACAAGGTCCCTCACCAAAGGCTCTTACGTAAATTAAGTTGTCATGGGATAAGAGGGAAGGTCCTTTCATGGATTGATAACCTATTAAAAGACAGAGAACAAAGAGTAGGAATAAATGGTATATTTTCAGAATGAAGAGGAGTAACTAGTGGTGTTTCCCAAGGGTCAGTCCTAGGACCAATCCTTTTCAACTTATTCATAAATGATTTGGAGAAAGGGGTGAACAGTGAAGTGTCAAAGTTTGCAGACGATACTAAACTGCTCAAGATAGTTAAGACCAAAGCAGACCGTGAAGAACTTCAAAAAAGATCTCACAAAACTAAGTGATTGGGCAACAAAATGGCAAATTAAATTTAATGGGGATAAATGTAAAGTAATGCACATTGGAAAATATAATCCCAACCATACATAAATATGATGGAGGCTAATTTAGCTACAACTAATCAGGAAAAAGATCTTGGAGTCATCGCGGATAGTTCTCTGAAGATATCCACGCACTGTACAGCGGCAGTCAAAAAAGCAAACAGGATGTCGGAATCATTAAAAAAGGGATAGAGAATAAGACGGAGAATATCTTATTGCCCTTATATAAATCAATGGTATGTCCACATCTGGAATACTGTGTACAGATGTGGGCTCTTCATCTCAAAAAAGATATACTGGCATTAGAAAACGTTCAGAGAAGGGCAACTAAAATGATTAGGGATTTGGAATTGGTCCCATATGAGGAGAGATTAAAGAGGCTAGGACTTTTCAGCTTGGAAAAGAGGACAGTAAGTGGGGATATGACAGAGGTCTATAAAATCATGAATGGTGTGGAGAAAGGGAATAAGAAAAAGTTATTTACTTGTTCCCATAATATAAGCTCTAGGGGCCACCAAATGAAATTAATGGTCAGCAGCTTTAAAACAAATAAAAGGAAGTTCTTCACACAGTGCACAGTAACCCTGTGGAACTCTTTGCCTGAGGAGGTTGTGAAGGTTAGGACTATAACAGGGTTTAAAAGAGAACTAGATAAATTCATGGAGGTTAAGTCCATTAATGGCTATTTGCCAGGATGGGTAAGGAATAGTGTCCCTAGCCTCTGTTTTTCAGAGGATAGAGATGGATGGCAGGAGAGAGATCACTTGATCATTGTCTGTTAGGTTCACTCCCTCTGGAGCACCTGGCATTGGCCACTGTCAGCAGACAGGATACTGGGCTGGATGGACCTTTGGTCTGACCCAGTATTTCCATTCTTATGTTCTTATGACTATGTATAGAAAGGCTTTGGCAGCACAGCTGGCCAAGCTGCCTGCTAAAACTAGTTGAGACTCAACTATCTCCCTGCACTTGTATGCAAAATGGATGTGCTGTATTCAAACTAGCTTTGGGAATTTTAGGTTGGCTGTAGATAATAGAGCCATGCCATCCTTTGGTTGATCCTTCTTCTTGTCTCATGCCACAAGCAAATTAAGTTCTTTTGCTTTTAGGCATTTTTAGTACTGACAAAAAGTACAAGACAGACAGGTTTGGGGGGAAATCGTCTCTCATTTGGAGGCAGGCCTGTCCTGGAACAGTGGATCCAAATTACCCCTGAATCTAGACCTGGTTCTGCATCAGAATTTCACAGCTGTGTCCCATCTCTATTTCTTATCGATTGAACAGATACAATGCAGGCAATAGCTGTGCTCACGACTCCCACTCACACAGGCACGCCATCCATATGCAGCACACCTGTTCTGCAGGGATCATTTCTCAAAGTAAGAGGGCAGGTTGTCTCCAGGTTCATTTGGTCCTCAGCTTCTCTGCTGAGACTGCCAGCAAAGGTGCCAATTAGTGCCAGTTCTGTGATGTGATCCTCGGCGTGGTGCTCACTGGACTGAAACAGCCAAGTCGGTTCAGGGCAATTGC
This sequence comes from Gopherus flavomarginatus, assembly GCF_025201925.1. Lineage (NCBI taxonomy): Eukaryota > Metazoa > Chordata > Testudines > Testudinidae > Gopherus > Gopherus flavomarginatus. The sequence continues at coordinate 8,131,445 of NC_066619.1, read as the reverse complement.
TGAAAGGCCGTCAAAATCAGAAAGCAAAGCTTTTTGCCGCAAGCAGATGCAAACCTCCGACTTGCAAGTGAGAAAGGTCCGGGGGCAAGGGAATGCAAAGGATGCAAATTAATAGGGCCAGATCCTTAGCTGTTGTGATTTGACACCACTCCGCTGACTCTGCAGTTACTCTGATTTGCACCAGTTGAGGATCTGGCCATTCAAATGTCAGAGGTCTATTTCTTTGAATCTTGAGTTAACATTTGCAAAGTGGATGTGAAATGCTACCAGACCAGCATGGTACCATTTTAAACCCACTTTCACTCACTTTCCACCAACTGATATCGCTAAATGATGATGAAAAGCGCAGGGCAGTGGAGAATCATGACCTATGGGAGTTAAATAATCCCAAGTTGTCTAATTCTGTTAAAGTTCACTGCTTTATTTCTTTCCTCTGTTTCCTCTCTATTATTATTTTTTTTATTTTGATATTTTGGGGAGGTGTCATGTAAGTTGCTTTCTGTGCCATCACGTATTTTACCAGCTGCAGTACAATTCCTTAATATGTTGTCTTTACCTTTTATTAATTATTAATTATTATTATTATAAACCAAAGTCACAATCTTCACTCCCTTCCCTTCTGAATCCTACTTCGATACTTAGGGACATGTCTACACTTACCTCCGGAGTGATCGATCCACCGACGGTCAATTTATCGCATCTAGTGAAGACATAATAAATTGAAGGCTGAGCGCTCTCCCATCGACTCCGGTACTTCACCGGAGCGAGAAGCACAGGCGGAGTTGATAGGGAAGCATCAGCCATCGACCTATCACAATGAAGACACCACAGTGTCTAAGTAGGCTGACTTCAGCTAAGTTATTCACGTAGCTGAAGTTGCATAACTTAGATTGATACCCCCACACATATACACCCAGTGTAGACCAGACCTTAGAGAGAGAAGGGGGAAATGACAAATGGCCAATGGAAGCATCTGCTTTTCCTCTCTGCTCCCTATGCATATACAGAACGTGGGGGCTAGGAGAGAAAAATCTTTCAGAGCTTCCTAATCTGTGGAACATGAAGTGGTGCAGTCTCCAGCTCCATCCTTTAATCACCCTACAGTAGCTATTCTGCATTGGGGCAGCTTCCGGGAATGTCCGGAGCACACAGAACTCCACCTTAAAGTAGAGCAGATTATGGGGCTGTTCTCGCATGCACCGAGGCCTGTGCTGACCACCTAAGTGACTCAGAATTAGGAAGATGCAAGGGTGATTTTATTCTCCTTTCTCCAAGCTGGACTCCAGCTTCTGTTCAGTACCTCCTAAGAGACACCTTGCTTCGATGTGAAGGGATACCAAGAGGAGTGCATGTGGCAGGCAGAGAGAGACAGCAGAGGAACAGGAGAGGGGTTTCTACATTGGGATAAGGGGTAGGTAAAGAGCAAACCTAGCATGGTCATGTGTTCTTGAAAGTCAGAATGTCCCTATTTTCAGGGATCCTCTTATTTCTGAGTGTTTCTGGTGTCCTTCTGGGCTGTTAATTAAATAGGTTTCTGCTGGATCATTTTCCTTCACTGGGAACCTCTACAATGAAACTCTATGGATGGAGGAACAGAATCAATGGTGCTACCACAGGGACTCATGGAGACTCCTGTTATCATCAGTTTGTACTTGAAACAGCATAAAAATGGAAGGTGGTGATTGAGGGCGGTGGACGTGGTTTGAGGATGGACTTGACAGACTTAATCAGAAACATGAACCATCTATAAGTGTGCTGTTCTACCCCCGGCTCACTCACTTGCTCGTGCACACACAGAGAGCTGATATAGATACTCATATCTGCCAAATACACGGGTGACAGTGATAAAGAGTTTTCTGCTAGAAACAATTTAGCCAGCAATAAATCAATTGGGTGGGGGACCGATGTGGGAAGGTAAAGGTACACAATGCCAGGTTGTAATTGTGCATAATCGAGGCAAACATGCTTGGAAAGAATGTAGCAGATTCTCACTTAAAAATGATTAAATAAAACCCAAAGGTGAAGGCAGAGCCGATGTGATAGGGGTCTGTCAGAAAACAGTACAATATCTTGCTGGTGTCATAACAAAAGGAGGGAGGGATCTTGGGTTGGCTACAGCAAAGCAATGAAAGAACTTACATGGCAGATTGCCATAACTCCACACAAGTTTCACCTTCTCCTAGGGCTGATGAATAAATGTAAGAACTCTTTAAGGGTATTATGAATTATGGCCAAATCCCAAGGAAGGGAAAATAGGATGTTACCAAGTAACAGACTATGTTTTGCTCATTTTGCTTAGCAAGATAAAGGAGGTATTATAAGAACCAATCTGGGGCAAAACACTTTCTAGAATTTAATTTAAAAAATGCAAGCTATGAAATGCAATTGGCCAGTTGTCATATCGGTGTAAACTTAAAGGAAGGAGATTGAAAGGTGCAAACTGGAAGAATAGTTGTTGCAGAGGATCAGTAGACCCAGAAGAATATTATAATAAAATCATGCCTCTGGTAGGGCATGGGGGGTGGGAGGGGGTAGTGAGTTATTGTTAAATTAGGTGGTGCCATTTTAGCAAGGAAAACAGAAATGTAATGTTTGCTAATTGAACTATAAAAATAATAATTACCTTTGATGTAGGGGAAAGCAAAGTCACTCAGCAATGAGCTCTGATTGTATAAATTGAAGCTGTTATCATCATAGCGCAAACTAGATTAGAAGGGAGCTGCTCAAATTACATTTGGATGATACTGAACATACACAAAGCTTTGAATGTTTTCAGTATGTGTGAGGAGGTTTCTTTCTTTCTTTTCTTTCTTTTTTTTTAGTTTCCCTTCCCCTCCTTGTTAGAGCTGTGTCTCCCTGGGAACACAGTATAGACCTTTAACCAGCCCAGCTGCTACCCTGGCATGTTGTTGCAGCATGTACTGCTTCCAAACAGGCATGGCTTCTGGAGACTGCTAATTCAGCTCAAATAAACCTGCATTTCTTCTGGTCACTACTTTGCTCAGGGATGTTGTAAGGATGCTGCTATGATCTGAGGGAGTGCTAAGAGCAGGGCATTGTTTGTTAGAAACCCTGTGCTCAGGGTCTGATAGTAACCGAGACTTTTTGCGAGGCTAATTCATTTATGGACACAAAGTGGTTGAGAGCCTTGGATGAGGCATTCTAGGACAAGGCAAAGTATTACCTATAACCCTAGAGTTCAGATATTTATCCAAAGCTTACAAGGGCCTTCTGAAATTAGTGATGGGTCTGAATTGAAATTCTGGGTCTGTTCACTGCAAATGTTTGTTAAAATTCATGCCTGGACTTTGCCTTAATGTTAAACCTCCCATTGACTTCAGTAGGTACGGAGTTAGGTCAACACGGAACACTTTGGAAAATCCTATCCTAAGTCATAGAATCATAAAGGTGTCTAATCCATGGCAGGACTAAGTATTATCTAGACCATCCCTGATAGGTGTTTGTCCAGCCTGCTCTTAAAAATGTCCAGTGGTGGAGATTCCACAACCTCCCTAGGCAATTTATCCCAGGGCTTAGCCAGCTTCTTTAAATAAGAAGAAACAATAGCATAAGTTCAAGGGACAACTAGGAGGAGGGATTTGAGACTGTAAATTGACATATGTCCATTGAAGTTGATTTACACCAGTTGTGGATTTTCCCCAGTGTTACTAGCTGGCATGTTAAATGTTTCAGGTACCACCTCACATAACACTATTAACCTGCAGCTAACATCTGTCATTGTCAATGAATTGACTTCTCCCTTGTGTCATTTTGATTGTACTTTCACTCTCACCTGTTCAAACTGTTGCAAAATCCATCCCTCGATCACTGTTCCTCAGAACAAAGGGCTGTATATTTTCAGGAGAGAGGTGTAAAGAGCCTCTGGGGCAAACGTTACCTGATAACTTCATTTTTTCCACTTCAGCTTCCAAAACCAGAGAGGCAGAAAAAAGAAGCAAAAAGGGATTTGTTTAAAGATCTGAATGGACAAGATAGCCAAAGACGTGGTGAAGAGAGAGGAGGAGGTGTAGGAAATAAATATGTGAAGCATGACCAAGGGGGGGGGGGGGGTTGGGAAATCATATCATATAAAACATTCCATGGTAGAGATACTGTCCCTTGCAAATTCTTTTTTTATCTTAGTAAATTGAATAATGTTAAGTGCTATTTAGCTTAAAAGAGTTCCTCCTAACCAGACTGGATGTTGAAATCTTCCAGAGCAAATGTCATTTGTCAGTTTGCTGAGTACTCTTGAGTACAGCCTGTCGCTGTAATAAGTGGCAGACTTCTGCTTGTAGCCAAGTTGGGCTCAAGACACATAGTTCTTATTAGAGAGGAAATTTAGTCATTTAATTGCTTAGGTAAATTAGGTGCCTGACTCCTTCTGAGCCAAATCAGCTGGGAGGAAAAAAATAATCAGAAAAAATTGAATGGTAATTGAGAATTGTTTTAGAAAACTTTATTAGATGCCCCAAAAGCCACTATCCCACAATCGAGGAAGAAGGCGGTATTGGTGAAAAAATGATGTGATTTAGAGGGGAAGTGAGCAAATGTAAGAAAGGAGAAGCTGATAATAATTAATGTAAATTAGAAGGTAGAACTTAAAGAAAATTGATAAGGGAAGCAAAGGGACACAAGGCCATCAGCGTTAAGAACAATAAGGAGGGTTTTGTTTGTTTGTTTGTTAAGTATTTTAGGAACAAAAAAATCCCAGCAATGGTATTGGTTCATTACTAGATAGAAATGTTAGAATTATAAATAATACTGTATAAAAGGCAAAAGTTCAATAAATATTTCAGTTCTATATTTGGGAGGAAAAACAGATGATATAGCGATATCATATATGAACATTCTTTCCATTCCACTAGTATCTCAGGAGGATATTAAACAGCAGCTACTAGAGTTAGACACTTTTAAATCAGCAGTATTAGAGCACTTGCATCCAAGAGTTTTAAAAGAAATGGTTGAGCCCTTCTCTCTACCGCTAATACTGCTTTTCAATAAGTCTTGGAACATCGGAAAAGTCCCAGAAGACTGAAAGAAAGCTAATGTGGTGCCAATATTTTAAAAGAGTGAATGAGATGACCTGGTTAATTACAGGCCTGTTAGTTTGACATCAGTCCTGAGTACTATAATGGAGCAACTGATATGAGACTCAATTAATAAAGAATTAAAAGAGGAGAATATAATTAATGCCAATAAGCATGACTTTATGGAAAATAGATCCTGCCAGACTAACTTGCTTTTAGGATATTATAAGTTTGGTTGATAAGGGCAGTAATGATGTACTATATTTAGTCCTCTGTAAGCCATTTGATTTGTTACTTGATGACATTTTGATTATAAAACTTGAAATATATAAAATTAACAAGGCACACATTAAACAGATTACAAGCTGGCTGATAGGTCAAAAATGTAATTGTAAGGGGGAATCATGATCAAACGAGTGAGTTTCTAGTGGGTTCATTTCTTGGCCCTATTAATTTTTATTAATTACCTGGAAGAAAACGTAAAATCATCACTGATGAAGTTTGCAGATGATACAAAAATTGGAGGCATGGTAAATAATGAAGAAGACAAGTCACTGTTACAGAGCGATTTAGAGTGCTTCATAAGCTAGAGGCAATCAAATGCTATGCATTTTAACTGGGATTAAGTGTGAATCTAGGAACATGATGGAGGACTCTGTCCTGAGAAGCAGTAATTCTGAAAAAGATTTGGGGGGGGGTGGTGCATAGTCAGCTGAACATGAGCTCCCAGTGTGATGCAGTTGTTAATAGGGCTGATGCAAACCCGGGACGCATAAACAGGGGAAACTCGAGTAGGAGTAGAGAGGTTCTTTTACCTCTGTATTTGGCGCTTGCGTGACTGCTGCTGAAATCCTGTATCCTGGTGTCCACAATTCAAGAAGGATGTTGAAAAATTGGAGAGAGTTCAGAGAAGAGCCAGGAGAATGGTTAAAGGATTAGAGAGTATGCTTTTCAGTGAAGGACTCAAGGAGCAAAATCTATTCATCTTAAAAAAAGGTTAAGGGGTGACTTGATTACAGTCTATAGATACCTGCATGAAGAATAACCATTTAATAATGGACTCTTCACTCTAGCAGAGTAAGGAATAATACATTCCAATGGCTGGAAGTTAAAGTTAGTCTAATTCCAAATGGAAATGAGGTGCAAGTTTTTAATATTGTGAATAATTAACCATTGGAACAACTTAACCAGGGCCATGGTGGATTCTCCATCACTGACAATTTTGAAATCAATATTGGATTTTTTTTCTTAAAGATCTGCCCCAGGAATTATTTTGGGGAAGTTCTATGGGTTGTGTTATTTAGGAGATCAGATGAGATGAGACAATTACAATGGTCCATTCTGGCCTTAGTATCGATGAATGTATGAATCTATGAAATCACTTGCAGTTAGGGGCTTTTGAAAAGCCCACTAGGCACCTAGCTGCATCTTTAGGCATCTAAATACATTTGAGGCACAAAGAGATAATGGGCCAAATTTTAGTTTCCCATACATAAAATGAGAATAACCCTTCTTTATTTCTTTTTCTATCTTGTTTCCTTAGATTGTAATTTTGGGGAGATCAGGGATTATCTCATACTATATGTTAGCACCATGCCTAACACAATGCGGATCCAATGTATTATGGCTTCTAGGCATTACTGTAATATAAATCAATAATAAATAAATAAATAATCATCTGAATATCGTCAGAGTTTGGTGGTATTGATTCTAGAATTTTAACCATGGCTGGTCTTGCCCTGTTAGAAAATTTAAGAAATCTGGGAAGGGCTCCCCCATCTTTTGTGATTTGTTCTAATAACTTCTGTGATGGGATCCTCCTACGGTGCATTTTGGGACCATGGGATCATTGTGCCCCCTTAACTCTCTAGAGCCTGGACTGTCTCTCACAGTGCCTTGCTAGTAACCAGCAGTAAACCCCTCCAGGTGCTGTTATCACTCATCACAACCATGTGTGGAGACCCCCTGTCATAAACAGATAGCTAAGGGTTAATGCCTCTTTCACCTATAAAGGGTTAACAAACAGTGACCTGTAAACACCTGATCAGAGGACCAATCAGGAGACAAGATACTTTCAAATCTCGTGGAGGGAAGCCTTAGTTTGTGGGTTTTGGGTTTGGCTTTGTTCTCTCTGGGTCCTGGACAGGGCTAGAGGTGCAACCAGGTTTCTGCCAATCTCCCTGCTACAGTCTATTATCTATTCAGAATTGTGAGTAAGAACAAAGGCGGTTATAGTCTTTTAATTTGTTTTCTTATTTGCATATGTGTACTTGCTGGAAGTAGCTTAAATTGTGTTTCTGCTGGAGAAAGTTTCTTTCTATTGTTTATAAGGTGAAAGACCCTGAAACTTTTTACCATCTAAAGTGCAGAGATAAACCTTTTACTTTTTTCTTTCTTTTTTATTAAAAGTTTTGCTTTTAAGACCTGTTTGCTTCTTTTTCTCTCCTAGTTAAGCTTCAAGGGAATTGTGTCTGTACTCACCAGGAAATTGGTGGGGAGAAGGGAAGGATAAATTTTCTCTTTGTGTTATATTCAGGCAGCTTGTATTGCCTCTGGGTGAGGGGGAAGGTAACACTCCTCTCGGTGTGGTGATTCAAGAAGTTGAATCAGGCGATCTCCTAGTGTTCCCAGGGCAGGAAGGAGCTGGGAGGAAGAAGGGAGGGGGGAGGGAATGGCTTATTTCCCTTTGTTGTGAGACTCAAGGAATCTGGGTCTTGGGGTCCCCAGGGAAGGTTTTGGGGGGACCAGAGGGTATCAGGCCCTGAAAAATTCCTGATTGGTGGCAGCATATCAGATCTAAGCTGGTAATTAAGCTTAGGGAAACTCATGCTAGTACCCATATTTTCGACTCTAAGGTCCAGAATTGGGAATTATATTACGACACCCCCACATCCAGCTAGATTGCATTAATGTTCCCCAAGCCACTCATGAATCACACAGAGGAAGGCACCAGAGACAAATCCCATCATCTCCCAGCATTGTATCCCAGGAATATACACTCTTGCACTGCTCAAGAAAAGCAGTGCAAATTTATTAATTGGTTCAACACTTCAACAATGGAAAGTGGATATTCACTAGCCTTTGTACCCTGAGCAGATTTGCACCACACTTCATACAAATTCACTGGTAAAGAAAAATAGTATAACAAATTTATTGACTACAAAAGATAGATTTAAGTGATATTAAGTGATAGGCAAAAAATCAGATTTCTTTACCAAAAGAAATGAAAATATAAGCACGCAGTCTAAACTCTCAATCCCATTGGACTGGGCAATAACTAGATTAAGCAGTTTTTCTCATCCCACTGATATTACAGTCCTTAATATACAGGTTTGTTCCTTAAACCTGGGACAATCTCCTCTCTTGGAGTCTTGTTTTCTTCTCAGTGTCTTTGTTGCTTTCAGCATAGGTGGGGGCAGGAGCAAAGGCCAAGCTTGGGCCCCCTGTGTTCAGTTTTATACCTTCAGCCCCTGGGCCTGTAGAACATAATTCCAGGTATGTCTGGGGGGCATTGCTTAGTCTCCAGGCAAAGTTAATAAATTCCCCTGGTGGCTCCCCATACAGGTGAGTCACTTACTTGTAGCTCCCTTGCTGGACAATGGCTTTTGATGGGTTGTTTCACACTCAGCCACCTGGGTGTTGGTTACTTTCCTTTCTGTTGCCTTTGGGGAGCTGATATCTGGCCGATTCCCCAATTTACAGCGTATTTTAGTGACAATCATACAGCACAATTCTCATAACTTCACATGCATTAATGATACACATATATGGATAGAGAAATGACTTTCAGCAGATTGTAACTTTCCCCCTGATACATTACAAGGCCTGCTTTATTTGTGATACCACAATTAGATACAGATGAGGTATATAGGGGGTTACAGGGTGCTCCCCCAAGACACAGAAAGTCACAAATGCAATGCAGAGTGATCCTAGTCCAGTCATAAGGAATAAAAGAAGGCTATGTGCTGGTTACTGTATCTTCCTATGTAAAAGGGACCTATGGTGAAAAGCAGAAGTGGTGCAATTATTTATTGTGAATTATACCTTGCTCACCTGTGAACAGAAATATCTGTACCAAGAATAAAATCACTTATACAAATGTTTGTGAAAGTGAATACCAAGATGGAACAAACACAGTCAAATAAAACAAGTTAGGGATGCCAGCTACTGTTGGCAGAGTTTGGTGCTATTTTTCCTGGCTCTAGCATCTAATCCAAAACCTGTTAAATGAGAGTCTTTCCATTGACTTCAACATGCTTTGGATTAGGCCCCTAAAGAAAATCATTAAGAACTCTGTCACTACACTACTATTGTTCAATAGGCAGAGTACAATGGTGCTTAATGAACAGCTTGTATCAGAACTACCCTGTTCTTGTCTCGCCTGTTGATTTGCTATGCTGAGGCCTGGCTATGTTTTATGGTGACATGCCAATATACCATGACACTGAGTCAAAATGATGCAGCATTATAGTGCGATGTCAGAGTGATGACCTTGTGATTCCATGCAACGATTAAGTGGCATTCCTGTTCGGTGAGGTAGAATACCACTACTGCAGATGTTCTTTTTCTAGCACAAGAGCCATTCTTCAGCTTTCTTCTGGAGGAATGTATCCTTAGAGTTACTCAAGAAACAGCATCGGTTTCACTTGCAGAGGCAGCTAGTTGCTCCAGGTTACAAATCACTGCAGTATTGTGCTAGCAGCTGAGAACCTAGAAGAGCAATTGTCTGGAGACCATTTAGGAACAAAAATGATGCTGAATAGTATATTGTCATCATTCATGTGAAGAAAAAGTGAGCACATGGTATACATGATGAAAAGGGTATTGAATTTTTAACATTCTTCCTTTTTAAAACAACTCAGGCTGGGATTATTATAAAAAGACCTAAGGGAGTTAGGCACTCAGTTCCCATTGACTTCCAATGAGATTTGGATGCCTGCTTCACTTAGGATCCTTTATAACTCCCAGCCTTGAGGTGTTAGGAAAGGGAGTTTGTTTTTTGAGTGTGTATGTGTAAATATATGATTTTTAATCAGCTGTGTCCCTTTAAATCAGAAAGAACCAGTCACCTACCTTTTTGCTGAGACACTTCTGTTAGCTGCTTTGAGGCATAGTAGTACATGCAGTCTATTAGGACACTGCTGGTATAATAGCTCTGCCTTCTTTAATAACATCCATGTGCCTGTCTCTGATGACCACTGCTTACAGACTTTGTGGCTGTGGGAGCAGAACATAACAAGAACATATTTAAATCACTCAAACATAACTTCCTGGACAATATTGTACCAAATCTGTAGCATCTTTGTACTTCATAGTCATTCCTGTTGCTGTTTGGAATTTCATAGTGAGAGCAGGGATAGAAGTCAGATATTTCAAAGGTCCAGGCCCCTAGTATTGGACCTCAAGGCAGATACCCATCAGTTCTTGGTGATATAGGCCATATGAGCCATTATGATTCCATCCAATAGAGGGCAGGAGTGCATGTGTGCCCACATACACATACACACCAATCACTTCATTATAATATTAATTATTTTAAAAGTCAAATGTTCTATACTGTCTAAGTGAACTAAAAATGTATCCATAAATAGTAGTAGTAGTAATAATAATAACAGCAATTTATATATATATATATATATATATATATATATATATATATATATATATACACACACATATATATATAAAGGTAAAGACAAGAACATTTTGGTTTCAGCAGAAATAAAGTAAATCCGGTAACATTTAATTTATATACATTTAATTTATATACAAGCGCCAAATTTATATACATGAAATCTTATATTTTCAATATCAAACCCTCCCTGTGTCTTGTACTCTTTAATAAGTCCTTGTCAACCTTTACCCATTGTCACTGAATCAAAATTGTATTAACTATCTGACCAAAAAAAGATCTGAATTCCAACTTCCTTAGGTCAATGTCATTATTTTTGTAGGGGAGATAATATCTATGTATATTAAGAACTGTGACAAGAAGACCTTAGCACAATGAGGAAAGGAGAAAATATCTCACTAAGCTTAGGGCACGTCTAACAGAGACACTCTGGAAAGTTAAATCACATTAATAAAGGTGTGAAGTTAAAAGGCATAAGTCAAAGGGCATTTGTTCAAGTGGGTATTTGCTTTTTCATGGGATTTTTTTACGTTCAGCTGCAGCTTATATAGCTTCCATACTCACTGATAGCTTTGCTTGGTTGATGTAGTCTTCTGTCAGCAAAGTATCATCTTCTAAACTTGCTTCCACGTCTTCCTGACAATTCATTTTAACAGAAATTGCAGTAGTTGCTAAATTTATTAAATGTGTAATGAGCATCAACTCCAAGTACCTTTCTGTTCTTCTCATCTATCTCATAGCCTTTTGCTTTCTAGACAGTCCCATGTATTTGAAAAAAACATCAAAGAAAAAGCATCGCTGCATAATGATTGGTCAAGGTAGCCATTTTATGTCTCCAAACCTGTCAACAATGTTCTATAAGTTTACACAGAATATGAGAAATATGCCCCAATCCTCCACCTCTACTGGACAGCTTCAGGAAATATATCACAAACTGACCTGAATAGGGAACTGTCATGTAAGAAATATCTATGCCAATCATCATCGAACACAAGATACTGCAGTAGACGGACCGCTTGTCTGACCCAGTCAGGCAATTCCGTTCCTCCTAAAAACTTGCAAAATATTCTGAGAATCCAAGAACTGATTTCAATTCATGTGGAAATATTTTACTTCCAGAGACTAGATCTTGTGGTTGTAGCTTTATATACGGGAAGAGTTTCTCACCAAAATCCACAAGGCTGTCACCTTATTCTCTTATACATTCTGTCTCCTGCCCCTCTTAAAACATAGCTTTACCATGATACCTGCAAACCATTGTCATCTGGCATTGACCAGGTTGGTGGCCACCTGTGACTACTGACACCACTGTGACTTTTAACCCATGCAAATACACGTGTCCTTTACTGTTACCTTGTGCTTTTGTCCTCCACCCCTGTTTGTCTATGTCACCTGTGGCTTACCAAAGTCCTAGAGCCTGAGCTTTCTAGGGCAGGGAGTCGCTTTGGTTACTTGTTTATACAGTGTATTTTGTAGTAGGATCCTGATCGGTGCTATCTTAAGATAGACTTTGTTATTCTTAGGCCTTTTTCCCCCCCTTTCAAGTATGAGTATTGTGCCCATATTGAATGTAACCATTTTGCCTTTTGGTGTGATTCCCTTCACATCTTACAAATTAAGGAAGTTTGGTCTGGTGTTAGTATTTGGAATGGAGACCTCCAAAGAACAGGAAGTAGTGGTGATTCTCTTTCCTCAGCATCAGTGCTGAGTCAGCGCTGCCGGGTTGTTAGATACTATAGTGATGACATCATAGAAAGGCATAGAAAGACAGATAGCCAAACAGGAATTGCTTAACACTCTCAAGGGGAAAGATTGTCTCATAGTTAAAATACTGGACTGGGATTTAGGGATTGGAGTCCTATTCCTTGCTCCACTAGTGACTTGATATAGGACCTTGGGCAAGTCACTTCACCCTTCAGTGCCTCTGTTTCCCCACCGGTACAAAGGGGGCAATGTTTCTTCCTGCCTCACAAGGATATTGCTACAATAATAGTATTGCAAAGTCTTAGGAGTCTCACAGTGTTACATGTTTTTCCTGAAGTCCCTTCTCCTGGACCTGAGTATCTCAGGTTTTTATGTTTTTGTTTTTAGGGCTCCTAGAAGGATGGGAACATAAATTATAAATATTATCACTCCTACAGTTTGCTACACTGTAACTAAACTGGCACTCAGATCTGGAGCCTGATGATCACCTCACTGACACCAGTGTAAGTTAGGACAGGAGTTACTCCACTGAAACCGGTGGAGTTACATCAGTGTGAAACTAGATGTGAATTACAGCGTTCTGAGACCATTTGTGCAGCCCAAATGCCTGAGTTATGACCCCACTGCTGCCATATCCCCACCTCCACTTATAGTGGCAGAAGTTTCCAGATTTAAGATTAATGGGGTTTTTACCCCTCCTTCCAGCACTTGGTACAGGCTCTCTGCTCACTTAGGCAGGACTCATTTACACTTTTGTCAAGCTTCCAAGCTTTTCTTTGCACCTATGAGAAATAGAAAATGTGTTTGGTTTTTTTTAATGAAAGCTCAAATTCTGAAGTATAACTCCCATGGTGCAACATTAGCTCCTATGTTTTGAAAATGCACCTGCATGAAAAATTTCTGGTATGAAGTAGTTCAAAGCACCAATTGGATACTGATGCTAAGGTGGAGTACTTCCTCTTATGTTTCATTCTGGGATATATGCCTATACCTGGAGGTTACCTGGGAACTAGGAGATGTGGTTCCAATGTGCAGTTTTGGTTGCTAAAAAATTAATCCTGCAAAAATGGGAAAGTTGATCCCCACCAAATCTTGATGCCTGGCTCAGTTGGTCTCGCAGCTAACCAATGATAGATATTCTGCAATGAATACCTAAAAAATTCAAAGCAATTTGGACTGACTCTTTAAAGGTCTATGATTAATGTAGACCCTGAAGATAGATATGTCTCATCCCCTCTCATCCTTTTATCCTAACACCTTTTTACTTACTCCGTGTATTACAATGCAATGGTAATGATCTCATATATATATATATATATATATAGGGCTTGGGCTTCCAGAATAGACCTATACTCCCTATGCTTTCATCTAGCTAAGACCCCAGCAAAAGTAAAAGGGGAACCTTGCCCGACAGGTTTCTTGAGGCATGTGACTTCTCCACTCTGAAGCTGCACCGGTGTTAATAGCCATGCCACTAGTCTTCTCTTGGGCTGTGACAGCACAAACCATGCCTGTGCGCTCTCCTGTTTCCTCAGTCTGTTTTAATTCATCATAATCCTTACAGTTTCCCCTCCCCTTCTTGACACTCACCTTCCCACCTCCATCAACCCCTCCCCTCCCATATGTACAGATGATGAAGAGAGGGGGTGGGGGGGAGGATTGCCATCTTGAAATTAACAGAGACAATTGCAGATGACATAATGATACCACATAATCCTAGCAGTTAAGTCACAGAGCAGCACAGCTAGTTCATTCTGAATGCTTGCAAAATTCCCGCTTCCCCCAATGAAGCACTGGGAACACTAGATTACAAAAGTCGTTTTGCTCCTTAAGGAGAAGCCATTCTCTGAGACCTCAGCCATCCTGGCTTTCATGTGAGAATGAGCAGGAGAGGCAGCCATCCATTCAGCCCATTGGCTGACAGCAGATGCTTTTGCACAGGAGTGGCACTAGGATTTACCCCGAGGGGAGGAGGGAGCAAGGCTGAGGCTGTATACAGCTGTGCCATCTGTTCAGATAATACCACATGACTCTCCAAACTCAGTAGTGAAGGCTCTTGAGTAATCTTTCATCAGAATGACTTCATGCTATTAAAAATGCATTGCAATACATGGCTTGTTTAAATATTTAACCCTCTTCAGCTCTGAGATTGATTCAGATCTGCAGTGTTGATATGCGTTAGAAACATTGATTTTCATAGATACGCATGTGTTAATTCTTGGAGATTCAGGCATGCACACAGAGAGAAAAGATTGATCAATGGATCCTCAAACCTTCGACTTCTGGTGAGAACATTTCTTTCTACAGCTTTAATCTCACTCTCTGGCAACTTTTGAGTTAGAGATTGAGGCGGGACACAAAAAGTCAAACAAACCCTGGATTAGTATCCAGACTGTGTGGGTGAAATCCTGGCCCTATTGAAATCAATTAGAGTTTTTTCTCCATGCGCAAAAAAATGGGCCGAAGATCTCACCCAATAACTCTCAAGTGAACAGAACAGAAATTCTGGAGTTGAACTTGTGTGTTTTGAATTTGGATCTGGCTCTCAGAGACCAAGGAAACTGCAGTACACTTTCTGGTATATTATAGAGATAAGTCGGAATCAGCTGCAAACCCTGCACCAGGCTCCGGAACACAAGATTCAGGGTTTCATTTTGGGCCAATCTGTAAGATAGACAAGAAGAATGAATTTGGTACAGCTGGTTGAACAATATTTGATGTACCTTTTTTCCATCAAAACCTAAATGTCTTCAAGAAACATATTGCTTTCAATGAAAATGTGCTTGGGTTCTGGATGCAATCTTTGTGAGGGGATGGAAAGAGAGAGAGGGAGAAAGACCCAGCCAGCAAAGCCATTAGCCTGGTGGTTAGGGTACTCATTTGAGAGACCTGAGTTCCTGTCCCTGATTTATCAAGAAAGTGCTCAAGCTACTGGGCTGTTGGCTATTCTGGAGTGCATCTCTTTTAATTTTTTTCATGAAAATTTTTCAAAGGTGTCATTTTCATTGTGCAACTGAACAAAAATTTTGAAACTTTGAAATTATTTGTAGAGTGGTATTGCCCTTTCCAGACATCCCGAGTATTCGGATATGTCTGTTTCTTGACTAGATTGATCCCTTAGCAAGAATTCTTCCGGCATAGCTGTCTGCCATTTATTATACTTGCTAACAGCATTCAGTTTTCTGATGCTTCATCAATAAGTTCCAAAGTGTTGTGGTAAATGAAGTGGATTGGAACTGAAGAGACCTGCAGTCTGTCCCCACCTCTGCCACAGCCTCCCTATGTGACCTTGGGCAAGTCATTTACTCATTTGCTGCCTCAGTTTCCCCATCTATGAAATGGATTTAATATTAATTTCCCACAACTGAGATGTGGTGTGAGAATTAGCATGAATATTTCTGAATTGCTCAATTAATATCATGAGAAGGAGAGGACATAGATCTACCTGTAGAGGTATATCCAGAATAACTATACTATAGGGGTAAAAACTGCCCACCATTTTCCTTACCTAATGGCCTTCATGAAGTTATTTCCAGTTTCACTGCTTCACTTCTTTTCATTTCTTCCAAGTTGCTGTGATTTCCCCTCTGCCCCTCTTTTATCTTCAACCTTCTTTGCAGACTACACAGACTATGTATGGACAATGAGATAAGGTCACTGACCTCAGGTGAAGTACCTACAAGCTGAGAACGTGTCAGTCAGTAGGTGACTCTCACTTCAAAGGGAGGTGGTAGGTACCTATGGAGACTGTACAAAGATGTAGAGATGAGGTGATGCTAACCTAGTAGTACAAGAGCGAAAGCCAGGGGTCACTCAATGAAATGGCAGAAAGGTGAATTCTAAAATGAAATCAGAACAAAGAAAATACTATTGCAGGCAGAGTGACATTCTCTATAGAATGTAAAGTCCACATTCTCCACCACGCAATAGAGCTGTGTCAATTTACACCTGTGGAGCATTTGGCCCAATATTTTCAGGGAAGGTTGGGCCTTCCGGTTTTAAACGAGTGGTGAGTTCTTGCTCTTTCTTCAACACTTTCTCTCTTTCTTCCAGATTCTCTCTCTCTCTCTCTGACTTCTGGCAAATACAGAGCATTGCCAGTTCAAGCAATATACTGTCATTAATTTTGTGTGTGTTGTGTGTGTGCTTTCCTACAAACATTTCCTTCAGGCAATTTCCATTCAGGTTTTTGACGCATTTAGCCAACAGAAGTATGCACTGTTTTAGAACTGTCAGGCCCTATTAATGTATGGAGTACCTGACACATGCAGAGTTGTCAGTTCCATTAATGCGATGAAACAATTTGCTGCTGCTTGTACCTCTAAGGCTCCCCACACTAGTTGATAAGCTGATGCTGCCTGAACTTTGCAGATGTCTCCGGCTAGTGACTGTGCTAGGGAAGGCACATGGTGCTGATCATCTCCCTGGTTGTGCGGTGCACAAGTGCCAGTGACAACGTAAGTGGCATTGCGGGTGGAGACACAGTTTAAAATTCACAGGATAGCTGTGATGCACAGGGCAAGACGGGCTACAGAGAGCTAATGTCAGGCACAGGGCAGGCACTGGAGCAGAAAGGAGTGTGGCAAAGGAAAACACAGGCATGGCCATTGGAAAGCAGATGAGGGTTGCTTTAAGTATTCATTCCATAGGATCTTTCATCCAGACAGGAGGATGGGAAGGGAAAAATATTCCCTGTCCCAAATGGGCAATATCTCTCAGATACTATAGGCTTGAGTGCCTTAGAAATATACTGAACGGAAGCACCAGAGCTCTCCTTCCAGTGCAGGCTATCATGGGCTGGTTTGGGTGCTGTGCCTATGTACGGCAGTGGGTATATCATGCTCTCCAATTGGTGTGCACCTTGGTGCACTCTTTTATCCCTTACATATATATTTAAGCTCTAGGGGTCAGCCAGACCCACAGTGAATGAATAAGGCAGGAACAATAGTAGTGTGGGGGTTTTTTTGGTTTTTTTTTTTTGGACTCTAGTTGTAAATCACAGTCTCTGCCTCCTTTTCTACACCACCAAGGGCATCAAGTCATGTGTAAGACATTTTACCAATGGGCATGGAGCCAGTTCCAGGGGTGTGGCTACACTGCCCTGTGTATTCCTGCCAATTGGGCATTTAGAAGTAATAGGTTTGTAATTTCCCAGAAATCGTTTCTCTCCTCATAATTCCAAGCACGGTGATTCCTTCCCATACAAGCCATGCATTGGTACCAGCATAGCTGGCCTGTCCTCTACCAGACAGTGCTCAATGCCTTCTGTTCAGTTATGCATTATTTATGGACGGCACAGAACATATGCAACATTTAACTGCAGCCGGGCGATAAGGAATCTGGTGCGGCGTCCACACAACATTCTTGGTGGGCTAGAGTGTGCTGAATTGAATGGGAAGTGGAAGGCAAATAGCCACTGAGTAGAAACACAGGACATTAAGGTAGCGTTCTACACTATCCAGCAGGACTGCCAGCCTCACCAGTGATTGGAATTCACTCCTCTCCTGGGGTATTTTCTTGAAGCTCTTGTTCCATATTTACAAGTCCACAGCTGCTCTCGGAGTTCTCTTGGAACATTTTCTCTGCTGCCTTCTAATTTAGCTTTGTTCTCCCCTCCCATCCTTTTCCCATAAGTGCTAATAATAATAATTCAATTTAATAACATCCATCCTTTCAGGGTACTTAAGCCCATCTGCTGCTCAAGGGCACCAGATCCTTCATCACCTCAACTTGCAGCTTCTTTATCACACTTTATCACATCCTCATAAAGTACAACTTCCCTGGACCTTGTCGGAAAGGGCAAGTCCAGCATCATGGAAATGAATTGAGAAAAATATAACCTTCAACTATTTCAACTTTCCTTTCTTTGGCCATTAGTTCTTATTTGCTGTTGGGGCCAGAAGAGGTTAAAGTGTCTTTCCTGTGGGATTCTTAGAAGTTGCCTCCCAGCTTCTTTACCATTCTTCCATTAAGGTTTTAACCTGGAGATATGTTCTTCCTTTTGAGGCCATAGATGTTCTTTCAGGTTCTCTCTGCCCAAATAGCTGATATGGATGTGATCAGGCTGCATGTGTTCCTGGTATAACTCATGTGACCTCAGTGAGCAATGTTTAAGTGAGAGAAGAGCTCCAAACTTATTACCATTCGGGTACACCTCATCTGTGCAAGAGAACCACTTTTCTGGCAGACCAGTCCCAGACTCTAAAATGAATTCCCACAGAAATTAAGGACCACCACAAATCTCACCACTTTCTCTTCCAAGTACAAGCCACATTTCAACCTGTCTCCTCTGAGATAAGCACAGAGGCAGCTATTACATTTTTTAAAAAGTTTCCCAAAATAAAACCCTACCAAAACAAAATCCTCCATACCACACACAATTCTTCCCAAGGACAGGATAACAGAGAGAGAGAGAGAGAACAAACCACATGTGATAAATGCTAGTCACATTGCTTAATGCACTGCTGGAAGGTGAGAACTAGATAAATTCATGGAAGATAGGTCCATCAATGGCTATTAGCCAGGATACGCAGGAATAGTGTCCCTAGTCTCTGTTTGCCAGAAGCTGACAATGAGCTCCAGGGGTGGATCACTTGATGTTGACCTATTTTTTTCATTCTCTCTGGGGCACCTGGCACTGGCCACTGTCAGAAGACAGGATACTTCGCTAGATGAACCTTTGGTCTGACCTAGAAGGGCCATTGTTATGTTCGTATGCTATGTTCTTCTTCAGATGCATGGAGTGAAAATTACAGATACAAGCATAAATATACTGGCACATGAAGAGAAAGGGAGTTACATTATAAATGGAGAACCAGTGTTGACAAGGCCAATTCAGTCAGGATGGATTTGGTCCACTCCCAATAATTGATGAGGAGGTGTCAATACCAAGAGAGGGAAAATTGCTTTTGTAGTGAGCCAGCCACTCCCAGTCCCTGTTCAAGCCCAAACAAATTAATGGTGTTAAGTTTGCAAACGAATAGTCGGTCTGCAGTTTCTCTTGAAAGTCTGTTTTTGAAGTTTGTTGTTGTTGAAGGATGGCTACTTTAAAATCTGTTATTGAATGTCCAGGAAGATTGACGTGTTCTCCTACTGGCTTTTGTATGTTACCATTCCTGATGTCTGATCTGTGACCATTTATTCTTTTATTTATTCTCTATGGTATTGACATCTCATCAGTTATTGGGAGTAGACCACATCCACCCTGACTGAATTGGCCTTGCCAACACTGGTTCTCTACTAATAAGGTAACTTCCTTCTCTTCATTTGTCAGTATATTTATGCTTGTATCTGTAATTTTCACTCCATGCATCTGAAGAAGTGGATGTTTTAACCTGTGAAAGCTTATGCCCAAATAAATCTGTTAGTCTTTAAGGTGCCACCAGACATGTCATCGTTTTTGTGGATTCAGGCTAACATGGTTACCCCTCTGATACTTAAAATTAGTAAGCACTTTTGAAAATCTTGGCCAAAGCCTTTCCATGTGATCATACAATCATAGACTTTAAGGGAAGAAGGAACCATTATGATCATCTAGTCTGACCTCCTGCACAATGCAGGCCACAGAATCTCACCCACCCACTCCTGTATCAAACCTGTGTCTGAGCCATTGAAGTCCTCAAATCATGGTTTAAAGACTTCAAGGTGCAGAGAATCTTCCAGCAAGTAACCCGTGCCCCATGCTGTAGAGGAAGGCAAAAATCCCCCAGGGCTTTTTCCAGTCTGCCTTGGTGGAAAATTCCTTCCCGACTCCAAATATGGCGATCAGCTAAACCCCGAGCATGCAAGCAAGACTCACCAGCCAGACACCCAGGAAAGAATTCTCTGTAGTAACTCAGATCCCACCCCATCTAACATCCCATCACAAGCCATTGGATATATTTACCGCTGGTAGTCAAAGATGAATTAATTGCCAAAATTAGGCTATCCCATTATACCAGCCCCTCCATCAACTTATCAAGCTTAGTCTTAAAGCCATATATGTCTTTTGCCCCCACTACTCCCCTTGGAAGGCTGTTCCAGAACTTCACTCCTCTGATGGTTATGTAAGGAGGGGCGGGGTGAGGTATAGGAAAAGAGAGGAATCCTGAAACCATACAACATGCCACTGAGTGCACCTAATGCATTCCAAAGCAAAAGATCTACTCTTAAATATCGACATGAGCCAGGGCTAAAAGTCATGCCTCAAAGAGCTGATTGACCATCTGTGACGATGCGGTTCTGGCAGGACCCAACTGAGAGTGCCAATTCAGGATCAATTGCTTAAACAGGGCAGTTACAGCCCTAGGCTGGGGTTTTTCCACCTCTAAGGCGAACCAAACCAGCCAAACAAAAATGACTTCAGTTTCGCCCCACTAGCTAACCACAAGTCACACAAGCAATTTCCTTAGACACTCCAGTCTCCCAGTATCACCACCAGTTCCACCCGTCCTGGGGATGAATGGTTATGAAAACCAACACCCTAGTAAAAGAAAAAGGTTCTCTCGATCCCAAAGGACCAAGCCCCAGACCCAGGTCAATATACACATCAGATCTTACCCACAAATCACGCTGTTACCAATCCTTTAGAATCTAAAATCTAAAGGTTTATTCATAAAGGGAAAAAGATAGACATGAGAGTTAGAATTGGTTAAATGGAATCAATTACATACAGTAATGGCAAAGTTCTTAGTTTAGGCTTGTAGCAGTGATGGAGTAAACTGCAGGTTCAAATCAAGTCTCTGGAGAACATCCCCCACTGAGATGGGTCATCAGTCCCTTCTGTAGAGCTTCAGCTTGTAGCAAAGTCCCTCCAGAGGTAGGAAGCAGGATTGAAGACAAGATGGAGATGAGGCATCAACCTTATATAGGCACTTCCAGGTGTAAGAACACTT
Organism: Gopherus flavomarginatus; assembly: GCF_025201925.1. Lineage (NCBI taxonomy): Eukaryota > Metazoa > Chordata > Testudines > Testudinidae > Gopherus > Gopherus flavomarginatus. The sequence continues at coordinate 8,110,206 of NC_066619.1, read as the reverse complement.
CTTTGTTCTTACTGTGGAAAATTACAGCAACATGGAGTTTGGAGTCACATGGGCAAGTCCCTGCATACTTTGCTGAGTCACAAGGCGTATCTGCCTCCTCTCAATGGGTCAATTGTGTAGCTGATGGTCCTTAATGGGCCATCAAGCAGGCTAAGCAGAGCTAACACCAACTTGTCTGGGGTGTCACCCAGAACTTCAGCATCAATTTGAAATACAGACAGTATACAGTCAATACTCATAACTTCAACTACAAAATGATGCAGACATGCAGACAGCATAATCATAACCAGCAACCCATAACCTGTTCTTAGACACCTTATATGACCCCCTTTACATAAGATTTGGTGCCACTACAGGACATTGGTTGCAAACCATGTTCTATTGGTCCCAGTTTATATCAATAACATCACACCATCACGTAGAAGGGGGAAGAACTCTTCCCAGAGCTTGGAAATTCCCATGCCATGTCTTCGTCTATCCTTCTGTTTAAAAACCATGTTAATCATTTCTTCTACATGGAGTTGGTGTGGATCATGCAGTGACTGTGGCATTGTTCTTTGTTTGCCCATGATTTTTTTCCCCTTTCAAACATCACCTAGTTCACAGTGGAAAATTAGAAGAATTTTGTATATTAATACCTGACCCGCAATACAGTTCTTAATAACTGCTGTGCTTCTAAGTGGTATAACATGCCTGGCATGCAGCCAAATATTTCATGTGTATCCAGAAAAATAACATACAGACTTAGGCTGAGATTATAGCAGGAAAAAACAAACAAACATATGGTTCTCCGAGTCCCACACCTGTATCTTATCCATTAGACCATGCATACTAATTTCTGCGTTGCAGGAAAGAATGCATTGCCAAGCATTCCATGATGGAGTACATACCTTATTTATCTAGGAATAATACATCTGTTCTGCTGCTGAAAATTCAGAGCACATCCAGATAACAAGCACTTGAAAGTCCCATCACTTCTGCCAGAATGAACCTGAAGTACTGCTGAAACTACCTGGCACTTCCAGATAGAATTTACCTGATGTAAGTTGAGCCAGATCCCCTCAACAGAAAATGCTTGTCTCCAACTCATAGAATCATAGAATATCAGGGTTGGAAGGGACCTCAGGAGGTCATCTAGTCCAACCCCCTGCTCAAAGCAGGACCAATTCCCAACTAAATCAACTCTTGCATGTTTTGTCTGGAGCTTTCAGATCTGCATTCACCCAGAGGAGCACAGCTGATAGTGTTTCGTAGAACAACATTTGGCCTTTGATGTAGCTCAGGCTTGATTCATTACCACCCTCCTTCCACTCTAAGACCCCCAGTAGGGCTCGTCAGACTCTCTGCAGTAGACCTGGTCAGGAAGTTTTAAATTAAAGGTGTTCTTTTCGTCAGAAAAAGCCAGCTGGTCAAATTTTCTTGTAAATGTTTTGCAGGAACATATCAGTTTTGACTAAACTTTCATCAGGAAGGTTTTTGACATGATTCCAGGATGGAATTTAGGGCACTTGGCTGGGGTACAGAAAAGCCAGGCTCAAGTCCCTGATCTGTCTGGTTTGGAGCTGGCACTTGAAGCAAGCTTTTCCACATCCCCACTGAGTTCCAGCTAGTGGGTTACTGACTAATCAGGGTGTTCTTTCCCTTGTGCTTCCTCAGGAAACATTTTTAAAGATTTTATTTTCATGCAAATGAAAAATGAAAAAAACTTTTGAACTCTCAATTTTCATTTGTGAAACAGATCTTCTGGGTTTGATGCTGTCTTCGCTGATCTTGTGTTCTACCGTTTCTCTATTGTCAAAGAACAGGGGGAGTGTTTTTCTACAGTGTCTCTGATTGAAGAAAACGCAATACCATAGCCACACATATGATATGCATTACAGTGCTGCCTAGAAGCTCCATTAGACACAGAGGCCTCAATGTGCAAAGACATACTAACAGACCATCCCTGTCCCACAAGTTTATAATCTAAATAGAGGAGACAGACAAAGGATGAGAGGGAGAGCAGTTGCACATAGGGTGACCAGACAGCAAATGTGAAAAATCAGGACAGTAGTGGGGGGTAATAGGAGCCTATATAAGAAAAAGACTCAAAAATCGGGACTGTCCCTATAAAATTGGGACATCTGGTCACCCTATGTTGCACATATAGGTGAAGTGACCTGCAGAAAGGCACTCATTATAATAGTGGCCAAACTGGAGCAGAACTGCAGTGCTCTTGACACCTGGTACAGTCCATTAGGATGCATTATTACCCTAGACAAAGACCACCTCAGAAAGTCCCATCCATTTTGATATCACCCAAGGCAGAGATCATTTTGGGAGTCTGGGAGATAGTTTTGGGGTATGGTGATAAGGAGTTTGGGTTTTGAGAAGATAATTAATTGGGGTTTTCAAGAGATTTGTTGAGGATTGAGGAGAAGGCTCTGATTGATTTGGTAGGGAGAGGGCCAGTGATTGTGTAAAGTTACATTGTCATGGTTACTACACTGTAACATGCTATAGGCACTCAGAACTTTGTGGTGGTACCTGGGATAGAACCCACATAGAGGCCTCTGTCACTTGACCTCATGAAGAACTGACAGTATAGGGTCTTTGATATGCAGTTCCACAATTCTGATTTCCTCCTTAGAATGCAACGATATATACACAGACAGAAACTAGCCAGTCTGCTACAATAGTGTGAGGGGTAGGGCAGGGGACACCTTAAAAGTTTCCCCATGCTTTACAGGAGCATGAAATCTTGACCGGCCTTCTCAGAATACCACACCTACCTGACCACAAAGCAATGGAGAACCTATATCATAAATGAAATTGTAAATGTGTTTCTTTCTTTTATTTTTTTTTCCCTTTTTTTGTATGGGATGTCTGTTGTTTGCAGGCACCTGATTGAATTTCCAGCAGATGCTTAGCGGGTCATTTCAGTTGTCAGCCCCAAGCAGGTAATGAGAATTTATCAGCACCTCATTCACATTCACAGCTGATCTCTCGCCTGTGCATTCCTATAAATATTGCTCTTATTTATCTGGATGCATTTTGAATTAGCAGCTTATTTTATTTCATTGTATTGTTGTTGTTGTTGTTGTTTTTTTATATACAGGCAAGCTAAATAACCAGACCGGCATTTATAGCTCCATCCTCGCAAATGCCAGTATGAATTGAGACATCAGCCCCGCTGATGCCTCCATTGACGTCAACAGCGATAATTGCATTAATAGCGAGACATGGCAGTCTCGTCTAAAATTTGCCTGGGAAATGTAACATGGGAGCTGAGAGCCATTGTTTCATAAAAAATAAAGAAACCTATAATTTTATTGAAAGCAGAAGGGCACAGAAATGATATTGTTTAGAAACTACTCGAAATAATAGCCATCGTGTCACCAGACATGTCAACCTTTGTGTCAGCCAAGGAAAGCAGCGGAAAAAAAATAATCTATAAGTGCTCAGACAATTGTAACGTTGGAGTTTAGAGGTTATACAGTGTTTTAGGGATAATTTTAAAGCTGTTGTTTTTCCCCAAGAGCTTTCCCCAACCAAGTTTATAGTCAGGCTGTGGAGTAAGGCTATTGGTTAAAATCTCCAGAGCAATGGACTCAGAATAAAGCCTCTCCAGGTGTGTATTTTAACAGGGTGTTAATTGGGTAGCAGATGAACATAAATAAGAAGCACAGAAGGTGGATTAGACTGTGTGTGGATAGAGGAATTGTGCAGATGCTGAGCAATCGGTGAGAAAGCTAAATTGGACTGTATTTATCGGTGTTTCTGTCTTTGTTAGAGTGGGTGTTTTGTCTGCTGATTTCCCTGTGGGATAGTGTTGTTGATATTACACACATTGGATGCTACCTACATATGCATAATAGCAAGCACCCTACCAACAAATATGGAATAGCACGCACTTGTAATTTGTGAGCCTCACACTTTGGGTGCATAGGCACAAGATGTGCTTTCAGCACTGGGAAAACAGAGATTTCACCTAATGGTCCCACTCTCTACAAATACCAGAGCTGGTTGCAAATTTTCCTTCAAAACATTTTTGCAACTGACAATGGCTTTTCGAGGAACCAAACATTTTTTGAGGGAAAAAAAATGTTCTATTGTCATTTTTGTGACTTTTGCCAAAAAAAAAAAGTAAAATTGATTTTTTCCCATTTTTTGACAAAACCCCAGAAATATTGGCAAAAGAGAAAATTTTCATTTTTGTTGGCAAAATCCATAGGTGGCAAACAAATAAGTCTGACCATCTTTAATAAAGAGAATAACTGTCAGCTCTGTGGTTTCAGCTGCCACATGGGAAAGCCAGTTTTCATTCCCAAACCTGGTCTCTTGATCCTGAGCACATAAGATTTTGTGTTCAGCTCACTGATGAAGCAGGAGCTAATGTCATCCTGACAAGTTGGAAATGGTTTTGATGGGTTCTGAGACACTGGTGGATGATGGCCTTTCCACTTCCCTGTCTGAAGGAAAATGATCTTGACACTACTACTTCTCATGGGGTTTCAAAAGACATGCTGGGCTCTCCCATATTGCAAAGCATGGATGTAGATGGATTGGATGGTTTAATAGACCTTTCCCATCTCCAGTAAGTTTCAATGATACTGTGGATTTTAGGAATAACAAGGGAGTGCCATATGGAAGTAACTGAGAAAATACACTTTGATACTGTATAGACAAGGGCAGTGCTTCTCAAAGCCTGTCTGCTGCTTATTCAGGGAAAGCCCCTGGCGGGCTGGGCCAGTTTGTTTACCTGCGGTGTCTGCAGGTTTGACTGATCGCGACTCCCATTGGCCACGGTTCACCACTCCAGACCAATGGGGGCTGCAGGAAGGGCGGCCAGCACATCCTTTGGCCTGTGCCACATCCAGCAGCTCCCATTGGCCAGGAGCAGTGAACTGCAGCCAGTGGGAGCCGCAATCGGCTGAACCTGTGGACGCGGCAGGTAAACCAACCATCCCAGCCTGCCAGGAGCTTTCCCTGAACAAGTGGCAGACCGGCTTTGAGAACTACTGGACATGGGGATCTCAAGAAGGAGCAGAAAGGTTATTCTATGTCTGCATTTGGAACTGGTGCAACTGCTGCTAGAATACTACGTCCAGTTCTTGTGTCCACAATTCAAGAAAGATGTTGATAAACTGGAGCGGATTTAGAGGAGAGCCAGGAGAATAATTACAGGATTAGAAATCATGCCTTATAGTGATAGACTCAAGGACTGCAGTCAATTTAGCTTAACAAAAAGAAGGTTCAGGGGTAACTTGATCAGAGTCTACAAGTGCTCACATGGGGAACAAATATTTAATAATGAGCTCTTCAATCCAGCAGAGAAATGTATAACATGATCCAATGGCTGGAAGATAAAGATAGACAAATTCAGATGGGAAATAAGGCATATATTTTAACAGTGAGAGTAATTTATCATTGAACCAATTAACCAGGGCCATGGCGGATTCTCCATCACTGACTATTTTTAAATCAATATTGGATGTTATTTTCCCCCTAAAGATCTGCTCTAGGAATTATTTTGGGGAAGTTCTATGGTTTATATTATACATCAAGTCAGAAGATCACAATGGTCCATTCTGGGCTTGAAATATATGAATCTGTCAATAGAAAAGTGGAGATGAAGAATAGGAGCCATCCCTCCTCCCTATGAAAAATGAGATCATCCTGAGATTTTCAGGATGAAAATTGAGAAACACAGCAATACCGGATCATCCCCACCCCTGGCATTTTGTTTGGCATCATCAGTTCTGGGATCAAATCAAATGCAAAATTAATCTGACATTTACTGCAGCTAACAGACATATCTATTAGGGAGGTGTCAAGGTTTTTTCCCCATTTTGAACTTTAGAGTACAAGAAGTGGGGACCTGCATGAACACTCCTAAGCTTAATTACTAGCTTAGGTCTGGTACGCTGCCACGAGCCAGACTTTAGTGACTGGCACACTTTCTGTTCCCCCAAAACCTTCCCTGGGGAGCCCAGACCCAAACCCCTTGGGTCTTAAGGAGAAATTAACCATCCCCCTCCTTTTCCCCCCAGACTTTCCCCTCCCTGGGTTGCCTTGGGAGGCTTCACACAGATCCAAACTCCTTGGATCTTAAAACAAAGAGGAATTAACCATCCCCTTCCTTTCCCCCCACCAATCCCTGGTGAGTTCAGACCCTTGGATCTTAAAACAAGGAAAAATCAATCAGGTTCTTAAAAAGAAAGCTTTTAATTAAAGAAAGAAAAGGTAAAAATTCTCTGTAAAATCAGGATGGAAAATGCTTTACAAGGTACTCAGATTCATATAGACCGGAGGGACACCCCCCCCCAACAGCAAACAGAGGTAAAAATCCTTCCAGCAAAAGAACCATTTACAAGTTGAGAAAACAAACATAAGACTTATCCGCCTGGCCTGGCTATTAATTACAATTTTGAAACATGAGAGACGGATTCAGAAAGATTTGGAGAGCCTGGAATGATGTCCCATCTCTCTCAGTCCTGAGAGCGAACAACGAACAAAACAAAAAGCACAAAGACTTCTCTCCACCAAGATTTGAAAGTATCTTGTCCCCCTATTTGTCCTCTGGTCAGGTATCAGCCAGGTTTACTGAGCTTCTTAACCCTTTACAGGTAAAAGAGACATTAACCCTTAACCTTCTGTTTATGACAGGAGGGAAGCTGGACACACAGAGCTTTTGACTCCAAACACACAGCCCTCCACTGCTTGAGCAAATTAAAAAAAAATCTCTGTTATCAGTTGGTAGTGGTAACAAGGGTTCTTAACTTCTGTGAGCCAAATACTAGGGTACATGGTACATGCTAGTGAAGGCAAGGGGCTGGACTCAATGACCTTTCATGGTCCCTTCCAGTTCTATGAAATAGGTATATCTCCATATATAATATGTATGGGGTGACAGCCAAAGATACATTAGTAAGTACACTGAAATGCAAACTCACCATGTTTTCCATAGTTTCCATCCAAACCAAGAGATCATCTATGACTCGTTCCAGATTTACTCCAAATGTTGCTGGGGATTGTCAAAAGATTTGGGAAATTAGTCGAAGCTTTTGATAAACCTGACTCATATTTGCAGTTTGGGCCATACCTGAGAGTAATCAATAATTTGAAGAATCAGGACAATCTTTTCCCTGTCTCTTCAGTAAAGTAAAAGGAGATGAGAACTGTGAGGGCTGGGGCAGGGGGGCGGGGAGTGCGCTCTATGGCCTTCTACAGCAGAGTGGAAATGAGGAATCTATATTTAAACCTCCTTCACTGGAGAGGACGAGCATGGTAGGCCTCTCTCCATGATCCTGCAGCAGATACTAAATTCTCAGTAACATTTACATGCCCAGAGACACACCAGGGAATCAGCATAAAACTGAGCTATGGCTACCATGGAATGGATGCCTTGACGTAAATCAACAGCAGCACCAACAGTAATAATGACATGTCACTCTCAGTCTTTGTTATTAGAGCCGTGTCACAGGAGCTGCTGAAACCACCCCCAGGCTACTGTGGCTCCATGAATTGCTGCTAATTCCATTTGGTAATGATACTGGGACAAATTTAATCACTTCAGAGGCTGAGAATGACAAAACTTTATTTAAACTCAAGGTACAGCAGGCTGTGAGCCACCAAGTCAACCTCTCCAAAGATGACGCTTTGCCCTCTGCAGCATCAGAGCATCCATCTGTCTGCCTCACATTGCTCCTGTGCAGAAACATCAGACTTAGGACCCAAGGGTCCTTCACATCCAGTGTCCCCTTCCTAGCAAAGGGCAATGTTTGATGCTTCAGAGCAAGGTAGAAATTCTGCCAGTCTACACAATTGTTCAATATTATACTCTAGGAAGGGGGCATGAGGATGTATTTTTTCTTGATACCAACTGTTAAAGACTCGAGGTCAGAAACATGAGGGTTCAGGTCCCTTGTTATTTTATCCTTGCTAGTATCACTCATGTATAGCTATTGAGTTTGTCATGATGTTTCACCCTTTTGAGATGACACTCACAGATTCCCTAGGAATTCACGTCATATCCTGGCACAGTCACCTAATTCCCTACATAGTTAACCCAAAATCCCAAGTGTTTCCCCTTATCCCCCTCTCATCCACCCACAAAGACCTCTCACTTGAGTTTAACTGGTGCTTTCGGTCCAGGCTATCTGACCCATCCGAGTTTATAGGCAAAAGCCCAATTGCTGCTTACACTTGGACTGGTAACCCATCCACAATTCCAAGACAGACAAGCTCTCCCACAGTTCACTGGGAAAGAAAAGTAGCATGGCTTAACCAACTGCAGCACTAAGAACCACTGGATGTACCCCCATAAGTCCTAGTAACACACGAATGAGTACAGCACCAATGGGGGCCACAGTAGAACTTTGCATTGTGGTTAATCCACGTGCCGATCACGTGGACTTACTCTACAGTGAAGACATACACTTGTATGTGCCCTAATCATCATGGTCTCTGAGCTCCTCACAGTTATTAATGGATTTTATCCTCACATGAGGCAGAAAAGTATCATCCACATTTTACTGATGGGGAATTGACCAAGGACTTTCACAGTGTTACATGATCATTTTATGTAGCGTCCAGCACATTCTCATATGATCTCAGATCTTCATCTCTCTACGGGGTGAGGATTCTTTCCTCCTTTTTCCTCCCTCATCTCTGCTTCCCTTTCTGTCCCAACCACTTTTCCTGTCATCAGACAGCAAGTCAATGAGTAGGAAAATAGATCCCTGGCAAGACTCTGCACCACTCATCCACACTTCTTTACTTTATGTGGATTCCTCTTTTGGCTTTTCCACTGTACCCATCACAATGGTATCTAAGGTGGAGAGCTACGGCGGCTCTGCATCCTTTTCTCAAAGAAAGGAAGAAGCAGGATTCTGGTTACTACCTGGACAGCTGTGTAAAGGAGTGGTGGGGAGAGGAAAAGGCTCTCTGAGCTCTCACCCTTCTTTAACACACCTAAGATCTGGCCCATAACAATAATCACCAATAATCAATAATAATCAATATCTTGCTCTTATAAACCGCTTTTCACCTTTATATCTCAAAGCAGTTTCAAAAGACGGTCAGTATTAGAGCTGGTCAGAGAAACGTAGGTGGAACCTTATTCCATTGTACTATGCAGTTCCCAAAAAATTAAAATACTGTATGAACTCCAGCCATTTTTGAGGGAATTTTATTTAGGAAAAAAAAAATCTTATGTTTTAACAGTATTGAAGTGTCCCTTTATTTTCTTTTTTAGGCTTAAACATTTGATTTTTCATATTGAAAAAATTGGAATTTTTGCTTTGAACTTTTAAAAATTTTGTATTCTACTCTATACAATACTATATATATATGCCTATATATAAATAAAGAATCAAAAATTCATGTTTCTTTTTTTTTTCCCTAAAGAAAACTTTAGAATGACCCCAAGTGACGGTTGGAGTTTTGTTGTTGTGTTTTGTTTTAATTTTCCTTCATGGATAATTGTGAAAGTTTCTCTGTTGGGTCTGATTCATGATGAAGACAAATTTCAAAATATTTCACAACATAGAATTTCCTTCCTCCACAGCACTCCAGTGGGTGCCATTATCCCCATTTTACAGATGGGGAAGCAGAGAGAAAGAGAGAGAAGAAGTGACTTGCCCTAAATCACCCAGCAGTGCCAAACTGCAGTGGCAGAGCTCAGAATGGAACACAGGCCTGCTGAATTCCACTACAGTGCTTTGTCCATTACGACCTGCACCACCATAGTAGCTGGTGAAAAGCATTTGAGTCCCTCCAGGTGTATAAACTGATTTCAGTGGAGTTTCACCAGTTTAGACTGCTTGACAATCTGGCCCACAATTATTACACCATAAACTATGTTAGCCATTTAGAAAACAAAACAAAACAAAACAAAAACCATACTGGACCTTGATCTGCTCTCACACTGAGGTAAATCAGAAGAATTTGTGGGGTTGCCCCAGGCGAAAGCAGGTTTAAGGGAGAAGAGAATGAACTTTAATGAGTTTGTTTTATCTCTCTGCTGTCCCCTGTCCCATATATTTTCAAAATCAAATAGGAGGGCAGTCTTGTCACTACTTCCACTCCAAAATAGCCATAGTCTACGGGTGTTGAGTATCTCTTAACTGTATGTGTGTGTTAAACCTGTGCACATGTGTCAGTCTCTGTGTTTGTTTTGTTGTGTGTCTGTGTTGAGTTTCTGAGTGGCCTCTGAGTGTGAGACTATGCAGTCTGCAGGGGCGTGTGTAGTTTATTTCTCTGTAGTATGTGCCTATATGAAGTGGGTGCTGCTGTGGGTGTGGAAGCTGGTGTATATATGTGTGTAGCCTGGGTATATATGTGTGCCGGGGGTGGGGGGAGATAAGGGTCTGAGGGAGACTGTACATATTGTTTTGTGTATCTGTATGTGTATAGGCGACCAGAGGTTGGGGAGACTGAGGTCTATGGGGTAGGCATACGTCTGGATTCCATGTGTTTGATTTTCCAATCAAAACTTTATTTGTAATCAGACCCCATGAGGTGTGTGAAATCTGCTATCAGGCTATTGCTTTCCAGCTACAATTGCCTTTGTACCATATTATAAAACAAGAAAGGGACATTGTCCTTTAGATGACAGTAAACTCCCTGTGCTAGAAAAGGTCCCCATCTTCCTCTCAAAGCCTGTCTTCAGGTGTTACATGGGCTGATATTTACAGAATAACAAGTGACGACATTTACAGAAGAAAGATGCTTCAGCGACACTGTACAGCCTGGCACCGGGGACTTCATGCCACTCTGAAATCACTAGGGCTTCTCCTTCCCCATCAGGGCTCCTCACCCAGACTCCTTGTCAAAAGGATTTTCCTTCTCGCAAAATCTCTGCACGAGTTTCAAGAGCCCCTTGGCACATCTTAAACATCTACGAATTTGACACATACATTGTCTGTTGCTGCTAATAATTGCCAAGGGTTTGTATGTGTCAGAGAAGCTTTCTCTCTGGTAGCCGTCAGGTTCCTTCCCTTCTGATATCCATGCACTGGAATCTGGCCTGACTCAACAGCAGGCTCAGCTGAATGCTCAAGATTTCCTGCAAGCATGAGTCTGACCCTTATCTAGCTTTGAGTAAGAGAGCTGAATAGAACAGTGCCCGGAGACAGACGGACACCTGTAGCAGGCATGTGAGCTGCTGGCTATCCATACGGCTCTAGAGCTAACAGACTAGACATTGCTACAGGTCTGCGTGGCTAGGAGGAAGCGAGAGCTTTTCCTCTTTAGTGAAAGTTTCCGGATGGCTGCATTGCCATTCAAAAAGGAGGCTGCTGCAAATAAAAACTTGATTTCTTTCTATTCTGCCTCGGGTAAGAGCTGAAATTGAGTGAGAATACTTGCAGTGACCCCTGACATGAGACAACAGACACGTGCAATAATTCCAGGCATTGAAAAACATTGAAGAGGGGCTGTGCCAGAAGGTTAGCAGCCAGCTAAGCTCTGGGTTATTAGTTATACTACAGCCACACAAGCAGCAATGCATAAGAGGGGGTCAGGAAAAAGAGGTTCCCCTGAGGGGCAGTGCTGCACATGTAAGAACATAAGAATGGCCATACTGGGTGAGACCAAAGGTCCATCCAGCCCAGCTTCCTGTCTGTCAACAGTGGCCAATGTCAGGTGCCCCAGAGGGAATGAACCTAACAGGTAATGATCAAGTGATCTCTCTCCTGCCATCCATCTCCATCCTCTGAGAAACAGAGGCTAGGGACACCATTCCTTACCCATCCTGGCTAATAGCCATTAATGGACTTAACCTCCATGAATTTATCTAGTTCTCTTTTAAACCCTGTTATAGTCCTAACCTTCACAACCTCCTCAGACAAGGAGTTCCACAGGCTGACTGTGTTCTATGTGAAGAAGAAAGTGCATTATGTGTGGTAGGTTGGGAAGGAGAACAGGATGGGTTTATTCCATCCACAGAAGCATTGGCATTGGCTACTATTAGAAACAGGATACAGGACTAGATGGATCCTTGGCCTGTTCTTGTACAGCAGTTCCTGTCACTGATGCCCTTGAGAGTGAAACATGAACCTTTCCCCACTATGTTTATCTCATCCTATCCCTCCCTGAAGTTCACTTCTTCCACAATGCTCACAAGAAGTGAATAAAACATATCTATCTATCCATGGCTAACTTGAGTAACTCAATGGTGATATATCTATAACCCACCCCCTCTCTATTGCTTGTTGTGTTCTCTTGTCATATATCTAACATGACACTGCAAACTCTGTGCCACAGCAAGCACATCTGACTTCCTATTGTGAAGCACCTTTTACCAACAGACCTGGCCTGCTTACAAGAAAGGAGACTGAAGCTAAAGCAGCTAAAAGACCCTGTAGGCAAATGAACTACATGTTGGCATCTTGGTAGAAAACCCACCACCATTGACCAGACTATTATAAAAAAGGAACATATTGGGATGAGACCCAGTGTGGTGGAGATGTTCTGAGGCTGTGTTCAAGGTTGGATTGTTTTTGAGTTAAAAAGTGCTAGGAGCAAATGACTCACTCAATGGCATATTGCCAAAAAACCTCTTAGGATAGATTTTGACCATATCCCCGAAGGACTGATTATATTCCTCTTAGAGGCAACCCCATCATGGACTATATGGTATAAAGTATCAAACACCCCATCAGAAAAGATCTAATAGATGTGCTCTTCCATACAACTTTCTGTGGCATGAGGTAGGACCAGTGCACTATTGAGATTGCCTTTAGTTTATCTGAGGCTGCTGCTGTATATAAATATGATTGCAAACTAGGCAATTATTGGAGAATTTGCATGGAATCTCTTATAAAATCCTGCAAGAAACACCTAAAAATAATGAAAGTAGCCCTTAATACAATGCTTTATAGATTGTCTTCACGGCTAATTTTTCTTGTCCTATTTTTTTTTAATGTAAAACTCATCAGACCACAAAGGCATATTATTCCTTCAGGTAACATCTGAATATAAATTGTAAATGTCTTCTTTATAGCTATCAGGTATCTACATGTTAATATTTTATATACTCAAACGGTACCTTCAGGACCTACAGTTTGTTTACAGCGCAAGTGAACAACTGACATTTCCTTTCAAGAGGATTTCCCCACCTTTCTCTGAATAATTTCCAAAGGTGTGGGGTCTGATAAAGAACTCTAGGGGTGTTGTTTTATTCATGATAAAGAACTGACTTCACATCAGTGTGGCATAGATTTCACTCCTCCACCCTGTCCTCCTATTCATTTGTGTGTGGCAATCATAAAAGAATTAGGGCTATGTTTGGGGAAAGACCTTTTTAAGGTATAGGCATTTCTCTAGCGTTAATATCTGAGATCTTGCCAAGCTTTCAGATACATTATTCATCTCCTCCCTTCTCCTTGCAAATTGGGACTGGGGCTGGGTAGTTGATTCCTTCGTTATTGGATGTCTTCTAACCTGGGTAAAGCTAATTTTAATATGTGCACCTTTCAGTGTGTTCTAAAGGCAATAAGATTTCAGCTCAGGCTGAAGACCTACAGAAGTGAGCTCCAGAACTGTGGGCTATGCATGAGAACACTTTTTGTCCCACTGTCCAGTGGATCCAAGTGTACAGAGCATTAATATGGTGTTTCCAAATCAACCTGCTCTGTTTAGAAGATTGAATCCTACTAGCTACACCAGCTGCACCTGCATAGCATGAGTACCAAGTAGAGTGAATTGTCATAGTCTAGTATGAAGGAGTTAGCTGCATGGGTCATTGTTGCTAAGTCCTCAGTTGAGAAGAATGCAGACAGATAGCCGAAGGTGATAAAAGGCATTTATAAATGCAGTTGCCTGTCTAGAACAGAGGAATTAAAGAGGACAGTCTTTAACACTAGCCACCAAGGGCAAATGTCTCCAATGAGCAGTGAAGTCACTATTTCAACCAGTGCTTCCAATTTACGATTCTTGAATTCAAGCAACATCATCTGTTTCTGGCTTGCACTTCCATTGTTCTTCCTCTGGGAACTCACATTACACAGATACTGTGTGTTGATTTAAAAGGGGGAGAACATCTGTCTGTCATGTGTATACTCTTGGTCTCCACTAGTGGCCTTTTACAGATGTTGAGTAAGCAAGGCAATGGATCTATCTTTCGATAGCTCCTCTGATCAGAAACTCCCAGAAGGGTGAACAGCTAACAAACATTAGTACTTTTGAGGTCAACAATCTATTTTCCATTTCCAGAACAGCATAAACCTTTCATAGGTCCAAACATGTTCTGTTAACTTTTTCCCTGTGTTTTCATTTTCTCCTCTGCGCTTCCAGAGTCTCACTGGGACCAGACATTAGGGAAAAGCTGCAGCTGTTGCTATGTTTGTGCTGGCCTGGCTCGGAGGAGTGCATTTGTGACAGATTTGCAGGACAGATTCAGAGTCCAGCTAAACTTCAGATGAGCAGTGTGACAAAATTCCTCCTCTACTCTGGTGGGTCCTGCGCTTATTGGCAGATTTTGCTCACCTCAGTGATCTTCCCCACAGTCTGAGTCAGCTCCTCCTGCATCTGATCAGGAGTTGGGAGGTTTGGGGGGAACCCGAGCCCACCCTCTACTCCGGGTTCCAGCCCAAGGCCCTGTGGATTGCAGCTGCCTATAGTGCCTCCTGTAACAGCTGCATGACAGCTACAACTCCCTGGGCTACTTCCCCATGGCCTCCTCCAAACAACTTCTTTATCCTCACCACAGGACCTTCCTCCTGGTGTCTGATTATGCTTGTACTCCTCAGTCCTCCAGCAGCACAGCCTCTCACTCTCAGCTCCTTACACGCACTTCCTCTCCTCTGGCTCCCACTCACCTGATTGGAGTGAGCTCCTTTTTAAACCCACATGCCTTGATTAGCCTGCCTTGATTGGCTGCAGGTGTTCTAATCAGCCTGTCTTCCTTAAATGATTTCAGCAGGTTCCTGATTACTCTAGTGCAGCGCCTGCTCTGGTCACTCAGGGACCAGAAAACTACTCATCCAGTGACCAGTATATTTGCCCTCTACCAGACTCCTGTACCCCACTGGTTTGCGTCTGTCACATATCCCTCCTCCCTGCTCAACACCAAGGGGTTGGGCAGCTTGGGATGCCAGACAGTGCACATGTGACAAGCCATCAGCATTGCCGTGACAGCTCTCTGCTCTGTGTTGCACACGGAACTGGAGAGGTTGGAGGGATAAGAACCACATGGTCACCTTTGTGTTTTTCTCCTTGTTCCGCTGCATCCATTGAAGAGGGGCATGGTCGGTGGCGAGGACAAATCTGCTCCCGAGCAAGCAGTAGCGCAATGCTTCCATGGCCCATTTTATGGCCAGGCACTCTCTCTCCACCACTGCATATTTTTGTTCCCTTGGAAGGAGTTTCCTACTGAGATAGAGAATTGGGTGTTCCTCCTCCCCAACCATCTGTGATAGAACGGCCCCCAACCCTACTTCTGATGCATCTGTCTGCAAGATAAATTTCCTGGTGAAATCAGGGGCTATCAGTACAGGGTTACTGCAGAGGGCAGTCCTTAGGTCTGTGAATGCTTCCTCTGCTGCGTCAGAGCATCTTACCAGATCAGGTCCATGGGCTTTTATTAGGTTTGTCAGGGGGCTTGCCCTTGTGGCAAAGTGGGGGATAAATTGTCGGTAATACCCCACTACATCTAGGAATGGCCGGACTTGTTTCTTGTGATGTGGTCGGGGCCAATTTTGGATGGCCTCCAACTTGTTCACTTGGGGTTTTACCAGACCTTTTCCCACAATGTAGCCAAGATATTTGGCCTCCGTAAACCCTACAGCGCATTTGGCAGGGTTTGCTGTAAGGCCAGCTCACCTGAAGGTATCAAGGACTGCCTCCACCTTCTCTAGGTGAGTTTCCCAGTCTGGGGTATGAATGACCACATCATCAAAGTAGGCAGCAGCATAACTGTTATGCGGGCATAGTAGCTTGTCCATGAGGCCCTGGAAAATAGCTGGGACCCCATGTAGTCCAAAAGGGAGGACAGTATATTGAAAAAGACCCTCTGACGTAGAGAACACAGTCTTTTCCTTTGCATCTTCCACAAGGGCAATCTGCCAATGCCCCTTTGTCAAGTCTAGAGTAGTCAAGTACCGGACATTACCCAGACGGTCCATTAGCTCATCTATGCAAGGTATGGGGTATGCATCTAACTGTGATACTTCGTTTAGTCACTGGAAGTCGTTGCAAAACTTTGTGGTGCCATCAGGTTTGGGCACCAGCATGATTGGGCTGGACCACTGACTGTGGGATTCTTCAATGATCCCCAACTCCAGCATTTTTTTTACTTCTGCTTTTATTTCCTACCTTTTGGCCTGTGGCACCTTATAGGGCCTCATTGTTATTCTGGCCCCAGGGTTCGTGACGATGTGGTGATATGTCTCGGTTGTTCGATCCGGTTTTCTTGAGAACACATCTTGGTTCTGGAAGATCATCTCAGACACTTCATTCTTCTGGTTGGGTGTTAAATCGGGAGACACTGTCACCTGTTTGGAAGGCTTGTTTTCCTGGGTTAGGTCTTTTTGGACAGTTATGCATGCCTCTTGTGCATGCTAGGGTTTCAGAAGGTTGATTTGATAAATCTGTTCTTGTTTTTGGCATCCTGGCTGCTGCACCTTGTAGGTTACTTCCCTCATGGATTCAACCACTTCATAGGGCCCCTGCCATTGGGCCAGAAGCTTGCTTTCTGCCGTGGCTACCAACACCATCACCCGATCCCCTGGTTGGAACTGTTGGACTTTTGCCTGGCAATTGTAATAAGTTATCTTGGCCTCCTGTGCCTTTTCCAAATGTTCTCATACAATAGGGGTGACAGGGGCTATCCGGTCTCGCATCTGTATTACATGTTCTATTATATTTCTCCCCCTATTGGGTTCCTCTTCCCAGATCTCTTTGGGGATGTCTAGTATGCCATGGGAATGCTGCCCGTATAATAACTCGAAGGGGGAAGACCCAGTTGAGGCCTGAGGTACCTCCCGGATAGCGAACATAAGGTAGGGTAGTAGGGTGTCCCAATTCTTCCCATCCCGACTTACCACCTTCTTTGTCATAGCCTTGAGGGTTCATTAAACCGTTCTACCAATCCATCAGTCTGCGGATGGTAGACTGAAGTTCTCAGGGTATGTATATGGAGCAGCGTACAGAGGTCCTTCATTAGTTTTGACATAAATGGGGTTCCTTGGTCTGTTAATATCTCCTTTGGTAACACTACTCAGGCAAAGATCCCCACCAGCTTTTTGGCTATCGCTTTAGAGGCTGTGTTCCGAAGGGGGATGACTTCTGGGTAGCTAGTAGTATAGTCCAAAACAACAAGTATATATTGGTGGCCCCGAGCCGTCTTCTCAGTGGTCCCACTAGGTCCATGGCTGTTCACTCAAAGGGGACCTCTATGATGGTAAGGGGTACTAAAGGTGCCCTCAGGTGGGGACAGGGACTGCGCAGCTGACACTCTGGGCAGGACGCACAGTACCTCCTCATTTCTTCATGTATTCCAGGCCAGAAGAATCGTCGTAGGACTCGTGCCAGGGTCTTCTCTATCCCCAAATGCCCCCCAAAAAGATGACTATGAGAAAGACTTAATACAGCATTCTGGTGTTGTTGAGGTACTAGGATCTGCTGTACCTTCTGCCCCTGTACTGGTGCAACCCGGTATAAAAGATTCTTCTTCATTATGAAGTAGGGTCCTGGTCCCTGGGTTTACCCTTCCACAGGGACCCCATCTATTTCAGTCACCTCCTTCCTAATGTTGTCGTACCTTGGGTCTTCAGCCTGGTCCCATCCAAAATTTCCTCTCTCGGGGCTAATCTGCCCAAGATCTAGGGGCTCAGTCTCTGTTGCCTCTACTGGTGCAGAAACATTAGGGTGGGGGTCAGACTCAGGTGCTTCTCCCTCCTAAGTGGCCTCCTTTTCAGCTGCTCGGGTCCGCCTACCTACGAAAGTGACCCTCTGGCTTTGGGCCAGTATTCGGGTTCCCAAGGCTTTAGCTGCCCTCCTTTCCCTTTTTAACTTTCTACCCTGTCTGGGAATGGAAAATAAATCTTGGGATTTTCAGAGAAGACTGGGGGCTAACAGTCTACTGTAAAGGCCTCACTAACTTCAGGGTTCCCCTTTCCCTCCAATCCTCCTACTGGGAGTAAGTTTCCAAACCCTGGGAAGTTCCTCCCTATGAGCACCGGGTATGGGAGTTTAGGGACTACACCTGCTGCTACCTCAGTAGTGTTCCCCTGAATCTCAAGTTTTACTGGGATGGTGGGGTAATAACCAACTGTCCCATGGACGCATGTTGTCTCCATACATTTAGCCCGCAGCAGCTGGCTACACTTCACAAGCTTCCCCGAGACAAGCGTGATAGCACTCCCCGAATCAACCAGTGCCGTGGTCTCTACCCCATTTAGCTTTACTGGTCTGGTGTACATATGTGGGGTTAGTGAGACCCCCACAAGGTGGATTAGGGAGCATGGGTCTGCCCAGTTCCCCAGGTTACATTGCATCGGCTCCTCAACATTGACCCAGTGTGCAGCTATATGTCCCCACTCCCGGCAGGCAGAACATAAATATGGAGCCCTAGGCATTCCCCAGTCTCTTGGTTTGGCCAATCTAACTAACATCATGATCCTCCTCTCCTTCAGTGCTCCAACTCTTTGTGGCTTCTGGTGGGCCTTCAGACCCTCTCTTTTTTCACCTGGGCCCTCTTGGTGGCCCAGTCACCCAAGCTCTAGGGCTTAGTGCTGCTAGTTTAACCCGAGTTGCTTCTTCATTAACTGGTCGGGTCAGCTCCCTTGCCATCCTTCGCCTCTCTACCAGTGCAACAACCTCATCATAGGTGGAGGGTTCGTTCTGGCTTACGCAGACACGAAGGTCTGGCGGTAACCCCCTCATGTATCGGTCGATGATCAGAACCTCTAGTATCTCTTCTGGACTCCGGGACTCCGTTCGCAACCACTTTCGTGCGAGATGGATGAGTTCATACAATTGGGACCACAGGGTTTTGTTTTCCTGGTACCTCCATTTGTGATACCACTGGGCCTCACTGCAGTTGTTACCCCAGATCTGGCCAGGATTTCTGCTTTCAGCTGGGGGTAGTCTGCTGCAGCCTCTTCAGGCAGATCATAGTAAGCCTTCTGGGCCTCTCCACACAGGAATGGGGCAAGAATGCCAGACCACTGATCTCCCGTAAGGCTGTCCTCTCATAGGCCAGAAGGTATGCCTATACATCATCCTCCCGCGCCATTTTCTGCAGCCAATGGCCAGCCCGTAGGATCTGCATCCCATCATGGCCGCAGTTCAGCTCTGTAAGGGTCTTTACCTGGTTTACCAGTTCCAGCAACATAGCTCGGTCTTGAGAAGCCTGGTCCATCAGCAGGCGATTAGTCTCTTGTTGCAGCTGCACTGCCTCCTGTTGGGTAGCTGCCTGGACACGGGTAGCCTCCTGCTGGGCCGGCGCAGCTTGTATCAAAGCCTGCACTACGTCATCCATTGTGCTGAAAAAAAAATAAACCCTCTACTTTTTTTTTTTTTAAAATTACCCTCCTTCTGCCACGCTGTGCACACCAAATCCCACTTCTAACACTAGTTGTGAGAAAATTTCTCCTCTACTCTGGTGGGTCCTGTGCTTATTGGCAGATTTTGCTCACCTCAGTGATCTTCCCCACAGTCTGGGACAACTTCTCCTGTGTCTGATCAGGAGTTGGGAGGTTTGTGGGGGGAACCCGGGCCCACCCTCTACTCCGGGTTCCAGCCCAAGGCCCTGTGGATTGCAGCTGCCTATAGTGCCTCCTGTAACAGCTGCATGACAGCTGCAACTCCCTGGGCTACTTCCCCATGGCTTCCTCCAAACACCTTCTTTATCCTTACCACAGGATCTTCCTCCTGGTGTCTGATAACGCTTGTACTCCTTAATCCTGCAGCAGCACACCCTCTCACTCTCAGCTCTTTGTGCCTCTTGCTCCCAGCTCCTCACATGCTCTGGCTCCTCTTCGCCTGACTGGAGTGAGCTCGTTTTTAAAGTCAGGTGCCCTGATTAGCCTGCCTTGATTGGCTGCAGGTGTTCTAATCAGCCTGTCTGCCTTAATTGGTTCTAGTAGGTTCCTGATTACTCTAGTGCAGCCCCTGTTCTGGTCACTCAGGGAACAGAAAACTACTCATCCAGTGACCAGTATATTTGCCCTCTACCAGACTGCTGTGCCTCACTGGTTTGGGTCTGTCACATAAGCTAAACTTTTAGGTGCTTATCGGAACTAAACCTGAGTTTCTTCCATCATAATGAATATAGTTTGGAAGGGGGCAAATACAGTGCCCATCTATAGTTTGGAAGGGGGCAAATATAGTGCCCATCTATAAAAAGGGAAATAAAAACAACCCAGGAAACTACAGACCAGTTAGTTTAACTTCTGTGCCAGGGAAGATAATGGAGCAGGTAATCAAAGAAATCATCTGCAAACACTTGGAAGGTGGTAAGGTGATAAGGAATAGCCAGCATGGATTTGTAAAGAACAAATCGTGTCAAACTAATCTCATAGCGTTCTTTGATAGGATAACGAGCCTTGTGGATAAGGGAGAAGCGGTGGATGTGATATACCTAGACTTTAGAAAGGCATTTGATACAGTCTCGCATGATATTCTTATAGATAAGCTAGGAAAGTACAATTTAGATGGGGCTACTATAAGGTGGGTGCATAACTGGCTGGATAACCGTACTCAGAGAGTAGTTGTTAATGGCTCCCAATCCTGTTGGAAAGGTATAACAAGTGGGGTTCCGCAGGGTTCTGTTTTGGGACCGGTTCTGTTCAATATCTTCATCAACGATTTAGATGTTGGCATAGAAAGTACGCTTATTAAGTTTGCGGACGATACCAAACTGGGAGGGATTGCAACTGCTTTGGAGGACAGGGTCAAAATTCAGAATGATCTGGACAAGTTGGAGAAATGGTCTGAAGTAAACAGGATGAAGTTCAATAAAGATAAATGCAAAGTGCTCCACTTAGGAAGGAACAATCAGTTTCACACATACAGAATGGGAAGATACTGTCTAGGAAGGAGTATGGCAGAAAGAGATCTAGGGGTCATAGTGGACCACAAGCTTAATATGAGTCAACAGTGTGATACTGTTGCAAAAAAAGCAAACATGATTCTGGGATGCATTAACAGGTGTGTTGTAAACAAGACACGAGAAGTCATTCTTCCGCTTTACTCTGCGCTGGTTAGGCCTCAACTGGAGTATTGTGTCCAGTTCTGGGCACCACATTTCAAGAAAGATGTGGAGAAATTGGAGAGGGTCCAGAGAAGAGCAACAAGAATGATTAAAGGTCTTGAGAACATGACCTATGAAGGAAGGCTGAAGGAATTGGGTTTGTTTAGTTTGGAAAAGAGAAGAGTGAGAGGGGACATGATAGCAGTTTTCAGGTATCTAAAAGGGTGTCATCAGGAGGAGGGAGAAAACTTGTTCACCTTAGCCTCCAATGATAGAACAAGAAGCAATGGGCTTAAACTGCAGCAAGGGAGATTTAGGTTGGACATTAGGAAAAAGTTCCTAACTGTCAGGGTAGTTAAACACTGGAATAGATTGCCTAGGGAAGTTGTGGAATCTCCATCTCTGGAGATATTTAAGAGTAGGTTAGATAAATGTCTATCAGGGATGGTCTAGACAGTATTTGGTCCTGCCATGAGGGCAAGGGACTTGACTCGATGACCTCTCGAGGTCCCTTCCAGTCCTAGAGTCTATGAGTCTATACGGGCATTTTCTCTCTCAAAACTTCTGCATAACATTTCTTGCTTTCAAAGTCATAGATTCCTTGATTTTAAGGCCAGAAAAGACGCTCTAACCTGTAGCCTTAATGATACTCTAGTCCAGCTGGGCATACTTTGAAAGTCTCACTGTGGCATTGCTGAACACGATCAGCATAATTATAGCTTTCAAAAACAATGACACAGACAGAAGAGACAAAATAAAGCCTCAGTCCTTATTCAGTGAAACTCTTGAGACTCTCATGAAGAGCTAGAGCTGTAATTTAGCATGTATCCCCCCCTACCCCCAGAGGGCAACTGTGTGAAAACTAATTGTCTTTCACATTATGGAGAACTTCAGTGGTTGCACCAGTGTCAGTTGCTTTTAGAAAACACACAAGAAAAGCACTTTTTGTAAAATGCAGAAGTAATAACAACAACAATAATATGTTGTATGTATAGAATGACATTCATCTCGATGAATACCAAAGAGCTTTAAAATCTTGACTATCTGTCTTCTTAATGCAGCATGCCCATCCCTGGGGTAACTGGATTACAACTTGTAATTACTGCTCCTTATTGGCTAAGAATTGCTCATATCATTATTTTTATTAACCTGTCTCATGTGACCTCTCTCCCTGGCCGTCTTCTTTGTCTAATCCAATGGTGGGCAACCTGTGGACCGCAGCCCATGAAGATAACCCGTTGGTGGGCAGCGAGACAGTTTGTCTACATTGACTGTCTGCAGGCATGGCCGCCCGCAGCTCCCATTGTCTGGAAATGGTGAACCACGGCCACTGGGAGCTGCGGACAGTCAGTATAAACAAATTGTCTCACAGTCCGTCAGCAGATTACCCTGATGGGCCGCAGGTTGCCCACTACTGGTCTAATCCATCGCTATATCTTCTATTTTAAACTATAAGCTCTTTGGGACAGGGACAGTCATTTACTACATGTTTGTACAGCACCTAGCACAATGGGGTACCATTGTGGTTGGTGTCTAGGCACCTCTGTAATATAAATATGTAATAATAATTTCAAATTCTATTGCACCTTTTATCCAAGAATCTCAAAGATTAAGTGGTCTAACATCCCCTAGAGGTTACTGATCCCTTTGCTTAAGATAGAAATGTGGCCACCTCTGGGCTAGAATTTAGTGACTTTCTAAAGGCCAGATTCTGAGCCCACTGAAATCCATGGCACAACTCCCATTGACTTCAGTAGTGCAACATCAGACTCTAACAGATCAAAGTGATAGGTTAGGACTAGAAGTGAAAAAGAATAGTACAATTGCTTGGGTTAACATCCCTGCCCTTCTATACATGTGATGACATCTATAATGACTACATGTGGGTTGGTCATAGGTTTCACATTCAGTCCAAAACATGACACCCCCAGCTGCATAGGACTTCCTAATACCATGTTGATTTTGGTTTACCACTGAGGCCGTGTCTACATTACAGACTCCTGCCAACATAGCTATGTTGGGTAGGAATGTGAAAAGGTGTAATTCCGGACTAACAAAAGTTCCCAAAGTAGATTCAGATATACTGGCAAAGCTGTGCTTTTACATGTATAGCTTGTTTCATTTACTAGGGTGCAGTTTTACTTTACTGGTACAAAGCACTGATTTGATGTAGCTACATCCATATTAGGAGTGCCTTGCTGGTATAAATATACTGAAATACCTATACCTGTTAAACATTCCAAATGTAGACATGACCTGACTCTGTGCAGATAAGTTAAGCTCATAGAGTTCTTGCCTCTCCACTTATCACAGGACCATGATATGTGGTAGGAGGAAGTTGATAAAATGAGAGACTTCTAGGTAGGAGGTCTCTTCAAGGTCCGAGTCTCTTCCGTGGAGTCCGGAGTCTCTCTTTCCTCACACTACAGACTCAAAGGGAAGATTGTCATCTGATGCACCACCCAATGTCACTTAACCTCTTGAAATTTTCCATTCAAGTACTGGCCCTACCCAAGCCTACTTAGCTGGAGACAACTAATAGGCCACAGGACATAGAGGTATGTTTTCAGTTTAACAAGCATAGATTCTCTTCCAATGAAAATGAATATGACAGAAACATTTCCGTTTATTTGCATTCCAGTGGCACCTAAGGTCCCAATTCATATCAGGGCCCCACTGTGCTGGGTGCAGTCTTTGCCCTGAAGACCTTACACTCTAAATAGCTGAGACAGACGAAGGATGGAAGAACTGACATATTATTATTTGTAGCTGAGAAACAGAAAGATTAAGTTGCTGACTGTGCAAATACTTAAATACCTGCCTAACTTTACACACACATTTAAAGTTAAGCAGGTACAGAAGTATTTGAAGGATCACAGCTCATGTGGTTTGTTTTCAGTCACCCAGGAAGCAAAACCACAAACAGAAGCTGGTCCCTCTTTGTTCCTATCCTTTGCCATATACAGAACACGTCCTCAGCGCACAGCGGGCTTCAGTTACAATCAGAAAAATGGGAAGATGGAAAGGAATAACTATTTGCCAGCTTAAAAACAAAGCAAAACAAGAAATGAAATACATTTTGTTTTCAGCCATCCTGAGAGTGTTTTAGAAACAGTAGGGAATCAACAATTAAGACCTATTTAAAAAAAAAAAGAACAGAACTTGAAAGAATTCCATTAAGCAGACTCTTTTCCCCGCTACCATTTTAGGTTTCCAAATTTCAGTTACATATGTTATTTTAACAGTTCAAGTCTTGAATGTGAAATGTACAATTTAGGCTAGTTAAATGCATTGAGGCCTTCTAGACATCACTGCCAAAGCTCTGAGCAAAATTAACAAGTGCATGTACAAATTACATCTTATTATTCAGCAGATGATTTTTTTCAAGGTTAAATTTTCAGTTATCAAGGGTATCTATCTTTCTGCCTGGACTGCTTGTGACGGGGATTGTGACACTAAGAACTTCTGTATTCACACCCTACATACTATTGTAATGATCTTCGTACAAAATATCCCTTGCGAAGTGTCATTTGAAAACTAATAACTCACTGAACATTAATATTATTGTGTGATGTATGTACACAGTGAGTATTAAGGGTTATGAAGATATGCTAGAATTATGACTAAAGTGTGTTTAAACCAGGCCTGTGAGGGGGTGTTGTTAAACAAGTCTATTCTAAACAAAGGAATATGTGTTCACGTCAGTTTATATATTAGTAGTAAACAAACCAATCAAGCTAACACAAAGTGGAGGCAAACCTCACACTAACAAGTTGGATGTGTGTGTAGGGGGGTAATACAGCATGGTGTTTAGGTGGTGGGAGGGAAGGGGAAGACTTGAGGGAGGAAGGGAGGGAAAGGAGTTTATCAGTGGAGCCCATGGAGCACCTCGGGGACCCCACTTTGAGAAACGCTGTCCTATGTAAATTAAGCATGGTGGAATCAGAAACAAAGGAAACCCTATTACAGAGAAAACCCTATCTGCATGCAGGGGGATGGGAAGAACAGCCTGAAGTCATCCTACCTCTTGAAGCAAGGTCATTGAACTTTGGGAGATATAAGAAAGGACAGAAGCCATCTTTGGCATCCATCATACACAGATATAAGAGCTCAGAGCTCCTGCAAGCTGAGAAAATGGGTCCTTCAACGAAGGGAGGGGTTTGAAGACTCTGGAAGTGAATATAGGTGTGAAACCTGCTGCTGGGATCTGAGTTGCTGGACTAGGGCTGTCTAGCACACACATACTCAGGGAGTGACCTGCGTGCTGGTAGCCTGCTTGTAAGCATCCCAGGTTGGGATCATTGAGAGCTACAACAGCAAAGCACCGTGAGGCACCCAGGGTTACAGGGCAGGCAGTGACACAACCCCACACTGGTCTGGATTGGCACACCAAAATGTGACAGAGATACATAGCCCCCGTCCAAAGTTCAGATGAGAAAGTAAAACTCTTGCTGATAGGAGGGTCACCTCTAAACCCAGCCACAAAGGAACATCATGGTTTCAAATCATCCCTATACTCAGCTCAGACGGGAACCACAAGAAGGGAGATGATTGGCAGTTGGTATCTTGCTGAATCTGTATCAACACAAGGGTCAGATTGCCCAAGGAGTTTGGGGAAGATGAGTTTGTCCTGGCTTTGATAGAGAGGTGTTGTAGTTGCTTCCTGACCTTCAATAGAGCCAAGGTGTCTGTGGTCTCAGGTGCCGTCCCAATAGCCAACCCCCAACAAAATATATCTTGGTTCCCTCTTCCATCATCTGGGCAAAAACAAATTTTGATTTCACCCTAAAACCCATCTGGCAAAACTGATCTTGTATTTCCCTCACCTTCCGATCCCTAGACTCTCCCCACCCCTAGAAAAACTCTCTGGTCCCCACTTCCAGTAAAAAATGATCCTGTATTCCCCTTTCCCTACCACAGCAAAATTGATGGTATCTCCAACGAGTCTCATCTGAGGAAAATTGGTCCTGTGTCCATTTCCAATTATCTGTGGGTTTTGTCTCTTTGGCCCACAGGGAATCTCCTGCTCAATAGATGCCTCCTTCTCCCAGCTGTTGGACCCTGCATTGGGAGGGGAGCAATTGTAGACCTAGCAAAGTCCTTGAAGCACATTATGCTCCCATCGGTAGCTCCTTGGGAAGTCTTTGCCTAGGAGGGAAAAAGCCAACACAGCTCTTTTCTTGTTCCTATGACTATGAAATGTGCTCCCTTTGCTCCTTGCTAATGTTGCAATTTAGGATTCATTCTGCTATTCAGTTCATCAACTCAGTATTTCTTTATAATCTTTGTCTTGGTTATAGTCTCCAGTGGACTAAACCCAAGCTGGGTAGTGTGGCAAATTGCCAGCACTACTATGATGGGTCTCACACTTTCTCTTTGGGGGGGGCGGGGTTCAAGGTGCCATTTCTTGCCCCTGAACTGGGATATTAACTGCCCCACTAGTGTTATAGAGGAAGGGAGTGGAGAGGAAGGACCTGGGCCCGCCCTCTACTCCGGGTCCCAGCCCAGGGGCCCTAGGGATAGCGGTAAACCATTTGAACTAGCGGTCCCTTCCCCAGGCTACTTTCCTCTCCTGCCCTTCAGGTTGTGGGGGACTTCCTGCCTCCCTCTGCACAAGCCAGGTGTCCCTTTACCTAGGGTCTTGGTCTTCTTAGCCCACCGTAACACTTCTCCAAACTTTCCTCCTCTTCTTTCCAAACTGCTCTCTGCTCCAACACCTTCCCCTGTCTGATTGAAGCAGGGGGTTTATATCAGGTGACTGACTTCAGGAGCTCTAATTGGCTTCAGCAATTAATCTATAGCTAATTAATCTATAGCAAACTTTCTTCCCTCTACAGGGAATAAGCTCCCTTCTAACCCTCTCCTGTTGCCCTCTGGCCATGCTGTATCACAGTAGTGAAAGGCAGACCAGACCAGGGAGCTATCTAGGAGCTATGGATAACTGCGTTTAACTCCCTTTTCGCCACAGGCATTCTTTGAGACCTTAACCAAGTCACTTAGTTTCTTTGTGGCTCAGTTCCCTATCTATAAAAAAGGGATAAATAGCACTTTCCTACCTCAGAGAGATGAGAATAAATACATTAAATATTATGAGGTGTCAGATACCATGGTAATGGGGACAGTATAAGTAGCTAAGAATGCTATTAAGGAATAGTAGTAGTAAAGTCCATTTACTCATGTCTGAATCATGACCTCACAGTTGAATCTTCAGAAGTCTTCTCAATCCATCGCTACCTTCACACACTCAGCCGCTGACCAACCAGTGGTCTGCTGCACACCATCTGTCCATCTCCTTGCTGGTCATCCCCTACTACAATGACCCTCCTCCATTCCTCCCATGATCACTTTACCGGGTTTATTTCAATCTCTGCTCCTGATGTGACTAATGTACAAATGTTTGCAATTGTTGATCTCCAAGAACAGATTCCACTTCTCTCCATTAATATTTCTAAAATAAGTGTTCATCTTTTTTTTCTGTCCAGGTGATATGCAATAGTCTTTGCCAACACCACATTTCAAAGGCTTCCATTTTCCTGCCAGCAGTATTCGATTCACATCCATAAGTTGCTATGGAAAAAGTAAACTTTTCACCATTCAAACCTTCAAACGCTATCTAAATATAATAAAATGAAAGCTAAAATTTTTGTACATCTTTTTCTAGGAATTGGAAGTGGAAGAGTCAAATCACCATCAGAGTCTGTTTCAGGGCTACTCCTCACTCAATGTGCAGCATAGGGACTGGACATCTTGTTCTCACAAAATCTCCATCTCAGTTTTATAGGCCAAAGAAGTTTGGATAAGTTCACAAGGCATCCAGATTTATGGATGCTGATCCAAATTTCTGAGCTCTGTTGGCTTGTTCATAACTAATCCAAGGAGTCCTTCCTGACTGGTCTCAAGTAGCCAGATTTTCTAAAGTGGAGGAAATTGAGAACTGAGCTGTGCTGAAAATCAGTCCTTAATTGTCATAACAAGAGCAGCTGGATGCAGAGCAACTTAGAAAATCTGGCCTTGAGCCCTTCTGAAAATTGGAATGGTTTCTATAGCAAATTCTATCAATCAAGACCAGACATGTGGGAGCTGGGCCTCCTGGGTCAGAGGTGATCTGGATGTAGCATTGAGAGAGAGGAACAGAAGCAAGTGCTAGAAGATTGCAGTTGGCTTGGGAGAAAGGTGAGATCAGGAGTGAGAGAAACAATCATTTGGGGTAAGTGAGTGTGGACAGATTGGGACTGTCCATTCTGAGGGGGGAAAGGCTGGGCTGGGAGAAGTAGCCACTCTGGTGGATCCTGACATTTTGGTAGTTCTGAGCACCATTTAGCTTCAATCTTTCCCTGGAAGCTGGAGACAACCTCAGACTAGGCTGATCTGTAACATGCAAAATAAACAGACCATAGTATAATGCAGACGATTTTGATCTGAGCTTGGGAGAAGTACTCCAGCAAAGTATATTTATTTAGACAGACCCAACGCTATGTGTTACTCTCTTGTGTGTCATCCAAGATAAGATGCGTAGGAGAACCAAAATGCATACAATAAGTGTCAAATCCTTCCCTGGACAGCACAGAGAAGGGCATCAGCAGGGTTGTCTCCGGTGTCCTCTGCTGCAGGAATCATGACTGTAGTAAGGGTATATTTTAGGACAGAGCAGAGGAATGCACTCCTTTGCTGGTCCTCCATAAAGTAGCAAAGTGCAGCCCCACCTAGTGCTTGCTGCTGATTGTAGTATATGCAGCAGGCAGCTTGAGGAACTGGGCAGAGACCAGACATAGCCCTCTACCCGCAAACCAGACACATTGAGGATCTGATGCATGTGCCAGCACATTAGCCAGTCTCACCTCTTAATATACTCATGTCATGCCATGAACCTGGCATGATATATTCATAAGGGGCTCAGATATGACAGAGATGAACATTGGATGAAAATATATATAGATATTTTTTCTTGACACTTTTTTCCTCCTAGTCTGTGAACATGGGTATCAGAGGGAAGCTATGAGCCTGACATTTGTCCATTAAACCAGATGAGGTCATATTTTGATTTCAACCAACATAATGACTTCATAGATGTCATAAGGGATGTGTATGAGAGAGAAGGAGCATATGTGTGTGTGTGTGTGTGCGCGTGCGAGAGGGAGAGAGAGAGAGAGAGAAAGAGCATTTTGAGTTTGTGCACGTTGGTATGAGTATGTTGTGAGCAAGTTGGTGTATGTGTATGAAATATTTATAGACATGTGTGTTGTTTTAGAAAGACAGTAACGTTGCCTATGTGATTGAGTGTGTGAAAAAGACTTATTTTGCATGTGTGAGACTGTGTGTGTGAGAGTGAGAGAGAGAACTTGTCTCTATGCGTTTGTAAAATAAATTTTGTGTGTGTGTGAAAGACTGAGTGTGTCTGTGTGTGCAAGAGAGGGAACGAGTTTGTGAGATTGTGTGTGAGAGTGATAAAGGGAGAGAGACAGAAAGGGGATGTGTGTGTATTTGCCCTAGGCAAGTTCAGCTCTTAGCTGGAAACTTGAGAAATTGACTTTACTGGGATTTGAAAGAGATCTCAGGTGAACTAAATTTGTCTGCTTTCTTTTCCCACTAGTGCAGTAGAAATGGATTCTCGGTCTAATAAGGTTTGACAAGACCTGGCACTGGAAGCAGGTACCAAGGAATCCAACTAGTCGAAAGCATTAGAGACACCATGGGCACCAGAGGATAGAGGTGTTGCCATGGGAACAGAGTGAAAGGTGCTCCATGGTGGCTGGTTAGGAGGTTTGTTTTCTTGTTTAAGACAGAGCCAAGCAGCTGCAGCCTTGTAGTCAGCCCTCCACTTTAACAACAGTAGGTAAATTCCACCCCCTCCCTGCTCCAACCAGAGCTGAGGAATTTAATTCTCCCTCTTAACATGAATAATGCTGAAACATATGACACTACCAATGCCTTCAGAAAGCGATTTGCTACAAAATAGGACAGTGGGTTCTATGCATGGGGCTGCTTCTGTCTGATGTGACAAGGGAGCTTCAGGGTGATATTTTTCAAAGGAATTTGAGGACATCGTTTTCAGTTACAAAGCTGTAACTTCTCCTTCCCCCCCACTCCCACCCCCGAAAAGCAACCTCTCCCTCCCTGATCCTTCAAATGCATTTGCCCCACTTCCAAGGAGCAGTGCCTACAAAAAAAAAAAAAAAAAAAAAAAAAAAAAAGCTTATTATGAAATCAAGAATGGTTTCAAAAGGACATTGAGAAAAATATTGTTCTCTCCATGAAATAGTAACAAGGACTTCTTCTTCCTATTATTATTATTATTTAGCTTTTCTTCTTTGCATCTTTAAATCTTTAAAGGTAGGAACAGAAAGAAGAATAAAAACACCTTTCCAAACTTTCAGATTAGCAAAACAGCTGGAGTTTTATTAAAATTATTCTTTGTGTTTCAGTAATGTCTAGAAGCCTCAACTGAGTACCCATTGCGCTAAGCACTACACATGGACATAGTGAGAGACAGTCCCTGCCCTGATGAGTTTAGGAGACTTTCAGGAATTAACAGGACTAAATCACTGAGGTGTTTTTCAAAATCTCACCCATAGGATCTCAATTTAAAAAAGACAAGCACAGAGTGGGTAGAGAAACAAAGACACAAAGAGGTAAAGAGACTTGCATTTTGCAATGGATGAGTTGCAGAGCAGAGATTTAAACAAAACTTTCCTGTCCATTAGGCCGTACTGCCTCTCCTTTACAAACCAGCCATTTTCAACTGGCACAGTACACAACTGCATAATGAAAACTGATTGAACATAAGAACATAAGAAAGCCCATAATGTGTCAGACCAAAGGTCCATCTAGCCAAGTATCCTGTCTTCCAACGAAAACAAGGAGGAATCCTTGTGGCACCTTAGAGACTAACACATTTATTTGGGCATAAACTTTCATGGGCTAAAACCCTCTTCATCAGATGCAGTAGGGGGATACAAATACACAGCATATGAAAAGATGGGAGTTGCCTTACCAAGAAAGGGTCAGTGCTAACGAGCCTTATGAGGAGAGGTTGAGGGAAATAGGATTGTTTAGTCTGCAGAAGGGAAGAATGAGGGGGTGGGGGTTCGATAGCTGTTTTCAATTACCTGAAAGGGGGTTCCAAAGAGGACGGATCTAGACTGTTCTCAGTGGTACCAGATGACAGAACAAGGAGTAATGGTCTCAAGTTACAGTGGGGGAGGTTTAGATTGGATATTAGGAAAAACTTTTTCACTAAGAGGGTGGTGAAGCACAGAAATGGGTTACCTAGGGAGGTGGTGGAATGTCCTTCCTTAGAGGTTTTTAAGGCCAGGCTTTACAAAGCCCTGGCTGGGATGATTTAGTTGGTGTTGGTCCTGCTTTGAGCAGGGGGTTGGACTAGATGACCTCCTGAGGTCCCTTCCAACCATGATATTCTATGATTCTACGAATTAAGGTGGAAATGGGCTATCCTCAATAGCTGACAAGGAGGAGATAGAAATCAGTAGCCAATGCCAGGTGCCCCAGAGCAAATGAACAGAACAGGAAATCATCAAGTGATTCACCCTGTGATGAAATATTTGTGAAACGTTTCAATAATAAAAACCTCTTTCTTTCCATCAACATTTGAAATTGTAAATGTTGACATTTTTCAACCAGCCATAGTATTTAGAATTAGGCTCTGATGGGTTGCAACGGCTGGGTAATTCTTAAGATGTTCCTAAGGATGCTTTCCTGCGTGTAGTATTGCAACACCAACAACACAGTCCATATTTGGCAAATGCTGTGACAAAGCCATGGAGGAGGTAGAAATTTTCTCTGATTTACCATTTAGTCCATCCCACAAATATTAGGTAATTGGGGCCAGATCCTCAGGTAGTTTACATCTGTGTAGCACTGTTGAAGCTAATGGAGCTACATTAATATATATTAGCTGAGGATCTGGGCCCAAACTGATTCAAAAGTAGGTCTTAGCCTTTTGGAATATGTTTTCACTAAAGAGTTAATCTGGGGTCTTAGCCAGGTATTGTTCCTAATGCCCCCACCATGCACACACAAAACCTTCTCACCTGAGTTTTGAGGTGCTTTCAACCGAGGCTAGCTGGGGTTGTGGGTTAGAGTCCAAGTAGCATCTTCACTCAGGCTGGTAAGCAACCCATTTTGCTCTGCAAACACAGACTAAACTGCTTGAGTGCAGGTAGTCCTCCAGTGCCTTCCTACAATTCACAGAATAATAGAAGATTAGGGTTAGAAGAGACCTCAAGAGGTATCTAGTCCAACCCCCTGGTCAAAGCAGAACTAATCACTACTAAATCATCCCAGAAAGGGTTTGGTCAAGCCGGGACTTAAAAACCTCTAAAGATAGAGGTTCCACTACCTCCCTAAGTAACCTGTTCCAGTGCTTCACCACCCTCGTAGTCAAATAGTTTTTCCTAACATCCAAACTAGACTGTGCCCAGAAGGACCAACAAGATCTCCCACAAGACACTGGGAAAGAATCCAGCATGCCTCAGCTTACAGCAGCACAAAGAACCATGGGATGTGCCCCCATCAATCCTAGTGACACACATTGACGAGTGCAGGACACAGTAACTCAGTTAGGGTTTTGCAATGTGTTTGTTCACACCCAGGCTACGTAAACGCAGGTGCTCAGCTTGGGTGATCAGCAACTGGATGTAACTTCACAGAGAAGGCATACCCTTCAGCTGATCAAACTCTGTATAGCTTTCTCCAAAGCCTTTCTATTTTTTGATGAAAAAAGCCACAGCAATATGGAAGCATAGAGCAAGGTTTCTGGATACTTTACATCACCAAGCTTATTGATTATAATTTTTTTAAAGATTTGTGTTCCCAGCATTAACTCTCTTGAGTATTACTGCAGTTACTGTGGTGTATTTATGCTGGCCCTGTGGATACTCTGGGAGCTCTGGATTCATTACCTTGGGGTTACAGTGGATAGATTTAGCTGAAAGTAAATGCCATCCACTCATCTGCACTTGCCTTGCAAAAAGTTAGTCAAGTGCCCTTAACACTTGCAGGAAATTGTCATTCCTTGCTGAGCTGGTCTACCACAATATATAAAGGCTTTGTGCAAATGGGATTTCAGTATGAGAGTGTTTTCTCAGCAGTTACTTCTGAACCTGTGCAAATTCTTATGTCACTCTTGATGTTGGCATCTTTTATGCATTCCCAAGGCACAGAACAGCTGGAGCATTACCAAAAAAGTGCAAATGGAAGAAAGGTTCGGAGGTGACCTAACAGAGGTTTACATAGTTTTGAGATGGGCTGATAGAAGAGAAAGAGATTTTTTTTTCTTTGCAGTATATTAAAAAAGATGAGCCCCTTATCCAGGCACAATAGGAAACTGGTAGTTCTGATTTCTCTGAATTTCCTTTGTTTGGCTTTGGACATTATTCTTTGCTAAGCATTGGGACAACTGTTTTTTAAAGGGAATTATTCTGGGAATTATCCTAGGTGATCAGTGGGACTACTGTACATGAATGAAAGGTGTAATTGGAAAAAGTGTTTACACAGCCTTTAGATTCCATTTCTACTTTAAGGAGAAACTTCCTACAATAACTATATGTACTTACGATTCCTGATCCATCTACCCTCGGAATCATAGAATATTAGGGTTGGAAGAGACATCGGGAGGTCATCTAGTCCAATCCCCTACTCAAAGCAGGACCAACCCCAACTAAATCATCCCAGCTAGGGCTTTGTCAAGCCGAGCCTTAAAAACCTCTAAGGATGGAGATCCCATCATCTCCCTAGGTAACCCATTCCAGTGCTTCACCACTCTCTCAGTGAAATAGTTTCCTAATATCCAGCTTAGACCTCCCCCACTGCAACTTGAGACCATTACTCCTTGTTCTGTCATCTGCTACCACTGAGAACAGCCTACCTCCATCCTCTTTGGAACACCCCTTCAGGTAGTTGAAGGCTGCTATGAAATCCCCCCATCAAGCTTCTCTTCTGCAGACTAAATAACCCCAGTTCCCTCAACATCTCCTCATAAGTCATGTGCCTCAGGCCCCTAATCATTTTGATTGCCCTCCACTGGACAGTCTCCAATTTGTCCATAACCCTTCTGTAGTGGGGGGACCAAAACTGGACACAATACTCCAGGTGTGGAGTTAGTAGGAGTCTTGCCATTGACTTCAATGGGATATGGATTGGGCCCAGGCAACACTTTCCATCTGCAGATTTTCAAAGCACTTTGAAAAGATGGGCAAGTATTACTATCCCAGTGAGGCTATTGAGATGTAAAGAGGTTAAAACAAGTTGCCCGAGGTTATATGGCAAAGCCCTGGAAGAGTAAAAATAAGGGTTCCAGGTCCCGAGACCCCTGATTTGACGCCTAAACCACATAGCTTCTCTATAGGAACTAGCATTCAGAATTCTATTAGTTGTTATGTATTTCTTTTGTGTGAACCTTGGGCAAGTCAGTTTGCCTCTGTGTTTCCTCATCTGTAAGACAGGATGATCATATTTACTTACACTATTACATATGAGGAAGAGGCTGGAAGTGTGGGTTATTGTGAAGATAATGCACAAGGAGATTTTCCAAAGCATAAAGGGTAGTTAGCTGTGCAATTCCCAATGGAACTGAGTGCCTAAATCCCCTTTGTGCCTTTGACAATCTCTTCCTTCATTAATCTTTATCCAGTTCTCTGAATATGTAAACTGCAAGATAGCTGTCTAGATACAGATGTTGACCTCCTCCCTTTACTCAAAGGGCTGAACTGTTGTCGACTTTTACTTCTCTAACACTGTCTGAGTGAGTAATAGATTTGGAACCTGGCCCTAAATTATGATGATTTTCTGATAGCATCCTTTAAAAAAAGGGTTTTTCCTCCTTTTTTTTTTTAGCAATTTGCATCCCCCACTACAAAAAATGAAGAAACAAACAAATATCCAAGTCTTTCTGGAGCTGAGAACTCATAAGCAAAACTATATTCCTCTTTGTATAAATAAGTGATGTTCACAATATAAACAGCCCATCTATTCCCAGCCTCCTTTGGGGAGGCAGGGACCACCTAATCTAACCAGAGGTTTTGACCCTGAATAGGGAGATGTTTCAGAGAGTCCATGAAGTGCACTCAGGATATTGCTATTACTGTTGATTTTACATAGAAGGTGCTCAGATACTGTGGTGATGGGCAGCAGTATCAGTATGAATCCCTAAGACAGATAGTGAGATAGTTTTAACCTGAGACACTTATTTTATTTTATTTTGCATTTGAGTTCAATACTTCTCAGTTCTCGTTTATTTTATTTATGCCTGCAAGTCTTCAGGACATAGTTGTCACTTAGAAGTACTTAATTTTACTGTTTCTACACATATAAAAAAAATCAGACCATTCATTTAATTTCAATTGACAAATACATCGATATAAAGATATGGAACTAACATGAAGTATGCCTGCATCAGCTGGCCCACTTGGGTCACGTTCTGGTATCTGGTTTGCATAAGCAGCCCCAGCACTTCTAAGAAGACTCACTGGAGATCCTGATGAGCAATGTGTCCTTCTTAACATTAATCTCCTGACTTCAGTGCACTCCATGATGTTACTGGGGTCTCTGCTAGCAGGTCACCTTGTAGGATCATAGTCTTAGATTGCAATTTTTCTTCTTATTTTATACTTTTATAGCATGAAGCATAATAGGGTCACAATCCTGCTAAAGAAAAAATAATAATAATAATCATTAAGGTGTTTCACTAAGACTCAAGGGACAGCTTTTTAGATTTCCCCAGCCACTAACGTGCAATTTTTTACATCTCCCACCGCTTATGGAAAAGCTTTTTGTAGAAAATGTTACATTTTCTATTAATCTTTTGGATCATCTTATGAAATCTACAATAGAAACAATTTAAATTTCAAAATTAAATGTCATTTTGACCTGAAAAATTTTGCTTTTTTTTTCATTTGGGACGGGAGGGATAGCTCAGTGGTTTGAGCATTGACCTGTTAAACCTAGGGTTGTGAATTCAATCCCTGAGGGAGCCATTTAGGGAACTGGGGTGAAAATCTGTCTGGAGATTGGCCCTGCTTTGAAGAGGGGGTTGGACTAGATGACCTCCTGAGGTCCCTTCCAACCCTGATATTCTATGATTTCAAAAGTGTAAGAATGGGACATTTTGACAATTTCACAATTAAAAACACAAAAATAAAAGAGAAAAATCTAAAACAGGAATGTTGCCAAAAAACAACCTGTTCCCACAGTGTTTCTGTTTTGACAAATCAGCATTTTCTGACCAAAAAAAAAAAGTTTTGTGGAAAGATTTCAAGGTATCTCTAGTCAACTTCCCTCTACTGGTGCAGCAGAATTATCTGCCACAAGGATGAAGTGGTTTTGAAGCAAGGAACAGAAAATTCACAGGGGCTGGTCCAATACCGTGGAACTTATCCCTGCAGGACTAGACCTACTTCATACCTCACTGCTATCCTTTCCAAGTGCAAAGTGCACTCCTTTGGCCTCAGAGTCCCTCCCAGAAGCACATAGCCCATCACGCACACACATTTCCCCTCAAGGACAGCCACACACAACTGATGCTCTTAACCTTGCTTAATGCATTCTCAGTGGGCATTCTGAAACGATGGTGATGCGGTCTGTGTGGGAATCTGTATAGAACAGAACGGGAGAGAGAGAGAGAGAGAAAGGTCTGCAAGAGAGAAAAAACACCCCTGTTATAATTTGTTTCACATATTTTCAGCTCAATTAACACATCTTGAAGATTCTTATGACAGTGCCAACAAGAATTAATGCAAAAGTTATGCATTCTACCTTTTTATCTCACTGGTGTTGCATGAGTCTCGCAAAGTTGAAAAGCTGCTAATTTAGTAGTCAGCAGTGTCAAATAAAATTTCTAAACTGTATGTCTATAAAAGAACATCTTTGCAATAAGGCATAGCAAATATGCTTGCAAAACAGTTCAGTCAGCAAACCTCTTTTAGGTTTTGAAATATCTGGCAATGACATTTATTAGAACGAAACTATAATATATCAGTGATATAAAGA
The DNA here is from genome assembly GCF_025201925.1 of Gopherus flavomarginatus. Lineage (NCBI taxonomy): Eukaryota > Metazoa > Chordata > Testudines > Testudinidae > Gopherus > Gopherus flavomarginatus. The sequence goes on along the minus strand of NC_066619.1, from coordinate 8,073,023 downwards.
GCTGTCTCTTCATTACTGGGACTTTATTATAGGCACTAATTTTGTGCAAAATCCTTTAGATTCTTTGCAAAACACCTGCTGAACTCACAGAAATATGGTTCCTGCATGCGCTGAGACAGATGTAGCTTAATCACATAATACTGAATTTGACTTTTCAGTGCCTCGCAATAAATGAACTGAGCATGCCAGTGCAGTAGGCTTAAATCTTGCTCAAATTTCTATATAGTACTCAGTAACCGTAGGGCCTGTGGTGAGGTCGACTGTGCCAGGACCCTGAAAGGAAACAAAGAGCAATTATGTAAAACCCATTTTCAGTTTCTTAAAAAAATGAAATTATATTAAATCAAGTAACATGCCGAAGGTTTAAAATTAATCTGTGTTTTGTTTTGTTTAACTTTTTGTCTTTTTCAATCTAGCTGGCTAACTAGCTGTCCAGCTGCCTGTTTCTCTCCAGTCACTATATCTCTAGGGTCTGTCTATTCCTCCGGTGTGCTTGAAGATTCCTTGTTTATGTAGGAGTCTGTAACAAGGGCACACATGATGATGCTATGGACCACTATCAGATGACTAGAATAAGAAAGCCCCTTTGCTCACTCTGTCTTCAGCCACACCTGATTAGTTTTATATTTTAAATTGATTTTTTGGTGGTAAATCAAGTCAATTTCAATGAATTTCAGTGCTGACCAGATTAAGATGCAAAATTGTTTATCCGTCTTTCCAGCTCTGTCTCCTTCACAGTTATTTGTGCAGGTGTCTATATACATCTTTGTGTACAAGGCTCATATGTGTGTGCATGTGTGAGACAGAGCATGTATCAAATACATATAACACACAATACACAGATAAATGCATGACACACACATTTATATATAGCACAAACTACCAATTTTTTCACTGATTCTTATTTACACTGAAATGTTAAATAATGTGCTTTAATTTTAATTCTTCAGATAAGCTGTGTGCTTGAGAAAAACCATAAAACAATGAAACCTCATGAATATTTATATCAATGGCTACATAGCATTATAGTCATAATCTCTGGAACTGGTTCTCACTAGTTCAGAATTAATTATCAAGTTCAGTTTTAATTGCATTCTTCTAATTTAAAAAAAAAAGAAAGAAAGAAAAAAAAAACCCAACACATAATGATTTAGTTCACAAGTACTCTGATGGGCCTGGTGAGTCCAGGAGAGTTCAAATCTCATTCTTAGCATTTAATAATGAACTGAAGCAGTGTTCCAAAACCCACTCTTTAATACTTGCCATCCAACATATGAGAAAGTGAAAGCTTTTCCTTTTTTAAAAAACAGTTATTTCTTATCTTGAGAAATTATAAAAAAAAACAACAACTGATTTTCTGATCCTGGCAAGTTTTAGTTAGTAGGCTTTTTTTCCCTTTCACTTTCCCTGATTTTGTCAGCTACTTGCAATAGATTTTTAGTATTGAACGAGGACTGTGGGTGAAATTCATCCCATGCAGAAAGCCAGCAAAAGCCAAATGAATCATGAGTGTCTCACCTTAGCCCATGGGCTCTGTGAACTAAAATGTTGGAGAATCACAGAATCATAGAATATCAGGGTTGGAAGGGACCTCAGGAGGTCATCTAGTCCCACCCCCTGCTCAAAGCAGAACCACTCCCCACATGACCTGCTTTGGCTCTGTTAACCAAAGAAAATACAGGCTTAGATCGTTGGCTGGTGAGGAGATGAGCTCAGATCCATTGACTTCAGTTGAGCTGCACCTATTTACACCAGCTTACCATCCGGTATTTCCATTTTACAGAAATGCTAGTTGAAAAACAAAGACATGTGAGCAAACGTTTGTTGATAATGGCTTGCTACACTCTCCCTCCTATGATTTTGTAAGCGAATTTGCTGCTGTTGTTGAGGTTCTGGATAGACAGTCCTGGAGACTGGAGTCCTAGCTACAGCATGGACAGTTATAGCCTATCCTTGATTTAGGTACTGATTCAGCATAAGCACAAGCCTAACTTAGAGCATATGTGTGCCTCTTTTGGGACAACTCATGTGCTTAAACTTAGGTACTAGAGAATAGCTTGATTTCCACGACTCATTCTTTTCATGGTTCCTACTCAGACTATCTATAAAGACACCAATTTGTTGTAACTGCCTTCAGAGTTTTGTTTTTTTTTAAATGTGGTCTCCTGGCCATAAGAACTGCAGTAAGCCCATTTTAAGCTAGATATCAAATTCTTGTTATAATTAAGATTTTGATCATTATAAGCCTGGTGCAGATTTTGCTTGTGACCAGTGGCTGATTACTTAAATCAAGTGAATTTCTGAATGGTGTGAGGTTTTCCCATCACTAACAATCATCATCAAGTTAAATTATACAAACTATAGAATGATCATTCCATAGATAGGTTGCCAGCACTAGCTGGAGTTCGAATCAAAGAACAATAGATTTGCACAACTTCATTTAAAAAAATTGCATAAGTGTTAACATGTTCTCTACCAAAAACAAAAGCTATAAATTTATGCTGTTAGATGTTTGCATCAGGGGGCATTGAGAGATTCAGGGATTTGCTCAAGATCACTAGGGAAATCTGTGTCAGAGACAGGAGTAGAACACAGCTAACCTAAAGTCCAGTTATGGGCTTTAGACACACATCTCCCTCCTGTCCAGAGAAAGAACCTTAGAGCCTTCATCCATTTAATTTCCCAACACCAATTTGCACACATATAAGCACCAATAGAAATCAAAGGTCTTTCTGCTTCTCTTTCTTTATAGTTTGCAGCCATCCAGCAATCCTGTGGCCTGTTCCCAGCTGTGTAATCACAGAAAGTTTGCTTCTCTCATCATTTCTTGCAGATGAAGGTCCTGACAGCACCTCAAGCTATTACCGTGTTCAGGCAGAGTGTGAAATGGAAGATTCAAGATTCATAGTCTCTGCGTATAGCTGCTGATCTGTATCCAAAAGTCTTGTAAATGATCTGAGCTGAAGTCCATAATTTAAAGAATGAGGGGCAGTGTGGGGGGGAAGAAATAAAAATAAAAGCATTAAGAACTCTGGTTCTTTCCTCTCACTAATGCTATTTTTTGTAGGATCAGAACTAGACCTGTAATTTTCAGCCTTGTTCTCCTATTTTGAGCAAAGCTGGGGAAATCCATTTAAAAACTAAAGGTGAATAATTTTGTGACTGAATCTGGTGATTGCCAGATTGGGGCCTAAAGGAGTAGAATGGGCTGTGATCATCAGTGGAACCAGAGAATTTAACTCTAAGGACATGAGTTGCCCCATTGACTTCAGTTGAACTGCCCTTATGCTTAAAGTCAAACGCTCGCTTAAGACCTGTGCTGAACAGGGGTCGTCACCTACAAACATTGGAGGATGCATGAACCAGCTTTTATTTACAAGAATGTTCTCAGGGCACCGAAGTGGCAGCGGAAGACTAGTGTAAAGAGCTATTCACGCAAGGTGAATTTCATTTCTGTGCAGAGAGCCAATGTGAAGTCTTTACACTACTTTAGCCCTATTTTGAGGGCATAACTGAGGCTTAAGTAATGTGTTTGCCTGGGGCTTGAACAGGTGAATTACCAGCTATAGAACTTGCCTCAGAAATGTACGATGGCCATTTTGAAATACTTCTTCCTCACGGCATGATGGTGTCATTAGATGTTCCTGAATTGCCCTGGCCAGTTTGCAAACAGAAAAGGGACTTGTCTTGATAAAGCTTTGTTCAACCAATTAAGGCATGAAACATCCCCATTCGATTTATCAGTACAATCAACTATTGTGACTGAAAGTACCTATTTATTCGCACCCTACACACAGTTGTAATAATCTGTGTACAAAACAAGCATTGTGAGGGATCATTTGAAAACTAGCAACTTGCTTCTTGATAATATCATGGTGAAGTATAGGTAGCAACATTGTATATAAAGTTATGCAGTCCCCCAGTGTAACTCCTTGCCAGAGAAAGTTGTGAAGGCCAAGATTATAACGGGTTCAAAAAAGAACTAGTTAAATTCATGGAGGATAGCCATTGACGGACCTATTAGCCAGGATGGGCAGGGATGGCGTCCCTAGCCTCTGCTTGCCAGAAGCTGATAATGGGTGATAGGGGATGGATCATTTGATGACCTGTTCTATTCATTCCCTCTGGGGCACCTGGCATTGGCCAGTGTCAGAAGACAGGATACTGGGCTAGATGGACCTTTGGTCTGACCCAGTATGGCCTTTCTTATGTTTATATGATGTTTATAACACATGCTCAATGCCACCCAGCCCTGCCCAGTCAGAAGTATTCTGAATGAAGAAATATGTGTTTACTTCAGTTTACGTATAATTAGTACACAGGTCCTTGACACAGCAGGGAGAGGAGATGGCAGAAGACAAAGCAAATTTGTATTTCAGCAAACAAGGGTGAGAAAAAAGAACATGGAGCCTTCTTCACCATCAGACTCCATGTCACCTCCTTTATACTTTGAATAAACTTTGCTTTGAGGAGTAATTTTCAGAAGAATCCACTTCAAAAGATAAACTGACTATAAAAGAAAGGGGCAGAAATCCCCACTCTCTCTCTCTCTCTCTCTCTCACCTACGAAGACAAAGGCACCAGACCTTTGACTTTCAGGGGAGATCCTGACCTGAGAATTTGGTCAGCCCCGTCACTGGGACTGTGTTGTAAGGATTTACCTTGAACCAAGTCTAGCATGTTAAGTTTTAGTTACTACAAAGTATTTTATCTTTATTTCTCTTGTAACCATTTCTGACTTTAATGCCTTACACCTGATTTCACCTAAAATCCTATTTTCTTTTGTTAAAAAAAGATGTTTTATTTTTAAATCTAAAGCAATCCAGTGCAATGTTTATACTGAAGTGTTTCATAACTCCAGTTAAAGTAGCAAAATGTTAAATATTAACCCTTCACAGGGGCAAAAGATCTTTAATAGCAGAATTGTCCAGGAGAGGGCTGGACAGTGCAGAACACACATTTTTAGAAAAACTCAGGACTGGGAGTGTGTTGGGGTCACCCAACAAATGTAACTAAAGCTGGTGGAAGCCAGAGTGTGACTCGTGTGTTGCTGGCAGGCTGCTAGGGTGAGAGCTGCTGGATCAGGCTGTGGCTATACACAGAGACTCAGCTCAGGGTGTGACCTGCATGCTGGTAGGCTATTTGTGAGTGGTCCAGGGAGAGAGCTACCACAACAAATCATTGTAAGGCACCCAGGCTTCTGGAGTAAGTCTCATTGGTCTGGATTGCACCCTGAAATGTGACAATTATAGCTAGCAAGCTAGTGCCTGATTCAAAGCCCACTGAAGTCAATCAGAGTTTTCCATTGACTTCAGTGGGCTTTGCATCAGGTCTGTAATGAGCTGTGCTTGCTGGTTGCCACACCACTCCTAATCCTCTCATTGTTGTCCTGTGCTTCCCACCCCATCTGATTGTTGTGCCCACCCATTGTCTCTTGTCTTAGACGCAAGAATTTTACATCAGCAGCCATCTTTTCATTGTATGTGTGGTGCAGCACTTCTCACATATGGCCTCTGGACACCACCGCAAAGCAAACACTAAATGTATCACTAGATAGCCAACAATTTGGCACAAATAATGATGAGCAAAAACAAACAACTACAATAAACAAATGGACAAAAAGCAAAAGCAGTTAGATTATTCAGAAACACAAAAGGGGATGTTTTATTAGGAAAAAAAAAGTATTTCCACTGAGTAATTTGATATTTGATCATCTCTACTAAGAAAAAAATAAAGAAAATATAAGGATATTGCATTTATGCAAGGTTTTATACAAATTAAATCACTCTTTGGAAATTATAAACTATTAAGAATCTCTGCTCACCACAGAAATTCAGCTACCTCTTGGGTGGAATGTGGCAATTCAGGCAATTCAGGATAAGAACTCAACAGAACTTTTGTCAACTTGAAGCTGCAGAGGAATTTCTACAGTCAGAATGTAATTAACTAAGATTTCAGCAAGGGCTTTGGGATTAACTGACAACCCCTCCTCTTGCGAAATGTGCAGTGGGAATGTTAATGATCACATGTGGTCAGGAGACACTATTTATAACACATTTAATCTGAAAGACAGCACTTCAAACAGCACACTGCCCCGCTGGTACCATTTTGGAGCTTTGGTTCATTACCCACTCAGAAGAAGCAGTGCTAAGTACTGAAGGGGGCTTTTTAAAGCCACAAAGGTCAGTTAGGCATCCAATTCCCATTGGAAGTCAGTGGGAATGGATTGCCTAACTCTCATTTGTGCTTTGAAATATTCTCCCACCTCCAACCTAAACTTAGGGACCTAACTGCTTTTTAAAAACTCCCCTTTAATTGCCAGCACTGCCTGTCACATCCCACACAAAGACTAAACTCCCCTGAAAATTTTACTTAGGAACAAACAAATATTTGTGATGAGATTAGAGTTTAAGATGCTTTTGGGGACAAGAACAATCTTTTTCGACAAGTGTTTGTACAGCTTCTGGGGTCCCCAGTCCGTGACTGAGCACTCTAGGCACTGCCACAATACAAAGAATAACAAGAAAGATGGAGGGGTAAGAGGGGAGGGAGGTAGAGAAAGAATGAAAGAAAGTCTAAGGTAAAACTGTATCTAAAGTTTGATGCAGGCATGTTGAGTCCAAGGAGGAATCAATAAAGTCAATCATGTACAATCAACACTTATGTGGATTTAAGTCATGTGACTCCGAAGCTTAAAATAGAGCCGCATTACGCCAGATGGCAGCTTTCAGAGCCCCAGCCTAGGTGCAAGAAGAACTTTACTTAAAGGAGATTTCACAGAGGTGTTATTGGCAGGGAGAGCATTTTCTTTTTCGGGAAGTGAGAGATGCAGGATTCTAAGAAAAACCCAGCCCAAGATAGAAGTAGAGAGTTGTATAAGCACAGCCTCGCGGAGATATTTACCTGCATCTATATGCTGTAGAACTGAAGAGGGAAAAAATAAAAAATAAAAAGAGTTGAAGGCCTTCTGTCAAGGAGTTCTTTTTTTTTTTTCCCCTTCCCTTTCACAGTCAATTTGCTGCAAGTTGGATCTTGAAAAGAACATGCTGACATCTAGCAGTGGGGCTAACCATTAAGGAAGCTTTTCAATATTTATATATGGGAACGCTTGATAAGATTTCCTTGTTCAGAATAAAGGCTGCATCTTTCCTAAGGGACCTTTTAGAACATTTATATAACTTAAATCTGCATTTATCTTTACACCTTTGTTTCTATTCACTAGTCGTTTTCCCGCTCCTTCTCTTTCTTGTTATAGGAATTTCAAGTGGGTTTCTTTAAGGGAGGATGTTCAATCTTCTCAGTAGAGTTTCAACTGCCCAAATGGTTTGTTTTCATCCATGGCTCACATGCATATGAAATTCAAATAATAAATGATAGTGCTAGGTTGGAGACTAGGAGAAACCTCCTTGAGGCTGGCAGGAGTGACAGTGACCTTCCTCTCAGGCTAAATAAGGGAACTATTAAATGCCCCTTTGTTAAGAGAGAGATGAAACAAGAGCCACCACCCAAAACACAGGCCACCTGTAAAGCTGCTCAGGAATCTGAATTATGTGGGAGGCAGGATTTCACAATAGGTTAAATGAAAACACAAAGGGGGGGATTGATTTGATGGCAGTTGTCTTTTGTGTGTGAGAGAAGGGGCAGAAAACGTCACAGAAGCAAAGGAGGAGGAGCAAAGAAGCCCCAGAAACAGTCCTGCTCTACCCCAATAGTGTGGTCCTGAGAAAAAACCTAGACAGAGAGGTTTTTGGGTGGAGTCCTGGCTGAAACAGGCTCAGGACAATGAGTAAAGAAATTATCTGCTGTTGCTTGATTCCTATTGTGTTCCAGAAAAAGGACTTCATATATTCTTGGTAGATAAACAGGACTGCACTGAAGAAATACGTGACTCCATCATCAGTTTCTCCTCCTACCAGAAATAATTCACAAGACCCTCAAAATTGGATAACCAGTCATGACAAAAAGGGGTGACAAAATATATGCTTATGTGTCTGCACAGTGTGAATGTATGCCTCTAGCATAGCTTAATTATATAGTCAGGTCCAGAAACAGTCAGCAGGGTTGGATTGTCTCTCAGTCCCTAGGATCAATCTGGACCACACTCAAGTTATCAATTTCCAGTCTAGGGCACTTGCTTGTAGATTTCCATCTTGGAAGAGTCCCCCTGTTGGGGGACTTCAGGGTATGACATAAAATCCCCTGATTTCTGGCAACCTACCCTAAACAGATTTTGGGTATCAGTTAATTTCTTCCCCTCCAACCCTTTCCTTGTATATCAATTAGGAATTGTTCCCTTTTGTTTGATGGGCTTGTTTATTTAAGGGTTACTGGGTTTGCCTGGGGCTACTGGGTCTGCCTTTCATATGCCAGCTGGCTGGTGTTTCTGCATCACTGCAATGAGTTGTACTGATCTTGTTGTATCAAGGCTGAGATCCACCTATATAACATAGTCATCTTATAAATATATTAAATGAATACAAGTACTGAGGTGAGAGATGTCATTTCAGCCACCTGAAGGAATAATAATAATTGAATTTGTTGAGCTCTCGAAACATGCCCCACATGAGTAGACAAGAACACTACTCCAAGTTCTCACAGTGGAGTGCAGTGCACTAGAAGAGGACCTTGTCCTACTCCTGTCTCTTTTCTAAACACAAACAGCTCAGACACCTTCTTCTGGTCAAACTCCTTGTGCAATGTATTGACAGTGTTTGCTCTACCCCTTTTACAAAACTTATGTATCTCTGTATTTACAAGCATACAGTCCTTAGCTAGCCAAGCCACAAAGGAAGAAGACAGAAGGTATCACCCCCACACCCTCCTCAGACATTGCTTGTGTCTCAAACTCTCAGAAGCCAACTAGTTTCTCTTTCCCCTAAGCCTGTCCTTCCTGTGCCTTTTCTACTTTCTGGGCTAATGGGCTAATTAGCCTTTTTGGGCTCTTCTCAGGCCATCCCAATCTATCAGATAAGCACAGCTTTGGCCCTCAGGTTTACTCCAGGGTGATTTAATTGGTGAGCCAGTGATCAGCATGCTGGTACAGCTGCTGCTGTGATAGCACTCTGTTATATCCATGCAGCAGATGGACCTGCGTGGAAACTCACTTTAGTGAGTGCAAATATATACTCATTAGGAGCTTAGTACCAGATGAAAGACTAAGGGCTTCATTCTACAACATGCTGCCTTGAGCTGGTTGAAATGTTTCAATTCTTTAAAAAATGTTTTTTAATTAAAATGTTGATTTTTTTTCTGATTTTTAACCAAATTAATTTCCAATCTGAAAACCAAAACATATTTCAGTTTACAGGTTTGGGCATTTGATATCCTTTTCATTTTGTCACTGAAAAAGTGGACGAGAAAAAAGGAAAGGGAGAGAAACTGGAGGAAAACCAAAAAGTCAAAAAATCAAAAATGATTTTTGCCCCTCAAAAACTCTGAAAATTTCAGAACTTTTCAGAAAATTAAAAAAAAATTAAATAAAAAAGACAAAGCATGAAACATACTTAATGCTGAGGAGAAACTGATCTATTATTTTACTTAATACTTCTAAGATACTCAAATAACATAATAATAGGTGTGTTTAGATAGACAGATAGTAGAATTGAATGTTTTTTTCTTTGAAAACTATTTTTGATTAAAACTGTTTTTGACAAATTAGACATTGTAATGAAACATATCTGGGTTTTGCTCAAAACTTTGGGGGTGGAGGGGATTCCATGGAAAAGTAAAAGGTGAGATTTTGGGAGTGTAATAGGGTGACTTCACTCTAAGGCCTGGGTCCGGCCAGCCATGATGACTAAGAAGCCACGTCTGGAAGAGATGAGGTGATTTCTCTATAAAAATCAGCAGTAAGCTCCACAAAGGGGGGGAATGGTTATTTGGCTCTGTGGGGATCCCTGATGGGCCCCCTTCAGTGCAGAGGGGAAGGGCCAGGAAACAAACAAACAAACAAACAAGGGGATCAACTAAATCTGGGGGGCAACAAATGAAAACAAAAAAAAAAGGAAAGTAGAGTTGGTCATAGGTTCAGAATCAGGGTTTCAAAGGGGGACACTTAGCAGAGACTCACAGCATGCAGTGGGCCTCCAAAGAGAGGAAATATTCATGACTCAGAGGCTGCTTGGAGTGAGCAAACATTAGCCAAAAGTCCTGGGAGTTAGGACTAAGACCTCAGCCAGGTCAGGGATTTGAGTGGCCTGCTAAAGCAGGAAAGGTGCTAGACAGGAAGATTAGGGAGGAGGAAGATAAACTTTTCTTTTGGGTGGACTTTGTGCTGTGATTTTGCAATTTCTTTGGAGTTTATTTTATATTAATAAACCCAGTCCCCAAGGAGCTGTATTGATGACCAAGAAAAAGTCTGGGTGAAGTTTTAGTGGAACAGTCCAAGAGGGGCCACTGAGGCAGGGTGCTTTGGAGTGATGTTTGGCCACAAGGGAGTACATCAAATGGAAACCTTGCTAGAGGGGGTTGAGCTGCTGAAAAATGGGGGTGATTTTTGCATATTCAGTTTTTCAACTAAACCTGCAAAAAGCCAAAGGAAAAATGGTGATCAAAATAAACCAAAAGTTTGTTTTTTATCGTTACAGGAGATGGGGGTGGGGGGGAAAGAATCCCAAACAGTTCAGATAAACAGCTAGAACTCAGAGGCAGTTGAGCACACTCACATGTAATGGACAGCAAATCCAACAAGCAGAGCTCTGATCAAAGAATGGGGGTCTCACACAGTTGAGCAACTGCTATTTTACACTTAAATAGGTATTTCTGAATGGGGCCCTCTGTGAAACATGGAACAGGAGGCTCAGAATACATCCAGTCCTTAGTAGAAACACCAACTGACCAGCAGCATCCTCCCTTACAGGCTTGGAGGAGTGAATTATGCAGGGTACGTGCTGATGCCTACAGGGATACATCCTCTGGAGGAAGCATTCTCCACAGCGGAATCATTGCAACAGGCACCAGCTGCATTTCTGTAGCACTGCTTCTGATTTTCCTGGACCTCATTGATGCTAGCTTTCCCCCTTTTATCCAGAGGATGATAAACATATTGGGCCACATCCCCATCTGGTGTTTAGTGACTTAGCTGAACCAATTGCAATGGTGTTATGTTGCTTTATGCCAGATGAGGATCTGGTTCCTTTTCATGATATTTGAACAACAGTTTGTGCATCCCATTTTCACATTGTAAGCACATTTCACCCCATCGTGCCTCTGAGAAGAAAAGACAAATGAGTTAAAGGGCTGTTAGAGCCCAGGGTGGAATTTGCTTTTCTTTCCATGTGAGGAGATTCTCTCCTGTTTATCTCTATGGCAGTTTCCTCACAAGTTTCTCCAAAAATTGCTACCATGTCCTCCTGAGGATATTGACTCCTATTGCAAACTGAAACATTAAAGGTGAAGCTATTAGCTATTCTCTTTACAGTCTGCCTTTCTTTATATCTGAATTATGAGAATGATGAATGCTGGTCATCAAAAGAAATAATGAGTTTTAGAAAGGGAAAATGAAATGGGCAAAGACAAAAGAAATCTGATCTTGGCAGAGGGGTCTGCAGAGAAGGCGAACAAAAAGGTGGAGAATAAAAAAGGGAAATTGAGAACCAAAAAGGAAAAGCGAGAAAGAAAAAGACAAAGTGGGTAGGACTGGATAAGAATGGGCTAGATCCTCAACAGAATTGGAAGTAGCCGCTGTGCAGGCAGGAAAAGAACACCTCTTCACCAGATATTAAAGGGAATTCCCCCCACCCCCTGTTTGATAAAGCTGAAAAGTGAAATAATATTAGTATCCGGCATTAGCATCCAGCCATTTCTTTGTACATGCAACTTTGATTGTTCCAGGTAGAACAGGGGATCATGTCCTTGGGGTCAAAATGTCACAGGAGCTGAATGTCTGATAGCAATATGAAGGTTAGTTCCCTCCCCAAAAATTTGCAGACAGTAGCTGTCAAAATTGTCTAACCATGAGCCAATTCTGTACATCAGGTGTGCATTCTCTGTAGCAGAACTTTTCTTAGTTGAAGAATGAGCACAAGAGCAAAGAAAGTCAAAGGAAAAAAAATTGCCAAGTTTCCTTCTTGCCTATGTTTTTCTTGGTTTATAATTGATGAAGCCTTGTCGCAACTTTCCTAAAAAAGCTGCTTTTTGATCATTCCTAATAAGCCATAACCACTCTATCCCCTTAGTGAAAAACTGAAAGCCAAAGCTAGTTAATAATTCATGGTGAGATTTTACCTATACTTATCAGTCTGCCTTCAACATTTTAAGCAATCAGCTACCTCAGCTTGAGCCCATGTGGATGTCTTTAAATATATTAAGATCTATAATTTACTTATCTGATTCCTTAGCATACATCTAGAGAGGAAAGCTGGTTCTGTGCTAAAAACATTAGCTTACTGAATGAAATGCCTGCGTTCAAGTCCTTGCTTCTTCTCTGCCTTTCTGTGTAACTTTCATCAAGTCCTTTAGTCTCTCTCAGCCTCAATTTCCCATCTGTGAAATGGGTGTAATAGCAGTTCCATACCTCATAGGGGAGCTTTATTAAGGCCTGATCTACACTATAGGGTTAGATTAAAGAAAGCTGCCTTGCATCAACCTAGCTGTGAAAGTGTTTTCACTTAAATTTGGCTCCTGCTGATATAAGGCCCTCTATACATCTATGAAAGGATACCACCTAATCCTGTGGCAGAGTCATGGTTGATGTTATTAGGTTGCCACAGTGTCCCTGCGTTGCTTACATCTACTATTATTGGCTTCCAGGAGCCCTCCCACAATGCCCCACACTGACAATATAATTGATACAAGCGCCCCTGGTGAGTCCGCGCACCGCTGACGCCAGGAGCCAAGTGTGCACGTGCACAAGTGATTTCATAGTTGTGGCAGCTGTAAGCCGACGTAAATGAGGTTAACATAATTTCATAGTGTAAACATGGCTAAGGCACCGGGTTCCACAGATACATTTTAGTGAGATAACTACTTTGCTGACTCAACCATGCTGATTATACTTTTTAAACAGTGGTATGGTTGACATACCTCAGATTGACACGTGCCATCTATCTGTTCTATAGTGGTGTAAGAGGCAATCTGAGTCCAACATCCCGGTTCAGCACGAATAATACTTGAGCATCGGAGATTCTCTGGTTTGAAAACCAAGAAGTGCAGCTGATTGGAAGATGTTTAGCAGGTTGTTTCCATTTTTGTATTGAAACTTTGAGGAAAAAAAAAAGGTAATGGAAAATTTTGGAAATTTCAATGAAAACCAGGAAACTGTTGTAGTCAACTTTTCTATCTGTCTCTCAATCTGAAGATTTTATGCTGCAACCCATCATTGTAGTATTTGAGTTACCTTTTGGGTTAGACTAGCAGTAGTGACTGTGGGGAGGGATAGCTCAGTGGTTTGAGCCTTGGCCTGCTCAATCTGGGGTTATAAACTCAATCCTTGCGGGGGCTATTTGGGGAATTAGTTGGGGATTGGTCCTACTTTGAGCAGCAGGGTGGACTATAGATGACCTCCCTTCCAACCCTGATAGTCTATGATTCTAAGTCATAAGGGATCTGATACAAAATCTGGTTCTACCATTTTCAGAAGCTTTGCTTGAGGAATGTTTTTTCTGATGAGTCTTTGACTAGCTCCTCGCAACATCCACAGTCTTGGGCTCAACATAGATGGAAATACAATAAGCTCTGTTGAACAGAGAACACAATATTTAAAGGCTCAGAAGACAGGTTTGCCAGGTTAGAAGACCTTGCTGTGCTAAATTTTTTAAACCTACATGATTATGCTGAAGCATATCTGAGCATGCTCAGAAATCAATGGAAGCAGTAGCATAGTGACTCCAGAAGCACATTTCATCATCTCATCTTCATGGCTTTTCAGAATTATGAGGTGACCATTAGCAAATCTAGAGGGGGTTGTTTGTTTGTTTTATTTGCTGTTTAATTCCCAAACTGAAGAATGTTACACTACAATCTCTGTGGCATCAGAAAGCTCTTTATTTTGCCTTGTCTCATTAGCTGTATAGGCAATACAGACACACAGTACATGGGTTATTGGCACAACTTTCACAAACTAAGTGACCAGATCTGACATTCTTGGTCTGGAATCATAGTTTTCCTTCTCCTAAGTGGACCATCTGCCCGAGCTGTTGAGCCCCACCTGCCTGATAGAGGTACAGAGAGAAAAAGTGACTTGGTTAAGGTCATCCAGCTGATTCAGGTCACAGCCTGGTACAGGACACAGGTGAATCCTCATTCTGCACACTCTCCATTGTACCAAGCTGCCTCCTCTGGTATCAGAAAACACTGACTGATGTACACATGTTCGATTTCCTCCCAGGAGCAATGTAGCATATCTCATAAGACGCTCTGGATCGCAGGTGTGGTGCTTGAAGCAAAGTTAAGCGGTTCTCTACCTTGGATGAACTATGATCATAACACTCTATAAAACAAAGAGAAAGATTCTCAGGTCACTTGAAACAAGCTTCCTAGAGCAATGAAATGTGAAATCACAAAATAGCTAATGAAAATGATCTGGAGCTGTCATGTTTTGGGGTGTACACTGTTCCTGTGTACAGTGGAGGTACACAGCATACAATCACACATCAGAAACTGCTCTCTCTGAAAATCCATTTCATTGCATTAAGAGCTGTCCACTCTATCAGGGGCCTCACACCCTGAGATTGCCACGTTAAACCTAGATCCTGTTTGGTTCTCACCAAACCTTGTTACAGTCAGATGACTATTTAAAGGCCTATGTGAAATGGACAAATGTGCCCAGTCTTGATCTTCAGAGTGCAGAAGTGTCTCCAAAGAGAATTACTAATAAATGCCACCCTAGCTAGAAGTTGCAGCACCAGGGGCAAGAACTTTTGAGAGCGAATTTGTCATCCCTGTATTTGGTGAGTCACACTGATGAAATTTGTGCGGGGCAGGGAGGAGTTTGTAATGCTGTGCTCAATGGATAGAGAGTTTCAAGCTACTGTGCTCTCAATCCAAATGGCTTTCATGAATGAGGCTAAGTAGGTCTGGAGCATGCCTCTGTCTCAAACAGAGTGAAAAACCCAAATGGGTCACTCTTAAGAACAATAGAATATCAGGCTTGGGAGGGACTTCAGGAGGTCACCTAGTGTAACCCCCCGGGTCCAAGCAGGACCAATCCCCAGACAGACCTTTGCCTCAAATCTCTAAATGGCTCCCTTAAGGATTGAACTCACAACTTTGGGTTTAAGCTGGCCAATTAGCAAACCACTGAGCTATCCCTCCCCTCAATGACTGGGAGTCAATTCTGGGCCATTGAAGACAATGGCAAAACTACCAAAATGGGGCCAGAATTTCACCATGTGACTCTTACGAGAGAAAAGGGCTAATCCACTGGTTAAAATCCATGTTGGGACTCAGGAGACCTGAGTTAAATTCTCTGCTGTGCCATAGACCTGTGTGACCTTGGGTAGGTCTAGGGTTTCCAGGAGCCCAGTTTTCCACCGGAAACTTTCCAGTCAAAAAGGGAGCTGGCAGTGTCCAGTCAGATGTACTGACCAGACAGCAAAAGTCTGGTTACTGCAGGGTGTGGGGAAGGCCCCAGGTCATTAGCCCAGCCAGCCCCTGCTCAGACAGGGCTGCCTTCTCCCTGCAGGAGGCTCCTTCTCAGGCAGCCCTGGAGCAGAGGAAGCCCAGCTGGGGGGGGCTGGAGTGGAGAGAGGGGGAGGTGATCCAGTAAGTGATGGGGAGAGGAGTGAGCAATGGGGACAGGGACTTGAGGGGAACAGATGGAGAACAGGTTGGAGGCTGTGGGAAGAAATGGAGAAGGGGGCTGGGCCTCAGGGATCCAGTTACCAGCAATTAGAAAGGTGGCAACCCTAGGTAGGTCACTTAACCTTTCTACACCAGATCCTCAAAGCTGTTTAGGGGCCTAATTTCCATTGGCTTCAATAAGAGTTAGATGCCTAAATACCCTTGATGAGCTGGGACACTGGGACCTAATTCCCCATCTGTAAAATGGGGATAATGGTACTTCTCTATTTCTCACAACTTCCCGTGAGAGCAAATACGTGAAAGACTGGGAAGTGCTCAAACACCATACTAGTGAGAGCCATATAAGTACCATAGATAGATAGACATCTCTGAACTATTTAAGGCTCTGTTACAACCTGCTTAGCTGGAGAGTGAAAGGAAACATAGACTCAGGGCTAGAAGGGACCTCAAGAAGGCATCAAGTCCAGCCCCTGTGCTGAGTCACAACCAAGAGGACATGAGACTGATTAAACAATGTGAGTTGGGCCCCATCCAAGTCAACATGCTTCAATGAGCTTTTATTGGCCTGACAAGCTATGAAAGTGGTGCTGAGCCCTAAATCCCAACATCAATACTTGAGGGTTGGTTAAAATCTGAGCCTAGCTTGGCTGCTATTTTAATAATGGACTAAACCAGAACCCCAAGGCTGAATTTGGCCCCCAAGCTTCCAGGGGATCAAGATATGGGTACATACCTTTTGGCTTAAGCCCATCTTTGCTCCAAGTACATAAAATATAAGAGAAGGAGGGCAAGGGCCAATTATTCTAATTAGCCACCAAGGTCAGAACAAAAAATAATGGAATGAAGCTGCAACAAAGGAGAAATTCAAGTTAATGATTAAGACAAACTTTATAACTATTAGGACAGTTAGAGCCATGGAACAAGCTGCCAAGGGAGGTCATAGAAGCACTTTCACTCAGAGATGTTCAAGGGCAGACTCATCATCAGTCTAATAGTAATGGCTTAAGGAAAATGAATTCAGTCCTGCCGCAAAGCAGGTTATACCACCTGCTAGAATTCCTTTCCCAGCCCTAATGATTCAGGGGACAAAATGAATGTTCCACTCTTATAATACAGAATATTGGAGAGCTAAAGGGGTCTATGATGTATACATGTATACATTAATAATGGATATTTTCCAAGTGCTCTAAGCTAGTTTAACAAGATGTCACGGTGCATCACAATTTTTAAATAATAGTAATAATCGTGAATAATGATTTGCACTAATATATAGCAATGTTCATCCAAAGATATCCAAATGCTTCACAAATGTTAGTGTTTCAAGGCTTACAACAGGAAAATATTATGTGCGAGTAAGTTGTGACTAAAGTGGCAAAATTATGAAATTCATGGATTTATTCCTATGCCACCAGAAATAGCCTGCAGCAATGCCAGGTTCAGTACTGAGATGAACTGACTGAATACATCAGTGAAAATAATAGGTGCTGCCATCAATGATGGTGGATAATTAATACTACACGCTTGACTTTTGGGGCTAGATCCTCAGAAGCAGCTGATCTGTGTTTAGTGCAGGATGCATGTGGATGAGTAGCTCTAAGTCACTTTTCTGCTGATCCAGCCTGGGGTCAACCAGGGAGCAGTGCATCCTCCCGGGTAATATCTTAGATTCATAGATTTTGAGCCTAGAACATCTAGTCTGACCTCCTGCATAACACAGGACATAGGACTTGCCTGAATTAATTCCGGCTTGAAATCAATAGTGGTGGTTAATCAAGAGTGGATCTTTTAGAAAAAAAAAGAAAACCATTCAATCTTGATTTTAAAAATCTCCAGAACCCACCACAGCCCTTGGTAAACAGTTACCTTTTTGAAGTGTGGCTACCTGAATGAGACACAGTATGATGGCAGTGGTTGCACCAGTGCCAAATGCAGAGGTAAAATAACCTCCCTAATACCTCAGTATTCCCCTGTCTATACATCCAAGGAAGTTCCTTTGCAAAGTCTGTGTCTTACTTGCTTCAAGGGTCACACGTTCCCAAAGGGTTAAATTAGCCAGAGAGGCCAGAGACAATGGCTAGAGCTTTGCATGCATAGGGGAGCTTAAAAGCCCATGGAACCAGCTTGTGGGTCCAAACACAGCTGTCTGGCGAGCATTAACAATGTGAGCTCATCCAGGATTGTGAGAACCCCCAAATCTTTTTGAGAATCACTGCTTCCTAGAGTAGGGTCCCCCATCCTGTATCTATGGGCCACATTCTCTGTTCTTAGATATATGATCTTACTTTTGGTCGTATTGAAACTCATTTTCCTTACTTGAGCCCAGCTTACAGGGTGATCCAGATCGATATTCACCAGTGATGTGTCCTCTTCATTATTTACTCTGCCCCCCTATCTTTGTGTCATCCGTAAACTTTATCATTAACAATTTTATTTTCTTCTAGGTAATTGATAACAATGTTAAAGAGTGGCGGGCCGAGAACCAATAGCTACAGGACCTGCCCTAGAAACACAGTTCCTCAATGATGATTTCCTGTTTACAATCCATTCAGTGTGTGCTGTGGTGTATCTTTCGAGATTCTTAATCTAAATATCTTGCAGTACCAATTCAAATGACTTTAAAAAGTCT
The DNA here is from genome assembly GCF_025201925.1 of Gopherus flavomarginatus. NCBI lineage: Eukaryota > Metazoa > Chordata > Testudines > Testudinidae > Gopherus > Gopherus flavomarginatus. The sequence continues at coordinate 8,054,656 of NC_066619.1, read as the reverse complement.
CTGTATATTACATCAAACTATTATTTATATCAACCAAACTTATTATCTCATCAAAAAGATATAAAATTAGTTTGGCAAAAGGTATTTTCCAAAAACATATGGTGGTGGGCAAAGGAGCTTTAAAGTAGACGTATTTGTAATGCATGATGGTAGAGTATAGGGCAGCATGGTGTAAAGTAGCCTTACAGTAAATGAGAATAAAGCCCATTTAGGGACCGATTTCTATATCCTTCCATCTAGTCATTTACACCTATGCAAAGTGGGTGCACATTTGCAGATCAGAACTGCAGCATGTTAGAAGCACTTTGCACATGTATAAACAAGAGATAAGGTGAGAGACAAGGCCCATAATGTGCTGGAGATGGGAAAACATTGCTCCTGGAGCAACGGGAGTAAACAATCTGCTGGAGGATGGAGCAGACTTGCTTTCGTGAGCTGTGGAGTGGGTGTCCTGGTGCTGCTGTGAGTTGGAAGATGGATGGAAAGTGTTAGGAAAAGACAATGTAGTATTTTTAATATGAAATGCCACTATGGCTATGTCTACACGGTAAAAAGAAGAAAAAAAGAAAAAGAAACCTCCAGCACTGGGTCTCAGAGCCCAGGTCAATTGACTCAGGCTTGTGGGGCTAAAAATAGCAGTGTAGATATTGCCATTTGGGCTGGAGCCTGAGCTCCAAGGCCTTTCTCCCTCGTTGGGTTTCAAAGCCTGGGCTCCAGTCCCAAGTTGGAACATCTATTCTTAGCCCTGCAGACTGAGCCCCCGGAAGCCTGAGTGAGTTCAGCTCTGATGCTCAGCATCATGGTTTTTTCTTTAAAATGTAGACACCCTATGATGACACTCTACTCGGCACTGATAAGGCCTCAGCAGAAGTACTGCGTTCAGGTCTGGGCACCATACCTGGGGAAAGATATAAACAACCTGGACAAAGTCTGGGGAAGAGCTGGAAGAAATGAGTTAAGCTCTAGGAAACATGACCTATGAGGATAGATTGGGGAAAAAAATGGGCTTGTTTAGTCTGGAGAAGAGAAAACTGACGGGGGAGACATGATAACAGTCTTCAAGTACATTAAAAAACTGTTATAAAGAGTAGGGTGAAATATTGTTTTCCTTATCCACCGAGGACAGGACAAGAAGTGATTAGCTTAAATGCAGTAAGGGACATTTAGGGTGGACATTAGAAATAATTTCCTAACTATAAGGGTAGTTATGCACTAGAACAAATTACCTACGGAGTTGTGGAATCTCTGTCATTGTGGATTTTTAAGAACAGATTAGATAAACACCTGTCAGGGATGGCCTAGCTCAGCACAGAAGTTCTCAACCGTGGGTCTGCGCCCCACTGGGGGTCCGTGAACCCTTTTGGGGGGCTACAAGGTCCTGCAGCTGAAACACAGTGCCCCCAGCCCTGGTGCCTCCTACCCTCGTGGAGCTGAAGCCAGGAGCCACAGGGCTCAAGCCCTGAGCCTTGGTGTGAAGCCGCGAGTAGTGCAGGGCTAAAGCCAGGAGCCCTGGTGCCCCCGTGGTCTGAAGTTGGGAGCTGCAGGAGCTGAAGCCCGGAGCCCCGGTGCTCCCCTTGGAAAGAAGCCCTGAGCCCATAGGCAGAGTTGGAGGGAGGTAGGGACAAGGGCTGACTCCCCCGACACTGCAGTGCCTTACCCAGAGTGGGGCAATCCTGGGGCCAACTCCATTTCCCACCTCCTTTCCCCCAGTTTCCCTCAGGCCCTGCCCTCTGGCCAAATCACAAGTAGGAAGCTGGAGCCAGGCAGCATGAGGCAGCTGCTTTTCTAGCTAATGGTGCCATAGCATTTCCACATCTGCTGCTGGTACACAGGATTATGGCTGCTCCTCAGCTCCTGGCTACCACTTTCCTACCCCCTGAAGTACACCCTTCCCACACACAGCCCCTAGTGACCCCCTCTCTGCCCCCTGAGCTACAGCCCTCTCTGCACACAGCCCCTAGCTACCCCTCTCACTGCCCCTCAGGTACCCCCTTCACTGCACACAGCCCCTAGATACCCCCCTCACTGCCCCTCAGGTACCCCTCTCACTGCACACAGCCCCTAGCTACCCCCTCCCTGCCCCTTGAGCTACAGCCCTCTCTGCACACAGCCCCTAGCTATCCCCCTCACTGCACACAGCACCTAGCTACCCCCTCACTGCCCCTCAGGTACCCCCCTCACTGCACACAGCCCCTAGATACCCCCCTCACTGCCCCTCAGGTACCCCTCTCACTGCACACAGCCCCTAGCTACACCCCTCACTGACCCTCAGGTACCCCCCTCACTGCACACAGCCCCTAGCTACCCCCTCCCTGCCCTCTGAGCTACCCCCCTCACTGCACACAGCCCCTAGTTACCCCCCTCATTGCCCCTCAGGCACCCTCCTCTTTGCACACAGCCCCTAGCTACCCCCTCCCTGCCCCCTGAACTACCCCATCTCTGCGCACAGCCCTTTGCTACCCCCTCCCTGCCCCATGAACTACCCTCTCTCTTCACACAGTCCCTAGCTATCCTCTTCCTTCCCCTTGAGCTACCCCCATCAGTGCACACAGCTCCTAGCTACCTGCCTCCCTGTCCCCTGAGTTACCCCCTCTCTGCACACAGCTCATAGTTACCCCCTGCCCGCCTCATGAGCTACCCCTCTCTCTGCACATAGCCCCTAGCTACCCATCTCCCTGCACCCAAAGTCATTTTTAAACTTTTTGAGCTGAGTCCCCACTTTAAGTTTTATTTTTTTGGTTGCAGCCCCCCGCAACACAGACAGGCTAGGTGTCTTGCTGAGGTGAGCCAGGGGGTGGAGGTGGGACTCCCTCCATGGACCCCACTGTGTGGAGCTGTCCTGAGCCCTGCTGGCCTTTGCCCCCCAAAATAGAAGTCAAACTGCACCTATCTTCAAGGATACCCACCGCAGCCTGGAGTCCCAAGTCCCCTCCCCCGCCCCCAAAAGGGCCCTGGAGTTTTTAAAGCATGTTGAGGGGAGCCTCAGAAAGAAAGAAGTTGAGAACCCTTGGTCTAGCTCAGGGGTCGGCAACCTTTCAGAAGTGCTGTGCTGAGTCTTCATTTATTCACTCTAATTTAAGGTTTAGCATGCCAGTAATACATTTTAATGTTTTTAGAAGGTCTCTTTCTATGTCTATAATATATAACTGAACTATTATTATATGTAAAGTAAATAAGGTTTTTAAAATGTTTAAGAAGCATCATTTAAAATTAAAGTAAAATGCAGAGCCCTCTGGACCGGTGGCTAGGACCCAGGCAGTGTGAGTGCCACGGAAAATCAGCTTGTGTGCCGCATTTAGCACTTGTGGCATAGGTTGCCTACCCCAGGTCTAGATTATACTTGGTCCTGATTCAGTGCTGAGGACTGGACTAGAGGATGTCTCGAGGTTTCTTCCAGTCCTACATTTCGATGATTCAGTGGTCCAAAACTGTAAGATGAATGGGTGAATAGGAAGAGAGCTAGACAGAATGATATACTGAAAACCAAACCAGGTCTGCAGTATTCAAAAAAAAATTAAACAAAAACAAAATGCAAAAACAATTCCAGACCTAAAAAGTGAGAGCTTGGGAGTTTGAAAAATTAGCATGAAAAAGTTCTGAATTTAGAAACCGGTCTTGCAGATTTTGCAGCCCCCTATTCAGGTGATAGATGACTTTGTAAATGTCACATAACTTTCTTTCGCCACACCTCTCTTTAAAAAAAATAAATTACCTGATCAATTGGGTTCCCCAGGCAGTTTCTGCAACCGGTGCAAAGCATAGCATTTGGTGTCAAAGCCTGTTACATGCTGCCATAGCCTAATAATATTAAAATGAAAATGAAAGTAGCTTCCAAACAATCTTTAAATCAATCCTAATGTGATAAAATTGAATATCTCCCTCCCCCCCCCGCCTTACCCCTGAAAGTTTACTGCAGCAATTTGTCTGTTAAAGTAGATTCTGTTGTCACATTGCCCATTAGGGTCCAACCTCCCAAGTCCAACACAATTGCTCTGTTCAGTGGGTTGCTGCAGCTATCTCTTTAGGATGATTTTATTTAATTTTTTTTATATTCTGGGGCTGCAACATGTTTTTGGTGTAATTTTAAGATGTACTGGGCAACATTTTGCCAGAGGCTGCTCCTGGCAAATGGAGCACTGCCAAAGTTGGACTGTTAGATATGCCCAGTCTAAGGTACTCAGCTGGAGAGAGCAAACTGCTCTGAGGGTACGTCCAGACTACCCGCTGTATCGGTGGGTAGCGATTGATTTTTCGGGTATCGATTTATCGCATCTCATCTAGACGCGATATATTAATCCCCGAACGCACTCCTGTCGACTCCGGAACTCCACCGTAGCAAGCGGCGGTAGCAGAGTCGCCACAGGAAGCCACAGATGTCGATCTCGTGCTGTGAGGACCCCAAGTAAATCGATCTAGGATACTTTGACTTCAGCTACGCTATTCACGTAGCTGAAGTTGCGTATCTTAGATCGATACCCCCCCCCCCCAGTGTAGACCAGCCCTAACAGTCTGTATGTCAGAACCTTCTTTCTCCATTTCCCATTGCTATGGTAGAAGCGATATGTGTGTTTAGGGCTAAAGTCTACTTTCCGTTACTCCTGTGCAACCCAGATGCATGGGTGCACTGAGAAGACAACTGTGTATATATACTCAGATGGTATAAATTGCATTGTCTTCAACAAAGTTACACTGTTTCATGCCAGCTGAGAATCTGGCTCTACAGTGTTTTGAATGGATATTGTTGTTTTAATTAGAGTAGCTTTTAGTACAGGCAGTTGCCTTTTGGATTGTACTAATCAGCAACCCTAGTATGAAACTGAATGGATCTCTGAGCTTGGAGAGGGAAAAAGAATACATGGAGGTCTGTAAGCTGCAAAGCATTAGGAGTGAAATCATGACTCCACTGAAGTCAATGGTAAAACTCCCATTGAGTACAATGACACCAGGATGTTGTGCCAGATCTCTGGGCTACATTTCTGCTATGAATTATAGTGCGTCAATCAGAACTAAATCCATTACACCAGATTCTTCCAGGTGTAACCCAGATGTCTTTCCTTCCAAAACATTAAATCCCACATGTACAACATACATCACACCAAGCACATCAGAGCCCTCTTTTTATGCACACTTGGTACCAGGATCTGACCAGTCCTTATCCTTTTACTGATTTTATTATAACCATGTGAAAAAAAGCTGTATGCTTCTGGGCCAGATCCTCAGTTGGTGTAAATCACCTTGCCCTTTTGAAGTCAATGCAGGTATGAGTTACATCAGATAAAGATCTGAACTATTTTCTCAGTACACCCACTTCAACAACTGATCCCACTCCAACTGATTATGAACTCTCTCCAGCTGATCATGAACTGCTTGCCTGTGGTCACCTGAACCCAGACAGAAACAAGATGGACTTAGATTTAGTGGGCTAAGTTATACCCTGGTATAAATTCGTAGTGCATCATCTCCTGGTGTAACTTCACACGGCCTGTGGTATCGTCTGTGAAATGACACAGAGAGTTTTTCCAAGACATAATGTAAATGCCAACTAGCATTTTCACAAATGACATTTCAGTGCAGAAGGTCAATCGGTAAAATGGGTTATCCAGGTAGGAAGACATGGAGATGTTTGTATCTGCACATCTGTTTCTTGTCTACCTTTTTGCATGATCTTTTATCATAGCTACACTTTCTTTTCCCTCAATTTACTCCCTTGAACCTTGTTTTCTGCTATTTTAATTTCATAGGGTATTTATAATTAACCCTATATCACTCCATTACTGCATCTGTTATTAATTGCCCAGGGCCCTCTCAAGAAATAAGTTATAGGCTCTTTGTCCAATTCTTAACAGAAAAGGCTCAGATCCTCAAACTTAGAAAACTAGAAACCTAATTCCCACTGATTTCCATGGGATTAAGCACTTAAATACCTTTGATCTCATTTAAAGTGCTCACATTACTTAACAAAAAATGACTACTCTGGTTTGTCTCCTGGTGGTCAGTCTCAGCAGAGAGGCTACGAAATGAGTGGATCTGGAGAGAGAAGTTCCTCTCACGCTTAGGGTTTATGCCTTTGGGCTGCAGGAGAAGCACATTGGCAGGCTGAAAAGTCATGGGTGTGTACATCCCAGAAGCCCAGACTTGCAGAGAGCAAACGGAGAAATAAAGCAGAAGCTATAGTGAAAGCTGTGGGTGAAGGGGAGAAAACTTCCTGTGAGCCACAGTGGGCAGAAGCACATTGCAAGTTTCAGTCACGGCAAATCCCCACTTTCACTTAGAGCAAACAAACTCCAAAATCGCTCAGAACAAACACTCTCCAGTCCAAACCCCGTCAAGACAGCAAGCAAACACACTCCAAAAAAACAGCCAGGCAATTAGAGTCCCAAAGTCAGTTTAAACACAGACACAGTAGATCAGCAAACACTCCCATTCCCCTATGAAAAACAAATATGAACGGCAACTATGCCAGCTCTCCTGAGCAGTGCTGGCTACTTTTGACTCTTTCACCATCTGCAGCAAAACAAAAGTCAGGAACATTCAATTGAAAGTCCCACAGAGTCATGGGCTGACTGAAGAAATGTTAAAGCAATCAACGTGCTCATCACTGTCCATCATGCTTCCTTGCAACTATTGTGTATTTGTATTACAGTAGCTCTGAAGGGTCCAATTGAGATCAAGGCCCCATTCTGCCAGGCACTGTACGTACATACACTCATGGTAAGAAACAGCTCCTACCTTCCTTAGTTACATGGTCCCCATCTCCAGGGCCGGCACTTCCATTGAGGCGACCTAGGCAGTAGCCTAGGGTGCCAGGATTTGAGGAAGCGGCATTTTGCAGCCCTTGGCGGCAATTGGGCGGTGGTGGGTCCTTCCGCCCTCCGTGTCTTCGGTGGCAATTCTGCAGCTGGTCCTTCACTTGCTCCGGGACCCGCCGCCAAAGTGCCCCGAAGACCGGGAGCATGGAAGGACCCCCCCGCCACAGAATTGCGGCCAATGACGGGGAGCTCGGAAGGACTCCCGCCTAGGGCACCAAAAAACCTGGTGCTGCTCCTGCCCATGTCTCTAATATCTTAGTGCATTACAGGTCTATGAGGTGTTTATACTCGCAATACCCTTGTGAGGTAGGGCAGAGCCATTAGCCCCATTCTGCAGATGGGAACTGAGGCCAAAAGAGAGCAAGTAACAAGCCTAAGCTCACACAGGAAGCCTGTGGCAGAGCAAGGAGATGAACTCGGGTTTTCCAAGTCCACCACTACTGCACCATCTTCCCTTTCTGTTTCCTGATTGGTGCCTGCTCTGAAAAGCTTCCATTCTAAATAGATGAACCACGCAAAGTTTGGGAAGGGAAACAGAGAGTAGAAGCGATGTGCTCAAGGTCATGCAGCAGGTCAATGGCAGAAAACTAGGAATGGAACCCATCAGTGTGAGCATCACTCTGGTGCCCGAGGTGCTAGGCATCCTTTTTAATGTCCCACTATCATGCATGTCTGTTATACCAGGCCTTTTGCTCTTCTTGAGCATCCTTTAAGTTCTCTTTAGCAAGGGCTAAAGAGTGTCGGAGGGTGCTTTGTAGGTTGCTTACAAAGTCCAGAATGTTAGTTCCTGGAGAAGGCGTAAACCCCTCCCATTGCTGCTTCACCAACTGTAATGGCCCCTTAACCTCGTGACCATACACAAGTTTAAATGGTGAAAACCCTAAACTGGGATGTGGTACAGCCCTGTAGGCAAACAGCAACTGCTGCAACACTAGGTCCCAATTATTGGAGAATTCGTTGATGAATTTTCGTATCATGGCCCCCAAAGTTCCATTGAACCTTTCAACCAGGCCATTGGTTTGATGGTGGTACGGGGTGGCAACCAAGTGATTCACCCCATGAGTTTCCCACAGTTTTTCCATGGTCCCTGCCAGGAAATTAGACCCTGAATCTGTAAGGATGTCGCAGGGCCAACCTACCCTGGCAAAGATGTCTGTTAGGGCCAGGCACACAGTGTTAGCCCTGGTGTTGCTTAGAGCTACTGCTTCTGGCCATCGGGTAGCAAAGTCCACTAAAGTCAGTACGTACTGCTTTCCTCTGGGTGTCTTTTTTGGGAAAGAGCCCAGAATATCCACAGCTACTTGCTGAAATGGGACCTCAATTATGGGGAGTGGCTGGAGAGGGGCCTTGACCTGGTCTTGAGGCTTTCCCACTCTTTGGCATACCTCACAAGACCGGACATACTTGGCAACATCCTTGCCCATCCCCTCCCAGTGGAAGGACTTCCCCAACCGGTCCTTGGTTCTGTTCACCCCAGCATGGCCACTGGGATGATCATGGGCTAAGCTTAAGAGCTTCCCCCGGTACTTAGTTGGAACCACCAACTGTTTTTGCGGCTGCCATTCTTCCCGGTGTCCACCAGAAAGAATTTCCTTGTATAAAAGTCCTTGGTCTATAACAAACCGGGATCGATTAGAAGAGCTGAGAGGCGGTGGGGTGCTCCATGCCGCCGCCCAAGCTTTCTGAAGGCTGTCATCTGCTTCCTGCTCAGTCTGGAACTGTTCCCTTGAGGCTGGGGTCACCAGTTCTTCCTCAGACTGTGGACTTGGGCTTGGTCCCTCTGGAAGCGATGTAGGTGATGGGGTTGTTTCCATTGCTGGTGAACCGCTCTCCGCTGGTGCACCTGAGGGTATTTCAGGCTCTGGCTGAGCCTTTTGGGTATGGCTGTCTGTTGCTTCTGCCAGTTGTGGCTCGCTGGCGCCCACTGGCGTTGAGTTTGAAGATGGGGTTGCAATCGCTGGTGCTGGTTGCTGTTCCAGTTCCGGGCCTGGGACTGGAGGTGCTGTGGCTGTTTCAGTGGTTGGCATGGAATCCGGGTCCACTACCTCTGTCTGGGTCTCTGGTAACACAGACGGGGCCTCTGTGGACGGCTCAGGAACAGGAATGGGTCTGGAAGCTTGCCTGGTTTGGCTACGTGTAACCATTCCCACTCTCTTGGCCCGCCTCACCTGGTTGGCCAAGTCTTCCCCCAGTAGCATGGGGATAGGATAATTGTCATAGACTGCAAAAGTCCACATTCCTGACCAGCCTTTGTACTGGACAGGCAGTTGAGCTGTAGGCAAGTCTACAGCTTGTGACATGAAGGGGTAAATTGTAACTTTGGCCTTTGGGTTGATGAATTTGGGGTCAACGAAGGATTGGTGGATAGCTGACACTTGTGCCCCCGTGTCTCTCCACGCAGTAACCTTCTTTCCGCCCACTCTCAAATTTTCCCTTCGCTCCAAGGGTATTTGAGAGGCATCCGGGCCTGGGATCTTTGGTGTGATGGTGGTGTAATGAATTGCACTTGCATGGTGTTCTTGGGACAGTTGGCCTTGATATGTCCCAGTTCATTACACTTAAAGCATCTTCCATCTGATGGGTCACTGGGCCGAGGTGAGTTACTGGAGACTGGTGAGGTTGAAGGGTAGGGTATCTGTGGCTTTACTTGGGTGGTATGTGGGGTCTTTGGCTGTCCTCGGTTGTAGGGTTTATGGTCTGTGTGCCCCCTGGGGTAATCGTTCCCCTTGACAGTAGCTTTCTTGCTTTCTGCCAGTTCCATCCATTTGGCTCCAATCTCCCCCGCCTCAGCGATATCTTTGGGATTTCCATCTTGTATGTACCGTGTGATGTCTTCAGGAACACCATCCAAGAACTGCTCCATTTGTATGAGGAGGTTCAGTTCTTCCAAGGTTTGAATGTTGTTTCCTGTTATCCAGGCCTCATAGTTTTTTGCAATGTAGTAGGCGTGTTTGGGAAATAACACCTCTGGTTTCCACTTTTGGGTTCTGAAACGCCGACGGGCATGATCTGGGGTTATCCCCATTCTGTATCTGGCCTTGGTTTGAAAAAGTTTATAGTCATTTATTTGCTGCTTAGGCATTTCAGCTGCCACCTCTGCTAAAGGTCCACTGAGCTGTGACCTCAATTCTACCATGTACTGGTCTTCGGGAATGCTGTACCCAAGACAGGCTCTTTCAAAATTTTCCAAGAAGGCCTCGGTGTCATCACCTGCCTTGTAGGTGGGAAATTTCCTGTGCTGTGGAGCAATATTTGGCGCCGGGTTGTTAGGGTTGGCTGGCACAGGCAGCCCAGCTTTTGCCAAGTCCAGTTCATGTTTTCTCTGTTTTTTCTTCTCTTCATTCTCTTTTTGTTGTTTTTCCATTTCTTTTTGTTGTTTTTCCATTTCTTTTTGGTGTTTTTCCATGTCTCGGCGGTGGGCCGCCTCTTCTTCTTCTTGCTTCCTTCTGTGGGCCAACTCTTCTTCTGCTTGTTTCCTTCGGTAGGCCACCTCTTCTTCTTCTAGTTTTCTTTTGTGTGCTGCCTCTTTGGCTGCCTGTTCTCTTTGGTAGGCTGCCTGTTCTCTTTGGTAGGCTGCCTGTTCTCTTTGGTAGGCTGCCTCTTTGATCTGTTCTTCTCTTTCTTTCATCTCCATCTCTTTTTGTTTTATTTCCAGTTGTCGCCTGTGTTCAGCTTCTCTGAATTGTTTTTCGGCCTCAATTTTTGCCTTAGAAGTCATGGTTCCTGTTTTCTTGGATTGGGGTGCCCTCCGGTGTTTATCTTCTGCACTGCAGGTTCTCTGTTGCCTCCTGAAGTCTGCCTAGCAACAGTGCTTTTTTCCCTTTCTCTCTCTAGCTAATGTTCAATGAAAGTAAACCAGAAAAACCACTTTATTTGCATGCCTATAGTGCTGGAACTTGCCTCCTAATGGGAGGGCTATTGCATGACAAAAGACCCTTAACAGTCTGGTAATGGCTTCTTGCTTAACATGCAAGCCACAAACTGCCAGAGAGAGCAGAAAAAAAAAATTCTCTCTGGTTCCCTTTTAAAACCAACTGCTTCTCTCTCTGCTAAAAAGCCCTTAGCAGAGAAAAGAAAAATATAATATTCCTACTGGCTTCTGGATTCTGTCTATATCCCACCGCTGCTACTCATATCATAACCTTAGTCCCAGATTTGGACCTTAGCGTCCAAAATATGGGGGTTAGCATGAAAACCTCCAAGCTTAGTTACCAGCTTGGACCTGGTACTTGCTGCCACCACCCAAAAAATTAGAGTGTTTTGGGGCACTCTGGTCCCCCTGAAAAACCTTCCCTGGGGACCCCAAGACCCAAATCCCTTGAGTCTCACAACAAAGGGAAATAATCCTTTTTCCCTTCCCCCCTCTCTGTTCCCAGTCCTGGAAACAAAAGTACTTTCCTATTCCCCCAGAGGGAATGCAAAATCAGGCTAGCAATCCAACACACAGATCTCCCCTGATTTCTTCCTTCCACCAATTCCCTGGTGAGTACAGACTCAATTTCCCTGAAGTAAAGAAAAACTTCAACAGGTCTTAAAAGAAAGCTTTATATAAAAAGAAAGAAAAATAAGTACAAATGGTCTCTCTGTATTAAGATGATACAATACAGGGTTGATTGCTTAAAAGAATATTGAATAAACAGCCTTATTCAAAAAGAATACAAATCAAAGCACTCCAGCACTTATATTCATGCAAATACCAAAGAAAAGAAACCATAGAACTTACTATCTGATCTTTTTGTCCTTACACTTAGAAACAGAAGACTAGAAAGTAGAAACTACTTCTCCAAAGCTCAGAGAAAGCAGGAAGACTGACAAAAGACTCAGACACACACTTCCCTTCACCCAAAGTTGAAAAAATCCGGTTTCCTGATTGGTCCTCTGGTCAGGTGCTTCAGGTGAAAGAGACATTAACCCTTAGCTATCTGTTTATGACACCCACCCTGTCCTTTTTTGAGATGAAACTGAGAGGTAAAATGTGTGACAAAAGCTCAAGGTAAAGGAACACAAGAACTGCCATCCATGATATGGCCAGTCCATCTAGTCCAATAGTCAGTCTGCAACAGTGACCAGCACCAGACACTTCAGAGGAAGGTGCAAGAATCCTTGCAGTGGGCAATTGTGCAATATTCTCTCCACTCTAGTAATAACGCTCAATATCTCGAGTAAGAGATGTGGGGCAGGCCTCTGACTCGGGCCTATGGGACTGAACTCGCTAACATCCTAACACACCAATGAAAGTCAATAAGCCACTTTGTCTGAGTGCTACAGGATCAAGCACTAAGAATGCACTCATGTAAACCCTATTGTGCCTTTCTATTTGTGCCCCCTTTCATTTGCACCTTTAATCACTCAGTTTAAATAGTGTTATGAAGTCTGACCTGACAGCTATATGTGGTTAAAAGCAGGAGTATCAGCTTTAGAATGATTAAGCCCTTTTCCTTAGGAGCCATAAGAGGTTACCTCTGCTTAATTAGGGACACCTGGGCCCAATTAAAGGCCACAATCCTCTTCCACTGAAAGAGAAGAGATAAGAAACAAGTTGCAGAAGGGTTAGTAGCAACAGGGAGAAAAGGTTTCTCCTTCCTAGAGCAGAATATAAAGCTTATGACTGTTTGGGGAAGGGCTGGGGACTAGGAACCAGTGTAATAAAGGTGGGAGGAAGGACATGTATTTTTGTTGTTGTGGGGGGCGGTTTGCTTAAGCAAACCACTCAGACCAACCCTGAGGCCTATCTTATGGAAACTGTAAATAAACCCCCTTTAGGAATGATAAACCTCTGGAAAAGGCCTGATTTACTCCACCCCTGCCCCAATGAGAGTGAGAACCACTGAGGCTGACATAGTGATAGAGGTCTGGTTGCCACAATAGCCACCATCTGTAACTTGATGACTCCCGGCTAGTTCTAACCTCAGGTTCATGAACCTTGGGGTGAACTGGACTCAAGCTTTGGTTTTAATGACCTGAGGGCCAAGTGGGTCACTTTAGGAGTTTGATTCTTTATTCATCTGAATAACTTTAACTAATACGAGTAGTCACACTGAAGTTGTCCTCAGTGTTGTTTGCTTTAATGGGCTTAATTACCAGAGTTTGGCTTTGCAGGGTCAGGCTGTAACATGTGTATGCCTTAAGGCCCCAATTCAACAAGGGACTTAAGCATCTGTCTAACTTCTAAGCTTGTGTGCAGACGCCCTGACTTTTCAAGCATGTATGGAACATCAAGCATTGAGTAGTCCCATTAATTTCAAAGGGATTTTTCAATGCTTAAGGTTACTGACATACTTTAAAAGTCAGTGGGTCTACTCACTTGCTTAAAAGTATGTACATGCTTAAGAACTCTGTTGAATTAGGTGCTATGGAAATCCAGTTAAATCTTTTAAGAATTCTGAACCCCCTTGAAGGGGGGAGGGGTTCCAAAGAGCTCAGCTGTTCTCAGTGGTGGCAGAAGACAGAACAAGGAGCAATGATCTCAAGTTGCAGTGGAGGAGGTCTAGGTTGGATATTAGGAAACATTATTTCACTAGGAGGATGATTAAACACCAGAATGGGTTACCTAGGGTAGTTGGTGGAATCTCCATCCTTAGAAGTTTTTAAGGCCCAGATTGACAAAGCCCTGGCTGGAATGATTTAGTTGGGGCTGGTCCTGCTTTGAGGGGGCTGGACTAGATAACCTCCTGAAGTCTCTTCCAACCCTAATCTTCTATGATTCTGTATTGTGTGATGCTTCTGACAAGCAAGATGACTCCCAATGGCACTGTAAAGGAAAAAAGAACAAGTTTGGGTATACAATTAACCTGGTTTCCTCATGGTTTCAGATCAATACCTAATAGGACATTATTGGTTAGCCAGAGAAAGCAATTTCTTCCAGATTGTATTGTTAGGTTCACAGCATACACATAGAGAAGTTAGATAAAAACATCAAGTACTCTTACTGGGAGGTTGCAATGTAAAACTACTTATATTCTTAGAATCCAGAAAGATAACACACAGTAACCAAAGGCAGCGAGAGTCCAAGCAGGCTGCTCGCTGAGGCAGAGAGGCAAAACTCCCTCCACCTTGTTCTAAGCTGGTTCTTTTTACACTGACTCTGATCTCACGCTTCCCTACCAAGCCCCCTAGCTGCAAGCAGGACGAGGAACCCCTCCTTCCTTGTCCACCCCACACACTCTTAAAGCTTGTAAATCCAACACAGTCCACAACATATCAAACACATGGCCATAATTGACTGGCTTTTGACACAGACTGATGGGAAGAAATCTATCTTCCTAACTGCAAATATAGAGCCAGATCCTATACTGGTGTAAATTGGAGTGGCTCTATTTACACCACCTGAGGATGTCTATAAAAGATAATACCTAATTTTTGTTTGTTTGTGTGTTTGTTTGTTAATACTTTTAATAGAGAACATTAAAATAATTGGGCCAAATTATCTGCTGGTGTAACTCTATTGTCTCAAATAGTCTTAAGCTAATAGAGGATTTGGCCCTTCATGTTTATTATAGGCTACAGCTGTAGATAAAGGGAGATTCATGACTCTTTCTTTTTGACGACGAAGGCTCTGATTCATCAAAGGAAAAAAATTACACTCAAGAGCCCCTTTGAAACAGAAAATCTGTGGTTTATGTGGGAAAATGCCATTCACATTTGTGGAGTGGGCTTATTTATGGAAACGAAAACAGCAGAACATGTGAATCATGATGATGTTGCCTATTATTTTGTAAGTTTGTTCAGTGGAATCGTGTATCAATAATTGTAAAAATTTAAGCTGGTGGCACTCACCCTTTAACAGCTGAAGCGGAGAGTGGGTTCCTCATCACACTGAGGTGAAGTGAGCCTGACATGAATGAAACTTATTTAGAAAACAAAACGCATGGAACCATTCTACCATTCTGCGAATGGTAATTCTCCACTAGAGCAATATTCTTGAAGCTAAGACAACAAAGCATCCATTTTCACACAACTCAGCTGGATAAATCTATTTACATCCCAGCTGTGTATATAACTCCAGCCTTGTGACGTTAATTAGGCTAGTTTTATAAGGAGACTCAGAAGCTGAAATGTATCTATTAAAGTCAATGTCAAAACTCTTACTGATTTCAATAGAAGCAGGAACAGAAACCTGATGTAGCTTCCATATCACATTCATCTGCCTGTTTTGGTGATCAGTCCAGTGTGCACTGAACTCTATAGCAGGACTTTCATTGATTTCAGTGAGTATTGGATCAGGCCCTTACATAACTGCAGAACATTCAACATCACAGTATCTAGGTGCTAAATATAGATATAGGAGGTGGTCAATTTTCTGTCATTTTTTAATGGCCAAAATCTGTCATTTAGACCAAAATTTTCCTTTTGGTCTAAATGTTCCATTTATTCATCAAAAAAGCATTTTTTGAAAATGCATTTTGAAAAATGACATTTGTTCTCTGGGAGACTGAAAAAGGATAATTACATTTCCCACTTTTTTGTTTATTTTCAAAATCCAAACTTTTTTACCAAAATCCAAACTTTTAAACCATTTTTTAAAAAAAATTAATTTAAAACATGATCCCATTTTTAAAACAAAAAATCATATTTATTCCTGGAAAATTAGATAAAACAATTAAATGTCCCATGAAAAATAAATGGCAATTTTCAACCGTCCTAACAGCAATCTAGATTCTCTTATCTTTTTCCGGTAGAGGGCATGTTAGTAGAAAGTGCTCTTTGCTGCTGCTAGGCTTCAGGGGTTTAACTTGCTTAATATTGTCATCATATATGTATGTGTGTGGCTGGTGAGGTAGTTTCTAGTCTTGGTTTATGTTCCCAGTAACCATTTTATTGTCAGTGTGATGATTTCCTCCTGGTCAAAAGGTTGTGCAAAGCCTTAACTCCAAGAACAAAGCCAGACCCTGCACTGTACCATAAGAACAAATCAAAATCTTGCCCATAATAATCAAACTGTTTGCTTCACCCCATGGGCCAGGTACCAAGCTGGTTTTAATTGTTGTGGCTCGATTGACTTCAGTGGGACTATGTCAGTTTACACCAGCTGAGGATACAGCATCCATGTGTTTTAATTAACATTGAAATTAACTGTATTACACATGCATTTAATCTAAAGTCAATATTCAGCACTCAGCGATGCCCTGCCAGTGAAATAACCACTAGGAAATAATAGCCTGGATTGTCAGCTGCTGCAAGTTACTAGATCTATGCTGTCAGAAGTTACTAGATCTATGCTGATTTATACCAGGAAAGGATCGGGCCCAACCTGTTTTCCTTTGGTATATCTGTGCAGTGATTATAACTCAGCTGTTTGCACCAAGTTGTGCAACTTTATGTGTATATGTGTGTGGTTCATAGTATTATCAGAATATCAGAGCATGAAGCACACAAATATACACACGAACTCACAAAACTGTGGTGCAAACAGCTGAGTTATATTCACATATATTATATATATGTGTGTGTGTGTGTGTGTGTGCTCTGATATTCTGATAATACTATGAACCACAAAAGCAAGTATCAAAAGTAAAAAAGCAAAGGAACAGTTCATAATGGATTCTGCATTGATGTATCTCATACCGACACAAACAAGTGATGCTTTTTGCTCCTTCTCCTTTCTTATTTCATTACATTTGGTTTCTTTCTTTCTTTCTTTCTTTCTTTCTTTCTTTCTTTCTTTCTTTCTTTCAATATTAGGCAAGCATTGATGCTAGCTCTTTGGAACCAGAAGGGTAAATTTCCCCCTCTTCACTCTGATCTTTCCTGAAGCTGGAGTTATACTCATCAAGGATCTAGCAAAGGGAGGGATGGATTTCTTAAGACAGCTTGAGGGCTAAAACGGCAACCTTCACTTTCAATCAATGTTGAGAGGCACGAGTGGAAATTCATTCAGTGAGCAGTCGGAGGTCTTCGCCTGTCCACACAGCCATCCAGCACACAATCCCAAACACAAACAAGTGTCATCTCAGCTGGAATCCTGACATTTAGCTGAATCACCGTTTGTTTGAGAACTGATAATTAAACACCCCTTTTCCTTCAATAAAATAATATTTTTTAAAAAAAATTACATAGGCTCATGGCCGAGTCCATGAGTAACCTTGGCAGCTTCCTTTTGTCAAGGTTTCAGAATCATGCCAAACCTATTTTCTGCAGGATTGGTCTCTGCTTCACAACCTCCCTTCCCTTTAAGCTGAGTGTATTATTCTAGCTGTTTTCATTCTACTTGACTCTAGAATGCCATTCAGTCAGAGAGATCTGTATGTTTACAGAGTTCATGAACTCGCACTTGCATCCTCATCCTATCCGTGTTTCTGTGTATGTGTGTGCATGCTCGTAAAACGTGACAGAATGTGACTTCATCCTTCAGCCAAAAAATCAAAAAGAGGAGTAAACATTTCTCATCCCATTCTCAGGTTTTATACCCTGCAAATAAGAACGAGGTAAGGTCTAATATAAGACCAAGTAATGGGAAGTTTATTTCTTTTTCTTTACATACATTGGCAAAGTCCTTGGAATGAATCAGGTTTGCTGGTTTCAGAAAAAATGCAGCAATCGGGTTATTCCATCAAAAAAACACAAAGTCAGTCTGAAAACATACAATACCTTCAGATGGTGTAGCTCCAAGGATACAGAAATTCCAGTATATCAAAGTCTTATCAAGGGAAAGTGGGACTTTTTGATCAGAAAAAAAGGGCTAGAGACAGGATTCATGTGGTCAAATGTACCACTGGCCTATGCAGGTGCATTTCTTTAGTTCAAACTTATATTTTGTTACCTAGAAGTGAATTTGTTCCATTGATTCCGGGTTCACACACCTGTGATTCCAGCTTATGTAGACATACCAACACAAGCCTGGCTAAAATGCAGCACTGCAGGTTGTATAAGCCCACCCAAAACTCAAAACTTTTTGCATTGCTGAAGCCTGGACTAAAGCATCTACTCTGCTATTATTAACCAGGATAGTGTAGGCAAAGCAAGCATGGGTATGTCTACTTGACCTGCAATCCCAGCTTGGAATGCACTGTAGACTTACCCTCTGTTCTTGGCTTTCCTTCTGATTTGTTTTGTGACCTCAGGCTAGTACATGGGCAGATATTCAAAAGAGTCATTTCTTTTTTCTGGCTGTAATTTGTGCGTGGTCCAGACGTTGTACATGCAGTTGAACTATGGGTGGAAATCGGAGTGACAGTACTGTAATGATTCTCTTTAATGGATGGCTGAGTGAGGTAGGTATAACTGTCTATAGGAAGGGTGGATAACATCAGGGAGCCATCCAGAGTGTTGTGGGACAGGGCAAAGGTGCCAGCCTCAAGGTTTTGGCCAAAGGGGATTTCCAGTGGTGATGTTTGTTACCACCCCTGCTCCAGAACATGGGAATCCTGTACACTTCTAAATAAACAAATGACACGAAGAAAACACCCTCAACTTCTGTCACTGATTTTTGCTACGAACAAGAAAGTGAGGGCAAGATGCCGAAAATCTGCTCCCTCTCAGCAGATGGGGAGACAGCACCTCTAATAATCTGAATGCACAATCTGGGCACTTCAAAAAAGGGCAGATTGGGCACTCCCAGAGTATTTTGTGGATATTATTTTCACACACCGACTCCATCATTCCTTGGAGCCTCAGTTTACCCAGCAGCATTAATATTTCGCTACCGGGCAGGTTATAGAATCCTTGTTCACTCCTGGTGAGCACTTAACCGTGGAGTAATCCCACTGAAACCAATGGGCTTAATCATGTCAGTAAAGCCTCCACAACCCAGCCCTATATCATGTCCTCATCTTGCTGCCACTTACTCCTCTGTTCTTCTGAGAAAAGATCCCCTCCTTCCTACCTATCTCAAAGCCTACCCAGATGTGATGTCTGGAGCTGATGCAGAACCCCTATGGCTCCCCACTGACAGAAAAACAGACAGCAATGGAGCAAAGAGGGCAGGAAATGTGTGGAGCCTTGACTCTGCCCTGCCAATCCCAGGACAAAGAAGCTGGCTAGATGTGATGAGGAAACTAAACTATGTGCTTTCAAAGGCTGCAGTCCCTTTCTCAGAACAAGAGCGAAGTAGGGAAGAAATTGTGCCTCGGGAGTGGGGGTTATCAGTGATGCACAGCCCCTCCTGCTGGCTACCCCTGCAGCTTGAGGCACAATCTAGTTCTCAGAGCCAGATCCTGACACCTTTATTCCCACACAGGGGGGTCCTTGTGAGCAGTGAGGCAGTAACTCACTCGAAAAGGGGTGGAATCGGGAGCAAAGCACCTCAGGAAGTAATGAAATAAACAGGTTATTTATAAATGATGAAAAGATCCCTTAACACTGTCCATCTGCATTTCCTTTTACTGGCTACTAAAGAGGTATTTGGTAGATTTAGCACACTGCAGTGCATTAAGGGCAATTGAATTCTTCCCCATTTCATCATCCTGCTGAGCAGTCTCTCTTTGTTTGTCCTTTGTGCATATCAACGAGCATCTCCATTCTGTTTTCCTAGTGTGCCATGCTACCCATACGAGATCTCAAGAACTAATGGCAGCAGTGCACTAAGCCAAACATATCTTGTCAAGCGAATGCCATTACAATGCAAGGATTGATTTGCTGCAGGAGGTCTTGCATATAAGTAGACATGGAAGCATCAGCCAGGGTTAACAAGGTTCCACTTGGAGCATTTATTTAGAAGCAAATAACAAAAGAACAATCCCGTTTCTTCCTTTTAGGATCATAGAATATTAGGGTTGGAAGAGACCTCAAGAAGTCATCTAGTCCACCTCCTGCTCAAAGCAGGATCAATTCCCAACTAAATCATCCCAGCCAGGGCTTTGTCAAGCTGGACCTTAAAAACCTGTAAGGATGGAGATTCCACCACCTTCCTAGGTGACCCATTCCAGTGCTTCACTACCCTCCTAGTGCAATAGTGTTTTATAATATCCAATCTAGGCCTCCCCCACTGCAACTTGAGACCATTGCTCCTTGTTCTATCTTCTGCCACCATTGAGAACTTCTTAGTTCCAGTCACTTTGGAATCCCCCTTCAGATATTTGAAGGCTGCTGTCAAATCCCCCCCTCACCTTTCTCTTCTGCAGACTAAATAACCCCAGTTCCCTCAGCCTCTCCTCATAAGTCATGTGCCCCAGCCCCCTAATCATTTTTGTTGCCCTCTGCTGGACTCTCTCCAATTTGTCCACTTCCTTCTTTAGTGTGGGGTCCAAAACTGGACACAATACTCCAGGTGAAGCCTCACCAGTGCTGAATAGAGGGGAGTAATCATTTCCCTCGATCTGCTGGCAATGCTCCCACTAATACAGCCCAATATGCCTTTGGCCTTCTAGGAAACAAGGGCACATTGCTGACTCATTTAGTTCCCAGATTCTGCACCTTTGAGTTGGCCTTATGCTTTATGGATTTAGACAAGGAAAGGGTTATAATTATACTGACTCCCACCCCCCTCAGGATTCAATGCCTCTTTCAGGCATAAGAATCTAGGAGCTAGCTAGCTCTCAGGTTAGATTCTTCATGCCATTGCTGCAGCTGGCAGATGGGGCCAGTAGCTAGTCACTTCAGTGGCAACTCTCTCAGATCTCACAGGGGAAGCAGGACTGGGCAGTACATGAATGGGAGATCTCCATGGACAACCCAGGGTGCTGTCAGAAATAATGTTGTTGATTCATATGTGATGTTTCCTCCTGCCGAACTGGTCCAGAACAAATGCCTGGATACTGGGTCAACAGGAATGCTATCTTCCAGGTAAGTGGTAAAGCAGACATGGTCTCAGAAGACTCTATGATCCTTGTTGCAAGAGTAAAATGGGTTAGCCCTAGTCTCCCAACCAACCTCATAAAGTGTCAGCTGGATACAAGACTAGATTAAGACAACCTAGGATCCTAAGCCCAACGCAACATGGCTTCCCCTTCTATGGCTCCTCCCCAAAGCTGCCCCCATTTTTTCCATGCACGAAGAGCAGCAAAGAATCAATTCTTCTTTGGATAGCAGTTTAAATGACAATTTACTTAACCACATGATTGCATTAGGACCTTGATCCAACTGATGTCAACAAGAGTCTATTTGACTTTGCTGAGCTTTGAATAGGGCCCTGGATAATGGACCCTGCCTTAGTTAATGATCCTACATTGGTAGGAAGATGATGACTGGCTGATTTGACCATTCATTTACAGCTTTAATATCTGTAATTCTATGAGATTTCTCGTGCTAAAGTACAGGTTAGATTCACTCAGCACTAGGACTAGTTGGAATTTTCTTATGAAATAGTTTTTCGATGAAATTTAATTCTACAAAATTAAAATTTCTATGATAAAAGTGTCTGCTTTCCAGAAATTTTAACTTTTTGTCAACTCTTCCTCCCTCCCTCTGAAAACTGAAAACAAACTAAAAAGCTTTTGGTTTTCTGGTTAAAAAAAATGACAAATTTCTTTTCAGACATGCCACTGCAGTGCTTCATGAGAGTTGTAGTTCAAATGCCTTATACCTCCATTCTCCTCTGGGGCCAAGTTTCCCCATCAGATTACATCTCCAATGTTGCACCATGGTCAGGGACTCCGATGATTTATACAGAGGATCAACAAGAGGGAAGACCGTAGTGCATCATGGGAGAGATGTCCAGCCAGGAAGCACAGACAGCATGCGATACAAAAGCTATAATTCCCATGAGGCACCATGGCAGCATTTCTGAATAGAAATTTTCAATTTTAAACCAAAAGTTTTGGGTTTTTGATATTTTGCTGAAAAGTTGAAATTTTCAATGGGAAAAAAAACCAAAACAACCATGCTTTTCCAACCAGTACTACTCAATGCTGTTATGGGAGACCTACAAGTAAATGGTGCTGTGCTATAAGAAGTGGTGTTTGTGATTTAAAAAAAATTGCTTTATACTCTCTAAATCAAGAGTGAGGAGGTGCTATTGAAGGTCTGTAGTGCTGGAGGAGCTGTTTTTTACATCAGACTATACAGCCAAATTCTTGGCTACCTAAAATCATTAGAGATACCATTATCCTTTTGAAGAAGTAAGATGTTCATTTTCTTGTCATGGCATGAATCATTACAATTTTAGAGAACTTCATAGTTATCAGATTTTGATCGAATTTCCCCTGAGGTTTCGGTTGACTTCTTTACTCTTTGCACCAAAAAATGTGGTGTAACATTGTTGCATGCTTGATGGATAAATGTATGCCATGCTCCATCCCAGAACAGGATGCATTTTAGTGCTAGGCGAAATGATACCTGCCAGGGTCCCAATTAAGCAAAGCATTTAAGCTGGTGCCTACGTCCATTCTTATTTAGGAAACCACTTAAGTTCATGCTTAACTTTAAGCATATGTTCGAGTCCCTTTGAAGACAGAAGGATTCACATAATTGCTTAAGTTAAGCATGTACTTAAGTGTTTTGCTGAATAGAGAAGAACCGGTGAACTGGGACCAGAGTGTAAAGCTCTCTGGAAACTTTTAATTATAATAGTTATTATTTTCAGAACAATTGTAGGTCAGCCATGCGGTTTAAAGACCATTGCCAAGATTTGTTTCCTCGTAGATCTTTATTTTTGTAATTTTCTGAACTCTGAGGCTAACTGGAGATCATTCAGCCTTCTAGCCCAGGGGGAGAATATTCGAAAACATCCTCCTCAAAATACTAATGGCAAAAGTGTGTGAAGATGCTTTAATGTATGAGGGGAAATGAGCACTTTTGAGAGCAAGGAATGTAAATCCTGAAAATTACAACAATGTTCATTATTCAGCTGGGTGTCAGAATCAGTTGGCCCCTTGCACATACTTGCCATTAAAAATGATATAGCCACATTGTTTTCTCGTTAATTAGTTTTCTAAACACGTGACAAACTAAGCTGAATAAATCAAACTGACCTTTAAATTCCCAGAATTACAGTCTATTTAAATGGCCATAATAAAGTAATAATAACCCAAGCTAATAGTCACTCTATTTTCCATACTGTATGGTTCTCCATGTGATAAACCCTGTTAATAATTTCACTGTTATTACATATTATTCCCATACCTCAAGTTTAATACAGTGTTGATGTTATTATTAACATAGATTTGTCAGTAAAGGTACAAAACTAAGCCAGTCTCACTTAATATCAGTTGACAAAACACACACACACACAAGCACACACGCACACAAATCTTATGGCTTATCTCACGGGGAGAAAGCACTGCAAGGGAAAAAAAATAATGATTTCATTTCATTACAGGCATACTTAATCTGAATTAGAGAAGATGAAGAGGAAGAAAATAAACACAGCAAGAGTCTGTTATTGTTGCATTCCACAGTCAAAAGTGCATATTTACCATGATTGCTTTGCACTTACGCAGGGCCGGCTCCAGTTTTTTTGCCACTTCACGCAAAAAATTAAAAAAATAAAATAAAAACGGAGGGCGGGGGGAGTGGTTGGAGTGATGCCGCCAAAGCAACCCTCCCCCAAAAAATGGAGTACTGCCACTTGAGAAATGCTGCCCCAAGTACATCCTTGGAACGCTGATTCCTAGAGCTGGCCCTGCACTTACAGGGGTTGCCATTCCACAGGCAATACTGACTGCACTAATCTCATTTTACTGGGGGAAATCCAGATAAAAACCACTAACTTCTGAGCAGTTATTCTGGGTTTAGACCAGTGCAACTAAGAGCTGAATTTGGCCTAGCAGTACCTAAGAGGACACGTTAATTTCCTGTACTAAGCATAAGAAAATGCAGCAGCACCTCAGATAGCTCTATGCAGTAATGGCTGGTAATTACTTTTATTAGTAATAGTAGTATTAACAGTAGTGTAGAGTCCTAAATTGAGATCAGGGCCCTATTGTGCCAGGTGCTGTACACATGTATAGTAACAGACACACTCTGCCCTGAAGATCTTACAATGTAAATTGATAAGACAAAGGGAGTATTTTTGTGCTCATTTTGTACATGGATAACTGAGGCACAGAGAGATTACAGCCCACATCCTCAAAGGCAGGCAGGTACTTCAGTGAAACTTAGGAGCCTAAATACCTTTGCGGATCTGAGCCTAAGTGAGTTGCCTACAGTCATACAGGAAGTCTGTGGCAGAGCCAAAAATTGAAACCAGCTCTCCACTGAATTACCCATAAGACCATCCTTCTTAACAGAGATAGTGGCACACAGCACTTTTCGTATAAGGATTCCTGAGGTCTTTCGAAATATTGGCTATTTTCGCTATCTATTATAGCATCCCCTGTGAGGTAGCTGTCTGTTATACCCATTTTAGCAACAAGTAAGATGAAGAATAGTGTAAAGACTCAATCCTGCACAGGAGGGAAAACTTTGCTGGCAGTGCCTTAAAGTGTGAATGACTTTAAGCAGAGTTGAGGGTCCTCAGAACCTTGTAAGTATGGTCACACCTGGTAGGAGAGAGCTTTCTTGGAGCCAGATTTTCAAAGGAGCTTTACTCCCACTTACTTTCCCAAAGAAATGGAGGAATTGTCAAAAGAGCTCAACAAGAAAGTCTCAATGGGAGCTGCTGCTCCTGTGCGTGTTTGAAAATCTTGCTCTGCATGCCTTTCCCAAGGTCACAAGACCCAGTTCCAGCATCGGGAAAAGAACTCAGGAGTCCTGAGTTGCAGTCTTTTGCTCTAACCACTAGACAATACTCTCATCTTACAAAAGAAACCCATTCATTAATCTGATTTTTATTAACATTCATGTATGTGACTAAATCAGCATTGAAGGCAACCAAGCTATAATGAGGAATGCCCAGTGGCCATGCTCATATCATGTGACCCAGAAATTCAACTGTAGGGCATTTGAGTTTTCATCTTGTGTTGCAAAAAAAAGGCTGCCAGGGGAGCATAAGAGCAATACCAGAAGATCTCTGGGGATCCTATACCAATTAGCTATGAACTCACGGGAAATTGTTTGAATTGAAGTTGGGCACATACTGGATTGAACAGAAATAATGAGAACTATTCAGAGACAGAGAGCTTGCAATGAACATTTATAATGTGGTGCCTCTTTCAGACATTATTCTACAGGATTCTTCTCTCAGTGGCTCTCGTTCTGCACATGTGCTGATGAGTTTGTAAATGATATACATAAAGGGATATGCACATTAAAAGTTAGGAAAGCAGCGTGGTCTACTGGATAAGGCAGTGGACTTGGGGATTAAGTTTCTCTTCCCTTCTGTTGTTGGGGATGCACTTGGTATAACCCAGGTAATTCGGGAGAATGGAAGGCCGTGAGAGCCGATGAAGTCCTCTTGTTCTGAGCCACAGTGCACCAGCTCCTCCATTTTGAGTTTTACTCCTCCATGTTTGACCTCAGGTTGCCCTTGTTGGGAGGGGCTACTCCTACTCCCTCAGTTGCTGGGCAGATTTAACCTTTGGGCGGGAAACTGAACTGTTACTAGGCAGACTTGGCCTTGGGTGGGGACTGTGCGAGTGACAGATCATGTTATAATGTGTATCAGTTTTGGTTCCAGTATAAATAGTTAGATAAGCTGTTTGTTTGGCGCGCTTGATCTGAGTCCTGTGTGGCTCCAGGCGTCTTATTTGAGCTCAAATAAAGTCTGGTTACTTCTCCACCCTGGTGTGTTTAATTGGTTGCGAAGCACACCGGGCAACGGACCCAACCGTTGCCACCCTCGGGCACTCTGTGCCGGCAACACTGTGACCTCAGGTGAGTCCTTGTGCTTGTTTCCTCTCCCACTCTCTGTCAATGTATTAAGTTCTTCAGGCCAAGGACCATCTCACGATGGGCCTTTGTTCTGAAATGGAGTACAGAAAGTTAAAGTAGCCCACAGACTTGCCCACTTCCAATGTGGTTTAATACATTTTGTCTACCTCAAAAATTCCCCCTGGAGATTCAAAGGCCCATAACATTTCTTGTCCTATGCCACTGTGGAGCACTGTTGCACACTATTAAATAAAGGTGTGTAGGAAACATTTTTCCCATCCCTAAATAATTTTTTAGATTTTAAATATTTTTCCTGTTCCACTTTGGGATGAAAACAAGACCTTTCAACATTTTTAATTTAAAACAAAAACAAAAACAAAACAAAACAGTTAGTTAGCACAGCACCCCAGAATAGCCAATATCCCAGTGGGTAGGGTGGTCATCTGGGACATGGAAAACTCAGGTGCGAGGCCCCACTCTGACTCAGGAATTGAAGGTGGCTCTCCCACATTACAAGAGCATACTCTAACCACTAGATTCTTGGCTATTCTGGGGTGCCACTCTCTCATTTTGAGCAAAAATTCCATCCTGGACCTCAGGAAAGTTTTGATTTTGATGAATCTGCATTTCCCAACAAAAAAGTCATTTAATCAACAAATTCCGAGCCTGTTCTAGTATTAAATAGTTATATTATTTCACCTTGCTGGGATGATGGAGTGATTGGGAATCCTTCTGGGTGATGCAAAAGTGTGAATTGCGGGTATTACGTGAAATTCTTCTCTCCTAAGTCTGAAGCACTGTTGGATTGTCCTGATGGACAGTTCCGAGATGCTATACAATGTGCATTTAGCAGCTAGTACAGTCTTCACAGACATCTAGATTGCCACAGCCCTTCCTTGGCAAGCCCTGTTCTGTTTGCCATTCATTTTGCGGCAAAGCAAGGAGCTGGAACCCAACACTCCACTTGTGAGTAAGTGAGTTAGGAGGGAGGGCAGACAGAGATGATGGCTGGGAGAAGCTCTGGCTCCAATCCCCTATTTCCCTCAGAACAGTACAGTTGTCCTGGTATACAAAGGAGTAAACTTCTCCATGAAAAGGAGGAGTTGGACTTCAGAAGAGGACTGGACAGTTATAGGCAGAATGGGAACAATGGAAAGGGTTAATAAACAAACAAACAAACAAAAAATACATTTGGAAGGGCAATAAACCCTCATGCAGCCAGGCTTAGGCTCTGACTGCAGGACTTCTTCCTCCTTTGTGTGAAACACATGGGGTGAGATTCTGTGCTGTGCCTCTACAGGTACATCTCTACTGGAGGTGGAGGTGAAATTTTCAGCTCAAGGGGACCGACTAGTGTTCTAAGAATAGAAGTGTAATGGCAGTGATGTGCAGGGCTAGCTTGTGAGTACAACCTCCTCTGAAACCCTGGGTGGGCATCTGGGCTGTTACCTGCTTGCATAGCTGCAGCTACGCTTCTATTTTTAGTGAACTAATTTGACCAGCGCTAGTGTGGGTGCGTTTACCGGAGCTGGAAATTACAACTGCTTCTCTGGTGTAGGCATTACCCTTAGAGGTATCTGTCAGGCTGCTTAGAGCAGCTCATTGGTGTCTGTGGCAACCTCAGGGCAGACTGTCAAGGAACAGGGCACAAACCCCAAACTGGTTATACGTTCTATAATTAGATTTCACCAACCCAATCACAAGTGAGAATGCCTAAAGCACTGTAACAGCCTTAACATGGAGTCACAGATAGACCAGAGTGCCCAAGGAGACTATCTTGCCAGACAGACAAGCCTGCCTTTGTGAAATATGGTTCCTTCCACCAAAAAAGCACAATATTCAGGTTAACCCCAGTCCCAAAGGACCAGTCAGTTACCCCAGCTCAATTACACCTCAGATAGCAAACCAGCAACAATGTTGTAGCCAATCCTGTAACAAACAAACTACAGATTTATTAACTAAGCAAAGGAAATCAGTGAGTTATTTACAAGGTTAAAATGGGTAAATATACACACACAAATGAATTACAGTCTTAGGTTTCAAAAAAGGTAATAGACGCTGCTGTAATATGGAAGTTCTATATGTTCTCTAGGGTTGACCTAAGCTAAACAGCTAGGGATCCTTTGCTTATGCTTAAAAATATTTGCCCTCAGAGTTCAAGCAGTATATGGATAACAATTCCTACTTGATGAGGATTTTTATTCTCCTCATTCAGAGTTCAATCTGTGATGGAACGAGCATTTCTGCCCATGTCCTCTTCATGGGTGCGTAGAAAACATATCTGGCTTTAAGACTAAGCTTGATAAGTTTATGGAGGGGATGGTATGATGGGATAGCCTAATTTTGGCAATTAATTTAGCAATTGATCATTGGTTATCAGCAGGTAAGTATGCTCAGTGGTCTGTGATGGGATGTTAGATGGGTTGGAATCTGAGTTACTACAGAGAATTCATTCCTGGGTGCTGTCTGGTGAGTCTTGCCCACATGCTCAGGGTTTAACTGGTCGCCATATTTGGGGTTGGGAAGGAATTTTCCTCCAGGGCAGATTGGCAGAGGCTTTGGAGGTTTTTTGCCTTCCTCTGCAGCATGGGGCACAGGTCACTTGCTGGAAGATTGTCTGCAGCTTGAGGTCTTCAAACCACAATTTGAGGACTTCAGTAACTCAGACATAGGTTAGGAGTTTGTTATACAAATGAATGGGTGAGATTCTGTGGCCTGCACTGTGCAGGAGGTCAGACTAAATGATCATAATGGTCCCTTCTGACTTTAAAATCTATCAGTGAGTCTAAAACAATCAACTAAGTCTTTTTCCCACTGATTTTCTGCAATGGCTTGTCTGATGTCTTTAGGCCTTTTGTTGGGCAGGAGATGACACAGCTTGTGGTGAACTAGTATTTCACAGTTGGTAATACTTTTTCTCCTGACATTGGAGGTTTCCATTTTCATAGAGGACACTTTTATAGTTACAGAGCAAACATTTAAATACTACCTTATAACATAGGATACAGATATGATCAGTGATATCAATGCATGCAACTACTCTCACGCATTTAATAAAGTCTAAACACATTCTTATAAATGTAACATCTATTTTAAGGAGGCTAACACACGTGTAGGCAGACTGGTTTCCAGCTATGTATTTGTTAATGTTCAGTGAGGCGTAGGGGCCTTGGCGTGAGCTGACACCTGGCCTGTCAGTGTCACAGTGTAGCACAGAACTTAAAACCTAGGGAGAAGTGGGACTAAAGTGTCTTTAAGCTACGATTGTGTCCTCCCGCTCCAGGGCTGCAGCAGGGGGTGGAGAGCTCCCCGGATATAACTTAGAGAGCCTTGGAGGAGCTACCATGCTAAAAGAATCAGTGTATCCATGGTAACACAGGCTCTGTGTAAGCCCACTCTGAGTAAGTTCCCACAGGGTTCAGGAGGGTTGGTACTAGGAGTGGATAGCCTGGCCTGCCTCTGCCCATGCTACCGAGGCTTTGCTCCTATTTTTAGTGCACTAGCTTAATGAGAGCTAGCACAAACAGGTCTGCGAGAGCCGGGAATCGCACTCATCACTCCAAGATGTAGCCTCAGTTACAGCAGCATCCGCCGGCTGCCTGCAATCTCTGCAGCTCTATGCTGTGGCCACAGCCCTGGCATACACTCAGTATGGTCAGGCTTGCCAGGGGGTCTTGAGAAGGCACCCTTACTGCTATGTCCACAGTGGCTGAGCCATGGGAATCCTCCTCTGGCTGGATAGTGAGCTATTAGGGCGCCTTCACATCTCTCTGGAACTTTTATGTGGCGCAAGACAGCAGAGCAGAGATGCATCCCTGGTATTTGCCACAGGATACAGAAGGATCCTGTATTAGATGAGCCAATGGTCTAAGCCACTGTGACAAGTCCTACGTTTTGATGGTATATAATCTATATAGTCCCCAGTTCAGGGGAGCGTTAAAACTTATTTAAGTCTGAACGGGTGCTGAATGCTGTCCTGATGCAGGGCCATACTTTCCAGTCACAGTAAAATAATCCAAACAAATGAGGACATCAAAAAGGCAAGTGTAAAAAAAGGCTCTTCCTCTCTCTGAAAAAATGAAAATTTATAGGACTTCATCAGGTTCAGTGAGAATATATTTTAGTCTGCCTTTGGCATAATTATTTCTCTTTTCTGTTTGCATTTTTCTCATTTGCTAGTTTAAAAGTTGTGCATTTATTAGCATTTGAAATCCCAAAATAAACTTAAAATAATAGGGGTGCCAATATATATATATATATATTTCTTTAGAGATTTGAGCCTATATTAAGCTAATTGACATTTTAATAGTATTCCACTGTTTGTTCCTGTGGAGTTGAGACTGTACTCAAGATCCTATTCTATGAAGATCTACTCTATGCCGTCTGCTATCCTAACATTTCTGATTATAAATAAATCAGTTTTATTTATTATGCATTTGGGCTTCTTTTTTTTGTTTGTTTGTTTATAGTGCAAAAGTCTGAAAAGAAAAAACATCATGGAAATGTGCTGGGTTTTATATTGCACCTTTCAGAGATGACAAATGCCTCACAAAGAGTTGTTTGGGTAAAGGGGGAAATGTCCCTGAATATTTATTTGAATTAGAAAGCAAATTCTCAGCTAACCTTTACAGCCCCTTTCAACTTCACTTTCCATGAACAATTCAAGCACTTGAGAAAGCACACACCAAACATTACATTTTACCCCCAATATTGACCGAAAGGGAAATTTGAACTGTGCGTTCAATGTGTAAAATTCATAACTTGTGCTGTTGGTGAGTTACATATAAAGAGTGGCCAACACTGGACATTCAAACACCATGAGTCAGCCCCTCCTCCCCCCCAAATCATAAGCATTTAAAAATTAATTTGGGGTGGTTTTTGAGCACCTGAGTCACATTTTCAAGATTTTCTCCATAACCATGAAGGCTAAAAACTTGCAACTTTTTAAAAAGGAAAGCTAAAATTCTAAAAAATTAGCGAGGCAGTGCTACATAGTGGATAGAGAACTTGACTAGATTTCAGGAGCTCTATGTTATGTCTACCACTCTACAACTGGCCTAATGGGTGACCCTGTGCAAATCATTTCACCTCTCTGTGCCCCAGTTTCCTCATCTGTGAAATGTGGATAATGGTACTGACCTCATTTGTAAAGTGCTTTGAGATCTACTGATGAAAAGTGTTATATAGGAGCGAGGTATTATATAATTATTACTAATTAAGAACTATGTCAAGGGGCTGTGGCTTTAAATAAAATATGAGGTATTGCAAGACTCAAAATAAAACAGTGAGACTTGGCAACATTGCACAAACCATCCAGTCAAGGATCAGAAACAATACCCTGTGACTTATGGACAGCATCTATGCAACACAACACAAATTGCAACTGTTGCAATCAAATGCACAATCTGAAATGGATATTTCCTACATCTACATGAGCTCTACAAATAAATGTATAGTCGCTTTTGCAAATACCAGCCCATGGGAGTTGGGCACATACATTCTTAAGCTCTTTTGAAAATTCCAGATGTTGTTGTTGTTGTTGTTATTTATTATTACACTCTTTCTCATTTTGCTTGAAGCCTGGAAAATGCAGTACAAATATAAGAGCTAACAATGGAATTTTCCAAGGTGCCTATGATTTAGGAACCCATCAATAGTGCTGTGATACTGTAGATGGCTCTAAAGCCTTCAGTTGTCAGGCAAACTCCTGAACATAGGGAGACCAGAGCATCCTTGCAAACAGTAACAATTCCATTGAAGAAGCTTTCAAGGGAAGGCACAGGTTACTCTACAATAAAACGGAAGAGACATTAGATAAGCCATGGCAGAAAGCTTAGCTGAAGATTTTTTAAAGGAAGTAAAGTTTGAGATATTATTGTTCTAAATGTATTGGAATGAAAAGCAAATATGAGAAGTGAAACCTCTGTTGAAAGGCTTTCTCTTCATAGCTTGAACATAAGAGCTGCCATACTAGATCATGCCATGGTCCATCCTGCCCAGTGTCTGACAGTGGTCAGTACCACAGCTTCATGAAGAGTACTAAGAATAAGGCAATTATGGAGCGATCCACCTATGTCTTTCACTCCCAGCTTCTGGCAGTCAGAGGTTTAGGGTTGCCTCAGGCATGGGGTTGCATCCCTGACTATCTTGGCAAATATTGATGGATCTATCCTCCAGGAACTTATCTACTTCTCTTTTTAACCCAGCTTGGTAAAACAAGCCACCAGAAGCACTTCATGCAAAGAGGTATCCCCTGCGAACACCAGAGGAGTGGATAATCAGAGAGAGAAAATACCTACAAGACTGCCTAGTTCCTCTCCCTGGCCAGGGCAGGATTCCTCCCATAGAATATTCTTTGGTGCTTTCTCCATCCCAGTTTTAAAAGTCCCAAATGAGGGGCTATCTACTACATCCATTGGCTGTTTTCCAGCCTCACTGTCAGGAAAATAGCCATGCTAGTCCGCTTTCCAGCTCCTTGCAATGAACAAGGACAAATCCTCTCTCTTCTTTATTTGCCAGTGTAGCTTGAGATATTTGAAGTCAATCAGATTTGATACCCAGATGTCAGTAGAATGAATGAGACCTGCATGTTCATATCCTCCTGGCAGTTTTGAGAAGCTCAGTCTTGCTTTGATTGTATGCTCCTTGAGGCAAAGACCATTTCTTCTTTCTGTATTTGTGGAGTGCCTAGCACAGTGGGATCCTGGTTCATGGCTGGGGCTCAGAATCCTAGGCACAAGTGTGCTACAAATAAAACAATAGATAAATAAATAATAATATCACTGCAGACTAATTATATAAAATATATTATTTCTAGGCTGATTAATGTGATCTGGGTGATGGAAAATGGCTCTGATTTTTTTCTCTCTCACAGTTTGCAGAATTTTAGAATGATGGGGACAGCTTGGGAATATGTCTGTGAAATACTTCAGTACTGATTTTTCAGAGGAATCTCGAGTAGGAATAAAGATGTTATTTTACATTTGTATTTGGCACCAGTGCAACCGCTGCTAGAATATTGTGTCCAGTTCTGGTGCCCACAATTCAAGAAGGAGGTTCATAAATAAAAGAGGGTTGAGAGAAGAGCCACATAAATGCTAAAAGATTAGAAAACATTCCTGATAGGCTCAATTTATAGCTTAACAAAGAGAAGGTTAAGAGATGCCTTGATTATAGTCTATCAGTATCTGCATGGAGAACAAATACCTAGGTTGAACAGCTCATCCTTAACAGGTATAACACAATTCAATAGTTGGGAGTTAAAGCTAGACAGCTTCAGACTGGAAACAAGTTATTATTTTATACTGAGGGTAAATAACCATTGGGACAATTTACCAAGGGTTGTGGTGGATTCTTCATCACTGATGATTTTTTTAAAATCAAAATTGGATGGTTTTTTTTCCTAAAAGATCTGTTTTAGGATTTATTTGGGGGAAATATTATGGGCTGTGTTATACAGAGAAAGTTTGAATAGATGATCACAATAGCCTCTTGTAGCCTTGGAATCTGTGAGTCTATGAAAAATAACCCCCAATTTACACACACAAATACTGTCACCCACACACAAATTGATTGAATAAAACCTTTTTTAAAGACAATTGATATCTGTGGGAGGCTGGTCCAAAAAAACCCACCACTCTTTTGGGGAGAGCAAGGGGGATATTTAAAATAAACTTACTGGGTTTTGTTCCTTTTGGCTTGTCTACACTACCACTTAAGTCAATATAAGTTACATCATTCAGGGGTGTGAAAAAACCACACCCACCCCAAGCGAAGTAACTTACATCAACTTAACACAGTGTCTACACTGTGCTATATCAGTGGGACACACTCTCCCACCTTCCACCTCCGCGCTCCTGTCAACATGACACACCTTCACCAGATGTTCTCAAATGACGACGATGCTGCATCGATCTCAGAGGTGCCGATTTAGCACCATAGTGAAGACAAGCCCTTTGTCTTAATTTCAAAAGAAAGAAAGAAAGGAAAGAAAGAGGGAAAGCAGGGGATGGGAAGAATGAGTGGAACCCAAAGCCCCTGTCACAGGAGGGGAGAATGGGAGACAATGTTATGGTGGAGAGGGGATGTGGGGAGCAAGCAGCCCCTGTTATGGTAGGGAAGTGGGAGAATGGAGGGTCACACAAGCCCTGGCATGGAAGAGCAGGGTGGTGGACTGCAGTGAGTCCCTGAAATGAGGTGGGGAGAGGACGGCACACAGAAAACTTGTGGGGGGAATGGACGGATGCAAGGAGCCTCCTGGTATGTGCAATATAGTACAAAGTTCTATATTCCAAACATAAGTGTTTGTTTAAATCATATGACAACCAGCGAGACTATTTTGAAGGGTAAATTCAGGTGGCCTTAATTCAGTGTGTGAGTCCTAATTTTCATAGCAAAGCATGCACACTGCCAGAGGGCTGACCACAAATATTACAGGTTCTTCCTATCCAGAAAGGAGCAACTGACCTTCTCCTTTCCCATCTCTTTAAACAGTGGATCAACCCATTTTCTCATAGTAGTACTGTAATATTCACATTTTAGCAGACAGTGAACAGGTTCTTCCAATGTGGCCCATCCCAGAGGGACATGTTCTCAAGGATTTTGGAGCATTAGTTCTACCATCTAGCAGGAGAGTAGAACCCACCTTCTCCTGACAGAGCCAAGACACTAATTTATGTTCATGGTAAAAAGAGAAACGTTGTCTTATGGGTTTTCTTTCTAGTGCCTTGAGTGCACAGCTGTGTTTGTTGCATAATAAGGACAAGTGTCAACTAGATCTAAAGAAAAATGGGAGTAAATATTCAAATATCAATACATATTTTAATTAAACGATCATTTATTATTATTAATGCAGCATTACAGGGGTAGATATTAGCTTCCACCTTAAGACTATGAAAATCAGCTGTATGTTAAGCAACCTCTTGAGTTTTCCCTTGCTTAAGGGGAATCCCTGGATGGTATTGAGCTTGCTGGCCCTATGCCAACCCTACTACTCCAACATACAGGGATGGAGGAAGATGAAAGGGAGATGGTTGTTCCCAAACTGCTAGATCATTCCCTGTAGTCTGTTGTTCCCATGCGCAATCAACAAGCAGTGCTGAGGCAGCTATGCCTTTTGCTGACCCCAGGATAATGACACAGTGATGCAAAGTAGGGCAGGCCAGGAAAAAAAAATCTATTTCATGAAACATTTTGAGGTTTTGAACCTTGGTTTGCTACCAGTGTGGAGTAAAAATGGGACCTTTTGAATGAGAGAGAAACCCCAGAACAGCCAACAGCCTGGAGGTCAGGGTGCTGGGTTGTAGGAGAGCCAGGCTTAAATCCCCAGTCTGCCTGATTCAAAATAGTGACTTGAAAGCAGGTCTCTTATCTCCCAGACCAGCCTCCTAACTGCCAGGTTATTGGTTATTCTTGTGCCTTTTCCTGTCACCAGACATTCTATCCTGGACCTGAGAAAATCTTTGTCAAAACCAAGAGATTTCTGCAAAATGTTTTACTGTTGATGAAATTTTCTGTAAAAGAGACATCTTTTTTCCCCCATCCAGCTAATGTAAATCCATCTTTCTTCCTCACCCATCAACTTAACTGAATAGCATTCCAGCACAGCTAAGGATCTAATACTAGCTATGCCTGATGCTTTTCAAATTCTCTACCCTAAGCAACTTACATTCTACTCTCTTCATGGATTTCTGGTCTGTCTGAAGTATCTCAAGTACAACAGGTAGCAGGAGTTGTGTGAGAGCGAACGAGTGTGATTGATTGTGTCTGTGTCTCGCTTAGCCTCATAGTGACAGCAGTAGCATAGCACAGAAATGATCTGGGTTCAATTTTTAAATGTGCTACAAACAGCCTGTGGGATGTCTGTGTCTCCGTTCCCTGTCTGTCAAATTAAGGCGATAATGCTTCCATTGTCTGGCTTTAGATTGTAAACACTTCAAGGCACGGACTACCTCTTCCTACACATGTGTACAGAGCCTAGCACAACAGGGGCCTGATCCTAACTGAGTCCTTAATTTTGGGGCCCATTATAAGGACCCGATCCAATGCCCATTGAGATCAATTGGAGGCTTTGGATTAAGTTCTACCAGGGCTTCATTAATTGTAGGTGTAGTTTTATGCTTTCAAACAGTAATGAGCACAGATGATATCACTCAGAAATCTGAGTACCTGGTTCCACGAAAATGAAAGGCTTGGACTGAAAATCTGGCCCTTAAGCTGCATTTTAAAAAAGAACGGATAATTTTCTGAGCACCCTTTGTATTTATGCATGCATGGTTAATCAAATCTTATGCTTCAGGATGTGGAGTTGATTGACTTACGGGTCACTTAGCAATTTCCCCTTCATTAGTAGGAGCATTACCAGCAGATAGAGGGAAGTGACTCTTCCCCTCTATTCAGCACTGGTGAGGCCACATCTGGAGTGTTGTGTCCAGTTTTGGGCCTCCCACTACAGAAAGGACATGGACAAATTGGAGAGAGAGTCTAGCAGAGGACAACAAAAATGATTAGGGGGCTGGGGCACATGACTTATGAGGAGAGGCTGAGGGAACTGGGCTTATTTAGTCTGCAAAAGAGAAGAGTGAGGGGGATTTTGATAGCAGCCCTCAACTACCTGAAGTGGGGTTTCAAAGAGGATGGAGCTCGGCTGTTCTCAATGGTGGTGGATGACAGAACAAGAATCAATGGTCTCAAGTTGCAGTGGGGGAGGTCTAGGTTGGATATTAGGAAACACTATTTCACTAGGAGGGTGGTGAAGCACTGGAATGGGTTGCCTAGGGACATGCTGGAATCTCCATCCTTACAGGTTTTTAAGGCCTGGCTTGACAAAGCCCTGGCTGGGATGATTTAGTTGGGGATGGTCCTGCTTTGAGCAGGGGGGTGGACTAGATGGCCTCCTGAGACCTCTTGCAACTCTATGATTCTATGATATAGGGCAAGGGGTTCTCAAACTGGGGGTCGCAAACTGTCAGCCTCCACCCCAAACCCTGCTTTGCTTCCAGCATTTATAATGATGTTAAATATATTTAAAAGGGTTTTTAATTTATAAGGGGGGGGTCACACTCAGAGGCTTGCTGTGTGACAGGGTTCACCAGTACAAAAAGTTTGAGAACCACTGATCTAGGGAGTTATGCAACACGTCATTCCATACCAGGAAAGATTCATGATCCATTGGGAACATTTTATATTTCTCTGCTTCCCATAACAGATTCTGTGTTCAGCTTATCAAAGGTGTTGAGAGATTTTAATTTGAAGTGCACCTTTGCCACTAAAAATAATACAGAAAGGAAGACTGGGAAATGATAGACTCATTTTAAAATGTAATGGGGTATAGTCTAACACTGGACGCATGCATGTGAACACAACCAAAGTCAGTGGTCAGTTGTGTTTACATATAATTGAGGACACTCACCCTCTGAATATTTTGTGTCTGTAGATATGAGGTGAATCTGAACTGTCCCTTGGGCTAATTATTCTACTTTGGTTTCTGACAAGATGCTTGCACTGTTTCTTTGAATCTGTGGCGGGAAGCTCAGAAGAGAGGGGAGACTAGAGTAGGAGACAGAAGCTCCTACAGCTGTCGTTATGTACCCCTCTATGTGTTAAGTGGGCTGCATCCACACCATATATAGACTACCTGTATGGCCCTGAGGACGTCACATAGACGGCAGCTGTGTGCTGATTGGGCTGCAAGCGGCCCTTGGGTTGAGAACCACTGCTATGCAGCGAGGCAGAGAAAGAGGTTGTAGGGGATGATACTCTTTTCCTTATTCTAACCAAGTTCCTTGTTCAGTGTTAAAAGAAAATGGTCCTTTCTGGGATTCTTTCCCATTGTCAGATGGATACCATCTACTTAATAGTAAATTATCATTATCATAGCACCATAAAAATTTTACATTTATAGGACCAAGTCCTTCAGACCTTAGCCAATGGGACTTTTGCCAAAGGACTGGTAAGTTTGATCTACAAAACTTTTCACCTCAAAGGATCCTAATACCTTGTATAAATATTATGTATCCCCTCTAGCCACAGGAAAAGGAAAACAAAACAAAACAAACAAACAAAAAAACCCACATCTGGGGTGGAACATTGTATCTGTAGTATGTTTCTTCAGCGCTTAGAACAATGGGGCCTGATATCAGCTGGAGACTCTAAGTACTGCTGTGTAAAAATAAGAATAATAATCAGATACTACAGTGATGAGGTACCTGCAGAGAAGGAGAACAGCACTGAGAGTGTAATGGGAATGTGGGTAGACCAAATGTAATTACTTAAACTGGAGCTTGGTCAGGCTTTTGGGGCTCACATCACTTATACTCCACCACACCCCCAAGTGGTCCAATCTTTGCCGTTACACCTTACCTGAAATAATGAGCTACCCGATCTCTCTCTCTCTCTCTCTCTCTCTCTCTCTCACACACACACACACACACACACACACACACACAACCCAAGTAGTCAAGTCTTTGCCGTTACACCTAACCTGAAATAATGAGCTGCCTGATCTCTCTCTCTCTCTCACACCCCCCACCATACACACACACTCACCCCCAGCCCAACAAGTGGTCAAGTCTTTGCCGTTACACATTACCTGAAATAATGAGCTACCTGATCTTAATGTTCCCATGCCACTATTGGAAGCCTTCTAGCTCCTTTTGAGTAATTTATCTTACCATGTTGATCGCAATTCATCTTTTTTTCCCCAATCTTCATTTGAAAGGTAGAAATGTAGATAATGAAATTACACTCCTGGGTTTTAATATATTTCATTTTCGGTTGCTATAGGAGGTGTGGAGGATTACTTACACATAGTCCATACTTCTGCTTGTGACACTTTCTCTTCTGAGAGAAGATGGAATCTAGTAGAGCACAGAATCATTTATTTTCTGTTACACCGGATTTTCAAAATAGAAATGTTGGATTTATTTATAATGTTTATCCACACTCTAATGCTAATTTAATCTCTTTGAAAAAAAATGTCATCAGCCTTGTAATGAATGATACATTGGGAAATAGGGAATTTATAATGTTTAGCCATTTCAATATGGGATGAAATTCTAGTTTAGATCTACACTTAGGAATTATTTATATCCTCTTATGTCATATCAATTTAAATAATATTCCACTCATCGAGGCATAAAGAATAATGTTAATATTAAAGTTTCTATTTAAAATTTGCTAATTGCACATGAAGGCGTTATATCTGCTGCATTCAGGGTTTTTTAAATTTAATTTTATTGTATTAGGAAATCCATGAGGTTAAGCCTGCAGAAATTATTGCTTTCAAATGTTGTATAATAGGAATCTTGCTGCTGTTATGAGCGTTGAAAAATGTGCCTTCATCTAAAGTCGGCCTTGTTAAAGCTTCAGTTCTGAAACTGCTATGAATCAATACTCAGCTTGGGCCTGATCCTGCTAAACTTTACTCACGGGAGTTGCTCCATTGATTGTGATGACATATGTACATGAGTAAAGACTCCTGTGGCTAGATTGGGACTCTTGGCACTGCCTGAGCCAGGGATCATGTGAAATTTACACCAGCCCAGGAGTAGAACTTGGTTTGTATTTCAGAAGTTTTGTTTTTCAAATCTACTCCTTTGAGTCACAAATCCTCTCTAGTGCTCTGTTCTTGCCCTGGGATGGAGTATTATGCAGGATTGCAAACCTCAAGAGATCAAAAGTCAGGAGTCAGATGCCCAAAAATCACGAGACCAGCTCCCAAAATCAGGAGGGTTTTTTTTTTTAAATCAAGTCACATTCTTTATTTTGTCAGCTGACATTTTAGCTCCCCTCAAATCCTCCACCAGTGTGCATGTGTGTGATAATTTCAGGTAGAAAATGCACACTAAAATGCATATGCCTAGATGGAAACTCCACTTACCCTTCCCCTCCCCTGATATAGGGGGACTGCCATCCTTACCCAGCAAGGCCATTTTCTGCCTCCCACTGTCCCTGGACTTCTCTTCTTGGGACCCAGTAACACCATTTCCCCAACCTGATGCTCTAGGCCTTCTCCTCTGCTTAGGTTTCAGCAGCACTACCTCCTCGCTGCTCCACTCTCCTGGCTCCTGCTGCCCCAGGACCCTTTCTCTGCCCTAAGGACGTACATGTCGACAGGTCCTCAGTTCTGAACCTCTCGCAGAAATCTCTGCCCACATAGACAGCTCTGAAAATCATGGAACCGGAAGAGCATCTCATATCATCATGACAGCTCAACCTACAGGCACCAAAATCCCATGACTGGTGACCAGTTTGAGAGAGGTGGCAATGCTGCCTTCCCCTGGCTGTTGAGAGAGGACTACCCTTATCCACCATTACTCTAGGCTGGGAGAGCTGCTGTCGCTCACCCCAACATTGTCCTCTGTCCCCTACAGCCCCTGCACCCCATTCCCTTGCAGCCCCTACGTCTTCCTCCTTCCATGTGCCTTTCACAATGTCTTTGCTGCTCCTCACAGTCCTCAGCCTCCTGATCCATAACGTGGAAGCCATTTTTGCCTGTGGACCTGACTTCAGTCTCATTGAAAACAGGTGGCAGCCAACTTTATTAATGGCAACCTCACTTCCACATGCTCCAGGGGAGCTTCTTGCAGGGAAGCTTTTTCAAGATCTTGCCTCAAGAATCAAATGCCCCCTCTGCTTTGTTCTTCTTGGTAAATTTTCAGTTCTCAAATACTCCAATGCAAATCCTTGCCCGGACTAAGAAGTGATTTATTCTTGTGGAACATCTTTGCTGCACACCTAGGATAGAAAGAAAGGACATCCTTTTTCTCCCTCAATGAGCCTGCAAATCGCTATTCCCCCGGGAGTCTGCATATCTATTCAGAAAAAGTCGCTAACTCAGAATGTGTTCTCATCTTGTAGTTCCTATAATTAAAGTTTTAAATCCTCAACTGTAGAGGTCAAACAGCACATGTAGAACATTTGCCCTCCAAATTGCTGAGTTGTAATAGAGGTTTTATGCAATCTTCACATACGCAAAACACCCACTGACTCCAATGGCAGATTTGTCTGTAAAGGGACTATGTTCAGATCCACAAAGGAATCTAGGCTCCTACCTGGTGAAATCAACAGGAGATAGGCACCTAAATATCTTTGAGGATCTGCGTCTACAAGATTTGGCCTGTTCCCAGTTTGCAGAAGGATAAACTAAGGCAGGGAATGATTAAATCCATGTTCAGAGTACACAGGCAGGAGAATTGTTTAGGCTGGGGCTTATCAAATTCTTTAACCTTTTTTCCATTAGCATATTGTGCAGAAGAAGGGTAGTCTTGTGGCTTAGGCACTGGACTGCAATTTGGGCATTCTGGGGTTAATTCCTCACCCTCCCAGAGAGTGATCTTGGGCAATTGTCTTAAATTCTCTGTGCCTTAGTTCCCCACCTATAAAATGGAGATAGCAATACTTGTCTTCTTCTGCTAATTGTCTGGATTTGCAAACCTCTTTGAATCAGTCAGGGTCTTGTATTATGTATCTGTAAAGCACCTAGAACAGAGTTTTGACTTCTGGGTGCTACTGTAATACAGTAATTCCCAGACAAAAAGTAAGTTAAACTGAAGTTGACTGAAAGTAAACATCTCTAATTTAGAGTGGGAAACACTGCATTGTAATTATCCTCAAAACATGCTTTATAAACCATAGAAATTCAGATTTAAGGCTAACCTAAGATGGAATCCAAACATGTGACGGTATGAAAATGCAGAGTCTAGGCACACAAATACCCTTAACTCTGCCCTACAATGACACCACACAACTCTAATGCATACCAGTGTGTGTGGTCCCAGGTTAGATGAAACTCTTTTGAAAAGCCTGTTTTTGTAGGTGTCTTGAAAATGCAGTTTCAAAGCCCTTTCAAATCCCACCTAAAATTTGACATCTTCCAAGAACTGAGTTTCTAGGCACAGACCCTCAGCTGGTATAAATTGTCGTAGCCCCATTGATGGTTTACACCACTGAAAATCCACCCCCTAGCATATATATGTCCTCCTATGATTTTCTCAGTGCTTCCTGACTGATCTGTGTGTCTTTTTCACTGTCTCTCTTTCTGTGTTTTATGCTATGCTGGACAGTCCCTCAGCAGTTGTAAATTGGTGTAGGAGTGATTTCTGCTAGCTGAGGATCTGGCACAGTAAGTATAAAGCTTGATTTTCAGCCTGTTCTTCAGCTGACCATCATTTTTGCTGTACAATT
Organism: Gopherus flavomarginatus; assembly: GCF_025201925.1. NCBI lineage: Eukaryota > Metazoa > Chordata > Testudines > Testudinidae > Gopherus > Gopherus flavomarginatus. The sequence goes on along the minus strand of NC_066619.1, from coordinate 8,013,038 downwards.
TTGTATCTCCAAATAATTGAATTTGCATCTTTATGTCCAAAATGAATAGGGAGCGCTAACACTAAATGTCTAGGGTGGGATTTTCAAGTGCCCGTGCTTGTCAAACTCTGCTTTCATTGAAGTCAGTGGCAAAACTCTGACTGACATCTATGGTACAGGATCAGGCTCCTAACTAAACTACTAATTTTGGCAACTGCATTTCATTTTAGGTGCAAAAGTATAGGTAGAACTGTAAAGAGAATCTACAAAAGTCAAGTCAGGATTGTACTAAATACTGCACGAAAAAAACAAACAAACAAACAAACAAAAAATCACACACACACACACACGGAATCCACAACTGTTCTCAGTAGAATAAAAGCTTTTCAGTTCTCTATTAAGTAAAACAGCAGTGCTGGAATTCATTTTATTTTATTTTATTTTTTCTCTCTCTCTTCTCCCTAACCAAGTGATAACACTTCTGTTATACTTACTAGGGAATTTGTAAGGAGGTTTCGATCAATACAATCAATATCCATAAGTAAAATTTACTTTGGCCATATATTTGAGTTTGACTTCATATAGCATAATCTATTTATTTTTACGCAGATGCACAAAAGACATCAAACATAGGGAAAACCTGCCAACTCGCTCATTTGCAATGCTCACTGTAAATAAAATAAAATAAATAAAAACATCAAATGGCTAGCAAAAGCCTGTCAGGCCATTTTCCATTTCTTTCTCTTCCAGAGCATCAGCTACTTACTGATGACCAAAATAAATCTAAAAAGTTTCCCTATAATCAGAAGTCTCAATTTCTACTACCTGCTTGAGTTCATCGATGAAGCTGTTTTAGAAGATAATAACAATAAATACATAATGATACCAATAATAATAAATCACAAGTAGCAAATCTCTACTATGGCAGTTTTCAGCGTGTGGTCTGTGGACCCCTGGGGATCTGCAGACTGCGTTTAAGATTTCCAAAGGGGCCCGCACCTGCATTCAAAATTTTTTAGAGGCCCGCAAATGAAAAACAAAAGGTTGAAAATCACTTTGCTAAAGTATTCTAGTGCCTCACTCTTCGAAAGTCATGCAAGAAGAACTATGCAAGAGGTCTTGTTCGCTCAGCAATAAGTAAATTATAATAATTTGCTTATGGGGTCTAAGAACACATCTATGCTACATTTGTGAGCAAACCTCCCCATCCAGGACAACAGATTTGTACGGGTGAGGATCACACTAGCGCCATAAAATAGCTGTGAAGACCGTTGTGACGTGGGCCTAAGCTTTGGCTTTCAAGCTCCCCTCCTCAGCCCAAACCACAATGTCTACACAGTTATTTTCTGAGCTCTACTACGAGACCCTCTAACACAAGTCTGCGGACTCTGGGCTGGCAGGTTCATTCCTAGATGCAGGGTAGACATGCCCTCAGGGCCACAAGCTGGGATCAGGGACTCATTGTGCTAGACACTGTACAGACACATAGTTAGAAATAGTTCCTGCCCTGAAGACTCTAAAATTGAATGCCCCAATTTTGGCATATATGTAAATATAAATATCATGAGTAGTTCAGCTGAATTCATTAGGACTACTCACGGGGACAGATCCTCAGCTGGGATAAATTGCCACAGTTCCACTGAAGTCAGAGCTATGATAATTTACACCTACAGGGCATCTGCCTCACAGAGCATAATGTTTAGAATGGACTTAAGCCTTTGCAGGATCAGTACCTCAGCAAAGAAGAATTTGGGATGGAAACTGTCATAAACAGATAGTTAAAGGTTAATGTCTCTTTTACCTGTAAAGGGTTAACAAGCTCAGTGAACCTGGCTGACACCTGACCAAAGGACCAATCGGGAGACAAGATACTTTCAAATCTTGGTGGAGGGAAGTCTCTGTTTTGTGCTTTTTGTCCTGTTTGTTGTTCTCTCTTGGGGCTAAGAGAGGCCAGACATGCATCCAGGTTCCTTCACTCTTTCTGAAACAGTCTTCCCTGTTCAAAATACTAAGTATTAGCTAGAGAAGGCGAATTAGGCATTTGTTTGTTTTCTTTATTGCAAATGTGTATTTTGCTGGAAGGATTTTAACTCTGTTTGCTGTAACTTGTATACTTAGGCTGGGAGGGGAAATCCCTCTGGTCTAGGTGAAGCTGAAAGACCCTGTAACATTTTTCCATCTTGAGTTTACAGAGATAATTTTCACTTTTTTCTTTCTTTAATTAAAAGCTTTTCTTTTTAAGAATCTGATTGATTTTTTTTTATTCTTGTGTAAGACCAGGGATTGGTGGGGGAAAGGAGAGAACGGGGAGGGAAAGGTTAATTTCTCTCTGTGTTTGGATCATTGTCTCTCTTTCAGGGAGAGTCTGGGAGGGGGAGAGGGAGGGGAGGTGAATTTCCTCTCTGTTTTAAGATTCAAGGAGTTTGAATCACAGTGATCTCCCAGTGGAACCCAGGGAGGGGAGAATCAGGGAGGAAGAAAGGAGGGGGGAATGGTTTATTTCCCTTTGTTTTGAGACCCAGGGGATTTGGGTCTTGGGTTCTCCAGGAAAGGTTTTGGGGGACAGATAGTGTACCCAAACACTGTATTTTGGGTTGGTGGCAGCGTGATAAGATCTAAGCTAGGAATTAAGCTTAGAAGGGAATAAGCAGGTCCCCACTTTCTGGACGCTAAAGTTCAAAGTGGGAAAAAGACGCCTGACAGAAACATAATCAAAATCTTAAAAAATGTTCATGGGAAAGGAGACCATTTCCTGCTCAGCTCTAAAACTGAGACATAGAGAGAGACGAGGTTACTTGTCCAAAGTCAACCAGGAAATGCAAAAGCTGTTGGTTCATCCATTACATGTTATTACTTGTGAATTCTATGAAAGAATGAAGCATCAGACAGACAAAGACAAGTGATAATTCTTATTTGGAGCAGGTATGTGCTTGTGTATCAGTTTTTATAATTTTATGAGGCAGCTTAATTAATAAACTTAAGTACATAGTAGAATCTGAAACTTCTGTTTTCTAGAAACTTTGTTTCTTATCATAATTGATTATAGCATTATAGGACTGGAAGAGACCTAGAGAGATCTTTGAGTCCAGTCCCCTGCATTCATGGCAGGAGTAAATATTAGGTTAGACAAACACCTGTCAGAGATGGTCTAGATCAGGGGTCGGCAACCTTTCAGAAGTGCTGTGGTGAATCTTCATTTATTCACTCTAATTTAAGGTTTCAAGTGCCAGTAATACATTTTAACATTTTTAGAAGGTCTCTTTCTATATGTCTATAATATAAAACTGAACTATTATTGTATGTAAAGTAAATTAGGCTTTTAAAATGTTTAAGAAGCTTTATTTAAAATTAAATAAAAACGAAGAGTTCCCTCGGACTGGTGGCCAGGACCCGGGCAGCGTGAGTGCCACTGAGAATCAGCTCGCGTGCCGTCTTCGGCACCCATGCCATAGGTTGCCTACCCCGGTCTAGATAATACTTAGACCTGTCTTGAGTGCAGAGAACTGGACTAGATGACCTCTAGAGGTCCCTTCCAGTTCTATGATTCTATGATTATCTAGACCAGTGGTTCTCAAACTGGGGGTCGAGACCCCTCATGTATTTGTCTAACCTGCTTTTAAAAATCTCCAATGATGGAGATTGCACAGCCTCCCTAAGCAATTTATTCAGTAATTTAATGTCCAACGTCAACCTCCTTTGCTGCAATTTAAGCCTATTGTTTCTTGTCCTAGCCTCAGAGGGTAAGGAGAACAATTTTTTGTCCCTCCTCCTTGTAACTGCCTTTTATGTACTTGAAAACTTGTTTATAGATTAAAGAAACCCATTTTTTTCAATCTTCCCTCATAAGTCACGTTTTCTAGACTTTTACCCGTTTGTGTTGCTCTTCTCTAGATTTTCTCCAATTTGTCCACATCTTTGCTGAAATGTGGCACCCATAACTGGACACAATACTCCAACTGAGTCCTAATCAATGCGGAGTAGGGCAGAAGAATTATTCCTCGTTTCCTACTTACAATGCTCCTGCTAATACATCCCAGAATGATGTTTTCTTTTTTTGCAACCGTCTTACATTCTTGACTCATATTTAGCTTGTGATCTACTGCTACCTGAAGATCTCTTTCTGCAGTACTCCTTCCTAGGCAGCCATTTCCCATTTTGTCTGTGTGCAGTTGATTGTTCCTTCCTAAGTGGAGTACTTTGCATTTGCCCTTACTGAACATCATCCTATTTACTTCAGACCATTTCTCCAGTTTGTCCAGATCATTTTGAATTTTAATCCTATCCTCTAAAGCATTTGCAGCCTCTCCCAACTTGGTATTATCCACAAACTTTATAAGTGTACTCTCTATGCCATTATCTAAATCATTGATGAAGATATTGAACAGAATCTGACCTAGGAAATGATACCTGCTGAACTCCTCTGTATACGCCCTTCTAGCTTGAATGTGAACCACTGATAACTACTTTCTGGGAACAATTTTCCAACCAGTTATGCACTCGCCTTAGTAGCTCCATCTAGGTTCTATTTCCCAGTTTGTTTATGAGTAGTTCATGTGAGACAGCATCAAAAGCCTTACTAAAATCAAGATATACTACATCTACCACCCCCCCCCACCATCCACAGGGCTTGTTACTCTGTCAAAGAAAGCTTTTAGGTTGGATTGACATGATTTATTCTTAATAAATCCATGCTGACTGTTAATTTTCACCTTTATTATCTTCCAAAGTTTGCAAATGGATTGGTTAATTATTTGCTCCATTATCTTTCCAGATACTGAAGTTAAGCTGATTGGTCTGCAAATCTCTGGATTGTTCTTATTTCCCTTTTCATAGGCGGGCACTATATTTGCCCTTTTCCAGTCCTCTGGAAGCTCTCCCATCTTCTATGACTTTTCGAGGATAATCACTAATGACTCAGATATCTCCTCAGTCAGCTCCTTGAGTTTTCTAGAATGTATTTCATCAGGACCTGTTGACTTGAAGACCTCTAACTTGTTTAAGTAATCTGAAATCAAGATTTCATCCAAGTGGGATGTCAAACAGCTAATTTACCCACTTGTACAATGTGTTTAACTATAGTGTATCACAAAACTGGTTACATCACTTTTTCACCCACTTAGCAAAAAAATTCACTGGTAGCATTTCTACTCCCTTCCTTACATTTCTAACATCTCTCTCAACAGAAACAAGAGTTAGCTTCTCTTTCTCCAAAACTGTTGCAATATTAAGATGTCAAGTGTGTCTTTGATGCACAGACCTGTTTTCACTAACAAAGAAGTCTTGCCCACATTTGAAAAATTTACTGTTCTAAGACAGTGTAACTCCCTAATATGCTTCTGTGTGTGTCAAGGTTCCTTCCCCACTCTGAACTTTAGGGTATAGATGTGGGGACCTGCATGGACACTTCTAAGCTTAATTATCAGCTTAGATCTGGTTTCGCTGCCACCACTCACAAGCACTACTTTTCTTCCCTGGGTAGTCTTGAGAGACTTCACCAATTTCCTGGTGAACACAGATCCAAACCCCTTAGATCTTAAAACAAGGAGAAATTAACCATCCCCCCTCCTTTCTCCCACCAACTCCTGGTGGATCCAGATCCAATCCCCTTGGATCTAAAAACAAGGAAAAAATCAATCAGGTATTTAAAAAGAAGGCTTTTAATTAAAGAAAGAAAGGTAAAAGAAAACCCTCTGGGAGAGATTAGCATGCCAGCTACTCTCACAGACAACAGATTCAAAATACAGAGGATGTTACCCTGTGCAAAAATCTTTATATACACAAGAATACCCAAATTTGATAATTCCTTTAATGGTACCAAGACAAGTTACAAAAAAAATAAACATAAACCTATTCATCCCTTTCTAAAACTTACTAGTCTGATAAGAGGCTGGTTCCTTGATCTTTTTCACTCCGTCTGAAACTGAAACTGACTAAACAAAGGAAAACTTCCCTCCTTCCTTTTGAAACATCTTGTTCCCCCATTGGTTCCTCTGGTCAGGTGTCAGCTAGGCTAGGTGAACTTATTAACCCTTTACAGGTAAAAGAGGCATTAACCCTTAACTATCTGTTTATGGGTACGTCTACGCTACGGGATAAATTTGATTTAACATAAACCGGTTTTATAAAACAGATATTATGAAGTCGATTGCGAGCGGCCACATGAGGTACATTAATTCGGCGATGTGCGTCCATGGTCCGAGGCTAGCGTCGATTTCTGGAGCGTTGCACTGCGGGTAGCTATCCCGTAGCTATCCCATAGTTCCCGCAGTCTCCCCTGCCCCTTGGAATTCTGGTTAGAGAGCCCAGTGCCTGATGGGGCAAAAAACATTGTGGCGGGTGGTTCTGGGCACAGCCTCTGTGAAAGCAGCAGACAACCGTTTCGAGCCTTTTCGACGCCATAGCACTGCAAGCATGGACCTCGCTCAGATCAACACCGCAATCGTGAACGTTGTAAATACCTAAAAGCAGCAAAGAGTCCTGTGGCACCTTATAGACTAACAGATGTTTTGGAGCATGAGCTTTCGTGGGTGAATACCCACTTCGTCAGATGCATCAGCTAATAGCAAACACCTAAAGCATTCTCGTGCTGTCTATGGTGAACCATGAACTGCAAAGCCAGGCGAGGAGGAGGAGGTGGCTACAGCAGCGCGGCAACGAGAGTGATGAGGACTTGGAAACTGAATTCTCCTTAACAGCGAGCCCCTGCACTTTGGAGCTCCTGCTGGTAATGAGGCAGGTTCTACCCATTGAACTCCGATTTTGGGCCCTAGAAACAAGCACAGACTGGTGGGACCGCATAGTTTTGCAGGTGTGGGACGATTCGCAGTGGCTGCGAAACTTTCGCACGCGTAAGGGCACTTTCATGGAACTTTGTGACTTGCTTTCCCCTGCCCTGAAACGCCAGAATACCAAGATGAGAGTGGCCCTCATAGTGGAGAAGCAAGTGGCAATAGCCCTGTGGAAGCTTACAATGCCAGACAGCTACCGGTCAGTCGGAAATCAATTTGGAGTGGGAAAATCTACTGTGGGGGCTGCTGTGATGCAAGTAGCCAAAGCAATCACTAAGCTGCTGCTACAGAAGGTTGTGACTCTAGGAAACATGCAGGCCATAGTGGATGGCTTTGCTGCAATGGGATTCCCTAACTGTGGGGGAGCAAAGATGGAACCCACATCCCTATCTTGGCACAGGTGCACCAGGCTACCCAGTACGTAAACCGCAAGGGGTACTTTTCAATGGTGCTGCAAGCAATGGTGGATCACAAGGGACATTTCACCAACATCCACGTGGGATGGCCAGGAAGGGTTCATGACACTAGCATCTTCAGAAGCACTGCTCTGTTTAAAATGCTGCAGCAAGGAATTTACTTCCCAGACCAGAAAATAACTGTTGGGGATGTTGAAATGCCTGTAGTTATCCTGGGGGACCCAGCCTACCCCTTGATGCCATGGCTCATGAAGCCATAGACAGGCAGCCTGGCCAGTGGTCAGGAGCTGTTCAACTACAGGCTGAGCAAGTGCAGAATGGTGGTAGAATGTGCATTTGGCCGTTTAAAGGCGCGCTGGTGCACATTACTCACTCGCTCAGACCTCAGCCAAACCAATGTCCCCTTTGTTATTGCTGCTTGCTGTGTGCTCCACAATCTCTGTGAGAGTAAGGGGGAGACCTTATGGCGGGGTGGGAGGCTGAGGCAAATCATCTGGCCACTGATTACGCGCAGCCAGACACCAGGGCGATTAGAAGAGAACACCGGCAAGCGGTGCGCATCAGAGAAGCTTGGAAAATGAGTTTCATCACGGGCCAGGGTACGGTGTGACTGCTGTGTTTGTTTCCCCTTGATGAATCCCACCCCCTTGATTGACTCATTCCCTGTAAGCAACCCACCCTCCCCCTTCGATTACAGCTTGCTTAAGAAAATAAAGTCACTATCATTTAAAAATCATGTATTCTTTATTTAAAAGCTCATTATAAAAAGAGGGAGAGAACTAGGAAGGGTGCGGTTTGGGAGGAGGATAGGAGGGAAGGAAAAGGCCATTAAGCACATTTCAATGTAATGACAGCCTTTTGGTTGGGCTGTCCACGGAGGTGGAATGAGTGGGCGCACAAAGCTTTCCCCCAAGCGTTCTTACACGTCTGGGTGAGGAAGATGTGGAACATGGTAAGTACTGAGGGTGGTGACACAGGGGCTGCAGCGGCACTCTGTGACCTCACTGCTTTTCCTGAAGCTCCACCAGACGTCGGAGGATGTCAGTTTGATCACGCAGCAACCCCAGCGTTTCCTTCCGCCACTGCTGATCTTCCTGCCGCCACCTCTCATCTTGAGCGTCTCTCCTCTCCTTACGTTGGTCCTTCCTGTTCTCACATTCACTGGCATCTTTCCTGTAATTTGATACCACGTACTTCCACTGATTCAGATGAGCTCTTTCATTGCGGTTTACTTCCATGATTTCAGAGAACATTTCGTCTCGCGTCCTCTTCTTCCTCCGCCTTATCTGAGCTAGCCTTCGAGATGGAGTAGGGAGGCTTGAAAAATGTGCAGCTGCATGAGGGAGGGGAAAAAGGGAGAGAAGTATTTAAAAAGATACATTTTAAAGAACAATGGTTATACTCTTTCACAGTGAATAACACTATTCACCTTACACAGCACATGTGATTTCACTACAAGGTCGCATTTTGCATCTTAACTTTGAGTGCCTGGGCTCTGGTGTTACAGATCTCACAGACGCAGCTCCGGGCATCAGAATTCAGCTTGCATGCAGCCATGGTAAGCCATTGTCTTTCGGCTTCAGCAGCCTTCACTTCCATTCACAGAAGCCACCCCCACGCCCCCTCCAATTCTCTAGGATGATCACTTTACCCCCTCCCCCACCGCATGGCTGGTATCATGGAAGATCACTGCTAATCACCCCCCTTCCCTCCCTACCGCGTGGCTGGTAGCTGGGAAGATTCCTGCTAGCCAACGTGAGAAAGCTCAGCGCTATCCTTCCTCCCCTCCCCCTGCTTGGCTACATGCAAGGAAGGATTTCTTGTAAGCAACAGGCAAACACCTCTGTAGGAAAAAGGCCATCTCTGTCCCCTTAATTAAATTCCTGAATTTCAACCAGGTTACCATGAACGATATCACTTTGCTGAGGATAACAGAGCGAGATAAAGAACGGATGTTTCTTGAATGCCTGCAATCACCGGGACCTTACGCAGCTATGCTTTGTCATGCAATGATACTCGATTACTTGCTACATGCATGGCGTGGTAAAGTGTCCTACCATGGTGGACGGAACAAGGCTGCCTTGCCCAGAAACCTTCTGCAAAGGCTTTTGCAGTACCTCCAGGATCACTTCATGGAGATGTCCCTGGAGGATTTCCGCTCCATCCTCAGGCATGTTAACAAACTTTTCCAGTAACTTTACTGCCCTCGAATGCATCCCAAGCCCTCACGGCAAATCAATCATTAAAAAAAAGCTTGCTTTTAAACCATGTTTTATATTTACAAAGGTACACTCACCAAAGGTACACTCACCAGAGGTCGCTTCCATGGCTTCACTGTCTAGGCTAGTGGCTTAGGAGGTCTGGGACGGTAATTCCGTCTGGGTCAGAAAAAGCTCTTGGCTGTTGGGGCTAACAGAGTGCTGTGTGCTCTTTTCAAGCTCGTCCTCCTCTTCCTCCTCCTCACCTTCCCCGTCTGCATAATCCTCAGGCATGGCTGAGATTACAACCCCCACCATGGAATCCAAGGACGGAGAGGGGTGTAGTGGTGGCGCAGCCCCCTAAAATTGCATGCAGCTCAGCGTAGAAGCGGCATGTTTTCAGCCCTGCCCCAGACCTTCCATTTGCCTCCTTGGTTTTCTGGTAGGCTTGTCTGAGCTACTTCACTTTCACTCTGCACTGCACTGAGTCCCTGCTGTGGCCTCTCTCCTTCATGGTCTTGGAAATTTTTTCAAAAGTTTTCTTCATTTCGTCTTTTTGAACAGAGTTCTGTTAGCACTGAATCCTCTCCCCATACAGCGATCAGATCCAGTACCTCCCGTGTGGTCCATGCTGGAGCTCTTTTTCTATTCCAGGAGACTGCATTGTTACCTGTGCTGATGAGCTCTGCATGGTCACCTGTGCTGATCAGAGCTCCACGCTGGCCAAACAGGAAATGAAATTCAAAAGTTCGCGGGGCTTTTCCTGTCTACCTGGCCAGTGCATCCGAGTTCAGATAGCTGTCCAGAGTGGTCAGTGGTGCACTGTAGGATACAGCCCAGAGGCCAATACCATCAATTTGAGGCCACATTAACCCTAATCCGATATAATAATACCGATTTTAGTGCTACTCCTCTCGTTGAGGAGGAGTACAGAAACCGATTTAAAGAGCCCTTTATTTAGATTTAAAGGGCATCGTAGTGTGGACGGGTGTGGCGTTAAATCAGTTTAACGCTGCTAAAATCGGTATAAACACGTAGTGTAGACCAGGCCTATGACAGTGTGCGAAGGTGACATGTTTTAGAAGTGCTTCAAACAGTTACGAGCATTCCAAGAACAGACTGGGATAGTCTAGGTTCTTGTGCATTCTTGGGATTCAGCCACCTGGCCAGCAACTGGTATAGCTGCACCCTGCCGTCCCCTGTTTGAAACCTGGTTAAGCTCAGCCAGTGAGAAAATAGGAGTTTTCCTCTCCACAGCTGGAGTTTGTGCTGCTACAGTTCCATTGGTTATTGGCCACTAGTGGTTGAACTGGGACTAATTCCAATCATAGGAGAGAGAAACCATTTCCCAAAGTACCTAAGTGGTTTAGGAGCCTAAGAGGCATTTTCAAAAGTGATTTTGGCACTTAGGAGTCCAAGTCTCACTTAAACTCAATGGTATTTAGGTTCTTAAGTGCCCAACTCCCTTCTGAAAATAGGATTTGTGATCTTAAATCAATCAGGCACCTCTAAAAAGTTCTCTAGAGTCTAGGTTTTGAGAGGGTTTAAGCACCAATGCACTCTAGACCATTTCAGACTGAAGTGAGTTAGTTCAGTCTCCATGTGGATGAGCTGAAATGGCTCCAGTGTTTCTCCAAATATCATCCCACAGAGGTTATAATCCACTGCTTTGCCAGGAACTGTGGGCTAATACCCATAATGCATAACCATTTTTTGAACATGGGGCAAATCTGCCCTGGCTCATAAAACAAATCAACATGTGGACACACACAACTGCCAGCACTTCAGCTGGTTTGGCTTTCTACTATAGACCTAGCCAAAACAAACCAGAAGATAACCCAGAAATAACCCTTAATAAAAAATGGAATGTCTGGATCAGAAGAACATGGGATTTGCTTTTCCTCTTTCGTTACATGAGATTATAAAATCTTTGGGGAAGGGACTTTCTTATGTAGCCCCTACCCTGAAGTGTGACTCAGTTCTCACCCCTGACGTTTGCTACTTGCAATGTCTTCTTCCTTCCTTGTTCATTCTTTTCTTCTTTTGTGACACCTGCTACCTCCAGTCAAGGTGACTCCTCACTGGTTTAGTCACAAGGGGTGAGTGAATAATGCTATCACTCCTGGCAAGGAGTAGAAAACCCTGTGCACAAGGAACAATAAAGTACATCCACACAACTGCCAGCAAAGAAATGACACATCCCATAGCAACAAGAGGACTTGACTGGGAGCAGGAAAATAGGATCTGGGGAAGGAGTGGACTATTAAATTCTAAACATCTCAACAGCTGAACAGATTCCCACTTCCCATCACTCAGGACTTTGCCCCTGCATGGAGCAGGGTCCTGTCTTGGCTCCTTGGTCTACAGTCCTGTGGAGGTCTTGGCTGCTGCTTGGTTACCAGCACCTGGTCAGGTCTCCACCATTCTTGACGCTGGTCTCTGCAGGGCTGGAACTACCTGCCTCATATTCTAGATCTCACAGCAGTGAGAAGACCCCCCTTTGTGGGGAGGGAGAGTTAACCAGAGACTCACTGAGCACTCCTGCTTTTCTCCCAGCTACCAAGAAATTCCGAAAGCTCAAAAGTCAAAACTGAAATGCAGCCTCTTCCCCTCCCATTGAGGGCGCTGAGCAGCCCTGGCTCATCGTTGCCCCAGCAGACTGCTTGTCCAGAGCACTCCATGCAGGAGCCTCTCTATTGGCCTCGCCAGGAGTTTCTAGTTCATCTGTCCTGACCCTTGACTCCAAGTGTAACCCATGTCTGCTTCGGGTGCCATTCTGTCTCCCTCTAGCGGCAGTCAGACCTGCTAGAGATTGATTAGCCTGCTACAGCCTTGCCTAAGAGAAATGTATGTTTTAGCTCAGGCAGTAGAGTCTCATGCATTACGCTCCAGAGATCCCAGATTTTTTCCTAGTTGCTGATGACCAGGATCTGTCGATGTTACAAGTGGGGGCTTGTTTGGGATTTCAAATTGGAAATCTCTGAAGCTTGGGACATGCTTCCCCAGCCCAAGGGAGTATGTAACCCTTGTCTGCTTCGTGTGGCATCTAGATCAGGTACAGATTGATGAACCTGCTACAGCCCAGGCTAAGAGAGAGATGTCTTTTAGCTTAGGTAGTAGACTCTCATGTATTAAGCTCCAGAGTTCCCAGGTTTGATCCCAGCCGCCGATGACTGTGGCATGTCAGCATTACACAAGCATGCTGGAAATGACATCAAAGGACTCCGGCAGCAATTATTATTGTAGCGCATAGGGTAGGACCCCTAGAGGATTATCCCAGAGTTCCAGGAGATGGCAAACTCCAAATGGGGGTTACAATTATATTTTTAACATCTCACGTGTGCCTAGGTCACTCTACAAATAATATCAGTCCATTATGTGGGGTATTATGCAGTGGTCAATACTTGATTGATCAGAGGAATATGAAAAATCTCCATAATCTACCTAGCCCATTGTGCAACGCAATAGTTGATAGGAAGAGGGTAGAGGGAACCTTTATTGACCTTTGCAGTGAACATTTAATGCCCTGAAGCCTGAGATTTGGATTTTGTTTTTCTCTTTTTCTTAGCATGCATAACTGCAAAGAGCTACTGATGGCCACAAGGAATTCCTATCTTATTTTAAATCCAACCTCAGTATCTGAGTGCATGGATTCCTGCAGCCCAGTCATGCTTTCTTTGACCTCAGTAGTGACGCTCCCCTTGACTTCAAGGGATCGCAAAGTGAATTCCACAGAATGTCTGCAAGCCTTATCTGACTCCTCTTCATCACAGTGGGCATTGGATCAGGCTCCCTATGTTGTCTGAAAGTGTATTTCTTATTGTAGCCATATTTACTGAGCACTGGCATTGCACAAGTTGAGAAGACATGATCCCTACCCTCAAACACCATGCAATCTAAATCAGGCACATAGTATGGTTTACACATACCCAAAGCCCAACGGAAGTCCTATGGTGGTGGATCGTTGGCTCTAGATTCCAAGTGAAAGGCTCTTCAGAAAGAGACTGGAATGATTGAGTGGGGCACAAGGAGTTCCAAGCATAAAGAGACTCATGGAAGATGGTGCAAAGTTGAGAGTGGGAGGAGGATATTCAGGAAACAGGAAGAAAGGGCAGCTGTACTGGGATCAGAGCTATGTAATGGTGTGTCAGAGATGCTCTGATGCTAACCATGTATGAAGATTTTCCTTTTGCCCAAGTGGCAGGGTCCTACGCTTTTCAAAACATTTAAGATATATTTTATCCGCTGCTGCCGCTGTGAAATTCCAAATGGGCATGGAGCACAGTACAGTGACATCCATAAAGTCCTGAGTGGCCAATGATTTGTTACAGAGTGGTCTCTTAGTGTTTATGGGATGGGGGGGCTTGCTCTCATTCCCCCTAACCTCAGAGCTGAGATGTGTTAGTCTCCTTTCCATCACCCATGGCCACTCTCAGAATGTTGCAAGGTGATTTTACTGCTGCCTGCCCTCTGAGCCTGGGCCCCACACTTGAACCAAACACTGGAGTAGATCCTCAGCTGGTGTAAATCTGTGTCACTCCATTAATGTCACTGGCGCTCTGCCAATTTACATCAGCTGGGGATCTGGGCCATTAAGCCTCTGACTAGTGATGGAGGAGAAACTAGCCCAAAGAAGTCCCCTTATTTTTCAAGATGAAAAGTCACTCTACCTATCTATTTATAGTATTCTTCTCTCAAGTATTCTAATTAAAATGGCTATTTCATCAGGAAAGCTCTTAACAGCTCGCAGAGATGGGAATTTGCCTTTGTCCTAGCTTCTCATCACAGCAGCTCCTGGTATGCCCTCTACCAATGTCTCCAAAAGAAATGGCCCCACTTTATTTCATCGAAGACATTTGCTCTTCTTTTTGGAGATCTCTTAATTACCCACTTGCGCACGGCGAGGTGAGGAAAGATACCGTGGACCCAGCATACTGACTTCTTTGACTTTCTCTCTTTAGCTACCTTCATTAGCGCTTTAGGATTTAACCTTCGTCTCTAATCCATCTGAGGAATATTCTCATAACTCACTCCTGGAGGAACATTAGTGGATGAGAGTTTTCTCCCAGGGCTATGCCATCCTTCTGTTTTAAATCAAAAAATGCTTTTGCAAATTAGCCAAATGAGCCTGGCGTTAAGCCTCCTGCAAAAATCCTTCAGCATGCCCTCTGGATTTTTGCTCTGCCTGCTCTGAAACTGCAGGGTACAATGGAAAGGAAAGAGAGCGGAAGTGAGGGGCAGGTGGGACAAAAAGTCACAGCTTCCTTGCACAAAATAAAGGTAGTTTGCATATTGCAAAACTAGTCAATTTGACCCTCTAATAAGGGGAGCTGGATACATGACAGAACAAAGCGCATAGACCATTTCACCTCCAGCCTGCAGGTCTGAATATAGTTCAGCTCAGTAATGGAGATCTGCTCCAATGCATGACAATGGGAGTCTTTCCATTGACTTGGAGGGGAAGGGGTTAGATCAGGCCCTATTTGACTGAAAGTTGTCCTTATCTGAGAGCTGTTAGCAGCCGATGTGGATTGAGTGTATTTACAGGCGATGCTAAGCCACTCATTGTCAGTGTATACAGAACCCTCGCAAACACTGATGAATTAAGCCTCACAATCCCATAATGGAAAAAGCAAGCCACAGAGAGGTAAAGTGTCTTGTGCAAGGTCACATGAGGAGTATGTGGCAGAGCGTGGAAGTGATGCCCCGTCCGTGGAGTCCTCTTTCAGTGCCTTTTCCACAACAGCTCCCTCCATATGGGCAAGTTGGAATCCCGTTCTAACATTCTCCTCATGAAAACTACCACCCACCACACTGTGTCCTTTTTCATCATTGTCAGGAGAGAGGCCAAACTTTGAATGGACAGGGAGAATGATCTATCCTCTAACCCTGGGGAAGGGATGAGGTTCATTGCCAGGAGTGAATCCATGGGGGGCTGCTGGGGCTACACCTGGATGTGTTGATTAATGAAAGGACTTCAGGCCACAGGGCAACCAATATGACACCTTTGATCAATGATCAAATTTACTAAAGAATTAAATGATATTTTTAATGGAAAATAAAACCTACTAAGATAAAAACCATGATTAAGTGTAAAGGGGTTTGCTCAGGGCAGGAGCGCCTCCTCATGGCCAGGTATGGCACAGCAGCATTCTTTCATCTGCTGCCCCTTACTGACAGTTACTCCTTGGCTGTGGTAGTTTCTCTTCTGTATCTCAGTCCTTTGGCCAGGCCACAGTATTAACATCCACCCCCTTCAGGGTAACAAAATTCAACAAACAAAAGCCCAATAAATAATTCCAAGACCTTGTGTCAGGTCTCATGCCCCCAGATCTGGGCCCATGTCACTTTGAAAGTGGCTGGGAGGGGAATCCAGGTCCTCCCTCTACATTGGGTTCCAACCCAGGGAACCTATAATAGGCAGCAAAGGTTTGCACATTCCCACCCCTTGCTACTGTTTCCCTGGGCTCCTTCCTGCTCAGGCTTTCTTCTCCACATCTTCTCTGGGTTAACCCTTCTTTCGGGGCTTATTTCCCCCCGTAATTTCCAGATCACCTCAGAGAGAGTGACTTCAGAATCCCTTCCTGCATCCCCATTCTGCCACAAACTTCCTCTCTTTATAATAATCAGCCAACTCCTGCCCAGCTGGGCTTCATTATCCGATAGTTGGCATCTCAGGCCCAGAGGATCCCATTCAGGGCCTGTGTGGGGTACACATGCCATCACATTAGGGAAATATATTGGCAGAGTTTTTCTGATAATAAAGGGGGAATTTTGAATGCCTATTTCTATTCACTATATCATGCCATAATTTTCCATAGCACTTTGCAGACAGATAAAAGATATGATCCCAGGCCCTTCTCTGATGACAGTGAGCACAGTTGAATTGAAATAGATGGACTTATGCTGATTATCACCAACAAAAGATCTCATGATATAGATGCCTTCTTTAAAGTGCTTACAAATAGCAATTATACAACTTCAGCATGACTGTCATGTGAGAAATGATAAATACTGGAGCCTAATTTTTTTTGTGGGTGGGGAGGGGGATTGCAGATTCAGTGACACTTAATGCATATCAGTTTCACCAAATTGTTTGCTTAGAAAAACACAAAAAGAAAAAAAAATGAGAATATCAAAATCTTTTCTTTTGACATTTTCAGAATGAAACATTTTAGCTTTTTGGTCGGAAATGACTTTTGTTCCCAAATTTTCTTTAATTTTATTTTTAAAAAATCAATCATTTAAAAATTCAAACTTTTTCAATGGTTGAAATCAAAGCAAATCATTTAATTTGACCTCAAACATGTTTTCAACATTTAAATTTTCTGAACATTTCAAACATTTTAATTTTCTGTCAGACATGAAATATTTTTCTCCACCTTTTTGAAATTGCTACTGAACCAAAACATGTGCTGTTCACCCAATTACAGTAAATATCGCCTCCCAGGATTAGCCATCTGCAGCAAAATGGTCGGTTTAAGAGGGAGTTGGACTGCAACAACAGAAAATCTTCCTCCTTTTCCAATTTAAATATCATCCTCAATAAGAAATGAGTGCTCTCTGAGTAAAGGTAGGAAAATGCATCTCTCAAGGCTAAAGGCTGGCTTTATAACTCTGACAGCATCTGGATTCTTTTGTTGATGTTTTTGGAAAGAAAATAGCTCTCACTCAAGTCAACTGCCTAATAGCGTAAGTAGGAAATCTAGTTTTGATCAATCATTACTGACAGGACTTGTTGATAGGCTATGTTCTTTCATATCTTCTTATTTATTCCTCAATGATAGATATATAGATAGATGGTTACATACTGTAGATAGATGGATAGATAGATATTGTAGACAGAGAAATATTATAAAGTGGTTTTAAACTCCCCCTCATTATTTTTCCCCAACCATGTATTTTAGGGCTGCTGAAAGGTGGCCAGATTGATCTCAGAGGGAAGGAACAGAAAAGGTCCGTGAAGAAGAACAGAAGTCGAATCCCTGCTCAGAACCTGAGAGAGAGAGGGACACTCCCTCCCTCCAAAGAGGTTTGCCCCAAAGGAGGTAGAGTCGGGATTTGCACCCAGTTCTCCTAAATTACAGCTAAATGACCTAACACTAGACTATTTGGATTAGTTGGGCATGTGCAGGTAGGTGGGGGAAGTCTCTTTCTATCTCTGTTTCATTAGAAAATGTGTGACCAAATCTACTCTCCACCAGGAAAAGGAACTAAGATTAGAATATCATTTACGGTAAAGAAAAGGCTGCTGGTCACAGACAAACCCTGTGGTTCTTTTTAGTTCTAACTCAAAGGAAAATGAAACTTAACTTGTGTTGGCTATGGTTAACATAGAGGGTCTCCCTAGTTCCTGTTCTTTGCAATACAGTACTATTATATATATTAGAGCATTGTCTCCCCTTCCATTTTAGCTTCTGATAGTTTGTAGCTGACATTTTTATGGGGGATTATTGAGTGTATGGTGGGTTGTAATGGTGGCATAACATATGGAGCTGTTTTCCTGAACCTGGTAGCAGCCGATGATATTGTACAGTGCACTGGTTTCTCATAAATTTGTCAAGAGGTCTCCAATCACCGGTGGTGGACACTGTTGAACTTCTACTTTGTGACAGGCAGTTTTGGGTATACACGGGAAATAGAACAAGTCCATGGAGGAGACAATCAAATGCCTTACTCCAAGGATCTGTGTTTGTGACCACCCTGTTCAATCTGTAAACAAACAACCTGCCCCTGACTCAGTCATGCATGTTTATCTATGCTGATGACATCTGCTGCAGTACCCACTCACGCTTTTTTGCCGAATCAGAGAACATCTTGAATGCTGACCCGACCAAGATGGCAGACTACTGTAGCAGCTGATGCCTTCAACCATGAGTAACCAAGACAGTGTTGAGCATCTTCTATCTCCACAACACAAGTGCTAAACCTGAGTTAGATGTCTTCTTCAATGGAAAACAACTGAAACATATGGCAAAACCAGTCAACGTTAGTGTCACCTGGACCACTCTTTGACTTACGATGACCATTTTTAAAAGGCTGCTGCCAAAGTCAAGACCAGGAATAATCTAATCATCAAATTAGTCAGTTTGACATGGGGCACAAGCACACAGAAACTTCACACATTGGCTTTGGTGCTGTGCTATTTCTCAGTGGAATACTGTGCCCCTATGTGGCAGGAATAGTGTCCCTAGCCTCTGTTTGCCAGAAACTGGGAATGAGGGACAGGATATGGATCAATTGATGATTACCTGTTATTCTGTTCATTCCCTCTGGGGCACCTGGTATTGGCCACTGTCGGAAGACAGGATACTGGGCTAGATGGACTCTTGGTCTGACCCAGTATTGCCATTCTTATGTTCTTATGTGTGGTGGTGGGGTTTGCCTTACACTGAATTGGTCAATGTTAAATTGAACTCAACCGTCAATATCATCACAGGAGGTCTGTGTGCCACCTCTATTCCCGAGTACTAATTCTGAGCAACGGAGATCCTCTAAACATTCATCTCAGACAGTCTACAGCCAGATCAGTAGAAAAACTATGTGCCAATACAGGCATCCCATTGTATATAGACATCTTCAGTCACCCCAGAGTGTGACGTAAGTTGAGGAGTCCATTGTGATCTCAATTGTCACATCAAAATTTGTCAGAAGAACCCTTATGGCATGATGAGTGGTCAACTAAAGACATTTGAAATGGTTTCCTTGTTGCTGATCTGACCATTCACTCACCAGAATTTGACCTGCCACATCAACTTTGGACTCTGCTGAACAGATTCTGAACCAGCCAAGGAATATGCACTGCCAACCTCTATACAGGGGGTCTGTCTGACAATTCACTTTATCAATGTGGTCTCCATCTGTCAGTGGTGCATGTTGTCGATGAGGTCAACTAACCATGGTGGTGTTAGAACCCTTCATTCTACTGATGAAGTTGCTGTCAGGTGGCTCGGCAAGCACTGCAAATGCTAGAAGAAGAATAGTGCCATATGTTTCTTTTGTTACTTGATTATGCTTACTGGACCTTTCGGGGTTTAGTAATATATTCTGTGAAGCAAACTGAGGACTATGAGTTGTACATAAGAAATATGCTGGTTACATAAGGATTCACTCACCATAATGCTTTGCTGAGTTGCAGTGAATACATGCGATTGAGATTCATGAAAATTGCCCCCGGAAATTTCCACTACATGCATCCGACGAAGTGGGTATTCACTCACGAAAGCTCATGCTCCAATACGTCTGTTAGTCTATAAGGTGCCACAGGACGCTTTGATGCTTTTACATGAAAAGCCTTGGTGGTAAAGAAAACATCACTTTGAACAATGAGAAATACAAAGTCGAATGAGGGGAGCATTATAATTCAATAATTTAGTAAATTACCTTGTATTTAACATTTTTCCCAATAAATCTTAAAGCTCTTTAGAAAGGAAATATCATTATTCCCATTGTACAGACAGGGTTACTGAGGCACAGATCAGTGATGAGATTTTCCCAAGAGCAGAACTCAAGTTTTTTGGTTCTCAGATCTTTCCCCTAACCACTGGAATATGCTGCATTTCCCACAGAAAAGTAGGGGTATTCAAAGTACTTTATGGATCTAGAATATGACATGTACCTTCCCCAAGGAGCACTCTTAATTAGACTTAAATGGTGAAACTCTGGCCCCACTGAAGTCAATAGAAGTTCTGTCATTGGCTTCAATGAGGCAAGACTATCACCTAAAGAGTAAAAGATAACTATAAGCAAAGAAAGGAAATATAGGAGGATGAAGGTTCCAGGAGGCAATTTGTCATGATTTTAACTTATAGGTTCCTTTCAGGGGACATGTAATGATTACAGACCTCTCCAGCTTGCTATTAGGATTTTCTAAAGGCGTTACTAATATAGTACCTAAACCACTAGATAGATGCTGTATCTAATCATAGTTGATATCATCTCAGTTATTTTAATTAATAAGCTAGATCTGGTCAAAATATTTATAATTTAAAAAATGAACAAAAGTGTTTTTCTAAACTAAACAAAAATCAGTGAAACCATTTTCCTCCATGATTTTCTATGGAAATTTCAACAATAAAAGGTAGTGGATTTTTTTCTTTGCTTTTTTATTTTTCAGCTGTCATTTTTGGAGGGGGGGTAGGGTTTTGTTTTATTATTTTCTCTTTTTCAAATTTAGATTGGTCACTGTATTCATGCTGGAATTATTTTTTTTCAGAATATAAAATACTCAGTTTAATTTTTTTAGCATTTAAAATGTGTTTGAAAATAAAAATATAAATTAGTAAAAAAAAACAAAAACTGCAGAACATTTTGGAAAAAAATGGCAACCAATCGGCTGCCTTTAAAACTTTCATGTTGCCTACAGTTTTGTTTTCATTTCTGTCCATCAGTTCTCATCTAGGCATTTAGGAAAGATGCCTGTTGCCTTAATTGAGATTTCAGGCCCTTCTACTACACACATTGCCTCATTGAAGCCAATAGGTCCAGGGGTATCTTAGGACCTAGATCAAGGGTAGGCAACCTATGGCATGCATGCCAAAGGCGGCATGTGAGCTGATTTTCAATGGCAATCACACTGCCCAGGTCCTGGCCACCAGTCCAGGGGGCTCTGCATTTTAATTGAATTTTAAATGAAGCTTCGAAAACATTTTAAAAACCTTATTTACTTTACATACAACAATTGTTTAATTATATATTATAGACTTATAGAAAGAGACCTTCTAAAAATGTTAAAATGTATTACTGGCACGCAAAACCTTAAATTAGAATGAATAAATGAATATGCGGCACACCACTTCTGAAAGGTTGCCGACTCCTGACCTAGATTGAATGAATGGTGCCAAGTTGTGGCTGGCCTAATAGGCAGTTCAGGGGATCAATGATGTTGGAGGTGGGCACCAGCAAGATTCTAGAGTGAACCTATATAACCATGCTTGAGCGTCTTTGTCTCCCTCTAGTGGCTGATCCAAATAAAGGGCTAATGAGAATGCTACACCTACTAGCTGTATGCCTTACTCTTTTAACTCCTGCCCCCCAAAAAAGAGGAACAGGATTTTAGTGTGAGAAGTCCCAGGTTCAAACTCTGCTGATAGCCCCAAGCGGGGTGACTTACACATAGTCCGTCAGCACCCTTAAATCATAGAATCACAAAATATCAGGGCTGGAAGGGACCTCAGGAGGTCATCTAGTCCAACCTCCTGCTCAAAGCAGGACCAATCCCCAATGCCGTAAGCCTATTTGTACTTCAAGTTATTCCTATTCTGAGTGGCATTCTGACCCCCTAGTGGAGCTGGGGCTGTTGCAAATTCAGATCCTTTATGAACTAGGCACAGAAAGGAATGCATAACCTACACTGACCAGTGGGTTACACAGGATTAATGCCTCTAGTCAATACTCCTCAAATAATACACAACCTCCACCATTCCTTCAGAGCTCTGACTTGAATTGCACTACTAATGAGTGAGGATAGATTTCATCCAGCATATATTGTTGATGTTTTCTTGGCTTCATCTGTCCATTGGTTTCAAGCATCCTCTTTTCCCTTTCAGCTATTTCCTTCCTAATATGTGGTTATTTAATTGTTGAGTTTTTTTTAATCAGTCTTCATTTCTTCAATAAAAGCACTCTTATATGCTGCTCAAATAGCTGGCTCCCATGCTTTACAGAGAGTGTTATTATCTGTAACGGACAGTAGGTAAATGTTCTGACTTCTATTCATTTATCATGTGTGCTATTTGTCTTTTGTCTAGGAATAAAAAAATGATTCTCAGTTTCTTAATAACAAGAATGTACAAATAAGAGCAACTGGGGGGAATGATTTTGAAGAGGTTAAGTCTGTTTTTACTTCTCTGTGGGACATGCAGCTGAATCTGGGTAACTTTGTTGCTTGTAGCTTTACAATCTGGTTTGGGATAGATTGTGACAAAGGAGTACGGGGAAATAAGATAGCTCTTTAAACTCTGCTGTGAGCTAACTGGAGTTTGGGTCTGCATGCATAAGAGTAAGCAGATGCTGCAGAGGGTAAGAGCTGACGTAAAGATCTGCCAGAGGAAGCCATTTCCAATGCTCAGCAGAAACTTTTATTAGACTTACAAAACCCAGGAACTATGCTGCATATTCTTGAGCTGGCACCTTATCTATTAACGGGCTATTTACACATATGCAGACATGGAACACTCTTGTAACAATGTACTTCCTTATAAACCAGCAGCAAGGGACTATATCTTTCTGCCATCCGGAGCAGCATGCTATGTGGCAAGCCAGGTTGTGACTCTAGAATGCACTAAGAGTCCCAGAGCATGCTTTGGGGTCCTACCGAAGTGCACTGTAATAGTGACCATATAGGACATCATTATGGAGCAAGGTGGTGCCTGGTAGATTCACACCCTGACTTGCCACACATTAACGTCCCATGAAGACAAGCAAGACCCAAGACAAAAAGTTGGGATGCAGATAAGGATTTCCCTGACATTTACCTCTTGAATGTGGTTGAGGCCCATCCTTCATGTATATATGTGTGTGGCGTTTTTTGTACTGTGCAAGCATATTGCACATCAATTTCATTTCATTATCTTATTACAACCTGCACTGCCAGCAAAGTCACAGATGCTTGTCTAATCATATCAAAACTTTTTACTGTTTGGATTATGAGTTATTTGCTGGCTTTTTACATAACTTTTCCCCATTATCTAAGTCTTTTCATAAACTCTTCCTTTTTGCAGTGTATTTCAGTGATTTTGTTCTCTAAATTGCTGCCATTAATTTTGGACCCCCCTCCCTTTTTTTTTTTTGGTTGGTTTGTATAATTATTGTGGCTAATTATACATTAGATTCAAATCTGTATGAATTTTTCAGGCTGCTGCTTGTCTTTCCACTACTTTAATTTTCTATTATCAGGCAAATTACTGAACTGTTGATGGGTGGTGTCTTCCCACCTCCACTCCTGCTTTATACAGATTAGAATCAGCCATGGTCCAGGCCTCAGGGTGTTCTATAAATCCTTGCCCATAAGACACTACTTTTTCCTTCAGTGACTTTTCGTTTACTACTTCTTTCACTATCCAGTGGGCCCAGTCTCAGCTAGATTGGGAAGGATAGAGTCAAATTTCTTGTGTTGCTTATAATTTGAGTCTACCATCGTATTCTTTGATTGTCCTAGGTCTACTCACAACCACAAACTATCATGACTAGGTCTACTCACTTGAACCGCAGTGCTGCCCATCAAAACATCTGGATCATGATGAACAAACACTATTATGTATTTTAAAAATATTAACTAAATTGTGCCTGCATGTTTATCTACAGCACGAGTATCAAAATCCTTTGGAGAAGAGGGCTGAATTCAATGTTCAGTTATGATCCGTGGGCCAAGGTATAAATTCAGGTCTATATACTCCCCACAATGCACTGCATTGTATCACTCACTGATGTCAGTGGGATGTTCAGACAGAAATCAACCTTTGGAGAACATAACCTTTATGATGCTGAATGTTAAGAAAGTGTTCTAGGCACAATTATTCTACACTATAGTTTGATGCCCTTTGTCACTCATTGAGAAACATACTCCCCTTTAGGCCCAAAATTGTTCCTTCCTTCCTTTTCTCTACCTTCCCCAGCCTCCTCTCTCTGTTTCTCACCCCTTCTCTTATCTTTGTGCATCTCTCCTATGTTTTCCTCTATATCTCTTTCCTTATAGCAATTCTCCAATCCCAGGCCCACTAGGCTTCATTTCCACCTCCTTTCCCCACTCCACCATCTGAAATGATCAGCAATGAAATAGTCAGCATTGACACTGAATTCTCATCAGTGGACCTTGGGACAGTTCCACCTTGGGTGCCACTTGGAACTGCAGTACCACTGAGCCCCCCTGACCAGCAGGCCTGGGTTCCCTTCACACTATATCACTGAGGAAAGCAAACTAAGCCCTCCCTCAGCCTTCAGACTGCACTTTACCAGCACACATACAGGTAGAGACACACCCAGCTGCAGCTACACACACAGATCCTGAGATCAGCTCTGCATGGGAAGGCTCAGTTAAGGAACCGCCCAGTACTCAAGTGTCCACTCTCCGCTGGAGGGTAAACCCAAAATTATACTGTTTTGCACTGCAGAGAGAACTGTACAGCATGAGCTCATAAAATTCATCCTTCCCTCAAAGTGAAGAGAGATAAACACAGCTTTCTGCCCCATAATTTCCATGCACTGTTTTTAGACAAAACAAAAATAAGTTTACTAACTACAAAATGATAGATTTTAAGTGACTATAAGCGATAGCAAACAGATCAAAGCAGATTACCTAGTAAATAACACAACCTAAACTGAGCTTAGCAGGTTAGATGAGTAGGTTATAAATTAGCAAATACTCACCCTGAGTGATAAAGAGCTGGCAGATTCTGAAGGCACAAGTTGCCTTGACTTTCCCAGGTTTTCATACACAAGCTGAAAATCCTTCTAGCCTGGACCCTCACTTCCCCCAGTTCAGTACTTTCTCTTCAGGTGTTTCCAGATGTGTTGTGTTAGGGAGAGTAAGCTCCCATCATGATGTCAATGTCCCCTTTTTATATCTTAGGCCTGGTCTACACTATGCATTTAAACCGAATTTAGCAGCATTAAACCCGATTTAACCCTGCACCCGTCCACACAACAAGGCCCTTTATATCGACATAAAGGGCTCTTTAAACTGATTTCTGTACTCCTTCCCGACAAGAGAAGTAGCGCTGAAATCGGTATTGCCATGTCGGATTAGGGTTAGTGTGACTGCAAATCGACGGTATTGGCCTCCGGGCAGTATCCCACAGTGCACCATTGTGACCGCTCTGGAAAGCAATCTGAACTCGGATGCACTGGCCAGGTAGACAGGAAAAGCCCCGCGAATTTTTGAATTTCATTTCCTGTTTGCCCAGCGTGGAACTCTGATCAGCACGGGTGGCCATGCAGTCCCAAATCGAAAAAGAGCTCCAGCATGGACCGTACGAGACATACTGGATCTGATTGCTGTATGGGGAGACAAATCTGTTCTATCAGAGCTCCGTTACAGAAGACGAAATGACAAAGCATTTGAAAAAATCTCCAGGCTATGATACAGAGTCCACAGCACAGTGCTGTGGGACAAGCATGACGGAAAGCCAAAGAATCAAATGGACACTCATGAAGAGAGGGAGGCAGGACTGAGGACTCCAACTATCCCACAGTCCCCGCAGTCTCCGAAAAGCATTTGCATTCTTGGCTGAGCTCCCAGTGGCTGTAGGGTCAAAAACATTGTTGGGGTGGTTCAGGATATATCTCGATAATTTACCCCTCCTCCTCCCCCTGAAAGAAAAGGGAAAAAAATAGTTTCTTGCCATTTTTCAATGTCACCATATGTCTACTGCATGCTGCTGGTAGACGCGGTGCTGGGGCACAGAACAGCAGCATCCCCTCCCTTTCCTTTCCTGATGGCAGATGGTATGAAATGGTGGAAAACCGTCATCATCCTGTGAGTGCTCCTGGTTGGCCTCAGTGAGGTCAGCCGGGGGTGCCTGGGTAAAAATGGGAATGACTCCCTGTTGTTCCTGGCAGACAGTACAAAATGTTTGGTAACCATCCTCATCATAGCAGCCTGAGCTCCATCAGCACTCCCCCCCGCTTTTTGTGTCTAAAGAAAAGATTCTGTACTCCCTCGACTATCATAGCAGTAGGAGGCTCCTCTCCCCCCTACCCTTTAATGTCCTGCCTGGACTATCATAGCAGCTGGAGGCTGCCTCCCCCTCATTTTATCTCGCTAAAAAGTCAGTGTTTCTTATTCCTGCATTCTTTATTACTTCATCACACAAATGGGGGGACATTGCAACAGTAGCCCGGGAGGGTAGGGGAAGGAGGGAAGCAATGGGTGGGATTGTTGCAGGGGCACCCTCTAGAATGGCATGCAGCTCATCATTTCTGCGGGATCTCTGGGGCTCTGATCCGGAGCGGCTGTGCTCTCTGGCTCTCTAGTAGACTTGCCCCATATTCTAGGCAGAACTGACTCTATTTTTAGACAAAGCATAAAGAAGGGAATGACCCGGGGAGTCATTCCCATTTTTGTCCATGCACCCTCAGCCGACCTCAGCGAGGCCAGCCAGGAGCACCCTGACAGCAGCTGATGGTACAAAAGGATTGATAACCGTCATCGCCAATTTCCAATTGCAAACGGTACAAAATGATTGATGACCGTCATCTCATTGCCAATTTACAATGGCAGACGGTGCAATAGGGATGGTAACAATCTCTGCTACCTTGCAAAGGCAAATGAATGCTCCTGTGTAGCACTGCAGTACTGCGTCTGTCAGCAGCATCCAGTACACATATGGTGACAGTGACAAAAGGCAAAACAGGCTCCCTGGTTGCCATGCTATGGCGTCTGCCAGGGCAATCCAGGGGAAAAAGGGCGCGAAATGATTGTCTGCCATTGCTTTCACGGAGGAAATATTGAGTGACAACATTTACCCAGAACCACCTGCGACACTGTTTTTGCACATCATGCATTGGGATCTCAACCCAAAATTCCAATGGGTGGGGGAGACTGTGGGAACTATGGGATAGCTACGGGACAGCTACCCAAAGTGCAACGGTCCAGAAATCGAGGCTAGCCTTGGTACATGGAGGCACACCACCGAATTAATGTGCTTAGTGTGGCCGCGTGCACTCAACTTTATACAATCTGTTTTATAAAACTGGTTTATGTAAAATCGGAATAATCCCGTAGTGTAGACATACCCTTAGTCCCACTTCCTAGAAAGCTCTTTTGCTGTGACCTGGGTCAAACAGTTCCCACTGTAGCGCTGTCTGTGAGAGGTTTCTATTGTACACCATTACTGGGCTAATCCTTGTGTTTGTGTGCATTTCCTCAATAAGCCATTAACATTGTTTGGCCTTTTTACTGTTGTACCTGAAAGTCTGCCTGTGGGTGTTTTCAACTTCACAACATGTTTCAGTCACACATATCTAGCCAAACTTTATATCTTCACATGTGACAATAGCACATACAATCCAACGAGATATTACTGTTTAGCTGATCAAGACTTTCAGAATGATAACTCACAAGACATGCTTTGTACAAAGCATATCCTAATTATCTGACAGTGGCGAATATTGGGATGCCAGGATGTCACAGACTTGACATTCTAATCAGATTAAGAGAAACAAGGAAGTTCTCCCCTCTGTGACATTGTTTCAGGCTCTCTGCAGACTCAGGCAGGCATCAAAGTATCGGTTACACTTGGTTCACATATGAAGGGTTATCTTGCCATCCACGAAGGCTAGAAATTTACTTTTAAAAATAAAGATGACATTCTGCCACTCAGTCTATATTGTGTGGGCTTGCAATCTGGATCTGTCCAATGAGTCATACATTTGAAATCCCTGAGAAATATGTACAGACAAGGAGACAAAATACCTCTCTATTCACCCATGCTGCTTGTCCCAACAGAACATCCTGAATAGCTTCAATATTTCATCACAGCATTGAGAAGGCTTCCTCTTAGTGCCACTATACTGATAAAAGTTGTTTATTCAAATGGGTTTGGTCCTTCTGTAAGGTGTAGGATTCACAGCCTTTGAGTCTAGTCCAGGGAGAGAAGAAGCTTCCTTCTACACCAACCAAACAACCTCAGTCTCAAAAGTAGAAAGCAAGGGTGAGATCCTAGACTGAGGTCTATGGAGCTATGCTGATGTACATCAGCTGGAAATCTGTCCCCAATTCTAGAGAATAAGAAAGTAGTTTGCCATGCATGCATATTTAATCCTTGAATCTCTCTTTTGATTGCCACATTGATGATTGGATTTCCAACACATACACCTGTTTAACAGAAACAGGATTAAGACTTGCAATCAAGCCAAATGCAAGCAGAGATCATGATCTCTCTTATTTTGAAAAGGAAAATTCCCAAATAAACAAATTCTGGGGTCTGGATCAACCCAAGGACTCATTATCCTTGACAACAGACTAGCTGCCTCTAGCCAATAAATTCTGGATGCACTCAGAACTCAAATTACTGTAAATGGTAGGAAAAAAATATATCAAGTTGGCATTTTACATGTAATTCTGGGCTTGGCTATATAAAGTTTACAAAGAGTGAAATAAGCCCAGAGTACAAA
The DNA here is from genome assembly GCF_025201925.1 of Gopherus flavomarginatus. Taxonomy (NCBI): domain Eukaryota; kingdom Metazoa; phylum Chordata; order Testudines; family Testudinidae; genus Gopherus; species Gopherus flavomarginatus. The sequence goes on along the minus strand of NC_066619.1, from coordinate 7,984,544 downwards.
ATTAAAATGAGTCATGCAATGGTTCATTTTTCTTCCAACATGAAATATATTATTGTCAAGGAAGTCAAATGTGTTGTGATGTGCACATGTACTACAAAGCCCTACAGGATGTAACTACATTGCAGTGAGAAAAATGAGATGCGTGTTATTCCCGCCATAAAAGCCTTACTGTAAGAAAATTGTCCAAATTGCGTATAATCAATGTGAAGGCATAGTTTACATTGGCTGTTAAACATGTCAAGCACTATTAAAACTGATGCATGTTTCCCAAAGCCAATGGAAAGAGGAACATATAGTGCCATTCCTGAAAGAGGGAAAAAATTAAAAGAAACCAGGAGCTGTGGCAGGCTACTTCCAAAGTCCCCTTGTCCCCAGAAATGCTCCAGGACATGTGGGTAGATCCTTGTGCAGAAACAAATTTATATCCACAAATGTGGATATCCATAGATATAAATTGATATCTGCAAAACCACAGGGTTCTCCCAGGAACCGCAATGGTGAAAGGAGCAGAACATGGGGCCGCCACTCCCAGGAACCAGCGTTCCCCATTGGCAGCTCCTCCAGTGCGGCTGTACTGCCCCCAGCCCCACCCACTGGGGCGGGCATGAGGCTCACCGGCAGCTGTCCCTGGTCACTCTCTTGTGTTCAAGCAATGTGCATGCCCCCTCAGACAGGAGACTCAGTACAGCTGAGCCAGAGGAACTGCTGGCACTGGGTGCTGGCCCCCGGGAGAGGCAGCTCCATGTTTTGCTCCTTTAATCACTGTGGTTCCCAGGAGAGCCCTGTGGTTCTACGGATATCAATTTATACCTGAGGACATCTGCATCCGTGGGTATAAATTTGTATCCCCACAGGGCTCTATATGTGGGGCAGCACTGTCCAGTGGATAAGGTATCTAATGTGATGGCTGTATTCCTGGCTGTGCCTCTTGATTGGCATATAACTTGCAGCAAGTTACTTAACTTTGCTCTGCCTCAGTTTCTCAATTTGTAACATAGGGACAGTGACAGTTGCTGTTCTTGGTCAAGTGCTTTGGGCCTGATTCACCTCTCACTTACCCTAGTTTACATTAGCATAACTTCTCCGACTTGAGCTGAGTCATGCTTGATTTACATCCACATAAGTAAGAGAAGAAGCAGGCCAAAGAAGTAGAGAGAGCCTCTGGGGTAAATCAACATAGCTCCATTCAAGTCAATCACTTATTTTAATGGAGCTACAACAATTTACACAAGTTGAGAATCTGAGCCATTATTGTAGAAGTAGCTGCATTAAATTTCAGGCCCAAAAGCCACCACCAGTGCAGCTCCATCATTAACCTAGTAATTTCTTCTACCATTTTCTTGCTCACTCATCCAGTTTTGTGAGATTCCTTTGTCACTTTTTGCAGTCAGTTTTGGATTTAACTAGTTGGAGTAATTTTGTATTGTCTGAAAATGTTGCCACCTCTCTCTTTACCACTTTTCCCAATCATTTATGAACCTGTTGAATAGCACTGGTTCAAGAACAGATTGTGAGGAACCCCACCATTTACCTCTCTCCACTGTGAAAACTGATCATTTATTCCTACCCTTTGGTTCCTGCCTTTTAACCTCCATGAAAGGCCCTTCCCTCTTATCCCATGACTGCTTACTTTGCTTAAAAGCCTTTGGTGAGGACCTTATCAAAGACTTACTAAAAGTCCAACTTTATTATATCCACCAGATCACCCCGTCCACATGCCTGTTGACACCCCAAAAGAATTCTAATAGAGTGGTGAGGCATATTGCCAGTGGAGATTCAAAACTGAATATCTAATATCAGCCTGTGAGGGTAAGCTAATATACCCTCTAAGTACAATTATCCTCTCTGAAGCTCTCAAGACTGATAGGGTCAGATATTGTACTGGTGTACATTGGTGAAGCTCCATTGAACTCAGTTATGCTTCTCGAGTTTATACCAGTTATGGAGTTGGCTTTTGTACTGGGGAGTGCGGAGAATGGGACACCCATGAATTTGATTGTAAAGCAACTTTAAGGGAAAGTGTCATGTGCCATGTTTATTGAGGGAAATGATGACAGAGTTTTGTTAAAGGTCTCGTATGGAAACAGGAATTAGGAATATGAGATGTAATACTGTGGGCCAATTAAATGCAATGTGACTGCATTTGTAAAGCAAATCTTAAAGTAAAGTAAACCCAATTAATAGAAGTTAAAATAGCAAATTAAAATCAGAACTCCTATGACTGAATTTTAATGTATATAATGCCCAGTTACTGAATACTACTCCACTGAATGCCCTGGGGAGGAGCCTCTTCTTCAAAAATTCAAAGGAAGCCACCATTGGGGTAGTTTTTCCTACACCATCTCCTCTCTTGCAAGCATGTTCATTCTGGTATGGATCAGCCTGTGAGTGCATGGCATATGGATTAGTATCTGTCAGGTAGGTGTGCAGTAAATACAAACTCTTGTGGTCTCTTGAGTGCCTCGGCTAAGATGGGATAAAGACGTTTTTACTCTGTACATACATTTAAAGGTTGTTTGTTATTTACTTGGGCTCTTTTAAGTCTTTGCTCCATGCCAGCCTGCACTGAGGCTGCATGCATGGAGGAAGAATCTGGTACGGACAGCAAAATCCCTATAATACCGTGTTTTGAATGAGGTATAAAACTCTAGTGGCCTGGCCAAATCTCAACTCATGTATTTATGTTCTTCCTCCTGAAATACCCAGGGGAGACTATCTGGTGCTGGGGTGTAAATCCAGAGCAGGGAGCTACTCCACTTTTATACTGTTAGGAACTGAGGGGATATGGTAGTTGAACTCCAATATCTCTATCCTCCACTGCCTTGGTTCACTGTGGACCCTATGTCACTGACATATATTAGAGGTGTCCCTCCACTGGTCTAACCTCAGCCCAAAGCTCAAGATCAAGGAACGTAGCCATCTTCCTGATACCATCTCCCAGCTCCTCTTCCACCCCGCAGAGCTCAGCTGCAGGAGAGAATCTGGCCCAGTAATGCTTATGATAATACTGATGCTTCACAGGTCTGAAAGCCCTTTATGAAGGTGAGTAAGTCCAACCTTCAGAAAAAGCATCAAGCCTTTACACACACTATACACATAACCCAACATATAGCTTGACTTGATAAACAAAAGGCAAGCTCTGGTAATCTCTGTGCCATGTCACATTTGTTACTGTTTAGTACAGTCATGCATGCTCTGTCAGCGTAATCAGACTTTGCACAGCTGGCCAGCTTTGTGAAATATAAAGTTTAAAGAAGTCCCTAAAAATGAAGTGTTTAAAGGCTCAAGTAAATAAAAATCTCCATAAAGTGCCCGAGAATGCAATCTACCAGTTTTATGTCCTTTTACATAATTTTTTTATTTGGATTTGATATTATCTTTGAAACCTCATCGCTTCTTCTTTTCAGTGTCCTATCAAATCCAGTCATGCTGATATTCACATTTGTGCTGTCCGCAATACTCTCCTTCTCTCTGAATGATCTTGCTTTAATATTGCATGCAGCTGTCATTCAGCCTTCATTTTATTAAGCTCATATATATTGACCCTTTGTCAAAGAGACAAAGGCAAAAAGACCTTATTAGTTTCCTAATGGAAACACAGTTATCAAACCTTTGACAGTAGCATCTGTTAGCAGGCATGGATATTTCAAGTTCTGAAGTAGGACGAGATTTCCACTCTACTAATACAACACCTCTAATCTCTCTCACCCTAGGTTTTTCTGTTGTTTCATCACAGAGCTTCTTACAAGAGCATCAAGGCTTCTTGCCCATTGTAAAGAGAAATGTGTAGGATCCTAGATTCTCTTTCCCTGCCTCAGCTTCCATCAGCTAAGGGCCTAATCCAAAGCCCACTAAAGACTTTCTGCTGACTTCAGTGGCTTTGAATCAGGCTTAAACGTAAAGCAGGAGGCTTCAGATGTCTGGAATTGTTCTTGATATGGACCAATGTTTCTGGAACATGGAGTAAAATCCTGACCCTCTTGAAATCAATGGGAGTTTTGCCACTGACTTTAATGGGACCGGGATTTCACCCAGGAAGTGTAAAAGGCAGAGTTAAACTCAACATTTAGGAAGATCAAATTTAAAAGAATTTCGCTCACTATGTTTAAGGTTGTACTGAAAATTTTCAGACTGTCCTGAAACAACTTGGGTTCTGTTTGTCTAAGTTATTTTCTTCTGTACACACACACTCACGCCAGGTTTTTTGTTTTTCTTTTTGTTTTTCTTTTTTTTTGTGTGTGCTAAGAGAGAAAGCAAATCAGTGTAAGCTGTAATGGAACTGCTAATGAGGTGATGTTATCTACCAGCCTATTTAAAATTCTGTTCCCTTCCTGGTTTGCATTTGTGGGATTGTAATTTACAATTACCAATGTAGTCTCACTTCTCCTTTCAGTCTTCAGCCTCCTCCACCCAGTAACACACACACATATACTTACCCCATATCACTTTGGCTTGGAGGAATCATTTTTGCTTCAATGCTCTGGTCTTTTACTTCCCTTTGATAGTCCCTGGGGTACTTTAATAACTCAGATGACTGAAGCTATAGTATGCAGTGTAGTTGCAGCCATGTTTGTCCCGGGATATTAGAGAGACAAGATAGGTGAGGTAATATCTTTTACTGGACCAACTTTTGCTGGTGAGATACAAGCTTTTGAGCTACACAGAGATCTGAAGAAAAGCTCTGTGTAATCTCAAAAGCTTGTCTCTCTCAGTAGCAGAAGCTGGTCCAAGAAAAGAAACTGTAATGTCTAATAGAAGAATTCAGGTGGAAATGGAGGAGTGAAAAGGAAAAGGCATCTCACCATGGTGGATAGAGGTAGAGAAACATGGTAGGGGAGAAGGCAAAGAAAGAAGAAGTTACTCCATAGCATGTTGGATACATTTTGTGGTAGATTTAATATGCAGAGAATCTGGGGGACAGACAGCAATGGACAATGCAGATATTCTGTATGTGACAATAAGCCAGCAACCAAATCCATCCTTTTATTTCTTTAATACTTCCCAATTAAATGACCAGGAGAGCCTGTCTGCTAACAGAGTTGAAAAAAATATGCACTCTTCATGCTCCTCCACTCTTACTGGGCCTTCTTAAAGATATACAGCCAAGCTACACAGAATCCCGGGATAGTTTAGGATCATAGAAATCAGAAATTTCAAAGGCCCATTAGGTCATCTCCTCCATCATATCTGACAGTGCAGGATTGTTCCTACAGTAGATTTCCCACTGTTTTATCTAGTCCATTTTAAATGTCTAAGAAATGGTACTTTTACTTTCCACTGCTCTGGGAAGATCAATCACAACATTTGGATATTTGTACAATATGTTCCTCCTTTGGTTATTGCTTGGCTTAGTTACAATTATTAACTCTTTCAATCTTTTCTTCTGAGTCAGTCCCTCTAGCCCCCTTAATCTTTCTGGCTTCTCTTTGCTGAACTCTCTCCATTTGGCCAAAATCTTCGAGCTGCTTCAGTGCTGAGAAATGAATGGGTGGAGGGGTTGTGCAAGTGTTTCCTTTGGTTTTGGATTGTGTGGAGTTGCAAACCCACTTATGTGTTGAGTTTATTGTTCATAGGGACCCCAAAAGGGAAAGCAAAACTCATTCAAAGCCACATAGTAAATCAAAGTAAACTCATGAGCACATGGATTTGGGATATAATCCCCTCTATTCAGACACTTTGGGAACTTTGCTGAATCTTTTCATGAATAAAGGCTGGGTTTCCAGTTTGTAATAAAGCAGGAAGCAAGATTGATTCTCCTCAGAATGGGGTTTTATTGTGACTATTTTGTAACTCTAATTAGAGATGAATTCTCACAAGAGCTGAATACAGATGGAGTATCAGTTTTCTGTCCCACAGTCCACAAGCAGGGTTGGCAGAAGAACAGTGCTGAAATCTGGTTTCAAGTCTTGGTCTTTACTTTCTGGGCTGGCCAAGGTTAGGAATGTTGCAGAGGTGATGAGTTCAGAGTGTGTGTCTCTTTCTGTAGCTGATTAAGGGATAGAATTTTGACATGAATCCCATCCAGTCTTTCTTGAGTGACAGAGCAGAAACCACAATGTAGGGTCAACAGGATAGAGGAGTCAACATTGGAGGAAAACATATGTTAGAGATGGGTATTAAAATAACCAATTTGCTGTGGTACACATGGGAAATTGAATGCAATGAGCACACTAGACATCTCAAAAAATGCATGTTGAATGCTTGGAATTTAAATCTACTGTAATAACTATATCAAAATGTTACTTTGGAGACAGACCATTCATTTTGTTTCAAAAGGGGAGAGACAGAGATGGAGAATAAGACCATCACTAAGCTCTCACTACCCCTGGATCTCTCATATCCTTCCTCAACTTATATGACACAAACCCATTTCTCCTTCAGTTCCTTCATCATATGTCATCTTTTAACCAAGTCAAGTCAAGGGACAACTCATACAACAACAACAACAACAATATATTGCAAATGGTGGTCCCATTTAGGAGAGTCACTAGAAGTGTATACGGGCCAAGAGGCCACAACTTTATTTTTAACTTAAAATCTTGCTTTATCCAAATGAAGCATTTGTTATAATAAATAATAATTGAAGATATACCAATCTCCTAGAACTGAAAGGGACCTTGCAAGGTCACACTAAGCAGGACTACGTATTGATTTTTGCTCCAGATCCCTAAGTGGCCCCTCAAGGATTGAACTCACCACCCTAGGTTTAATAGGTTAATGTTCAAACCACTGAGCTATCCCTTCCCCCTCATGGCCATATCATTTCTTCCCAGATTTATGATGTTGCCAGAGCTCAGAAATCAAGGGCATGGATCAGCCTCATTGCATACCCAAAAGCCAAATAACATACGTGATCCTGAGATAGGTCTTCCTGTGATTTCTGCTAATGGACCTAGCACCAGTCTAAGCCTGGGATAATGAAGTGAGAATAAAGGCCTATGTGGAGAGATTTTTTTTTGTTTGTTGTTTTAATTTTGGTCTGATCCCAATGTCTGATTGAAAAGAAAAATATGTTCCCAGCAATTGAACAGTGAAAGTCCTTGACACATCCCACACCCAGGTTCTCTCTCTCACACACACACACACACATACACACACACCAGAATTGCACATTGGACTAGTTCAGCTACCTTACCACCAATTCAACCCTGTGATATTCCATCTTCTCCCCCAGATAACCTGAGAGAGATGGAAGTCCTTCCAAGTGGCATTTGCACTAGCAAACGACACTCACAAATCCTGCTCCTCTGGCAGGGCCTGAAAATAGCCAATATTGCAACAACTGTGGAAAACATGGGCTCTGGCCAAGGCACTGAGTGGAAAGCACTGCTTCCACACATCCCTGGAGAAGAAACCAACAGTTAAAGCTGATAGGAGCAATGGAGGGGAGAGTCAACACTGGTAATCAACCCCTGGGAACCTCCAAAAGAAGAAATTCCCTGCTGTCCCATGTAGGAATGCATCAGGCCCATAGCACTGGCTTTCTCTTTTCACACCATCATAATGCCAACATAGGCCAAATCTATCTATCTGAGGCACTTATCCGTCTCCCACCTCTGTAGTATTGGAGCACCTCACAACCTTTAATGTATTTACCCTCACAGTACTCCTGTGAGGCAGGGAAGTGCTGTTATCCCTATTTTAGGGATAAGGAACAGAAGCACAGAGAGTCTAGTAGTGATGCCAATTAACTTTGGGTATCAGGTACCCTGTTGCTTTTGAACAATCCCACTCTAAGCAACTTGGCCAATATCACATAGGATGTCCACCATGCAGTAGAGACTTGAACTCCAGTCTTCAAAGCCCTGGACTAGTGGCCTATCCCCTGGATGGATCTTTCTTCCTCTTGGGAGTATCATGCCGAAACTACTGATACAGCATGCCCTTTACAACTGAGCTGCAGTGTGAGAGTAGCTGGCTTGTGCCTAGTTGTATGGCCAGTACAGATTGCTGTCTTTGCTGCTTACCTTCTTGTTGTTTGACACTTTGGTCCTCTGTGAAAGCTACTGCAAATAATGATGTTAACATTTTCTGTGTTTTAAGCTGCACATTCCGCCATCAATTATTGTGTCAATATCCTGATGTAGCCTCATGGTTTTAAATGGCTTATTTTTTTTAATTTCTTCCCACTCATTCTGCTTCTTTTGCCGGCTTGCCATATGCACACTAGCCTCTTCTGCTTCCTTCCAAAGCACTGAAGCCAAGAAAGGCTCAAAGATTTATAATAACTTTGTGATGCCTACTCTATCATCATGTCAATTCAATTTGAACCAATTTGACAACCCTGATACAAACACTGGATTGGAGACCACAATGATCGTACAACATCCTTCTCTTGTTAAGCCTCCCGAACCTGCTATTGCTTCTTTCTGTAATTGCCCTAGATCAGGAGACCGATTGTAAATGCATTACATTTTGCTGAAAACACAAAACTAAGGAGAAGTGAAAACTCAGACTTAAGAGGCAAGGAAAATTCACCAAGATTTGTTGGGTCTCTGAGCGGCTACACAGCAAATGAAATTCAGTATTGACAAACACACATTAATGTGATTGGCCAAAAGAAGGGAGATAAAAAAGAGCAAGACTAAAAAAGGGAAAACAGCTGCCTAGGAAGAGAAACATTTGGAAAGGAACGTTAGCAGAATGTCCTTCTCCAAGATGGGGACCAGACTTTCTGAAGCAGGAAGTTTGGAGAGAGTCTCTGTCTCAGCCATGTATATGACCCCCATCAGTGTAGTATCTAAGTACTTCACAATCTTTAATGCATGTAGCCTCACAACACGCCTGAGAGTCAGAGCAGAGCTATTCTTCCCATATTGCAGATGGAGGAAGTGGGGCACAAAAAACTGAAAGATACAATTTTCAGAAGCCACCTATACAACTTAGCAGCTTAAGTCCCTTTTTAAACAAGCGATTTCTACTTCAGAGCCTAAATCCCAATGACTTTCAATAAGACATAGGCTCCTCAGGTCCAGATCCTCAAAGATTTATAGAGGCCTTTTAAACCAATGGGAGTTAGATGCTAAATGCCTTTCAGGATCTGGGCAGTGTTTAATTTGTACCAGGGCTTAGCCTGGCATTTCTAGGCTTGGCAGTTCACAGCCCCAGCACATCTTGGCTCGCTGCACCAGTTCTGAATGTAAAAAAATGTGTTTGAGCCACAGCTCCTTTTTCACTACATATTAAGTGCTGGATCTGGGTCTAAAGGCTTAAGTTAGTTTTGCATGTCAGACTTTAGGCTTTGGTAAGTGAGCAGAGCAATGCCTAAATATCAATACTTTAAAAATCCGGCCTAGGCTCCCATTTTGAAAATGAGACTTAGATGCTTTTGAAAATTTCATCCTAAGTGACTTACCCAAAGTCTCACTGAGAATCTGTGAAAGGTCAGACAACCAAGCCGGGGTCTGTCAAATCTCCGGCTAGTACCCAAACCACTGCAGCATACAACCGCCTCTCCCAAGCACATCCTTCTCTGCGGGCTAGAATCCAATCCCACTTAGGACTCTGCTCATGCTGAAAAGTTTCTTACTTTGTGAGTACTCCTACTGTCCACAATAAAACAATTTGGTACCACTACTAAATAGGAGTACAAATCTCACCTTCCAAATTTTGTTTCATCAGCAAAAGGGATTTCTCTTACGCCCATACACCCCCTCACACAACTGGTCTGGTTTTTCTGTCCTTTATTCACACAAAACTGTTTCTTGGTTAAAATATGTCCCATCAAATCACTGACAAGACCTTCACAACTTGGAACATATGGTTAAACACTCCCTGCTGGTCCCGTAGTGGGTCCCAATACATATATATCTATGCAAATCACTCTGACCTGACCTACATCCCCCTTTCTTTGCTATTCCCAAAGTTTGAGCTTCTGCACAGCTCTGCTACTACACCACAGTCCCTCCCTGTAGCAGTATTTCATTGTAGTCCTTGGATCTCCACACAATTTTGTTTACTGAATGCTCTCTTTTGTTTCCAGCATGCAGAACAAGAAGCAATGGTCTCAAGTTGCAGTGGGGGAGGTCTGGGTTGGATATTAGGAAAAACTATTTCACTAGGAGGGTGGTGAAGCACTGGAATGGGTTACCCAGGGTGGTGGTGGAATCTCCTTCCTTAGAGGTTTTTAACGTCCAGCTTGACAAAGCCCTGGCTGGGATGATTTAGTTAGTGTTGGTTCTGCTTTGAGGAGGGGGTTGGACTAGATGACCTCCTGAGGTCTCTTCCAACCTTAATCTTCTGTAATTCTCTCATTTATGAATGTGGTCAATGCTGGCTTAATGGCTGCTTTTCTCTTACGTGCATTTGTAATGTTGAGCTTGGGTTTTGCATCTCCTTTATTTTATTCGCCTCATAATCCTTGAATCCGGGCATGAATTAAAGGGGTGGGGAGGAAATGTTTATTTTAGCATGAGTATCTCACAAGGCAGCTGAGGACATTTACAGAGTGCAAAATAGTCCCTATTCCTATAGGCCAGGGAAGGGTTTCATTTTGTCCCTGCAAAATCAAATCCCAGTAACTGAGATTTTACCAAAATCTAAACACGGCTTCCCAAGTCCATGTGTGTTATTTAATTTATAGTACTGTCAGTGTACATGGAGCTGTGTAATTGGGGTGAAGCTCATCCCTCTGCAGATAGCTACTGGAAGGCTAATGTACCAAAACAGGCTAAAGTAGTGCAGTCCTAGTTCTGGCCCTCTGCACAGAGGAGAATTTCACTTCAGGAGACCTGAGCCAAAAGATCTCTCTCTGTCCTGAAAACTTATAGTCCAAAGGAATGATTTGGACAACACTGTTGAGATGAAGGATGATCTTTCAGTTAAGGCACTGGGGTGAGACTGAGGAGATATGGATTCAATTCCTAGTTCTGCCGTAGACTTCTTTTGGTGATATTGGGCCATCACCTCTTTCCTTAGTCCTCACCCCTAAAAGAGGGCTGATCATGCTTATTTCCTACCACCCTTTGTTTGAGTTGCGTGCTTAGCTTGCAAGCACTTTTACAGTGCGTTTGCGCAGTATCTGACACAACAGGGCCATGAACTCAGTCGTGGTCTGTGGATGTTACTCTAATAACCATAACAATTAAAAAATAGAGAGGCGTACAGTCAGCTTCAGTGCTTACCTGGCACCTTGTATCTTGTAGGCTCTCAAATCACTATACAGACTAGGAATCTCTACCTTCGCCTTTGGGCCACAAGTACCTCAGCTGCCATTTTAATTAACATTGCCAACAGGGCCATCATCTTCATCATCATCAGCAGCAGCAGCACTGCATAAAGAGTTTAGGACAGGAAGTATACACCTGGGAACCTGCTGTGACAGCCAACTCTCTGGCCCAGAGTCAGAGTTTGCTATTCTTATTCTCATTTTAAATCACAGAGGGAGGTGAGGAAGCATTTCCCCCAAAAGAGAAGATGGAGAATGATCAGCTAAGTTCCTAATGACAATTAAAAGAGGCTGTCATGACCCTTGGTTATTACTTGGACTATTAGTTAATTTTATCAGTAGGGAGGCTATTAGCTGACCAGCTAGATTCTCTGCCTAGCATCTGCTAACCAATGAGCTGTGCGCTGGGCAATGAAAATTAAATTCTGTCTGGACAAGAAAATACACTTTGGTTTCTTAAACAACGACAAAAACACCTGGTCTTTTTTTTTTAAACCTATACTACATCATATTGTGTTGTGTCCTAATAAAACACTCACATCACTGCCTCTGTCCGTCAAGAGATCTGTCCATCTAGGCACCATAGTCTCTTGGTGATGGTGCATAAGGGTGAGTTCCAGCAAGGAAGGTGAGGAGAAATCAAGTGGTAGCAGCAGCAAAACAGGATGTGTAAATGACCAGTATAAGATTCATCATAATTTTGATCCAGTTTCTAAGAGAAGGAGGAAAGCTAAACTTTGAAGTTAACAGTGCATGAAATATATAGTTAACATCACTGATGGTCCATACCAGTGGTCTTTGGACAAACATTTCTGATGGAACTCAACTCAGCCTCTGAATTTGCAGCTGTGTATCAAAGTGTGGGTTAATACTCACCCATCCTCAAAGGTATTTAGGCCTCTAACTTCCATTGATTTCCATTAGCTGTCTAGATGGACAGATAGAGGCAAGGACAGGAGCCTTTTATTGAGACACAGTAAAATATAACATACCATAGCTTTAAAAAAATAAAAACTAGCTTTTTTCCAAAATCTTTATCTTTGACATTAAAGTATATTTTATTGCCCAGACACAATTTCATTGATTTCAAAGGGAATTAGGCACTTAAATACCTTTAAGGCTCTGGGCCATGATCTTCAGCTAGGATTGAACCTAAGCCCTTCAACACCCACAACACAGTCATCCACCAAAGGAGCTAAAGAAGATCTCATTAGTAAGAAAGTAGTAGGCTGTTATAGCCACTAGGATCAGACACAGGGGAAGACCTGACTGCATGCTCTAAGGTGTTAGAATCACCTTTTTGCAGGCTCAACAGATTTTTAAAATGCTATTTTACAACATGATATAAAATTAAAATGACACATACTAAATGCATTAAAAAACAGCTAACTGACAGGTCTCAAAATGTAATTGTACATGGAGAATTGTCATCCACTCTGTGTTTCCAGTGGGGCTCTGCAGGACTGATTCTTGGTCCTATGCAATTTATCAATGACCTGGAAGAAAACAAACAAACAAACAAACAGACAAACAAAAAAACGCCATGGACAAAGTTGGCAGGTGACACTAAATTGGAAGAGTGGTAAATAGTGAAGAGGACAGGTCACTGATTCAGAGCAATTTGGATCACTTGATCAACTGAGAGCAAGCCAACAATATGTGTTTAGAGACAGCTAAATGTAAATGGATAGATTTAGGAACAAAGAATGTAGATCATACTTACAGGATGGATAGAGGGTGGGAAGTGGCTCCTTTCTGGAAGCAGTGATTCTGAAAAAGATTTGGGGGTCGGAGTAGCTATTCAGCTGAACATGAGCTCCCAGTGTAATGGTGTAGACAAAAGAGTTAATGTAATCCTCTGCTGCATAAACCGAGGAATCTCGAGTAGCAGTAGAGAGGTTATTTTACCTCTGTATTTAGCACTAGTGTGACCACTAATGGAATGCTGTATCCAGATCTCCTGCCCACAATTCAAGAAGGATGCTGATAAATTTCAGAGGAGAGCCACAAAAATGATTAAAGGATTAGAAAACATTCCTTATAGGGATTGAGATCTTTGAGTCTATTTATCTTAACAAAGAGAAGGTTAAGGAGTGACTTGAATACAGTCAATATGTACCTACATGGGGAACAAATATTTAATAATGGGCTCTTCAAGCTAACAGGGAAAGGTATAACATGATCCAATGGCTGGAATTTTAAGATATCCAAATTTGGACTGGAAATAAGGTGCATATTTTTAACCGTGAGAGTAATTAACCGTTAGAACAATATACCAAGGGATGTGCGGGTTTCTCCATCACTGACAATTTTAAAATCAAGTATGGATTATTCTTTCTAAAATATCAGCTCTAGGAATTATTTTGGGGAAGTTTTATGGCCTGTGTTATACAGGAGGTCAGACTAGATGATCACAAAGGTTCCTTCTGGCCTTGGAATCTATAAAAACCACTTGCTTGTCTAACTATCTGATTTATGAGCACCATTTGGTGGTTAGGGTTTAGTTTTTAATGGAACCTAAGAGAGTTAGGTTTCCTAGTCATATTGAATTCCAATGGGATTTGGGCACCTAACTTCTTCAAATCTCACCCTAGATACATAAATACAATAAACCCCCTCCATAGTTCTCTTAATCCACAATCATAAAATTGTTTGTATTCTCTACGCCCATAAAAATTTTTGCCAGGTTTTTGCAGGATAGTTTGAAATTCAAACTGGAATTATTTGCAATCTGTCTAACTCTGTTGCTGTTGCTACTGGCTGAGTTTATTTTTATGGATCATCATCATGATCTTCCTCATCATGAATATCCTTCTAAATGACTGACTGTGCAGAGTGTATAAGCTGTCAAGGACAATAGCAAAGCTGGTCAACATTTTTCAGCTGAAAAGTGTTTTTTTGTAAATGAAAACACTTCCCCCTCTAATTAAAAACCTTTTTTTTCTCTTGTTTTTCACATTTTTAATCAAATCCATTCTCAAAACAGTTCTCAAAAATTTCATTCACTGAGAAATGGGTTTTCTATAATGGAACTTTGCAATAACCTCTTTGATAATTTGATGATTTACTTTAAGCCGTGTCTCCTACAGTCATGTAACTTTAGAGTTAAATGTCCTGATTCTGGAGAAAAGCTTGAAAACATGAACCAAGTATAAAGTAAAAGTCTACAAAATCCAGAATGCAAACAAAAAGAAGCTAAAAGGTATAGTTCTTAAATCAGTCTCATAGTTTTTAGGCCCTGACTCTCTTGATTTTTGAACATTTGGGTTGGTAACTCTGCATCTACACTTACAAAGGACAACAAGAAACGTGGTTCTTGTTGCAAGTTATGTATTAACTCACACACAAAGCTCGGAAAGAATGAATTCTTACAGAGGTGTCAAGGTTCCTTCCCCACTCTGCACTTTAGGGTACAAATGTGGGGACCTGCATGGACACTTCTAAGCTTAATTACTAGCTTAGATCTGGTACACTGCCACCATCCAGAATTTCAGTGTCTGGAGCACTTTCTGTCCCCCCAAAACTTTTCCCTCCCCAGGTTGCCTTGAGGGACTTCACCAATTCCCTGGTGAACACAGATCCAAACCTCTTGGATCTTAAAACAAGGAGAAATTAACCATCTCCCCTCCTTTCCCCCCACCAATCCCTGGTGAGTCCAGATCCAATCCCCTTGGATCTTAAAAAAAGGAAAAAATCAATCAGGTTCTTAAAAAGAAAACTTTTAATTAAAGAAAGAAAAGTAAAAATCATCTCTATAAAATCAGGATGGAAAATACTTTACAGGGTAGTCAGATTCATATAGCCCAGAGGAACCCCCTCTAGCCTTAGGTTCAAAGTTACAGCAAACAGAGGTAAAATCCTCTCCGCAAAAAAGGAACATTTACAAGTTGAGAAAACAAAAATAAGACTAACACGCCTTGCCTGGCTATTACTTACAAGTTTGAAACATGAGAGACTGATTCAGAAATATTTGGAGAGCCTGGATTGACATCTGGTCCCTCTTAGTCCCAAGAGCCAACAACCCCCAAAACAAAGAGCACAAACAAAAGATTTCCCTCCACCAAGATTTGAAAGTATTTTATCCCCCTATTGATCCTCTGATCAGGTGTCAGCCAGGGTTACTGAGCTTCTTAACCCTTTACAGGTAAAAGAAACATTAACCCTTAACTATCTGTTTATGACAAGAGGTCATTCAATTGCAACTCAGCCACTGGTTCAGTATTGTCAGCCCCTAGTGTTAAAAACCATGAGTTGGGCCTCAAAAATATCAGGAGATTGGCTTTAAAAGATTGCAATATTTGGCTACACTGCTCATCAGACTTAATGCAGGAATACTGGATGAGATTCTGTGGTTTGTGTTAAAAGGGAGGTAAGATGTAATGGTCATAATGGTCCCTTCTGGCCTTAATACCTATATATTAAGAGAACTATCCTCTTCCCCTAAAGAAATAACAGCAACAGCAAGATCTCTATGGGGGGGGCACAGATGAGTTTGTGCAAGACTTCTCTGCAAGAGAGTGCATCTGAAAACAAAATGGCAGCTGCCCGAGCACAGGAAAGTATGGGGGACATTTGTCCATTTAAAGATACAGTGCCGAGAAGCCAAGTCATACAGATACAAGTACATTTTCTGCCTTGACCGAAATGAAAGGGCTGAACAGATGAGTTTTCAAGACCTGATTTTTGAGCTCCTTGGATAAGATTGGATTTAGATTTTCCAATAGCCTGTGAAATGTCTGATGCCCTTCACTCCACAGGAAAATGAAATTGCAGCTTGGAAAGTAAATCAACTGATTAACAGCCACCTTGCAAAATGAGCCTAGCTCCCCTCTTACTTACACTGGTATTCATAGCATGACTGATGTCCAGAGGCCTGTGCAGAGTGGGCTCACTACCTTTATGGCTGAGCATGGCATAGCAGCTCTTTCCTCATCTAATGCCCCCTGCTGATGGTTGCTCTGGGTCCCATGATGGTCTGCATCTTCCCATGACTCATCCCTCCAGCCAGGTCACTTTAAAGTCTCTCCCCTTCCAGGGTGACAAAAGTATAACTAAATGTCCAAAGATATCCCAAAGAAATGGTCCTCCTGCCCCCTTTTGGGCTGCTCCTCAGCCTGCCCTTGGGGATCCATCTTCAGCTTTACCTTGGGACCATTCTTGTATGCCCTTTCTTCAGGGCTAGTGGGGGAATTCAGGCCCATCCTCTGCTCTGGGTTCCAGCACAGGGATCCTGTATGACGCAGCTTGCCTTCAACTTCAGATGTGGTGCTGTTTCCATGGGTTGCTTCCTGTCACCAAGCCCCTTGGGCTGCTTCTCCTCAGCCTGTGCATATAATCACTTCTCCTCTGGTACCCAGGGCTCTGGCTTCTCCCTAGGTCTGTCCATCTCCTTTCTTTGCTGGACTGCCTCTCTGTGCCTTGCCCCCTTTCCAGATCAATTCTGTCCCTGGGACTTCTTCAGTCAGCCTTCCAAGAGAAAGTGGGTGCTTCCTACCTTGTCTCTCCTCAGAGGATCAGTCTTGTGTCCCTCTCCTGCACCTAGGTCTAATAACAATTCCTACCTGACATCCTTCAGGTACAGCAAATTGAGCTAGTTTAGCTTTCAGACTCCTGGTAACACTTTGTTCACCTATGTGGAGTAGAGACACATCACAGTTCCAGCTGACTGTGAAAGGGGCTCTATAAACACATAAGACACACTCTCTGCCCCAAAGAGCTTATGATGCAGTTCCAGTGGTATAACTCTTCAATTAGACCCATGCATGTGAGGTCAGAATCCAGTTCTCTAACTGTATAATCTAGAGCAGGGATGGGTGATGTGTCTATAGTTTGAGACTTTACAAACCCCTCAAAGGGTATTCTTTTACAGATAATATGGGCTACAATGTGCAAATGAGTCTCCACATAAATGAAACTTGTTTTCCTCCCCAAGAGGGATTCTCTCCCATCCTCAGGGATTTGTGCATGAAATTCCCTATGTGTGCCTGCAGTAGTTGGGCTTGCAATACAGTTCCCATCATACCTCATTCAACTCTAAAGGTACTTTCACATTGGAATAGCTTTACTGGCTTACCCCTTGATTTACCCCAGATAGAAGTAGTAGGCTCTGAGTGTCCAAATAAATTGGAACTTGGGCTCAATTTACGATAGCTACCAGTTAGCAGATCGTCTCATTCAGTTTCACATTGCAAGATGCTGAACTTCCAGTTGATATAAGCTAATAGGGGAATGTGATTGAAGCAGTCCAGTGGGTTTATTTCTCCTTCTAGATTCTTGATACCACACCATATTACATTCCTCACACCCCACTGCAACCTGCCAGATTTCTGGCACTTTATTTTAGCTTCAAATTTACTAGTATTCATTATTCATTTTTTTTAAAAAAAGAAAGGATAATTTACATTTCCTGATTGGAAGCCAGGGATTATTCATCAGTGTTCTGTACATATCTTATAAAGATGATAAATGAATGTACATTAACTGAACCCAAAAACAAAATAATGTGGGTTTTTTTCTTAAAAGTTTTGCAGAGCTGCATTTCCGTTGTAATTAGTTTACTTAAAAAAAAATCAAATCCTGTTAAGCAGCCATCAGAATGAAAGCTGATTTTCAGACTGCTAAAAGCAAAAAGTGGCCTATATCCCCCTCCATCTATTTAGCACTTCAAAAATATCCATGTAATGATATAACTTTAACATAAAGCTAAAATAACATTTAAACAATCATGCTGTGCTGATGAAGAGATATGGAAAAATCATTTACTGCAGGGAAGACAGAAAAGCCCCAGGGACTGGAATGATCTACAAAGATTTTCCTTATCAAATGAGGAGGAGAAGATGCTGAAATCTGGCTTTTCACCATTTTCGTGCAGCCTGGGTGTAAGTTAGTCCTATGGTTTCATAGGGTTGTTCTGGCAGCTGAGAATAGCCAGAGTGCAACAGTTCTCTATCCATGCCCCTTTCCCCTGGCTATGCCCTTTATATTATATGGAGTGGTTACCTCAGCTGTAGGCTACCTAGCCAATCTTCTTACGCTAAGGAGTTCCTCCATCACTTCAGTCACCAGCTGAAGGCCTGTTTCTAGTACTGCAATGGCACAAAGAATAATGGAATAATTGGAGGCCCTAGGTCACTGAAAGAACTGGCCACAAATTTCCATTCACATTTTCTTTTTAAGTTCAACATTTTTTTTTCCAAGAAAGGAAATCTGCAGAGCGTTTATGGTCTCAAAAATTCTGATTTTCAATTTTTAAAAAAGCAAAACCAGCACAAGTTAATGTTTTTGTTTTTAGGGTTGTTTTCTTCCTTTCTACTCCTTTTTTTCCTCCTTGCCCTCTATTTTTTCATTGTATCACTTGAAAAAGGAGAAAGAAGATTAAAACAAAACTGGTGCTCGCTTTTTTTTTTGGCTTTTTTTAAGCAAAACCAAATAAAATCAACTTTTTTTTTTCAAAACAATTGGAGAATGACAAATTTGGGAATTAGTTTTTTTCATGGAACATGTTTACCGTGGTTGAGAGGAAAGGAGTTAACAGCATTGTCCAATGTTAGATCGCAGTGGCTAACTGATCTTCATTCCATTCACTGTAGCACTGAAAGATTCAGACCACTGGTGGGGAGACAGACTGATAACTTGAGCCACTGACAAGAGATTTTGCTGCCTCCGTTACGTTGCAATGATGCAAAATTAAGAAGGTATTAAATGCTCGGCTTCTACCACGCAGAACAAGAACTGAATAATTGACCAGCTTCCAGTGCTCTAACTGAAGTCAAGGTGGCACTCTGTTTCAATGCTCCCACAAAGCAAGAAGACACTTGCAGATTATTTTTTTCCATTAAATACCAAAGTAACTGCCTATAAGTTTGTTCTGTTATTTGCTTTTACTGCCCTGTAAAAACATAAAATATAAATACACTAATAAATATTTACAATGCATGGATAGCAGCAGTAAAGACATGACACAAGCCATTCCAGGAAAAATTAAATCAATCATATTTCATAGCTGAGAGATGTCACCTGGTCTGACTCATAATTAAGAATCTCACATCTCCTTGCTTGGTTTATTACCTAGTATTTGTAGTACAGCAACACCAAAAGGTCACCACCATTCCCCGGGTATCATCATGCCATGCGCTGTGCCAAATAAGACTCAGTCCCAGCCATAATGAGCTCACAGTCTATACAGAACAGACAGACCCAGCGTTGGGAGGAAAGAAACTTGCTACACATCAGTATCAAAGCTAGTAACATAACTTAGGTAGGGTGACCAGGCAGCAAATGTAACATATTGGGACGAGGTGGGGGGTAATAGGTGCCTATATAAGAAAAAGACCCCAAAATCAGGACTGTCCCTATAAAATCGGGACATCTGATCACCTTAAACTCAGGACTCCTGGCACCTAAAGCAAGGCTTGGTACACTGGACCAGGAAGATTCCTGCAGAATGTCCAGAATCTCTTTATGAAGATGTCATCAAAATGGATCCCTCCAACCCATGCAAAAGCTCCAACTCGCTAGGATGGCATTTAAGGTGTAAGAGAGGAGTGGTCAAACCACTTTACTTTTCAAGGTGCTGAATTTAGGATGAACCAACTCCCCACTCAGTCTTGCTCTCACATCTTCCCTGCAGCAGTTAGAATACTTGATTACATGGAGGAAGTAACATTAAAATGATGAGATGCAGATACTTCTGTGACATGCTGACGCCCCAGTATTCACCATTGTCAGGCAATTAGGATGTGTTTTGTACAAAGTATGCCTTGTGAAGTATCATTCTAAAAGTCTTGATCTGCTATTAATATCTTGTTGGATTGTATGTGCTATTGTTGTATGTGGAGTTATGAAGCTTGGTAGGTATGTGTTACTTAAACACCAGCAAGCAGCCTTTCGGATAGAACAGTAAAAAAGCCAAACAATGTTAATGGCTTATTGAGGAAATGAATGCAAGCACAAGGTTAGCCCAGGAACTGTGTACAATAGAAACCTCTCACAGATAGCACTACACAATGGGAACTGTGGGACCCAGCTCACAACAAAACAGCTTTCCAACAAATGGGAAGAAGATATAAAAGGGTGAAAATGACATCACAATGGTACCTCATTCTCCCTACAACAACACAGCTGGAAATACATGAGGAATAAAGACTGAACAGGGGGGAAGTGATGGTCCCAGACCAAAGGATTCCTAGTCTATGTATAAAAACCTGGGAAAGCCAAGGCAAGTTGTTCCTTAAGAATATGCCAGCCTGTTTATCACTCAGGGTGAGAATTTGCTAATTTATATCCTGCCTATCAAGTGTGTTAATCTCAGTTTGCGATTTTGTTTATTTACTAAATTAATTTGCTTTGATCTATTTGCTATCATGTGTAATCACTTAAAATCTACCTTTTGTAGTTCATAAACCTGTTTTTGTTTTGTTTAAAACCGGTGTGTGGGAATTATAACTTGGGGCAGAAAGCTGTTGCATATGTTTCTCCACATTGAGGGTGGGGTGGTGCGAATTTTATGAGTTTACACTGTAGAGTTCCCTGTGCAGCCCAAAATGGTATAATTCTGGGTTTACCCTTGAAAGGCTAGGGTGTGCCTAAGGAAGGTGCCTTTGCTGTGCCTTCCCATGCAGGGGCTGGTTAAAGAACCTGAGTGTGCAGTGCTGCAGCTGGGTGTGTCCCTACCTGTGTGTATGCTCTTGAGAAGCAAGTCTGGAGAGCGTACCAACTTATCACAGCAGCACCGTGTAAGAGGAAGCCCAGGCTGGTGGGTCAGACAGATTCTGTGGTACCACCGTTCCAAGCAGCAACCCAAGGGGGGGAGCGGGGGGACCTTCTCTATTGAAAGGGGTGGAATAGTTTCTTTATAGCTCCCTGGTCACTTTCATCTCTGTTGTAATCCCACTCCTTGGGGGTAGAGCTTCACAGGCAGCAGGACTGAACATTTCATTGTTGCTTGAACTTCTCACTGCTCTTATCTTGTCAGGGTTGTGTCCTCCTGTATGTGTAGTTGAGGTGTCTTTTGCAAATGAAATAATGGTCAAAGAACAAACACAATCAACAAAGACCCAAAAACTAAAGGCTCCAGAAAATGTGAGGAGTCACAGGCTGGGATGTGACCAACAGGAGATGTCACTTTTTGAGCAGCTCTGAGGAATGCCTTTAAGTGCTCCAAGAACCAAGATTTGAAAAACACCAGTCTAGGGGCAATGATCAAAGGGCAGCAATTATGGAATTGCTGAGCTCTAAATCTGGCTCTGATGCATTGGGTGACCTTGAACCACTCATTGGGAGGTCCCTTTATAACTCTTCACAGTCTGCTTTGGACTTAACTACCTTGAGTAATTTTGTATCATCTACACATTTTGCCACCTGTTTACCCCTTTTTCCAGATTATTTACCAATATGTGGAACAGCACTGGTCCAGGACAGACCCCTGAGGGACACCAACTATTTACCTCTCTGTATTCTAAAAACTGAGCATTTATTCCAGACCTTTGTTTTCTTATTTTTAACAGTTACTGATACATGAGAAGATCTTCCCTCTTATCCCATGACTGTTTAATTTGCTCAAGAGCCTTAGGTGAGGGACCTTGTCGAACAGTTTTTTTTAAGTCCAAGTGCACTACATCCTGTGGATCACCCTTGTCCACACATTTGTTGACCATCTCAAAGAATTCTATGGCATGGTTTCCTATTACAAAAGCCATGTTGACTCTCCCAATAAATTAAGTTAATGTATGTGTCTGATCATTCTGTTCTTTGCTATCGTTTCAGCCATTTTACCTGGTGCTGAAGTTAGGCTTACTGGCCTGTAATTGCCAGAATTGCCTCTGGGGCCCTTTTTTAAAAAAATTGGTGTCACCTTAGTTATTCTCCAGTCATCTGGGACAGAAGCTGATTTACGTGCTAGGTTACATAGCACATTTAGTAGGTTTTCAACTGGGCCAGAAAGAGACAGACTGGTCTTATAGGGATTAGTACACTTCTCTGGGTGTGAAAGAACCACGTTCATCCCCCTGATTTGAAACAATCAAGAAAGGACTTGAACCTGACTCTCCAATATTACAGATAAGTATCCTAAACATGAGACTTCTGCTTATTCTGGGCCTGAGAACTATTTTATCCAAAATTGATATATTTCCATAAAATATTTTGCTTTCGTAAAATGGTGGTTTTTTTATGCAAATGATTCTTGTTATGGGTTCATGGGTTCTACCTGGCAGGGCCGGTGCAACCATTTAGGTGACCTAGGCAGTCGCCTAGGGCGCTGGGATTTGGGGGGCGCCATTTTCTTTGGCAGCGACCGTGGCGGCCGGATCTTCTGCTGCCCCAGTCACAGCTGGCATTTAGGTGGAAGGAGTTGGGGCAGGGGAGAGCGGGGAGAGTGGCCTGCAGCAAGTAAGGGGGGAGGGGCGCGGCAAGCAGGGGAACTCCCTGCCCCAGCTCACCCCCTACCCCACTTCCTTCCCGAGCTCGCCATGGCTGCTTCACTTCTCCTGCCTCCCAGGCTTGCGGCGCCTAAGCTGATTGGCGCCGCAAGCCTGGGTGGCGGGAGAAGCAAAGCAGCCACATCATGCTTGGGGTGTTCATGCTCGTGCACAGACCATGGGTGAGCTGGGGCGGGGATGGGCGCCTCAGGGCAGAGGGGGGAGCTGCCGCGGGGAGGGGAGCTCCTGGTGGAAGTTTCTCCTAGGGCGCAAAACATCCTTGCACCGGCCCTGCTACCTGGAACACTTGCACTCAATTCTAGCTCCACTGCTAACGTCCTGTATGAACTTATGCAAGTTCTTTAGTCTCCCTATGACCTAGCAATTAATAGCACTTCCCTGTATTTGTGAGGACAAATATGTAAGGTGTTGAGATACTACAATAATAGGGGCCAGATAAGTGCTATCATAGATATATCACAACAGAAACAAGCAATTCTTACCCCAAAAATTCAGAACTTTAAAAAAAAAAAGTTCACTTTGAATTTTGATTTTTGCTAGAAGTGAAGTTTCAGGAATTACTTGGATGCTTTTGGATTTGCTTTGACCGTGCTTACACATCATATTTATATGCAGAATTGATCCTAAATTTTTTAGAGTTTGAAATGTTATAATTTTGAAATTTGAAAAAATGGGGGAAATTATGACTTCTTTGTGAAATGTTCCTGTTTTTTCAACCAATTATAGAGTCTATTTAAAAAAAATCAGAATGTTTTTAATAAAGGGAAACATTTTGAAAAAGCTTTGACCTAAAAACCAACTACATTTTGTGGGTTTATTTATTTATTTTTTGCCAGAAAACTTTAAAAAAAGGGCCAAATCATTTCTGATTTATAGAGGAAGTGAAAATGTAACAGAACAAAAGACTTATTTGATTTTGTTCAATTACAACTCACAAATTAGCAGTTGGGTTTGATAGATTTAGTCTTCTCATGAACTGATGCTCCTCCCATTAATAGAAGTCACAAAACTCCCACTGAATTTAATGAGTCAGGATCAGACTGTAGTTCACCCTGGAAACCAGTGCATAACTTTCTTCTCAATGAAACTACTGTCCAAATGCAAAATAAAACAAAACAAAAAGGAAATGGCAGCTTTCTACCTGAAATGACTGTCAATAACAAGGGTTCAGATCAATGACTGTGCAAAAAGAGATGAGTCTAAGGAGAGGAAGTAGACCATGGCATACGAGACTACTGAGAAGAACTTGAACATATAACCTCAACTGACGCATCACAGTCCTAGCCGGTTATCATGTTGCAAATTGACATGCTTTTAAAAATATAAAACCTCTGGGTCAAACCTTTTAAAAATATAAAACAAAACATTAGTTAAAGGGAATTCCCACAGCAAATAAAATAAAATTAAAATAAATGTTAACGCACAACAAAGACAGAGCATTCAAATTCTCAGTTCAGAATCTCACACAAACCTAAATTCTCCCTCTGCAGGTATATGTGGAACCAGATTTGTTCATTACACAATAATTGAAGAACTCATATGCAATGATTTGTGTTCTATGGGGAGGTGTTTCCTTCCCTTCCTGCAGTAGCACTCTTCCTAGCAAGCTTAAGTCTTTGTTGCCTGTTACAGCTGCAGGGTTATTTTGTGCGGAATCAGATGAAGAAGTGAGTAAGCTAACCTAAACTAAACTTTATATTTCTCAAATGAGAAGTGGATAAACACTGTTTACCCTCTACTACACTAATGGAAAAGGAATCCCTTTACTTCCAATGGGAGCAGTTTTCAGCAGCATTTCTCTTACCTAAAACCAGGATAATGTTGCAGTGTATGTTGAGTTTGGGATTCATTCAAAGCCTACCTTATTCCCTTTCTGTAACCTTCTTGCTCAACAGTGTTACAGTCTGAGACCTTCGCACAACTGATGAATCCCTCCGATTTTTTTTTTCAAGTCTAAATGAAGGAATACGAAGCTATGCTTCCTATTAGTGTAACAGGTGAATAGGAACAAATGCTGTTTGGCTTGGTTGTTTTCTCTTTTTTTAACTGCCGAAGCCCCAGTGGAGGATGAATGCAGAATATCAGCCCATCTTCTAATATATACAGCATAATCTTCTTAAAATGAGTTTTCACTTCAAGGAACAGAAGGGCTTAGAGATGAGCAGCATGAGGTTTTTGTATTTGGCATCTCATTATACTTCATACCAATTTTTTTCTTCTTCTTAGAACAATTGAATATCATTAGTAGAGGAAAATTCTTCCTACTCTTTTTTGAGGGGTAAATTACCTTTTTTTGTTCATTGGTGTGTGTATGGCAGTGGAATTCCTATGCTTTCTTTCTCTTACATCATTTTCTAACCTCCTCCCCACAAAATATTGGGCAGTTTGGGGGTTAAATTAAGTCCAACATTTTTGGGCAGCATCATTAGGAAATGGACAGTTCCATGCATGCAAAGTGGGATATTGGGAAGGGGAAAGTGCTGTGCAAGAACTTCTGTGTCTGTAAGGTGGCTCTCAGATTAACACACCGCTGCAGCATTTGGATGAGCCTCATTTGAATGCAGCATCACTTCATGGTGACTTCTTGGCTAAGATGAGATATACAACAATATAAGGTATGATGTCTTCCTTGGAAAACTGCATCCAAATTCCCTGCTCATTGAAGTCAATAGAGTTAGAGCAGCTGAGAATTTGGCCGAGTGCCTGTTGGGTGAGATAGTTTTTATTAGAGTTGTCCATAGAGGTTCCAACTGAGAAAAAAGCCCTTGTGCTAGCGTAACACTGGCAGACCCTGGCATCAGCAGGTGGGATTGAACCTGGGACCACTAGGAGCTAAATGCGTGAGCCTCTACTGCATGAGCTAAAAGCTATCTTGCCTTTAGCTAAGGCTCTAGCAGACTCATACATCTCTAAGTGGTCTTGGTGCCACTCGGTGGGACAGAGCACCGCACTTAGGAGATGTGTAGGTTACACTAGCTGCTGGACATACACAGAGTAAGGGATAAAAAATAACGGGCCCAGACTCTATAGAAGCCAGACAGAAAATGATGGAAATTCAATGATGTAATAGTTTTCTCACCTCTATAATTACTGTGATCCAATCACATTTTTAATAAACTAGAGGCAGGATCTGGTATGCTACTGGTCTACACTGGTAAGAAACCCTACATGACTTGATTAAAACCACACATAATCTTTGCTCATTTCTAAACTTGAATCTGGTGGGGGGGAGGGGTGCAAGTAGCATGACCAGATGTCCTGATATTATTGGGATAATCCCTGAAGTAAGGGCTTTATTTTATATATAGAACTATCCTCCCCCATCAGTCACACACACACACACACACACACACACAGTGTCCTGATTTTTCACACTTTCTATCTGGTCACCCTAGTGTGTGGTTAATTTGGGGGCATTGGTTCATCCAACTATACTCTCTTTCTTTACTGTTGTGTCTTGTCCTAAACCAGATGGTGATCTCTTTGGGACAGTGACTGTGTTTTTGCTCTGTATCTGTGCAGCGCCTAACACAGTGATGATTGAATTCTCAATTTTAGGTACTACTGAAGTACAAGAATAAAGGAGCTAGGGGCCAGTAGTGATGTTAAGATAAAGACATGTACATGTTGGGAGCTTGATGTAAGAATATCTCTGCATGGATTTACCATGCCTCTCTTGTAGATCACTGTTCCTCTAAATGCAATGCCAGGTGGGAAAAATAGAAGCACTAATACCAGTCTCTTGCCTTGTTTCAGATAGGGACCCTAGAGGTAGCTGGTTAGGGACTGCTTAGAAGAAGGCTGATCTAAATCCAAGGTTGTGGGTCTGGGTTAAGAAACCCTGAGCAGTGGAATGTGCTTGGTGATGTTTTGATGCTTGGTTGTCTTTTCTGTGCACAAGTTACTAAGGGACAGATTTTCAAAGGAATTCAGAACCCAGCATCTGCCACTGAGAACATGACAGCTGAGCTGTTTTGAAAATCTGTCCATAACATTCTCCTTAGGGGAATTTAGCTGGCTGAGGCCTGTGTTTTCATGCTTAATCCCTTCAGCAGAGTACATAGTGGATGTTTGTTGCTGTGACCAGTAGCTGGGGTGAGCTCTACCAACATGCTCCAGAGACCTCCCTCAAAGAGCCACCAATGTTCAGCTGCTGTTGATCTGGATTAGAACAGGCAGCTGACTTAATTTTAGAAAATGGCCTGAGACCAGAGACTCATTTGGAACTTTGGCCATTGCATCCATCTCCTGCAGCCGGCACCTGCTTGATGGGTTACGATGCTTGATGGCCGTTGCTCTACAAGCTGCAGCTTTTCCAGATACACTCTTTCTATCACCCGTGTAGATTTTACCGTCCTTAGTTGAGATATACTTTTCAGCATCAAGCTATAAATTGTGTTCAGTTAACTATTGAGGGTCAAATTTAAGTAAAAGGCTCGTTACACTAATGGGAGATTATTTTTCTGTATAGCACTGTGTTGAAAACTGGCCCTTTATCCTCCCTCTGGGTGTTACGTTACTCACTTCTATTCATTCCCTTTCATATATGATAAAAGAAATATGTGTTTTTAAACACAAATATAAGCATTCTCAGCATGCATCAGAAGGAGGAAATTACACTTAGAGGACTGACAGTTGTATTGCAGTAAAAATTCTGGTAATGATGCCCTGTCTATAGAGGCTTCCCCAGTCTTCACTGTAATTGAACGTTCTGACCTTCTCCAGCCCCATTATACACAATAAATAAATAATGAAATAAATAAATATGCCTTCCCTTTGGAATGTAGAATATCCTGAAAACTATAACAGTTAAACTAAAAACAGTGCCCTTTGGTGGTCTAAAGACTTGAGTAATTGGGGCCAGGTTCATTTCTTATCAATTGAAACAGGTTATGTGAAAAAAAGGGAGGTGGGGAAGAAAAATTGCAATAGAAAACTTTTTTTTCTGCCTTAATGAAATTGTAAGGAAAACTGAGCTGACCTCGACTGGTATCAGGGACCAGGGCTTGGGCAATCATGTGCAGTGGTTAGAACCATAGGCAATCAGGTCTAAGAGGTCAAGCCAGAGTTGGCAGCCAGGACCCAGAGGTCTGGGTGAGGAGACAGAAGCAGAAAGAAGGCAGAATCCCTTTTAACAGCAAGTCAGAGATCAGCCTTGTTGCACAAACAACATACTAGTATTCTTTGCCAGTTTAAATAATAGGTCTGAGCAAATCAGAGGACTAAGGAGGATCTGCTTATCATCTCTACCATGGCTGGCACTTCCTGCAGTGACTGGTTTCCAAGGATGTATGGTTCATTGACCATAGCACTGCCAACCCTGCCTGCTGGTAGTGTGGAAGTGCTTCTTTCCTACAGACCCATGGTCAAGTCCTATCAGTTCTCACAAGTGATGTGGTTAGATTAGTACATAGTGAAAAATTAGGGTTTAGTAGTTTTGCAAACTGCCACAGGAGTAACAAAGTACTGGGGAGACAGAAAGAGAGAAATGTAGACAGAATATTGCAAGAACCTGCACCTATACCCTATATAAAAATTCCTGTGGCTTACGACAATAATTGCCTCAAACAATAAAGCAATATGACTTTCAAGTTCAAACAGGAATTAATTCCTCTGGCCTGTGTGAGACAAGCAATCAGGTTAGATGATGGGAATGGTCCCTCTGTCTTGATGATCTGTAAATCTATGACTTCACAGTGCTGCCCCAAAATAATGCTGAGAAGCTTATTAGACCTGTAACATACAGTTAGGTAGGATCTGCTCTAGGACTTATTTTGGGGAAGTTCTATGGCCTGTGTTCTACAGGAGGTCAGACTAGATGATCACAGTGATTTCTTCTGGCCTTGGAATCTGCGAAAAGCTGGTGTAGCTGTTTCATGGGCAACTCCAGTTGTCTTTTTATTTTTAAATATTATAATACATAACATATTAATTTATATTATGAGCCATATGGAGCATTTTGACTGATAAAAACAAACAGCTCTTTGTTGACCCTGCTGAGGAACCACTGGGTTTTGATTTATGTTGGAAAGAATGGTGCAGATTGAATTGCATCAGGACATCTCATGGGAGATGTGGACAAACTTTCATTAAATAGAAAATGAGGCAAACACCTGTAGACAGCTGTGGTCATCAGGCACAAACGATGCAGCACATTATATATGAATGTCTCCTTCGTTCTTTCACGGGGGGTCTGAAGGACATTCACCAGCTTCCTGCTGCAGTAAAGCGCTGGCTATCAAAGCTAGGTATAAATTTGTGGTCATTGCCATCTACCCAAGCCATGCAAAAGAAGAAGAATTTATAATACAAAATAAATTGCAAAACAAAATGTTATTTTGAAACAAAAATTTCATTTGAAACTTACTGAGATGCTTGGTTTCAATTTTCTCTTCAAAACATTCCCCCCCCCCACAAATCTACACATTTGCACCAAAGGTTGAGATCTCAATGAATCAGCCATTTCTGATGGGTAAAGAAAAAATTTCCATTGGGAATTTTTTGACCAGCTGTGCTGAAGGGTCAATTACTGACCTCATTGTAGTCAAAGGAAGTTTTGCCATTGGATCCAAAGACGCCAGGAGCTCACCCTATGTGATTTGAACCTTGTTTCTTGTCACAGGTTGTACACAAATATCAGAGACAGTGTGGTCTTAAAGACAAGGCCATGGCAGGAGAGTCAGAGATGTAGATTTTATTCTTGCATTTACCACTAACCTTCTATGAAACCTTGAGAAAATTATTTCACCTTTCATTGCCTGTGTTTCCCTTCCCTCCATTGTCTATTTAGATTGTAAGCTGTTTCTGGAAGGGACTGTACCTTAATATGTATTTGTAGAGTGCCTAGCACAACTGGTCATCTAGAGTGGCTACACCAAGAGACTGTAGCCAACAATGTAGTACCAGAAGTGGGGTTGACTTTTACTGTCCCTGAAGAAAAGAGAGACTTTAAAAAAAGAAGAGAGCTATGGAGGTGAATCAACACCTACAAAATGGCTGGCTGCCTCACAAGCACAATAGCCATAGACAGCAAAAACTGTTCAAATAGATGGCATCACACTAGCAATACTTATTCCAATGGATGGCAGAACTGGTAATGGCTGCATCTCCTCAGGTTTCTGCCCCAGTGGACAATAACAGATGATGACCCAGAGTCATTTTTGTTAACTTTTGAAAGAGTGGCCATGGATTCTCAATGGTTCTCACCTCAGTGGGCAATCCAGCTTTCTCCACTCCTCACTGAGGAAGTCCAGGCAGCATATCAGGGACTTAATGACACAGCAGCCCAGGACTATAAGCAAGTGAATGTAGTCATATTGGACCAGCAAGTTCTGGATGAAGAAATTTACTGTCAGTTCTTTCATCACAAGAGGTTACCTCCCTGCCCCCAAAGCACACCTTTGGGTGATCACCAAAAGGTTTATGGACTTCTGCTGGTGTTAAAGCCAGAGTTTCAAATGGGATTCCAGATAGCAGAATACAGTTATGGAGAAGTTTTTGCAGATTCTTCCATCCTCTGGCCAGGACTGGGTTTGCAGACACTGGTTGGTAACTCTACCTGATATCACCTGCCTTACAGAGGCCTCTCAAGACATCCAGGGACCTCTGCTGAAAAATAATTGCTCAATATACACTGGGGAAGGAAATGGACCAAATATCCAAGAATGGTGGTGGTAGATATTGGATAAACCCTAAGAGAATGCAGGCAGCTGATTGGTCAGCAGGCAGGATAGATGACTGGCAACCCTCTTAGGGTCCATGGGCAAGATTTCCCTGAGGCCCACAACTTTATGTGCCCCACCAGCCCCTCGTCTCACACTTCCACAGGAACAAGGGCCCAGTGAAGCTTGGAAATAGGCTGACCCAGCAAGTAGAAGACAAGGGAAAGACTTGATAGCCTGTTACTCTCATAAACAACAGGGACATAGGTTTCATGACAGCGCCCGCATGAGTGAAACTTTGGGCGGGTCTGGACAAGAGAGAAAAGGGCTTGAAAAAAGGCCGGGGGAAACTCATGATTCCAGGAGAGGTGAATGGTCAAAAGATGAGGACCTCATAGACTTCGGGTGAGACCAGACTTTTTCTGGGATTGGATAGTGGGAAAGGCAAGGATGCTTATGAAAGGGGAAATCCCTATTAAATGCATCCATGGAGATATTTTGCAGTAATCCAGCATGATTATAAAATTGACTGTTGATGGGAACCAAGACTGGATGAAAGTATGCATGTCTCCAAATCTCCTTTCCAACACGATATTAGGACAAGACTGGAGATATTTCCCTGAACTCTTCCAGAAGCTGCCATTAGTGTAGGAGCCTGAGAAAGACATTCCAGAAAAAATCTGAGGGATTCTGTTCCTTTTTAAGGACCCCAATCTATTTATCTCCTGAAAGTCCTTGACAGAAAGGTGGATGGAAATGAGATAGCGGAGACTGGTGAGAAAGGTATTTTCAGCTCACCCTGGGATGACATGCATGGCCCAACATCACATTAATGTGGAACCCAGTAAAGTAACAGGTATAGGGCTCTGACCAATCCCCAACAAATTCAGGGGGGCTATCAAAAAAAGCTCAGGCCCATGTTGGAACTTGGTGTAATAGAGGAACCAAAAAGTGACTGTATGAGTCCTACTGTGCTGGTCCCAATGGGGCTCACTGTGATTACTCCAACATCATAATCAATATGCAGTGACATATTTGGACAATGTAGTCATCTATAGCAAGGATTCGGAGTCCCACCTGAATAAAGTAGCCGCCATTCTCCAATCACTGGGGGAAGCTAGATTAACAGCAAATCGCGCTAAATGTGTGAAAAGAGGAAGTCCATTACCTGGGAGACATAATCAGTGCAGGGTAAGTCCGCTCCTTTGTGGATGAGGAGTGGACTTACCCTAGTGTAGAAGACCTCACCATCAAAAGGCATGTGTTGGCCTTTCTAGGCCTAGCAGGCTACTATCTCTGGTTCATAGCACATTTCCCCATCATAGCAACCTTACTAACTGACCTAACTAGGGACATTGCTCCAAGATGAGTGCTATGGATGCTTGCATGAGAAACAGCCTTTCAAGAGCTCAAGGGCATACTCTGCACATACCTAGTGTTATACAGTCCAAACTTTGAGAAGGAATTCACATTGCTAACCGATGAATTGGAGATAGAGTTAGGTAGATGTAGTGTAGATGTAGCTCCCTTGCACAGGCTGAACGTAATGAAAGAGTTGAACCTGAGGATAGGATTACGAGATGGCACATGCCGTTATTACCATACACCTTCTGGATACAATGCTGGGCAAGTAAGTTTTAATCACAATGGCGATTTTCCGTTAAGAGAAGTAGCCTTTGCCAGCCAAGCCTGGGCTGAGGCACGCCTGAGCAGGTGGCTATATAATGAGGTTTACATACCCCAGACTGAGTATAGGCAACAGGGAGTGAGTCTTTCCTGCTCACAGACAATCAAGCTGACCACACCCCTACACAGCTGCCAGAACTACCAGTCACGGAACCAGAATAGGTGAGGTAATATCTTTTACTGGACCAGTTAGAAGAAAGCCAGGACTCAAAGAGAGTCTGCAGCAAAAGCTGTTGACAAAGACTGAAGAACATGCTTATGTGTTTTGCTGGACCAGGATTGATGACTAAATTGGGGCCTTATTTGATGTTTCTATGGGGACTGCCACTGCGGTAACTGAACCCACTGGGAACAGAACCATCTATCCTATGAACAAGAGTGATGTAATAATAATAATACAACCTAGGTCTTACATAGTGCTTTAAATCAGTAGATATCAAATCACTTATAAAGGAAAGATCATTACCCTGTTTTATAGATAGTGAAACTGAGGCACAGAGAGGGGAAATTACTTGAGCAAGGTCACCCACCAGCGAAGCTGGGAATAAAAACCACATTGCCTGAGTTCCAGTCCAGTGCACTACCACTGGGTCAAATAGTATCCACAACCTATCAAGAGATGGGAAGAGTAAACCCGAGCATCTCTCAGGCAAGTCCACTATTTCATATGCAAGCAGACACCACTTGGCATTCAGCTCTCTCCAGATTCAGCACCTTTCCCCCTCTTCTTGTAAGGTGATTGTCCCTACTCCTGCTCTTTTCTGGAGTAGTTTTCCCCTTGGCATTCCTTGAGCCCCTCAATCCTCTAAGGAGTTTCCTGTCCTATTTATAGGAGCCCCACTGCTTTGGAAACTGGCCCCTACAAAACAATGGTAAATATACTGTAGGGAACATTCCTGCTCTCTGTGTGTGTGTGTGTGTGTGTGTGTGTGTAGCAGGAAGGAATGATGGTGGACTAGAGAGTTTAATGTTACTAAGAGCCACCAGATGGCACAATTGCAGATGGTCTGGCTCATTCTAGTCACCTGCATGTACAGGAGGTTGCCCTTTGGGATATGCTCAGTCAGCCACACTGCTGTTCTTTTTAAAGAAGTTGTACATATTACCAGAGAAATCTGAACCCTTTCTAAATGTCTGACTGAAAATCATTCTTAATTGCAGAGCCGTTGTGTATGGAATAAACTCACACAAGGAGGAAAAAAAATCGCACAGTGCCAAAACATTACAGAAGGGACTTAATCAATCTTTTCTCTCTTTGACTGCTATGCTGCTAAGATAATTAGGAAATCAATACCCAATAAGATGGGGTATGGGATATAATGAAGAGGCAGGCATGCACAATACAGTTTGTATACTTCTCCATAGAAAACACAGGGCAATTTTCTAAACACTCAGATATGTGGCATGTCCTGGTCATATATTACACAATTCTGGCCGAAAGATGAGTTATGGACAGGGAAGAGCATTGCTTTGCCTGTGAGATACCTGGGTTTGACAGTTCTCACCCGATCGAGTTAAAACTCAGCTGCTTTCAAATCAAATTATGGGGGAAAATGCAGCGGAAATGGCTCACTAGTCATTGGCATGGTTATAAAATGAGTCAGGTTCATGATTTTGTAGATAAATGCCTAAATGGAGGTGCAAGGCAGACAGCTTAACCTCTTACATTGATAGCTGAGCATCTAATGGCTAAAATAAGGAAATTTTTCCCAGACACCAATGGAGGAAATAAAGAAAGATTCTCTGACCTTTAGGTATCCCCCTGGAAATCAGCAGAGAATATGTTGTTTGTAAATTGGTTTCAAAGCTACTTCTTCTTCCCCTCTCCGAGGGTCAGATTCTGATCTCTGTTGTGTACGTGTAAATTGGGAGTTACTCCATCAACATCTGTGACGTTCTTCTCCATTTAGATGTGTGTTTCCAAAGATTTGAATCCCAACCTTATTCAGAAAGCCTCTTAGATTCAAATATGTGAGAGCTGGCGAGGGAATACCAAGACATTAGAAAATAGGAAGAATCCATGAATTCCCCCATAATGCTTAATTAGCAGGGAGGAGGTGGAGAGAGAGAGAAGAAAGAGAGACAGAAAGAGAGAGAACAACTTAGTACATAAGTAAAAAGAGATATGAGCAACTTTTAAGATATTATTGGAGAAGCTACTTTCACATTAAATACTAAAATATTAAAATTGATTGAGGTTGTGAAATAAGTGAATTACTTAGTCCTCCATGCATTAAAATTAATTTTTCATCTCCTTATCTAAGTAGCCTCCCTATTGGGTTTTGCTGAGCCTTCTTAATATTTTATATGCTTAAGGGGAAAAGCTGCACTTTGACATCTTGGCATTCCTGAGGATGTTTAGTTTTACTTTTTTTTAACTCCCCATGCAAAGGATTTTTCAAATCAGTCATGAACGGAAAAAAAAATAAAAAAAATATATAGTAGTCCTGCAGCACCATTCTGGGATTCAGTTCCTATTTGATTTTGCATGCAAGTGTTGAGTCCTTTTCTTCAATACCTTATTATTTTTTCTTCTCCTTGTCTCTCACTAACTCACTCGTGTGGCTTACACAGCACAGTAGGCCCTGCGATGCTGAGAACATCAATAATTTGATTGTACCCGAACAATAATAAACGATGAAGCAACTTCATCTGAGCTAGAAGATGTGGCCTTAACCTTTTCTATTTACAGCTCTGGAAGGCTTGTATTCAGGAGAATTTAAATCAGCAAAGACACACCAGTCCTTGTGTACTGTGGTGCTGACACAAACATAGCAAAACTGCTGTTATAAGGAGATAAGTTCTTATTCTGTACCCCCACTAACAAAGGGTTTTAGTATATCATCATTGGTGCTAAAAGCAGAGTAGGCAAATGGCCCTGGATAAGGCAAACAAGTGCTTAAATCACTGCAGTGTGGTGTGCGGAGGTTTGCCAGGAAATTAAATATGTAAAACCCTAAATATTATGGACCTTGTATCCACATGCTGAGTCTGTATCATTTGATACAGCAGGTTTTTATTCTCTGGGGCCCACTCCAGGCATTGCAGTTCTTTCAATAAAGCTATGATTTTATACATTCATGGATAAAGATATATGAAGATCTGGATGTTTTGCTGGAATAATGAAAGTTCAGGGCCCTGATCCTGCATTTGAATTCTTGTGCAGATGCGGATCAGACTGCTGGATAGGGGCTGAGAACCGTGCAGGAATAAAGATATAGGGCAGAGTTTCTCAAACAGGGGTCACCAGTTGTGTAGGGAAAGGCCCTGGGGGGGCTGGGCTGATATGTTTACCTGCCCCATCCGCAGGTCTGTCCGACTGCGGCTTCCATTGGTCGCAGTTTGCTGCTCCGGGCCAACGGGAGCTGCTGGAAGCGGTGCAGGCTGAGGGACTTACTGTCCTCCACTTCTTGCAGCCCCCATTGGCCTGGAGCAGCAATCCACGCCAATGGGAGCCACGAGCAGCCGGACCTGCGGACAGGGCAGGTAAACACACTGGCCCAGCCCGCCAGGGGCTTTCCCTACACAAGTGGCGACCCCTGTTTGAGAAACCCTGATATAGGGGTTCCTTCTGAAAACTTAAAATATAACACTTGCTTGAGCCTCTGAGTATCTGAACCTGAGCCCATGTACAAAACAAAGGAAATGTTTTATTGGAGGGAAGTCCAGAGATAATAAATCACCAATAACTGTATAGAATGGAAGACTCTTGGCAATAGTCTTGAACTCAGAACTGGTGTGAGCACCTAGTAAGGTGATGTGCTCCTGCAATAGTCACGTCCCTTATCCTCCTGCTCCTCTGCATCCCTCCCCTCATTTGTTGTCCTACATTAGTGGAGTCCAGAGTCCAGGCAGGTTTCCCTCCAGTCCCTAAGGGAAGTCTGCCTGGTCTGCCCTGGAGGATTTAGCATATTCCCAGCTGTAGCAATTTCAGTTTTATTGATCGCTGCAGAAACGGGCCCTCGCCAGAGTTCTTCAGCTATGCTGCTGTCCTCTGTGACATCAGCAAAAGCTGCTTCAGCCTGACTTTGGGTCACAAAACTAGTTTGGGTCCCTGCTTACAGAGGAATCACTGGCATAAGGCATCATGAGCAAGTCTTTGCCACCTAGGATGTGCTGCTATGAGGAGATAGGAGCCCAAATCTTCCTCCTACCCAGCTCTTTTTCCTTTTTCTTGCCTCTCTCTTTCTCTGCCATAGTCACAGCTCCAGAACAGAGTGATCAAAGACCAAGGCTTTGGTCAGAGTCACCTCTCACCCCAGGAAAACTGGATGTAGTTCTCTTCTCCTGTTGTTTCCTAACAGAGAAAACAGTATTTCTTGCCTCCCAAATGGAAAACTTCACTACATTTTGACCAGAATTCCCCAAATTGTCACATACCTGAAATGCAAATGAGGCCTGGCACATACATTCAGTCATTTCTATTGCTCACCAATAGGTCACAGCAGAGAGTTCCTTCTCGTCTTGAGCATCTGTCCAGCTGGAGTTCTCAGTCAGCTCTGGGCTGTCCTTCTCATTATCACCAACAGATTTCAATACTTTCTTGGACTCCCTACTAAGTGATACTTCCTACTCTCTTGGACTTCAGGCCCCAGAATTTACACTGAACAATTTGGGGACCCTCCCTTCCCTTCTTTAATTTATAATGGAATTTGAGCTGATGAAAGGTGCCATGGGGACATTTAACCACGAATGGAATGGAAAGTGGTAATCCAATATTCCATAGCATGCATCTTGTCTAGAGGGAGATTCTTTAGTAGGAGGGAGGGCAATTCTGTCCAGACAGCCCAGTCAAACTTTGGCTTCTCTCTGTTGTGATTGCCTACAAGGGGGGAAGTTGCAATTGTAGTTTTTTTATTATATTGATGCCCAGCCAAAAGGAACCGGACTGTGAACACCAAACCATTTCAGATGGACCAGAGGTTCCCAAAGGTTGATAACATGAGCCATTTCTTAAGTCTGAGTTTGTCTTCCCTACAAGCTACAATCCTATTTGTATCCCCACAGTATTAATGTGATACTGAGAGGCATTCTACTGGGTGAATTTGTGCACCTATCATGATTATTAATGAAATCAAATGGAACCTGAGACCAGTGGATCTAACAGTATGAGGCTATATTGATTGTGCTAAAAGGAACATGCCCATTCATTAGCTTAAAGCTAGTAGCAGATGCAGAAAGCTCAGTGTGACATCTAGCCAGTAGAAAGGGACACAGTTTGCCCAGTGGAGTGCTCCTCTCATATCTGTTCTATGTACCACCTACTGAAGGACATGAGCAGACTATTTACAGAGATGCAACTGCAGCTAGCATTCTAGCCATGTGCACATAGACTGACTTCCTGGTACATCCTCCAAACATTTCCTGCAACCTATGCTTCTCCCTCCCAGTTCCATTCAGGTTGCTACTCTCTCTATAGTGGCTTAGAGCCACTGTTTAGACAGACCACTGGGAGGAAAGCTTATGGGAGAAGTATAAAATTTGTAGGCTAGCAGGAAATGAAGGTTGCTCATCCTTGTATGGAAATACTTATCTCATAGAGGTGGAAGGGACCTTGAAAAGGTCATGGAGTTCAGTCCCCTGACTTCACTAACAGGGCCAAGTACTGTTCTTGACAGTTTTTGTTTGTTTGGCCCTAGATCCCTAAATGGCCCCCTTGAGAATTGAACTTACAATCCTGGGTGTTGCAAGGAAATGCTCAAACCACTGAACTATCCCTCCCACCCTGAGTTTCTGTATCCTGAGTTTCTGTGTATTCAGCATCCTCTGTCCCACTCCACAGCTCCTCTCTGCCTACTATCCTCAGAAGTACCCCTCCATATCTTCCTTTTATTGCAATGGAGACATGCTCAATGGCAAGTGACCACATTGCCCACTAGGGACTGCAACCCATAGGGAAAAGGAATATTAATACTATCACAGCTACTGGAGATTCAGCATTAGCTTAGATTTCTAGATCAGAAGGTTCTTTGCTCAACATAGGTGTAGACTCATTATGCCACCTAGACCAAGTGTATAATATACTGCTGACCTTCAACGTGTGAGCCTTGTTTCCCTTCTTAACAGCTGCTTCTAAGGGCATCTGGACTCTTCAAACATCCTGCATTTGCAAGCACAAAGGGGATATCCTGTCCTATGTCTGTGCAGGAACCATAGCATGAACTTGCTGTGCCTTCTTTACTCTGTTCTACAACTGCACAATAAAAGATGGGATTCAACCTATAGCTTGCCACATGCTCTTGGATATCTCAGGGCAAAAAAGAACTCTGTAATAATATAACTTTTTATGATGATTACATTCTGTCCCTTTGAAACAATGAAAGAACAAATATGGAAAGGATAGACCATCTACAGCAGATGCCTCACTGAGCACATCGTCCAAAACAAAATGACACCAATCACATGGGGCCAACTATAGAATCTTGATGAGTAAAGTCATCTTCCCCCAGAGCTTTCCTGGCCAGCATTGATTGTATCACTTTCAATATTTCTTCTGTGGTTACAGGAGACTCAAGAGATTTCCCTGCCTGAGTTGCCCAGCTTTGTCAATTCCAATTTATCTAGATATTCTTTTACCATTTTCCTAGACAACAAAGGTTTGTGATCAATAGAAGGCTTCATAAAAGCCCTGGAAGGCATTGCTAATCCTTCTTCCCTATGTTACCAATTTCCCCCTTGAGTTTATGGAGAGGAGTTGACTGGCTGGCATTTATTTTATGTACCAGTTACTTGGCTGTCTCATTTTCCTTCCAGGGATGCCTTTGGGTGTGGGTGTTTTTCCTTTATGCCTCTGGAAAACTTACAAGCTTTTTTCTGTTTGTTGCATTTTAGCCCTTGAAATCCTCATGAACAGCTTTTTCATATTAATTATCATTATTACTACCTGAGAAACCCTTATTCATTTCCTGTATGCTGTTTCAAGTTGGTTTGCAAGAACCAGTTTTCCTTTTCGGTTCTCCTGCTTTCTTTTTAGGTTGTGATACATACAATCTAAGCCACACTGTACAATCTAGTTCTTCAAAGTGTCCCTCATGAGTCCCGGTTGATGTCTGTCTTGCAATAATCCACTGATTTCCACATCAACTTCATTCCAACAAATACCTTTAATTGTAAGGATCCCTGCAATATAGTCATTCATTCCAAACATTCTGATTTTCAGTTAGCTCTAATAATAATAAACTGGAGAAGGTGAAGAGAAGAATGCTCTGTGAAATCCACACTTTTCAATGTCATGAAGATCTAATTCAGCTGTGCAGATTCTACTCTACTGGCGGTTACAGAAGATGCATGCTGATTCAGTTTAAATGAAGCTTCTGTTTCTTAAATTTGTGATCTTAGGTTGTTATTTATTATTATTTATGTATTTATTTATATGATAGGACAGAGTTGGTTATTTGAGACAACCACATCAGAAGTCCACTTTCTACCTGGTGACCTGCAAGACAGCCCCTAGAGATCTAAGTTTTGAGTACACTCAACCAAACTTTTTTGATTGAACTTTTCCCATCAAAACCACATGTTTCACAAAAAACTATTATATTTTAACTATGTTTTCGATATTTTGACAAAAAATAATTTGAAAGAAAATTAGACTGTTCATGTTGGTTGCATTTTGCTTTTCGAAAAATGACATAAAATGAAAATTGCAGTTCAAAATGAAACTGAACAAAAAAATTTCTTTCTTTTCTGATATTTTTCATTTAAATTAAAACTTTCAATTTTCCACCATTCGTTTTTCAAGCCACACAGTTTAATTTGATCTTTTTTTGCAAGCACAGAACGTGAATTTCTCACCTGCCCTAGCTTTGAGACACACAGTTGTGTTGCTGGAGTAACTGTGGAAGAGGGTATCACATGTTCTCCTGGAGACAGAAGGCATGGCAACAAATGGAATGTTTGTGAGGGGAGCCCCTGCATAGATTATTTGGTTCTCTCACATTTAAAATGGAAAGTGCAAACTGCTTTCATTCTGCTGGGCTTAACCACTGATTAATCCCAACAGCTTCTTATAAACAATGAAGTCAATGAAATGCAATCTTCCTTTTTTCCTGGAGCAACTATGTCTCAGGGAGAAAAAGAGAAAGACAGACAGAGACGTTCACTGGCTTCCATCA